>NC_136927.1:2509419-3120510 GCF_949752795.1 Hyperoodon ampullatus
CTTGAGTTCTATTCCAGTTAAATACCCGGCACCCACCCAGCTGCACGTGAAACCAGGGAGCTCCCTGCTGGCCTCCCTCCGCCCACTGCCCGCCCACCACGCGTGCGTTTCCATCCGTTGCCGAGCCCTCGTGCTGCATTCCGAGCACCTCCAGACTCTGTCCGCTTCCCCTTGACCCCGCCTGCCACGACTCCAGACGGCACCCACCAATTCAGTCACAAAAACTGAGTCAGGCGTGGGTGCCCTGCAGTCCACCCTGGACAGCAGATCAGGTTCACCCGAAACTGGCACCAGCTCTGCTGACTCCTCTTCAGCAGCTCCCTGTGCCCAGCGGGCATCATTCAACCTGCCCAGCACGTCCCAAGAGGACCTGCACACCAAGGCCCTGCTGATCCTAAGGGCCCTTCGCCTCTAGCTCCCCAGCCCCCGCACATGCCCCAGCCTTCCAGCCTCGAGCCTCCGTCTGAGTCCTGCTCTTCCTTTGCATGTGCCCCCCGGCCCCCGCCCTCCCCAGCAAGATGGCTCCTCTGCAAGGCCCTCACCTCTCTCTGACCTGCAGCTGTCAGGGCTCCTGATGCAGCCGCAGAGGCCAGGCTGGCACGGCGACCCTGGCCGTGGATGAGGCCGCATCTCGGTGATTTCCCCCGTGCCCACTCCCTCCCCTCCCCTCCGCAGTGTGAGCCCCCTCCTCAGTAAATGTCCTGCATGCAGCCGGGTCTATCAGGGAATCCTACCTGGCCAGAGGCTGAGGTCACGGGCACAGCTGGGTGCTGGGGGAGGGGCAGCGGGTGTGAACCAGAAGCGAGGAGTAGTCCAGTCACCCTGGGACGCCAGTGTGCAGGGTTCTCTACCCTCCCCCGCCAGGCCGCAAGCCTTCCTCGGAGGCTGTAGGCGGAGCAACGGGAGGGAAATTAGAATGTGCACCTGTCTTCCTGCCATTATGCAGCTCCTGCCCACAGGACTCCCTATCCTCACCTGTGCTCGTTCACCTTCAGGTGTATTCACTTATCTTGTATTTTCTTTTCTTTTAATTTAAAAAAAAATTTATTTATTTATTATTTTTGGCTGTGTTGGGTCTTCGTTTCTGTGCGAGGGCTTTCTCCAGTTGCGGCGGGCGGGGGTCACCCTTCATCGCGGTGCGCGGGCCTCTCACTGTGGCGGCCTCTCTTGCTGCGGAGCACAGGCTCCAGATGCGCAGGCTCAGTGGTTGTGGCTCACGGGCCTAGTTGCTTCGCGGCATGTGGGATCCTCCCAGACCAGGGTTCGAACCCGTGTGCCCTGCATTGGCAGGCAGATTCTCAACCACTGCGCCACCAGGGAAGCCCCTATCTTGTATTTTCTGTGTTTGGATGTTTTCACATCCGGGGCTTGGCTGACCCAGCTGGGACTGCCCCTCCCAGGGCAGCCGGGTCCTAGAGATAGTAAATAACTCACCCGTGAGCGCACCCTTCCAACGCAAACGATCCAACCCAGAGCCCAGCCCCGCCGGCTCCTCCATGGGGCTCCCTCACTCCGGGCCACTGTCCCCCTGCTCTCGTCACCCAGGGCAGGAACCAGACAACCAGGGACGGGCCCTGTGCCCCAGAGCCCGCTGGAATGATCCAAACCAGCTGATCTTAAGCCTGCCCGCCCTGCTCATCCTTGAGGGGTGAGCAGATGTCTGACTGTGCCCGTTAGACCAGCAAGCCAATGACCCACATGGGGCAGCTGTCCCAGAGAGGGACGTGGCCTTAGGAGACACAGTTCCTGAAGGGCTCACAGCTAAAGGCTATCTGCCTGCAGCACTGCCGGCAGCTGGAGAGACAAGTTCCTCCCTGAAGGGGCATCTGGGTGGCCCACAGCACTCATCACGGCCCCATTCCCCCTCCTCTCAGATGACTCTTCCATCAGTAACCCTCCATTATTAAAACGTCCCCTTGTTCATTTTATTTTGCTAAATCTTATCTGCATTCACTGCATACCTTTAACATATCAGTTTGCCATTTGCTGATATCACAGGGTACGTTAATTGCAATAAAGGAGAACAGTACGGTTGAGTGCACAAAGAGTTAAATAATTAGGCTACTGATGGGTTGTTTTTCCGTGTTCACCTTTTATTTATTTAACATCTTTATTGGAGTATAATTGCTTTACAATGGTGTGTTAGTTTCTGCTGTATAACAAAGTGAATCAGCTATACGTATACATATATCCCCATATCCCTCCCTCTTCCGTCTCCCACCCTCCCTCCCTCCCTATCCCACCCCTCTAGGTGGTCACAAAGCACTGAGCTGATCTCCCCATGAGATGCGGCTGCTTCCCACTAGCTATCTATTTTACATTTGGTAGTGTATGTATGTCAATGCTACTCTCTCACTTCGTCCCAGTTTACCCTTCCTCCTCCCCGTGTCCTCAAGTGCGTTCTCTACATCTGTGTCTTTATTCCTGTCCTGCGCCTAGGTTCATCAGAACCTTTTTTTTTTCTTTTTTAGATTCCATATATATATGTGTCAGCATGTGGTATTTGTTTTTCTCTTTCTGACTTACTTCTCTCTGTACGACAAACCGTAGGTCCATCCACCTCACTACAAATAACTCAGTTGCGTTTCTTTTTATGGCTGAGTAATATTCCATTGTGTATATGTGCTACATCTTCCTTATATTGACGGTTTAAATGCCTGATATTATAAATACTCAGTGGATTATTTCATGATTGTTGGAGAGAGTTTTAGTAATTTGGGGGACCTTGGGCTTTTCGAATGGGCTGGGAATGCATTATGATATTACACCACTTAAAATAATGGAATATAGTTTCCTATTAGCTAAAATGTTGCTCTCTGACCCATTTTAAGGAGCAGCTTAGGTTGGTTTCTCACTCAGCAATCCAGCATGTAGAGCTGTAATTTGTTCTTCAAACTGTTGCACGATATTCTGTAACATGGATTATAAAATTTATTCAGCTCCTCTCTATTGATGAAAATTGTTTGTTTCCATTTCCCCCCATTAAAAACAATCCTTTAACATCCTTGAATTGTTTCCCTTTTTTCTCCATTACAATGTTTTCGGAATCCTTCATTTTCCCTGCCTTGAACAATGCTGCCACAAACAGCCTTGGACACAACTTTCACGCACTGCTGATCTGACTTGTGTAGGATAGATTCCCCAAAGTGAGGTTGCTTGTTCAAAGGACAAGCATTTTAAATTTTAATAGCTATTGTAAGGTTAATTCCTGTAAAGTTTGCAGCAATTGAACTGTTTCACACGGTATGTAAACACCTGCTTTCCCACATTCCGCCAGCATTGGAGGTTATTGCCCTCTTAATCATCTGTTAATCTCATTGATGAAGAACAGTATCTCATGATCAATTTAATTTGCCTTTCTTTGGCGGCTTGTGAGTCTGAGCAGCTTTTCCTAAGCTCGATCGGCAATTTTGATTTCCTCCTCTGTGAATTGTCTGTTTCTGTGTTTTTGGATTACTTTTCCCTAGAGTCTCGGTTTCCTCATCCATAAAATGGGGGAATGATAGTACCTACCTCTTGGGAGTCGTGGAGATTTACTGAGTCAATGCACATGAGGAGCTTGGTGAGGTACCTTGCAACAGAGGAAGTGCTCTTATTATCACTGCATGGCGGGCACCAAGCCTGGGTGGCTGTTTCATCGCTGTTCTGCTCTCCACCTGGTGGGTGGGGCCAGGTTAGGATGAAAGTACATTCGTGGACCAGTGGAAGACAGGAGCCCGTAGCACTGCGACCTAGAATAGCAGCCCAGGCTGGAGAATTGAAATGGGGAGCAACATTGGCGGGAAGTTTTGGGGTCAAGAAAAATGGGGCTGATCCTGAGCAGTAGCCATGGGGAAGAGTGTGCGTGGAGCACCCACCACAGTCCGAGGACTTTGCCTCAACAGCATCCCCGTGAGATGGGACCAACTGTTTATCCCCATCCTGAGGCTCAGAGGCGCTAAGTGATTTGCCCAAGGTCACACAGCATATGAACAGCAGGGCAGCAACCTAAATTCAAGATTGTCTGGCCCCTGACCCCTGAACTCTCCGTTGTCCCGGCTTAAGAGATTGAACTGACTGGTTTCCAAGCAACCCTGCTCTTAGGTGAGGGACGCCGACCACCTGGGTCTGGCCATAACACCCCTATGGTTGCCTTCTCTTGCTTTCTTGGCTAGAATTTTAGGAAGAAAATCGAAAGCTCCCAAAATCGTTGTGCAGCTTCTGCATTTCTATATCAAGCAGGCGATGCCTTTGTTACCACACTAATTGGAGCAGAAATTAACCAAAATGCTGAGTTTTAGTAGGGTGATTCTGCTGCAGGTGTCAGTGATTAGAGAAGAATGAGTCATTTGATGTTTGTAGACACAGCCTTCTCAACTTTCTGTTCAAAAATAAACTTTGTGGGCATATTGTTCTGAACGGCTCCTGTTAACGCGTGTGTCTATCTGATGCTGTAATTCAGTATAAATATTTAAAATAAATCAATAATGTTGTCCGCCAGTGGCAGTACACAAATGAAATTTTCAGAAATGAAGGGAGAATGAAATATTTTTCAGTGAGGAAGGCAACACCTGCAAGACAGCAATACAGAAATTACCGTCTTCTTACTCTTTCTTATTTTCTTTCTCTCTTTCTTTTGGTTTCTTGGGGGTATAAATAATTCATCTCCAATATCCTGTCCTGAGCAGGGGCTGAGCAAATAAAATAAAGAGAATGCCAGTGGGGGTCTGCAGACTTTGGAAATGGCAGAAGAAATTCCAGTTAGACTAGACGTTCACTGGTAAGTCCAGGATGTCACGGATTGGCACAGCCCGGGTTCTGAGATGGGAGGAGAAGAAAAGGAAACTGACAGAGACATTGAGGTGCCCTAAAAAGAGAAATCTGCCCCTTTATCAAACCAAGTTAGTTGGCCGCCAACTCTGAGATATGAGAGCATCTGTGTTTTCAGCAGGTGGAAACGGAGCCTGGAAAGGATTTTCCCTCATGAGCAGTAGTCCTGTGCATTTGCTAGGGTGATGTGTGTGCATGTGTATGTGCAGGTGTGGCGTGTGCATTTGCAGGCTTAGAGTCAGTGTCTTCATCAAACATAACCCAACAAGGCACACCCCTCACCATGGGCATCTGGGTCCAGGTTTCTCACTCTTGACCATGAATGGTGCCTGGCCCTTCCTACCACGTGGCTGGGTTCTAGAACATTCTTTGCTTATAGCTGCTCTGTGAACCATGCCTCTGCACATGGGCAGACCGTGGACTGACCAGGTGGGATGCTACAGCCTGCGGCAAGATGAGGGGATCCCATCCTTCCCCAACCCTGTCAACCCTGAGGGCTCTTGTGCTAGAAGCTGCCAGAAGCGTAAGGGGAGTTGGTCCAACGGATCCCCTTCAACAATTCAGCATCCTTAAGGATAACTAGCACAATGGATCAAAACACATGGAATATGTTTAAATCCATGAATCCATGATTCCTAAAGAAAAAAATCCCCCACTGACCACCTTTGGAGGATGCTAGTGTACCAACTCATTATTTTTAAAATTGACCCATGAAGCAGGAAAAAAATCAAGCATTTATCCTGCCTCTCCTTAGCAACGGTACCTCAGGCCAGGTGGCCAAATGGTGGATGAGAGGAGGGTCCTCACTACAGAAGTATTCCAGCAAATTAATGAAGAGGAAGGTAGAATTCAGAGATGACCATTTTGCAGCCTCGAATGAATTAATGGATCTAAGCAATGACCATTAAAGTCCATGAACACTCCCCCACTCCCCCCAAAGAGACACAAACCAAGGATTCTGTGCCCCAATTGAAGAGCATGGCACTACATAATGAAATATTCTTGCCCCAAACCAAAACCCGAATCTCATCAACCCTCTAGACCCAGCTACCAATTTACATAAAAAAACAGAGGACAGAGGAGCTCCTTAAATGACACCATGGAGATGCAGTCATCAAAATCTAGACTATGGGGTTTCCCTGGTGGCGCAGTGGTTGAGAGTCTGCCTGCCGATGCAGGGGACACGGGTTCGTGCCCCGGTCCGGGAAGATCCCACATGCCGCGGAGCGGCTGGGTCCGTGGGCCATGGCCGCTGAGCCTGTGCGTCCGGAGCCTGTGCTCCACAACGGGAGAGGCCACAACAGTAAGAGGCCCACGTACAGCAAAAAAAAAAAAATCTAGACTATGGCAAAGTCTATAGGACAGATGACTCATTTACATTAAATAAATTAAATAATTATTTAACTAAATAATTGCATGGAAAAGGAGAGGCATATATTGGAAGAGACATAGGAGAAAGATCAACCAATCACAATGGCTGGGCCTTATTTAGATACTAATTTACATTTAAAAACAATAAAAGAAAAAGTATCTCAAACAATTAGAGGACTGATGATTGGCGGGATTTTTGAGGATATTAAGGAATTATTGTGAGTATTTTTAGCTGTGATAATAG
Source organism: Hyperoodon ampullatus (assembly GCF_949752795.1). Lineage (NCBI taxonomy): Eukaryota > Metazoa > Chordata > Mammalia > Artiodactyla > Ziphiidae > Hyperoodon > Hyperoodon ampullatus. The sequence goes on from NC_136927.1 coordinate 2,515,844, forward strand.
TATTGTGTTTACTTTTTTTTTTCCTTTTTTTTGCGGTACAGGGGCCTCTCATTGTTGTGGCCTCTCCCGTTGCAGAGCACAGGCTCCGGACGCGCAGGCTCCGGACGCGCAGGCTTAGCGGCCATGGCCCACGGGCCCAGCCGCTCCGCGGCATGTGGGATCTTCCCGGACCGGGGCACGAACCCGTGTCCCCTGCATTGGTAGGCGGACTCTCAACCACTGCGCCACCAGGAAAGCCCTTGTGTTTACATTTTTTAAAGATGCATACTGAAATATTTACCGATTAAATGACAGAATGCCTGGGACTGGCCTCAAAACATTCAGGGCCCACCGGGAATGGGTTGAAGAGTGGGTGGAACAGGATCAGCCGTGAGCTGGAAATTGTTGAAACTGGGTGAGGGGTTCACAGGGCTTCAGCAAGTGTTCTCTGTACCTTTGTGGATGTTTCACATTTTCCATAATGAAAAGTCTGTCTCTTTGGAAGGTAGTCATTGCTATCATCCAGGACTCCCCCAGGAGGCAGTTAAGCACAGTGGTTGGAACATAGGTCTTGGCTTCAGAAAGACTGAAGTGTACCCATCTATAAAATGGGTTGGTAACAGACCCTCTCTCACATAACTGTCGGGAAGATTCTGCAAGATAATGTCTGTCTGTGCTTGGTGTAGGGATCAATACATGATTGCTATATGATCTCTGGATTATTTCACTCCAAAGAGTCCTGTGAAGTTGATCTATTAGGACAGATGTGATGTCTTCCAGCAGCTAGAACAGGCGAGGTGGTGGGTGGAGACTGAGCAGGAAGAAAGCTGCTAAGACTGAACAGAAGGAAGAAAAAAACCATCCTGTTAGTAGAAGAACTATACTTCTTTTCTGGAAGCACACACAGGCAGGTGTGTTCAATGGATCCCACTAACCGGGAGAAGAGAGAGGAGGGATTTCTGCAGTTTGAGATCATTCTGGTCCTCTGGATGATACTGAGCAGCGCTGAGTGGAACTAGAGCTTCAGTGTCTTCTAAAGCAGGGATAGGCCAAGTTTTCTGGTCAAGGACCAGATATTTAAGGATTCGTGACAACTACTCGGTGCTACGCTTGGGGCATGAAAGCAGCCCTAGGCCATGAATAAAGGAATGGGTGTGGCCGTGTTCTGATAAAACATTGTTCACCGAAAACAGTCAGGGACTGCATTTGATTTGAGGGCTGTGGTTTGACCAGCCCTGTTCTCCTGTCCAATTGCTGCCCAGCAGGCCTTTGTGACCATGAAGTGTTCTTTCTCTTCTGTCCAATATGGTAACCGCTCCTTGGAGATGGAGACCCGGACTCTGGTCCTAACCACACTTCCCAGGCTGTGGGACTTTGGGAAAGTCACTGGACCTTATTTGTGTCTTGTTTCTCTATTGGTACAGTGGGGCCCTTCACCCTAAGCTCCTGTTACCGGCCTCTCCCATTCGCCCCTAGGGTTGCCCAGAAGTTCGCAGGAGACAAGGTAAGTAAAGGCCCTTTGAAAACTTCAAAGCGCCCAGGAATCTAAGGATGTTTTGCATCCATTTATCTCACCCAAGGTAGAAAAGGGAAACGTTGGATATGAAAGGCTGGAGAGGAGCTGGGTGATTCATCACCTCATTGAAACCCTCCCAGGTTAAATCTCTTTTTCAGAGAATTTCCTGGGGAGAATTCAGGGCTGTGTTCCAGCTAACAAATTCATTCTTTTGCTTTGACTCTGAACCAAATTCTGGGACAGCATCAAAGCCAGCCTCCCAGGAGCTGGCCTGGGGACCATCTGGGCTCCTTGCCCTCCAAGCCGTCCCCGACTCCAGCTCTGCAGATGGTGCTGCTTCCCCCCTCCCCCTGGCAGACACCCCTGTACCCCGCCGTGCTCCCCGCAGCTGAGCCTGGCTCGGCTAGCGTGGAAGTCTTGCTCATTAAATCAGGGAAGGGAAGCAAGTCCCTTGCCTCATTCTTTAGCCTGGAGGAGGGTGGAGGGGATGGGGGGTGGAGGGGCCAGAGCAGAGAGGCTGTACCTCCTGTCCTGAACTGGGTCCCTTTAGAAAGAAGAGAGTCAGAGGGAGGGGGAGATGAACTGGGAGTGGTGAAAACATCCCTAAACTAAACAGGACAGTAAAACCTCAGCAAGCCCCTCAGGCTGACTCTCCCAGTCAATGGTCAGGCCTGAGGAGTATTCTTAAGAAGCAGGCTTTTATTTCCATTTTTCTAAGAGGTGGGTCAAAAAGGATCTTGCTGTGATTGATGTCATAGAGTGTTCTGCCTATGTTTTCCTCTAAGAGTTTGATAGTGTCTGGCTTTACATTTAGGTCTTTAATCCATTTTGAGTTTATTTTTGTGTATGGTGTTAGGGAGTGTTCTCATTTCATTCTTTTACATGTAGCTGTCCAGTTTTCCCAGCACCGCTTATTGAAGAGGCTGTCTTTTCTCCATTGTATATTCTTGCCTCCTTTATCAAAGATAAGGTGATCATATGTGCGTGGGTTTATCTCTGGGCTTTCTATCCTGTTCCATTGATCTATATTTCTGTTTTTGTGCCAGTACCATAGTGTCTTGATTACTGTAGCTTTGTAGTATAGTCTGAAGTCCAGGAGCCTGATTCCTCCAGCTCTGTTTTTCTTTCTCAAGATCGCTTTGGCTATTTGGGGTCTTTTGTGTTTCCATGGAAGCAACCTAAGTGTCCATTGACAGATGAATGGATAAAGAAGATGTGGCACATATATACAATGTAATATTACTCAGCCATAAAAAGGAATGAAATTGAGTTATTTGTAGTGAGGTGGATGAACCTAGAGTCTGTCATACAGAGAGAAATAAGTCAGAAAGAGAAAAACAAATACTGTATGCTAACACATATATATGGAATCTAAAAAAAAAAAAAAAGGTCATGAAGAACCTAAGGGCAAGATGGGAATAAAGACACAGACCTACTAGAGAATGGACTTGAGGACACGGGGAGGGGGAAGGGTAAGCTGGGACAAAGTGAGAGAGTGGTAGTGTATATATGGACATGTATACACTACCAAATGTAAAATAGATAGCTAGTGGGAAGCAGTCACATAGCACAGGGAGATCAGCTCGGTGCTTTGTGACCAGCTAGAAGGGTGGGATAGGGAGGGTGGGAGGGAGGGAGACGCAAGAGGCAAGAGATATGGGGATATATGTATATGTATAACTGATTCACTTTTTTATAAAGCAGAAACTAACACACCATTGTAAAGCAATTATACTCCAATAAAAACGTTAAAAAAAAAAAAAAAGAAGCAGGCTGCTTCCCAATAGCTATCTATTTTACATTTACTAGTGGGAAGCTGCTGCATAGCACAGGGAGATCAGCTCAGTGCTTTGTGACCACCTAGAGGGGTGGGATAGGGAGGGAGACGAAAGAGGGAGGGGATATGGAAATATATGATTACATATAGCTGATTCACTTTGTTATACAGCAGAAACTAACACAACATTGTAAAGCAATTATACGCCAATAAAGATGTTAAAAAAAAGAAGAAGAAGAAGCAGGCTGTGATTCTTCTTTCGAGATGAGGCTGGTTCTGAGGGGAAAGGGGACCTGTTAAATGGAAGTAGCTAACCCCATGGGGACCAACCTGTGCCGTTTATACTCGGTCAAGTTCAGTGATGGGGATATTTCATGTTTTAAAAGAAAGGAAGCTCTGCATTCCAGCAGGCTGCTCCGCCCCCCTGATGTCATTAAACGTGAAGGAATTGGGACACTTAAAGGGGCCGAATGAGGGACGTGGTCACAGATGCTGGTCTGGAAATGCTTGGCTAGAAGCCAAGAACCTAATTCAGGTCTAGGCTAGCTTCTAGAGATGATTTGATTAACAAGAGGAGATTAAACTCACCCTGTGGGCAAAGGAATTCTGTCAGATCCCCTGCAGGGAGGGGACTTGGAAATAATGTTGGAGGGATGGGGGGAGCCCCCCGCAAGGGTTTGGGGCTTCTGCGCGAGGACCTTTCTGGATTTTTCCTTCCCTCCTTGCCAAGAGGAAGCCGGGATCACCCAGGGGACGGGTCCAGCTCTGACCTCCTTCTTGGGAGCTGCCAGTTCGGGGGGTCGCTGGTGGGCATCTACGAGACTGGGCCCATCTCCATAGCCGGCTGCCTGGCTTCCTGCTTCAGAAGCCGAACCTGCCACAGTTGGCTCCAAGACATAGCTGTGGCCAGCGGGCTGTAACAACAGTTCAGATAGGAGAGCAGCTCGGCTTAGAAATGCACCGTGAGCAGGCCACCTGCCACCTGGAGAGGCAGTGGGTGGCCACGGGGTTTCCCGGGTCAGGTGCCAGAGGGAACGGCTCCACGTCCCACTTTCTAGAACTTTCCTGAAGCAGCTGGGGCGGCTGCTGTTATTGCCGCCAGTCTCTTTTTCATTTGAGGTCCATTTATTTCCAGAAGAGTAAGAATGTTTGTGGGTCACGTTTCTCATTTCACAAAGGTTTTTGTTTTTGTTTTTTTGTGGCCACACCGTGCAGCTTGCCGGATTAGTTCTCCAACCAGGGATGGAACCCGGACCCTTGGGAGTGAAAGGGCAGAGTCCTAACCACTGGACCGCCAGGGAATTCCCCACAAAGTTTATTTTTTAAAATTATTTTTAGATATCACAATAAACTGCATTTATACTCCGCCATGTCTATTTCCTTGAAGTAAAACACTAAAGGATTTTAGTTTATGTTTTTTAATTTAAAAAAAAATTTTTTTTATTCAAGTGTAGTTGATTTACAATGCTGAGCCAGTCTGCTGTGCAGCAAAGTGACTCAGTTACACACCTAGAGATGTTTTTTTTCAGATTCTTTTCCATTAGGGTTTATCCCAGGATATTGAATATAGTTCCCTGTGCTCTACAGTTAGTTTAATTTAAATTGGCTAATTACAAAAAGAAAAATACTTACCCCACTGCCTGATGTCCCTAGAGTAGTGAAAGTCATGGCCACAGAAAGTAGAATATACATCCCCAGGGGCTGGAGGAGGGAGTGGGGAGTTTGTGTTAAATGGGTGCAGAGTTTCGGTTTGGGAAGATGACAAAGCTCTGAAGATGATGTTGGTGATGGTTGTACAACAATGTGTATTAATACCACTGAGCTGTACCCTCAAAATGGTTAAAATGGTAAAGTCTATGCCACGTGTTTTGAGTTTTACTGCAAGGAAATAGGCACGGTGAAACACAAACACACGTATTACAATCTTTAAGGGATAATAAAAGTCTCACGGGGGGTTGTGAGAATTAAATGGGTTAGTATATAAAGACCCTAGAATAGTGCCCAGGACTGAGCTGTCCTCAGGAAATGTTGGCTATTATTATCCTGTCTTTGTTATTGAAATAATTAAGGGGTCTGATGGTTGTCCTAATACAGCTCCCAGTTGTACTTCTCATAGAGCCCAGCAGAGGGCGATAACTCAAGCTCGTCACAGGCTGGGGCAGGGGGAGTGGTATCCGTACGTGATCAAGGGGCCATTTGGTTTCCTCTTGTGTTCTCAGTGCTCTTGGTTTCTCTTCTGGGGTCACCATCTCCTCCCAGAGCTGTGGGGTACACCCTGCAAGAAGCCCAGCTCAAAACGCAGCTCTTTCTTTTCCATGTGCAAGGGAGGCTGTCTTCGTCCGTTCAAGCTGCTATAATAAAATACCTTGGACTGGGAGGCTTAGAAAGAGCAGACGTTTACTTCTCATAGTTCTGGAGGCTGGGACGCCTGAGATCAAGGGGCCAGCAGATTCAGTGTCTGGTGAGGGCCCTCGTCCTGGTTCATCTTCTCTCTGTGTCCTCACGTGCTGGCAGGGTCGAGGGAGCTCTCCGGGGTCCCTTTTATAAGGGCACCGATCCCATTATGGGGCTCCACCCTCCCGATCTAATCCCCTCCCCAAAGGCACCATAGCACATGAATTGCGGGGGAATACAGACTTATTTGATCCATACAGAGACCATGTCCATGATCGGGTCCTTGCTTTCTGGACTGTTCCTTCAGACTCCATAGACCTGGAGATTTCTTCCCTCCTGCCGTCCAGGTTGGAGCGCCTCAGAGAAGTGCTTCTCAAGCTGTGCCCACAGCGGGGCTGAAGACCTGGGTAAGATGACTGACTCAGTGGGCGTGGGTTTCTGCTGGTCCTTGGAACACCCCTCCAAGTAGCAAGTTCAAGACTCTGAGAACGCCACTGGCAACGGCCCCAGGGAATCGAGTGGCCTGGTGGAGAAAAGCCTAAAGCGAGATCTCCCTCCAGACACTCTCCACAGGGCTGGTGGGGACATGTTCAGCCTTGCTACAGCTCTGGTCAGCGGAGAGACCTCACTGCCCATGGCAGCCGCATGGCTCTTTTTATGGAGAGAGTGGAGCTGGTAACCAAGGAGGATGGGGTTTAGCTGTCAGCAGTTGGGGAGCAATTAGGAGCTCGCCTCGGATCCCACTGGAATTCATTGCCTAGGGCATCAATAAAGCCCCAGGGAGCACCCGGGGCAGTAGAAAGTTCCAGATGCACCTCACAAAGACCCTTCTGCATCTCCTTCCGTGGAATGTTTTCCCTCCTAACAAGGAAGAAATAACGACTTGCCCTGTCTCTGCCCAGCCCAAGAATCTAACCAGAACTTTCTTAGGCACACTCCCAGGGCGAGTTCTTATTTTCTGTGGGGAGGGGGAGGCCTGTGTGCTCAAGCCAAGTTCTGCGTGGGCCACACCCCCAGTCCTGTCTCTCAGCCTGTCCCTCCCTGGCCAGAGCGAAATGGTGGATTTACTATGGCAGGTGATCACCACGGTGGAGGGTTTGTCTCCCTACCCTTCCTGCACCTCTCAGCATACTCTCCATTGGCTCTTCTAAGAAATCTCTGGAATTCACCGAGACCAGAGTCTGGTCACCGGCTCTGTATGCCCCAGAGCAGAAATCCTGCTTCCCTAACATGCAGGGGAGCTGGCTGGAAAGCTGCCATGGTGCAGTCAGATATTCCACCCCTGCCCAGAGCGAAGGGTTAAACTCCCCAGGTAGTGAGCGAAATCAAAGACCTGCAGGCTCTCATTATCTCCTAAGGCAGAGAGCAGGGTCACAGCTGTCACCGCCGCTTTACATGCAGTCCTGTATCATTGTGTTTCCTGAACGCTGGCATGGGTGTGCTTTTCCTTCCCCGTATCTGTAACTTGACAGTATAATAGCCGTTTGGTACCAGAAGTTTCCTTAAATGTTTTGCATACTCTCTCCTGTGTGCTGCCTCAAAGGATTTTAATAATTACTGTGTTTAATGGGAAATCCTTCCCCTCTTTTAATCCCCTCCTGCAGAAAACGTGGTGGAGGCGCCAGCATGCCTGGGGCTTGTCTGCATCTTGGCAAGGCAGCCCCATGACTTGTTTATTTATGACAGGAATGAGCGTGGAGCCACCCGAAGAGAGAATCCACGTGACCTGAGTGGGCAGGACACATGGGTGGGTTCCTGGCTCTCCGAGACCACCCCTCCCTCTGCCTTCTCCAGCCTCCTCTCTCTGGTTGGCACCCGGAGCTCCACCCTGCGCAGGATGGGCTGGGGTGACAGAGAAAGCCATGGGAGGGTGGGGACTGACCACGGGGGCCCCAAGAAGGCACGTCAGGCCCCTCCCTTCTGGACAAACCCTGAGTGATACCAGGGCACCTGGGCTGGCGCTCCCAGGCTCAGGACACCAGGAGGGTCTGAGAAGCCCTCTGATCCCGACGTCCTCAGGCCACAGCCGGGGGAGTATCCCTTTGGCCTCACTTTGTTCTGCTGGCTGCCGCGAGGCCAGGGGTGAGCAGGGCAGCTGGGGGATCTGGAGGGAGGGGCTGGCCGTGCCAGGAAGAATCGCCCTGAAAACCTGCCCCTGGAGATTTGTTCAAACGTGCAGTGAGCCCTGAAATCCCACAAAACACCCGTGACACACGGAGACGGCAGCCTCCAGGAGAGAAGCCCTGAGGCTTGCTGTAGGCTCCGGCTATGCGTGGCCTGCCCGGCCTGCCCCGCCCCGGCTGGCCCCAGGACTGGGACACTCCTTGGGTCAGAAGCCCCTGCATGTAAGACCTAGAATCTCCCCAAACAGCCCCGCAGTTAGCCGCCTGGCGCTGAGGTTGGGTCTGGGTTGTAAATCCAGCTGTCACACTTAGCAGCTGTGTGACCTTTGCATAAGCTTCGAAATCTCTCCCAGTCCTCGGGTCCCCAACAAGAGATGCTGAGGTCCTCACCCCGGTCCCTGTGACTGTGAGCTTATCGGCGGATGAGGTCTTTGCAGAGGCAGCCAAGTTGAGATGATGAGGTCATTGGGGCGGGCCCTGATCCAATAGGACGGGTGTCCTTATAAGAGGGGAAATTTGGACTCAGAGACGCACAAAGAGGGAAGAGGATGTGAAGACGGATGTGGGGGACACAGTGTGAAGATTGGCCTGAGGCCACCACAAACCAAAGGACATCTGGGGCTTCCGGAAGCCGGAAGAAGCAAGGAAGGGGTTCTCTGCAGGTTTTGGGGCGAGCAGGGCCCTGCAGACCCCTGGACTTCGACCTTCTGGTCTCCAGAGCTGTGAGGACATCAACGTTGTTCTAAGCCACCGAGACTGTGGTACCTTGTGACGGCGGCCAGAGGACTGGATCCGTTACGGCTAAGGAGGTGATAATACCGACTCCGGGGTTCTCGTGGGATCGTGTGAGACTCTGGAAGACACTTAGCAAGCTGCTGGCCGGTGGGGAGGGCTCAGAACTGGCAGCGTCTGTTCCCTGGGAGCCCAGGGGCCTTTTCCCCAACCTGCTGAATATGAACTTGACCTTGGAGTTGCACTACTTCAGTTTTACTTCATGATATTTTATTTTGCTGGCTGGGAGTGAGAGAAGGACAGGCAACTCAGAGACCCTGAACGTAAATGTGCGTCAGCTTCGAAACGCAGTTTAGGTCGTTGACCCAGGAGCCCTGGACTTCTCGCTCCATCTTGTTCTCACTCCGTCTCTGCCCCTCTCTCTGCCTCTGTCTGTCTGTCTCTACATGTGCACACACCACACACACACACACAGAGGCATGCACACACACAGGGGTGTCTCTCTGGGCGAGAACCTGGCTACCCGCCAGAGCCCCTAAGAAAAGGCAGAGGGGCAGGACCGGGCGCGCAGATCTGGCTCCTTTTCTACCTCTTACCAGGGCAGGAGAGGCGTGCAGACACCTTTGTAAATGAACAGTCCACTCTCTTTCTGTCGCTTTCCCCGCATCTCTCTTCCTTCCCTCACCCCATCCACCTTCCCGTCCTAACGGTCCGGACTCCCGTGTACCGCCTGCAGCCAACTAATTAAATGTTGCAAAGGGTTTTTATCCATAGTTAAGTGAAGATAAAATTTTAATAATTTAATTAGCAAGCTCAAGGAAAACAAAATCATAATGAAGAAAGGCGTTTGCAACTGTCCTGGGCTTTGAGCGTTTCTTATGATGCTGCATTTGAGTTGCAGGAGGCTGCAGCCTGAAACGTTCCTGGCCACCCTGCCCTGACGCAGAGACCCCCGCTCGTCCCCCTGACAAGGAGGGCTGTTGAGAGCAGGGCTGGCTCTCATCTGTGTCAAAGGGGCCCCCAGGAGTGCTGGGGAGAGGGCGCCCTGGAGAGGAGAGACAAGCAGCCTTGCTGGGCCCATTAACGTTTTCCAAAGGACACTCTGGAAACCGGTGCATTTTCTTGTGCCCTTATGACTTTTTCCCATTTTCCTTTCGGTGTACTGCTTTGTTATTTTCACCGAGGGACTGATTGACTTCCAGCCATGTTAATGTTCCAAGTTCGCTGAAAGACACCTCTTGTAGTTTGGGGATGGGGTTTGAACAGGAAAACGAATTGCCTTGTTTGAAAATGTTTGATGCTTCCTCTCTGGAGGCTCCCATATTTTAATGTGGAATATGTTTTTTAATGCCAAGAAGCCAGCAACGAGAGCCTGCCTCCTAGAAGGGTCTTCCTCCAGGAGGTGCTACCCTGTCCTGCCCACTCCGATGTCCCCCAGGGCACCCTTTATGCCCGCTTTCCCGCCTCCCATGCAGACTCCACCGATTCCCCGAATGGCCTTGTAGTGGCCATTCAGCAGAAAACATCACATCCTGAAAAGCCAGTGGATGTGTCTCCCTGGCCTCCTCTGGCAGAGGGAACGGTGGTGTGTGTGCTCAGCTGCTTTGAGAATTGTCTCTGGAAGTGGACCCCCGGTGCCCACTCGCGGCACTGACTAGATATAGGATCACAGGCGTCCTCCCCGGAGCAGACGATGCCTGCACGCACGGGGGCTCACGTTCCACCTGCTCTGAGCTGACGTCCCCGTGTCCACATCGTACACATGATGGTGGCAGGCACCCAAGTGCTTCCTGGAATTCTGCGTTTAGCACAGGTCTTTATACACAGGAGGTTCTACTAAAAAGTCGCTGTCAGTACATCCTCCCCTTTTGAACCTCTATTCTTCTTCTCTGGTCTCACCATTTATATTAATCATTTCTTTAATTTTCTGTTCTGATGCTTTGACATCTTGGGGTCTTGCTGACTCTGGAGGGACCGTTCCTCCAGGGCTGGCTGATTCCTAAAGATAACAAACAACACACCCGTGAGCACAACCTTCCAATGCAAACCAGCCAACACAGAGCCCTCACCCCACCCCGTCCTCCACGGGGCTCCCACACTCTGGGCCACTGCCCACCTGCCCTCATCACGCAGGGCAGGTACCAGACAACCAGGGATGGGGCCTGTGGCCCGGAGCCCGCTAGAATGATCCAAAGTAGCCAGTCCTCAGCCTGCCCACCCTGCCTTGTCCACTCCTTCCGCAGAAACCACAGTGAGGTCTCCGGTCCACACTGCCCCTCCCTCTGCCTCCTGGAAGACCCTGGTGCTTCTCTGCGTGGCCCTGCCTGGCATAAGCCTCCTCTTTCTGGGGATACGTGAGTATAAAATCTTCCCCTTTCATGACGGTCATTTCCATGTCTGCGTGTTTCAAGTGCCTTTGAATCCTTCTTATGTTCCTTTGTACATAAGTACAAAGGATTAAGGATCCCATTGTACATAAGTACTACAACTTCTTTATCCATTTTTCTCTTTCCTGGGATATTTAAGGTGTAACCAAGTCGAGGTTCTTGTAAACAGAGCAGTGCTAAACTTTGGGGTGCCTGTGTCCTGTCGATTTTTGGTTTTCCCAAGATATACGCCCATGAGTGAAAGTGCTGTATGCTCTGTAGCTCTGTTTTTTAGATGTTTTAGGAAACACCATACACTTCTCCATACTTTGTGGAGAAATCCTTCTCATACTTTGTGGAGCCCAGCCCTGAAGAGCGGTCCTGGGATTTGCAGAAGAGCTACAAGTATCCAGATCCACTCTGCACTCTTCTTCCTGTCACCCTCAGCCTAGGAGGCTGATCCATGCAGATGATGTCAATGGACTAACCTGTCTTTGGCTTCCCGTTGGGGATTCTGAGGGACAGAAGAGGGTAAGGCTGGTGCGTCAATCTCCCCAGCTCCCTGCTGTGTGGTTGCCTTGGGCCAGTTGAGCTCCTCAACTGAAGCTATAAGTCACCTGGCGGTGGCTCTGTACGTGACTCTCTCCACCTTGGTCCTTGTCGTCAGCTCCTCTCTGCCCCTTTCGGCCTGGACGTGGCGGCAACTCCAGTGTTACTAGCCCTGGGATACTTCATTTCCCCTGTGGTTTCCCAGGAGACTTCTCATCTCTTTCCTTAAGCCTGCCTTGAGTCTTCTTTTTTTTTTTTTTTTTTTTTTTTTTTTTGCAGTACGCGGGCCTCCCACTGTTGTGGCCTCTCCCGTTGCGGAGCACAGGCTCCGGACGCGCAGGCTCAGTGGCCATGGCTCACGGGCCTAGCCGCCCCGCGGCATGTGGGATCTTCCCGGACCGGGGCACGAACCCGTGTCCCCTGCATCGGCAGGCGGACTCTCAACCATTGCGCCACCAGGGAAGCCCCTTGAGTCTTCTTAATTGAGTGTGCCATCTTTGCTGTGAGGGTCCTGATGGAGACATTCCTTTTCCTTGAGTTACCCTGTGTGAGTCCCTGTTCCTTGCACCCAAACTGTGTGACTTTGGGATTCAACAGACAGATGTGTGTCTGCCTCTGAGGCCTCACACTCTGAAACAACACTGGCGAAATCCGGGATCTTTCCAGGGGCCATTGGTTCTGTTGTGTCTGCTGCACCTCCCCACACGGCCCATTCCTTCCTTTCGGAGAGGAGGACCCAGGGATGAGTTATGTCTGCCAAAAGCCTTGTCCCGTCATTAATATGTTAACAAATGCTGTCAAATAACAGTTGCAGCCGACGGAATTTGCTGTTGGCAGAGATCGCCTGCTGCCAGACAAGGCTGCATCTGTTCCACTAGAGCCCGGCTTCCTCTGCCAGGAGGTCTGGCACCGGAGGTCACCGAGCCCGCTGTGGGGCTCCCCTACCCCATCGGCGGCGACACTATCTCGTGGATGAATCATGCGCGCGCAGAGTGTTTCTAAACACCTTCCTGCAGAGACGGCAGCAGAGATTCCAGGGAGAAGGTGAGCACCTGCCCAGCGCTAGGAGGCCGGGAGAGGTGGGGGAGGAAACCACGCGCAGGGAGAGGAGCGGCCGGGGCAGGCCCAGCCGGCTGCGTGTGCGCCAGAGCTGCTGCAGACCTGGGCGAGATCCAAACGTGGAAACGTCAATACACGGGGAACAGGTGGACAGGAGAATACATGGTGGGGCCAAAGGGCCTTAGGGAGTCGGTATTAGCAGACACCATGCAGGACAGCAACTGGTGTGGGAGGCGTGGAGCTGCAGATGGGCTAAACTGTGCGGAATGGGGAGGACCGAGCAGTTCACGGCAGGGAGTGGGTCAATGAGCTGTTGTTATAAAATTGTGGCATAACAAAAACACCCCCGAGCTCAGTGGCCTAAAACCATCATTATTCATGCTCATGGGGCCGAGGGTCAGCTGAGGATTGGATGACCCAGACTGGGCTTGGCGAGGCTGGCTCTGATCCACAGGTCTCTCATTTTCCTCTGGAGACAGCAGGCTGGCCAGGCCTGTCCTCTCATGACGCTGGCAGAGGGATAAAAGGACAAACGCAAACGTGCAAACACTCGAGGCCCAGGCTGGGAGCTGGCTGGGAAGGAAGCCTCATACACTCGTTCTATTGGGCAAAGCAGGTCCCACAGGTGGACCCAGGGACAGGGTGTGGGGAAATATTCTCCCCCGCTTTGATGCAAGGAACTTCAGAGTCCCACAGTGAGGGGCAGGGATACAGTGAGGGGCCGGTGGTGGGTGAGTGGCAGAGAGGCAGGCATGAAATAGGACTTGGGGGCTCCCCACCAGAGCGTGGAGCTGCCTGGTCAGCTCCGGCCCACGGCTCCCTTCCTTCCTCACCCTCTCTTTCTTTTTCCAGTCACCGGATTGCCAATCCTCTGAGAGTAGGACTCAGTGATTTCCTCCGTCTGACCGGGTCTGCACTGGGCCGCCACCAGCCAGCGGTTCAGATGGTCTGCAGGTATTTACTATGACCCTTCTAGTGTCAGGTCCTGTGGAATGAGAAGACAATTTCTCATTCCTTTATTCACTCAAACATTTGGAATTCCATAAGTTTATAACTGGTCGAAGGAAGAGATGCCTGGAAGACAATTTTTTAATTATTTTAAAATTTGAACAGCAATTTTTAGCTAATCTGATGGTGAACTTTCCTCAGTGTCTGAAAAGGACTCTGATTTTAAAAACAAAACAAAAAACTCTCAGTGTCTTTGGACATTAGGAGAAGGGGGATGTGAATCCAATTTCAAATTTAAACCTTCAGAGTTTTCCAGAAGAGGTTTTTAAAGCTTCTGCAATTTCAGTGAACTCACCCATTACTCTCAGGGTCTCCACGTGAAATATCTTGCCCCCAACGTGCATTTTCCCAGAAAGCGTGGTTTCCTTTTCAGGGTCCTCTCTGTCATGCCTCTCTGAATTTGCAGTTGTATTCCAAGAACCAGAATGGCTCGAATCAGATGGGCCTTTAATTCCAGACCTCACAAGTCCAGAAGCCAGGAGGTGAAAACACTCTCTTTGCCCAGGTCCACACTGCGTACAACACATTTTCACCAGAATCCCAATGTTACCCGCAAAATGTAACTCAAGTAACCCCCCATGCCCCACAAGGCTCTGTTCAGTATAGGGTCATGTTGGCAGAAACAAGCCATCAAATAACACTAATTGCAAATAATTCCAATATTGGATCATGTTTCTCTTGAAATATTAAAGGAAATAAAATTGTAAGCAGTAATAGCCTTCTTTAAAAAAAAAAAAAACCCTTAAGAAAATCAATAAACAACTTCCCTGATGGGAAACTCTGGCAGATCGAATTCCTCACCTTGGTACATTTATCAGGCACTGGTTGTGAGCCTTGATTGCGTTTGGTGTTTGAGAGGAACCTTGAACCCCCAGTGATACATTCTGCGGTAGGAAGACTTTTCTCTCTGGTCGTCTCTCTGGAGCCGGCAACGTGTTCAGGGCGTGACCCCCTGTTTTCTGAGCAGCGTTTGGAAGATTTTCACATGGCTTCCAGCCCCATGCCGTTCCGGGTGGGAGACTGCCTGGGAGAAGTAAGTCAATAAATCAAGAAATGTGCACAAGGTTTGCATTTGCTCCATGTAAGCTGACGTGTGCTGGGGAGCCCACCCCGCTGCTCCATCACAAAGGCGTGTCTTTAAATATCATTAATGGAGTCAAACATTTAGGATCCTCGTTAGGAGACAGGATAATTGGAGGGAGTGGACGGCGGATTTTCCCAAATTCCCTCAGTCCATTACATATTTCTTCGATCGGACGCGGGGTTCTCTACATCTCTGTCAGAACCCCGGGGAGGCTCTCATTTTTCCTGCTTTTATACTCCCCAAGTCACAGCCATCTTCCTGGATTAGCAAGCAGGGTGGGATGGGGGAGGATTCCCACAACCCTGCCCCTCACTTTCCCTCGACGTGGAGGTGGTGGCAAGGCTGAGGGACACAGGCTCGTCACCAGGGCACTGGCCCTAGAGAAAATCTTTGTCCCATTGACAGAAAATGGAAAGAGGGCTAGCAGGACTGCCAAGAGGGTCAGAGGCACCCTCTGTGTCCCTGGGGGTCACCAGTCCGCTTCCGGAACATTCATCTTGCTGACAGACTGCAGGTGGGGATTACCTGTTGCCTGAGCCTGTGCTCCAGGCACTAAGCGCTTTCAGATTTTTTTCCCTTCAAAGCTCAGCTGAAGGGAAGAGGGAGTCTGAACAGTGCACTTCCTCTCCAGAGGCAGAGTTCAAGGCTTTCCCTGGACGGGAGCATCCTTCCCTGAGTACAGAGAAGAAGCCTCCCTTCGCCCCGTCACACATAAGGGGGCCCCAGCTAGACCTTGGCCTCCGTGGACCATTTTGCATTGACAGATGCAAAGGCAAACAAAAGTTGGGTAGTGGCTTTTGAACATCTAAGGGGCCTTTCCAAGCATAACTTTGACTACATGTCATTTTTACTTTGCAGAACTTTAGAATTTAAGCTCCAATTAAATGTGACTCCACTGGACCAGGCATCAGTATTGGCGAACATCCCCAGGCGGTCCCAGGTTTGGGAGATGTGTGGGGACACCTTAGGACAGCACTCCCCATCCCCCCATTCCTCCCAAGCTCTACCCAACCCCGCCCATGAACGAGCTTCGGGAGGCCTCTGCTAAAGGCAGACAGAGGACTTCAGGTGTCAATGGCGCTGAAGAGGCAGCCAGTAGGGTTAGGTGGAGCGACTGACTTGTTGGGATTTCCACCACTGACTTGACTCTTTGCCATAAAAATTGCTGGGGGTCTCTCGCAGTGTCAAAGACGGAAACATTCCATCATACCTCTGTTGCAGGTTGTCCTCCCAAAAGGTACGTTGAAGTCTTAACCCCTGGTAACTGTGAATGAGACCTTATTTGGAAATAGGGTCTTTGCAGATGTAATCAGTTTATGACACGGTCACACTGGATTAGAGTGGGCTTTAATCCATCAACTGGTGTTTGTAGAAGACAAGGGAAATTTGGACACATGACCCATAGGAGAGAGAGGTCATGTGAAGACAGAAGCAGAGATTGGGGCGATGCATCTACAAGCTACGGCCTGTTAGAAATGCCAGCAGCCATCAGAAACTAGGAAAGAGATATGGAACAATTCTCCCTGGGCTTCCAGAAGGAACCAATCCTGCAGACACTTTGAATCTGGACTTCTGACCCCCAGAAATGTGAGAGAATGCATTTCTATGGTTTTAAGCCCCAGCTTACAGTCATTTTTTTTCAGCAGCCCCAGGGAACTGATACAACTTCCATCTGGGGAATGATGGCTCTCATACCCTGGGGGTTGTGGCATAGATACAAGCTCTTGGGAAGGCGATTTGGGGAGACCTATCCAAATGCCTAAAGCCCTTACTTCCTGACCCAGCTTTTCCTCTCCTAGGAATTTATCCCACAGATGTATTCACACAGGTACCAGAGCATTTGTACAGCATATTCTTTCCAACATTGTAGAAATTAGCCAAAAATGGAAAACAACCCAAGTCAATAGGAGTCTGCTTGACTAAATTATGGTACTTTCACTCTATGAAAAAGAATGTGCAAAATGAAATGAAAAAGAATGAGGAAGTTCTTTTTTTAAAAAAATTTATTTATTTATTTATTCATTTTTGGCTGCACTGGGTCTCTGTTGCTGTGTGCAGGCTTTCTCTAGTTGCGGTGAGCGGGGGCTACTCTTCGTTGCGGTGCGTGGACTTCTCTTGTGGTGGCTTCTCTTGTTGTGGAGCATGGGCTCCAGCTGTTGCGGCTCGCGGGCTCTAGAGCGCAGGCTCAGTAGTTGTGGTGCATGGCCTTAGTTGCTCTGTGGCATGTGGGATCTTCCTGGACCAGGGCTTGAGCCTGTGTCCCCTGCGTTGGCAGGCGAATTCTTAACCACTGCGCCATCAGGGAAGCCCATGAATGAGGAAGTTCTTTAAGTGCCAAATTGGAACAGTATCCAAGTCGTATTGTTAAGTGAAAAAAATCAAGGTGCCACAGGAAGTATAATTCACTGTCCATTTTGGAATTAAAGGGATTACATATATGCATGTGTGTATAAAAAGCATTTCAAGGCAGAGTTACAGGTATGGCTCTCTCTTCTGGAAGGACACGTGAGCACTGGTGACAATCTCCGCCTCTGGGGAGGTGGAATGGGTATCAGGAAGGGTGACGACTGACCTCTCCCTGAACCACGCCCCCCCGCCTTGTACTAATGAAATCTTTCCTTTCTGTGAGTAGTACCTAATTTTTTTAAACTAACTTTTTTTTTTTAAGTTCTTGTACTCTCTGGTTGGTAATATTATTCTTGGTTCGTGAGCTGATTTTCAATTTGCACAATTTGAAGATGAATTTGGTGATTGTTAAGTGAAAAAGAAAAAACTATTTCTTGCAAGTTGCTAGCCGCAGGGGTTGGGGGGAGGGTTTAGGGTGCTTTAGGGGGACAGTCCACAGAGAGAACACCACGCAAGTCATCCTACTTGTGAGACCTTCCCTGTTTAGCTTGACGACTCTCCTTGAAGCTCAACTCATGTTCCAGACACAGCCTCGTGTGGGGTTACTTCAGATGCTCTGACACCACACCCTGTCTTGGCTCGAACAAGGAAACATAAGGGCAAGGAGTGTTGATTTCACTCCTGTCCCCCCACCCCACCCCCACCAAGAGCTGAAGGGCATCTTTACTTTCAAAGCTTTGCATGTCTGCATTTCTGTAATCTCAGCTCGTGCTGGTTACTACTGAGGCGGGGAGGGCTGCCAGACTGTCCCCATTTGACAGATGGGAAAACTGAGGCAGGGCAATTTAAGTGGTGTGTCCACATCACAGAGTGAGGGCATCTACCCGGGTCCCCTGACTATGACTTTGTGCTTTCTCTACGGGGTCCAAAGTGTAATTGGAAAATCAAAGACTGATTTTCCAGCAAGAACTCATTGAGTTCGAAATGTTTTTTTTAATGTTGCTTTACCCTGTTACAGAATATTCTCCACACGGCAGGCACTGAGGAGGTCAGGTCATGTTGCTGCTTTGCTCTGAACCCCCTCCCCCAAAGGTTCCTCGTCGCCAGGACTGAAAGCCAAGTCCTCCCCATGCTCTGCAGGCACACACGACCTGTCCCCCATAGTTGGTCTGACCTCATCTGTCTTCTCTGAACTTGACTCGCCCGTGTGTCCACCTCTCCTGCCAACTGGCCTCCCTGCTGTTCCTTGACATGCACCTGTGCTCTGCACCTGTGCTCCTGGTCTCTGCAACGCTGAGTGGCTTGTTCCATTTAGGTGTCGCTTCTCAGCCAGGCCCATATGACCACTTTCATTAAATTTGCAAACCCACCCTGCCCTCCCCGCTCCCCTCCCCTGCTTCCTTTTTCTTCAGGGCAGTTTCCTTCTAATATTCGATGTAATGAACTTACTCTTTTGTGTGTTTCTCTTCCCCTGTTATGGACTAGGTTGTGTCCCCCTTAAAATTTATGGTGAAGCCCCAACCCCCAATGTGACTGTATCTGGAGATGGGGCCTTTCAGGGGGTAATTAAGGTTGAATGAGGTCGTAAGGGTGGGGCCCTGATCCAATAGGACTGGTGGCCTTATAAGAAGAGGAAGAGACGCCAAATCTCTCTCTTTCCTTGCCCAGAGGAAAGGGCACCCAGAGGACACAGCAAGAAGGTAGCCATCTGCAAGCCAGGAAGAGAGGCTACATCAGAAACCAACCCTGATGCCACCTTGATCTTGCACTCCCAGCCTTGAGAACTGTGAGAAATAAATGTTTGTCGTTTAAGCCGCCAGTCTGTGGTCTCTTGTTATGGCAGCCGGAGCCGACCAATATGTCACTAATAATGCCCATCACCCCGTAAGAATGTCAGCTCCGTGAAGACAGGAGTTTGGATCTCCTGTCTCTTTTGTATGAATAACTCCTACATGGGTGCTTAATAGATATTTCTCTTTGAGGACATAAGTGAGTTTGTTTCTGGCTCTTACAGGGAAAGTAGGGATAGGTCTTGGGGCTTCTGAGTGTGTCTGGTCTCCATGGGTACAGTGAGTCCACACCTGGTTGGTGACAATCACTGCTTTTCCCAATTCCTTCCTGAACAGTGTTCAAGGTCTGGCTTGTGACCCCACATCTGTTGCCATGAATCTGTCTCCCTGCTTCCACCTGTGGGCAGTGGCTGAGTCTCTGGCTAATTCAGATTCTCTAGCTCTGTGTCACCAGATGTACCAGTTACCTTTTTAGCGTTTAGAAGGTGAAAACTGCTGAGGGCTGCCAGTTACAGAACTGGTGGGTGCCCGTTCCCCGGATTCCAGCAGCCCCACTGTGGGCTCCAGTACGTCCAGATGCAAACCCTGGGGATGCCCCCTCTGAGCTGGGAACCCGCCACATCACGTGAAGTTGAGACAGCAAAGATACGCAGGTCACCCCCTGCCTGACCCTGGACTGCACACACCTTTTATTTTCTCTGTCTGGCGCCAAACCCTGAGACACATGCCATATGTCCACTAATTTCCGAAGATTCTAGGATTCTAGACACCTGGGCATAGGGAGGTGTGATCATCGCCAACACATGGAGCCTGTGTGCCAGGAGGCTCCACGATCCTTCACGGCCACATCACACAGACACATATGGTGTTGGAGGTGTCATCATTCTAGACACATAGCATATGTCCTTGGAGCAGACAACGCGCTGAATTAATTCTAAACACTGGTCGTAAGTTTCTTGCTGAAACGCTCCCTCACTGTATAAATAGCTTTCGCCTTCCACATTTCCTACCGCGGGCTCTCTGGAAGCCCAGATATGCAATTCTGGCTTTATTTTTATAGCGCTGAGCGTTCTTCAAAATAGCCCCATCTCCATAAAGGGAAATTGGAAAAAAAGAGATTAAATGCTAAGCAAAGGGGCATTTGCTGGTTCTAACTTGGAGTCCTTGCCTCCTGCTTCAGCACCTCGGCCCCTGAAGGATGCTCTTCCAAACCTTCTAAGGAAGGACATCTATGTCCTGATCCTTTCCTTCTCGTCTCCAGGAGAGGCTGCATCCTCCCTGAAGCCTGGAGTCTGGCCCAAGTCCTGCCTCCTGCTTCTCTTCTGAGTTGAAGGTTTGCTCCACGTTTATGTTGACCCATGGGTGACATCAGGACCTCCTCCCTCAACTTGAGGTGTACTGGATTTGGGACCAGAACAAAACTAGAGTCCTGACCAGAGGATGCCAAAGTAAGATGGAAAATGACTTTCTGGGTGTGTGTGTCTGGGGAAGGCTCGGGGGATGATGGCAGAGGAGCACGGCCCCTTGTCTCAGCCCGGGTCTCCCCTCCGCTCTCCTCACCTCCTGTTCCAGCCTCGCCTTCCCCAGGACCCCGGCCGGTCCGTATGGTTGTCTTATGGGTATTAAGAATGTGTACCCCTCTGGGTGCACACAACTCTGTGGGTGCTCAGCTTAGCAAGTGGACAATGCCCTTGGAAAAGGAAAAGTCTGCCCTCCCCCTGAGCAGATGCAGCTTCGTGCACGAACACAGAGCTCACTGAATGGAGGACCACGTGGATTTCAGCTCCCACTTGCCCTCTCATCTGGGCGACTTTGTACAGTGCACAGCCTGCACAACAGTGCCAGCTGACCCAGGAAACATGTTTCTGGAAACACATTCCCTTCCCCTTAGTCTAGAGGAGACACTTCCTGTTTGCTCTGGCCTTTGTGACAGATTCTGTTCCCCCCCAAAAAATGGCAGCAACAATATCTCCCATTTCACATGATCTTACAATGACAGTTCTTTCATCAAGAGGTGGAGTCTATGTTCCATCACCTTGAATCTGGGAGAGTGTATGACCACGGCAGAGGTGATGCTATGTGACTTCTGGGGCTAGGTTGACAAAGGTGATAAAGCTCCCTCTTGGTTCTCTTGGGAGGCTGTCTCTTGGGACCCAGTTGCCATGCTATGGGGAAGCCCAACTAGCCCATGTAGAGAGACAACAGAGAGGTCCTGGGCCAGTGTCCCAGCTGACAGGACAGCAAGGTCCCAGCCGACAACCAGCACTGACGGCGAGACATGTGAGTAAAGACACCCCCAGATGATCCCGAACCCAGCCATAGAGCCCAGCCTTCACATATCCCCAGGTGAGGTCTCAGACATGGTGGAGCGGAGATGACCCACGGATCTGTGAACACAATGAAATGATTCTTTTCTGCCACTAAGTTGGGTGTTTTTTTAATTACACAGCAGTGGTAGCTGGACAGCCTTCAAAACTCAACTCTCTGCTCCCTCCCTCAAGAAGCCCTCCAGGATGCCTAGGCTGGGTCAAATCATCCTTCTTCTGTGCCCCCTCCCCCTTGGCCCAGGCTCCTTGATCACTGCCCTTACACTGTGCATTAATCCTCACAGTGACTCCTCACAGCCAGGTCTCACTAGCCCCATTTTACAGATGAGGAAGCTGAAGCTTGGAAGGTTAGGGGACATTGTCCAGGTCCACAGCTGCTAAACGTCACGGTCGGGTCTTACAGCTGGAGGGGCTGTGAAAAATGTGGAAATACATAAAATAAAACACAGGAGATTACCCGGTACCAGGCTCTGGACCTTCTGACTTGTACCTGTGGAACTCTTGGTTAAGGACCCCGGACAGAGGTGAATGAAGCCCACAGCACCCCCTGAATTCAGCACCCTTCCCACAAGGTCAGATGTCCCCTAGAGCTGTCAGGGGCCTCCAAAAGCAAACCTGACTGTGAGAAGGTGGATTTCCAGCCACGAGGCAGCCAACCAGGAACGTGGCTCAGACACGTGGCCGCGGTGGCTGCAGCCTTTGGATCTGGGGCAGCTGGGTACAGGCTGAGGCCAGAGCTCCATGGGAGACACCAGGTAGGAAGAAATGGGGGGTGGGGGAGTGACTGACGTTTGCTCAGGTGGAGGCCTGGGGGCTGCAGACAACGACTCTGTTTTCAGGCTCCTTAGGGGCCCAGGCTGAGAAACTGGAGGCACTGGCCTTGCTTTGGTGGCCTCGGAGCTGCTGCAGTTTCCTCACTGGCAGGGAAACGCCCGCATCTGTGAAATGGGGTCAGGCGTCGGAGGAGTAGGGGGCAGGCAGAACCAGCCCTCTTACAATGAAACCCTTTCTTTCCATAACACAACCCTTTTATATATTGATTTTGAACATCATGAATGTCTTGCATTTTAAAGAAATCACACAATGCAGC
Source organism: Hyperoodon ampullatus (assembly GCF_949752795.1). Lineage (NCBI taxonomy): Eukaryota > Metazoa > Chordata > Mammalia > Artiodactyla > Ziphiidae > Hyperoodon > Hyperoodon ampullatus. Next base: position 2,537,984 of record NC_136927.1, read on the forward strand.
AATACACTGTAAAAAATGTTTTTCAACCAGAACATAGAATGAGAAGTTAAAGTTTCTTCTCATTCCCAGCTCTCCACATCCTCTCTACAGAGGAACCATTGTTAACCCTGTAGCCTATTCCTTTATAGCCTTTTCTCTATGAATTTGCGTATGTATACACACACATACGTATACATGTTCAGCTACAAGGTTTGACCTAAATGCAACTATATTATTTGCATTATTCTGTGACTTGATTTTCACTGGAATTTTAAAATTGATTGTCTTGGAGGTTTTTCCATGCTTGCACAATTTGTGGAGAAACTCATTCTTTCTACAGCTGCGTAGTTTTCCACAGTGTGACTGCGTCATGATTTATTTAACCAAGGTCTTGGAAGCCATTGGACGGTTTCCTGTTTTTTTTTCCTATTACCATTGCTCCAGACCATCTGCTTCTTTCTCCTTACTTCTTTGTGTATTTGTGCTAGTGTTCCTACAAAACAGGTTGGCTTGGCATCGTGAGATTAAAGCGTAGGTGCATTTAAATTTTTAGTGATACTGAGCAAAAAGAACTCTTCTCAATACTCTGTAATGGCTTATATGGGAAAATAATCTAAAACAAAGAGTGGATATATGTTTATGTATAACTGATTGGCTTTGCTGTACACCTGAAACTAACACAACGTTGTAAATCAATTATACTCCAATAAAATTTTTTTAACATCTTTATTGGAGTGTAATTGCTTTACAATGGTGTGTTAGTTTCTGCTGTATAACAAAGTGAATCAGCTATACACATACATATATCCCCATATCTCTTCCCTCTTGCGTCTCCCTCCCACCCTCCCTATCCCACCCCTCTAGGTGGACACAAAGCACCGAGCTGATCTCTCTGTGCTATGCGGCTGCTTCCCACTAGCTATTTATTCAATAAAATTAAAAAATATATATTTTAGTGACACTGAATTGCCCTCCCCAAACGCTGTTCTAGGGGCCACTTCCTCCAATTGTGTATAAGAGCTCCTACACTACAGCATCACCAATGTTACCAATTATCAATCTTTTTACTCTTTACCAATCTAAAGGGCACAAACTATTGATATATCAGTTATTGCAATTTGCATTTCCTGATGTAACTACTTAGGCCGAGCATATTTTCATATGTTTATTGGCCAATCATACCTCATCTATAAAAGTGCCTGTTTCTATCTGTAGTAATCAGGGTGTTTGGGGAGCAAGGAACAGAAAACCATGACTCAACTGGCTTGGATGATAAGGAATTTATCTTCTTATATTAAAAGAGCTAGAGATGAGAGAATGTAAAATGGCGCAGGTGCTTTGGAAAACAGTATGTCTGCTCCTCAAAAAAATAAACAGAGAATCACTATATGCCGCAGCAACTCCATTTCGGGGTTTATACCCAGAAGAACTGAAGCAAGGATTTAAAGAGATCTTCGTTCACCCACGTTCATAGCAGCATTATTCCCCGTGGCAAAAATGTGGAAACAACTTGCGTGTCCATCGATGGATGAGTGGGTAAACACGATGGGGTCCATCCATGCAATGGGATGTTATTAAACCTTAAAAAGGAAGGGAGGGACTTCCCTGGTGGTGCAGTGGTAAAGAAGCCACCTTGTGGTGCAGGGGACATGGGTTCGATCCCTGGTCAGGGAACTAAGATCCTGCACGCTGTGGGACAACGAAGCCCGTGCACCACAACTGCAGAGCCCACGCGCCCTGGAGCCTGTGCACCACAACTAGAGAAGAGAAAACCCGCACGCCACAACTAGAGAGAAGCCGGCATGCCGCAACAAAAGATCCCACGTGCTGCAACTAAGACCTGAAGTAGGCAAATAAATAAATGAATGAGTACATAAAACAAATAATTAAAAAAAGAAACAGAAGAGAATTCTGACACCTGATACAACACGGATGAACCTGGAAGGCGTTAAGTGACGTATGCCAGTTGTAAAGGGACGAATACTGTATGATGTCACACGAGGTCCTTGGAGGGGTCAGATTCACAGAGACAGAAAGTTGGGGAGGGGGAGGGGTGGGGTGGGGGGATAGGGAGTTAGTGTGTGATGGGGGCACAGTTTCCGTTTGGGAAGATGAACAAGTGCTGGAGATGATGGTGAGTGTTGATTGCACATCAGTGTGAGTGTGCTTACTGCCACTGAACTAAACACGTAAAAATGATACACGTCATTACTACAGTACATTTTATGTTACATGCATTTACCACAGTTAAAAATAATTTTTTAAGTAAAAAAAAGTGCAGACTAAAAGTAGCTCCCAGACTGGTGAACTCAGCAGTCCAGTGATATCAGGGCTCTTTCCATTTTTCTGCTCTGACATCCTCAGAGAAATCCTCATCTTTAGCCATTTCCTCTCCGAGTCCAGGATCTCCACAGCCTCTTCAGGATTTACATCTTCACGACAGTGACTGCAAGCAGGTTGAGGAAGACCTTTCCTGGAAGCCCCCTCCCGTCCTCCCCACAGTGCCCAGCAGATGGGGCAGGTGACATCAACTGCCCTTTGCTCCTGTCTGTGGGTCACAGGCAAGGAGCCTAGCCCAATGCGACTGGCCATGATGAACCCAGATTCCAGGGCACTGGGGATGGGCCCCGCCCCAAGCACATGTCCACGTGCAGGTGGTGACCTGAGCACACCTGGGGTCCTGGGACGGGGACACGGGTGGCTGTCCCAGCAGGCAACCAGCACTCCTTGCAACAATGTTCATTGTCCATTTTTCTACTGGGTCATTTGTCTTTTTTGTTTTTGATTGGTAGGAGCTCTTTATATATTATCAAAAGTAATCCTTTTTGTGTGATGGGTGTTAGCAATATCTTTCCTAGTCTGTTGTTTTTCTTTGAGTGGATTGTATATATGTAAGGCCAGAACTCAGCTGGAAGTATTATATGTTTGTTTCTCCCCAAATCTTGACTTCATTAATGTTACAGATGCTTTTCTCTTGCTGAAAATCAAAGTTGGAGGTAGCTGAGGTCTTGAGGTCCTCATTATTGGCTTCCAGGCTTTAGATGTTTCCAACCAGAGCTGAGCTGAGTCATCTGGGGGCTGCAAGTAGCCTGGCACTCCTGCGTCACCTGCTGATGCAGGAGGACAGTATAGTGACAGAGCCATTGCAGCCACACGAGGGGGGCAACACTGGAGAAGAAACTGCCCTGTTGGCCACCGTCGTCATCCCAGGGGTTCTCCTAGAAGTGAGGGGCCCTTTCCTTCCATCCCGGGGGCACAGGTGGCTGAGCCCTGTCCTGCACCTGCCCTGGGGCAGTGTCTCCTGCCTGAGCCCAAACACAGGACCTGGTGGGGGAGTAAGCCCTCGGCCCCTCCTTGTGTTGCCGGCTTACTGGCCACAAACAAACCAATTAAATGGAGGCTATTAAAGAACTTTAACTGAAAAAGAGAAAAAGCAGGTGCAGCTGAGATTGTGTTTCTGTATGGGGTCCACGTGGAAGGTTCCACTGATGAGGTCACTAGAGGGCAAAGCCAACCCCCAGGGGGCTGGTCACAAATACGCAGACATATCTCAGACCACAGGCGACCAGGAGCCACGCAGACCTGTGGCTGGCACGATGGTACGGAGAGCCGTGCCTGACCATGGCCGAGAGAACTGCCCTCCCCCATCCCGGCCTCCTGGCCTCCGCGCGCCCCGGGGAGGTGGAGGGACGGACTTTAAGTGCATGAAGAATGAAGGGGATGCTTTGCTGTCTCACTGGTCTCACTCGACTTGTTTAGAGCCCAGGGGAAGGAGGAGCTGTTATTTAACAGGTATTCCCTTGCAACCCCAGGACCCTGTCTCCTGGTCTCTGTGGACACAGGGGCTGGAGTGACAACAACTCCTGCATATGTTGTGAGCTCTGTGCTCCAGGTGCTGTTCTCCGTGCTTTGCAGGTTAATGACCCTCTGAGGTTAGAATTACCGTTGCCCCCATTTTACAGATGGGGAAACCGAGGCACGGGAGGCCAAGTAACCACAAACAATGCTGCTGCTTTCTCTCCAAGCCCCAGCTCTCTCCTCCTATTCGTGGAAGGCAGAAGGCCTTTTGCCGAAACCCAAGTGGGGTCTTCCACGTCCCGGCCCCTCTGTAGCTGGCGGCTCATCTTCCTTACCAGTTTTCTGAATCAAGGATGTCGACAGCCAAGCTGTAGAATGGAAGGTCATGAGGGAGGGTCTGTGGGAAGAAAAGAGAAGCGGTCGTGTGATACTGAGGAGGAAAGGTCCTCTCCCGAGGCTGGGGGGCGACACACAGCCTCCGCCCACGGGGGTTCACCAAGCAAAGGTGAGGCCAGGTCTAACATGGGGTGGGGAGGGGGCACACCTGGAGGTGTGCAGTGTCAAAGACGGAAACATTCCATCATACCTCTGTTGCAGGTTGTCCTCCCAAAAGGTACGTTGAAGTCTTAACCCCTGGTACCTGTGAATGAGACCTTATTTGGAAATAGGGTCTTTGCAGATGTAATCAGTTTATGACACGGTCACACTGGATTAGAGTGGGCTTTAATCCATCAGCTGGTGTTCGTAGAAGACAAGGGAAATTTGGACACATGACCCATAGGAGAGAGAGGTCATGTGAAGACAGAAGCAGAGATTGGGGCAATGCACCTACAAGCTACGGCCTGTTAGAAATGCCAGCAGCCACCAGAAACTAGGAAAGAGATATGGAACAATTCTCCCTGGGCTTCCAGAAGGAACCAATCCTGCAGACACCTTGAATCCGGACTTCTGACCCCCAGAAATGTGAGAGAATGCATTTCTATTGTCTTAAGCCACAGCTTAAGCACAAGCACATGAAACAAGCACGTGACTCTCCGATTCCTTGTCCGGGGTCCCCTGCCCTTTGCTCACACTGTTTCCTCTCACAGTGGTCTAGCAACTCTCGAACCACAGGTGTGTCAACGTATTACCTTGAAGGTGTTTGCAGTACACCAGGCTGGGGACAAGCTATACTTCCATCCGGGACCCCCACAAACACCCTGAAATTGTGGGCGGAACCACAGTGCATGTGCCTGCCTGAGGGTATGTGCGTCTTTCTGCAGAAAGAATGTGCGGCTTTCACCAGCCTCCGGATCGCATCCTCCATGAGGTTAAAGCCATTGTTCTCCGTTAATGGCCATCTCGAAAGTGGGCGATGGGTCTGCAGTGAGATGCCTTAGTCTCAAGATCCCAGAGCTGCAGGCTGGGCCTGTCTGTGTGGGACTGCGGCAGGAGAAGGGGCCCTGCCTCAAAATCACCCGCTCAAATCCTGTGTGATTCCAGGCTGGTCTCCTACCCCTTCTGAATCTTGCACCCTCATGTGTAAACATGAGAACCTCCTTCCATTTCTGAAGACTAAATACAATCATGCACTTAGAGCCTCTGCCCGGGTCTGAACCGCACGTCCGGTTCCTCTCCTGCCTCCAGAAAGGCTCTCTCTTCTCGCCAGCCTCCTCCACCACCCGGTGTATCACCTCTGTGTCTCCCAGGGCAGGAGAAGGGAGGGGTGAAGCCTGCATCATTTTACAACCTCTGGGCAGCTGTAGTTAATATTTGGGAGAGAAGGAAGCTGGAATTATCATCTCATGCAGGTCTGTGCTTTCAAGTATTCCCAATGCCTCTCTCCTCTGCTGACCGCTCCCCGGTCATGAATGTTCCAGAGCCTGATCATGGTCAGGTTGCTTAATGCAACCACTTAAAGCAAACTTCTGGGGGAAACTAGCTTATGGGTCCCAGAGACACCACATCCGGAGGATATTAACAAGACAGGGTGGTAACAGACACACATTTCCTCTTTGCCACATCCCAGCCTAAGCCAGCCATCCCCAAATGGCCCCCATCTGCTTCTGGCCCATGGAGGTGAGAGCGGGTGAGCTCTCGGGGCCTCGGCCCGTTAATCTCACTCACGGCCCTAATGCCGGAGCACGTTTATGGCCCAATCAGTCCTTTGCCCTATCTCCTTGCAGTCTCTGCTTTTTTAATGTTGAGCTTCCATATTTTCTGGTGACAAACTAGGTCATATCCATGGCAAAGGGTACTCTACAATCACATCATGTCATTGTCATTAAACGAAATACATACTGACCTCAGATTGCTGATTCATTCCTTAATTTGGAGGGGAAGATCAAGACCAGAAGTGCAGAGAGTAACAGCCCCCCACCCCCAGGTTTCCCAGCCACACCCCCTGCACCCAAGTGGCACCATGTGTGTGACTGGCTCTGGCCAGTGGGTGGTGAGCAGAGGTGTCCTGTGCCACTTCCGGGCAGGAGTAGTTAAGAGCTGGCGTGCGATGTTCCTGCTCTCTTTTCCTTGCCACAGAATGTGGGGACCCTGTGATGTGGTGAAGCGGTGGAGCTGTATTGGGAGCACCCCGGAAGGCTGAGTCACTGAATGGAAGACTGTTCTAAAATGTCCTGCACTGATAGAAAATTCGAGGTACGGGAAGGTCAGCAGATCAGGAGATGACAGCCTTGGAAAGATCGTTTGTTACTCACAGTTCTCAAGAGGAGGAAGCACGTGGTGCCGGGCAGGGCCTCACGGGGAAGCACCAGGGTGGGTCAGGTGTCAGAGGGAGGGGCAGTGTGGACCACAGACCTCATTGCAGTTTCCGTGGAAGGAGTGGACAAGGCAGAGTGGTCAGGCTGAGGACTGGCTAGTCTGGATCATTCCAGCAGGCTCTGGGGCACAGGGTCCATCCCTGGTTGTCTGGTACCTGCCCTGGGTGATGAGGGCAGGTGGACAGTGGCCCGGAGTGTGGGAGCCTCATGGAGGAGCTGGGGTGGGGGGGGCTGGGCTCTGGGTTGGTTAGTTTGCATTGGAAAGGTGTGCTCACAGGTGAGTTGTTTACTATTTCTAGGAACTAGATAACTTTGGAAGGTACAGTCCCTCGAGAGTCAGCAAGGCCCCAGATGTGACAGCATCAGAACAGAAAATAAAGGACACGGTTAATACAAAAACAACTCACATTGGGCTTTGTGGGAGGGAATTAACCTGCATTATGTTAAGCCATGGGGATCTGAGGTTGATTTACCACATCAGCGCACTGTTGTAGGAACAAAAGGAAAAGCACGGAGCGTGGTTGTGGAGCTGAGTCTCAGTGCCAGTGTGACATCTGTGAAGTTTGTTCATTCACTCACCGACTCATTCATATATGTAGCCAATGGTCATTGCACACCAGCTGAGTGTCAGGCCCAGGGCTGGGTCTGGACTCACAGACGTCAAACTCTAGCCCTGCTCTCAGTGGAACTCTCAGCCTTATGAGAAAGTGAGACACACTGAAGGATAGGGTGATAGAGGGTGAAGACTGCCAGGCAAAGGCTGGGTCCACAGTGAGTAAACAGAGGAGGGAGTGATGACTCAGGTGGAGGAATCAGGGAGGGCTTCTCAGAGGAAGTGATGTTTGCGTCGGGTCTTGATGGAGTTACGTAAGAGTTCCCCTGTGGAGACAATGGGCAAGGATGTTCTAAGTGGTCTAGGAAAGGCATAGATAAAGGCACATCCAGGCTTTGCAAAGAGTTCAGTGGTGCAAAAAATAAAACCCCAGTTAAAAAATGGGCAAAGAACCTGAAGAGATATTTTTCCAGAGAAGACCTACACATGGCCAAGAGGTATGTGAAAAGATGCTCAGCATCGCTAACCATTACGGAAATGCAAATCAAAACCACAATGAGATATCACTTCACACCTGTTATTATCAAAAAGACAAGAAATAACAGGGTTGGCAAGGATGTGGCAAAAAGGGAACCCTTGTATTCTGTTGATAAGAATGTAAATTGGTACAGTCATTATGGAAAACAGTATGGAGGTTCCTCAAAAAATTCAAAATAGGGCTTCCCTGGTGGCACAGTGGTTGAGAGTCCACCTGCTGATGCAGGGGACACGGGTTCGTGCCCTGGGAAGATCCCACATGCCGCGGAGCGGCTGGGCCCATGAGCCATGGCCGCTGAGCTTGCGCGTCCGGAGCCTGTGCTTCGCAATGGGAGAGGCCACAACAGTGAGAGGCCTGCGTACTGCAAAAAAAAAAAAAAAAAAAAAAAAATCGGAATAGAACTACCATATGATCCAGCAATCCCACTTCTGGGTATACACACCAAAAGGAAATGAAATTAGTATCTTGAAGAGATATCTGCACTCCCATGTTCGTTGCAGCATTATTCACACCTTGGCCAAGATATGGAAATACCCTAAGTGTCCACTGACAGATAAATGTATAAAGAAAGTGTGGATTGCCAGTTAGCCTTTAAAAAGAAGGAAATCTTGCCATTTGCAACAACAGGAGGAACGCGGAGGACACCGTGCTGAGAGAAATAAACCAGACAGAGAAAGACAATTACTGCAGGGTCTCACTTACTTATATGTAGAATCTGAAAAAGTCAAACTCAGAGAACCAGAAGGTAGAACAGTGGTTACCACGGGAAATGGGAGAAGTTGGTCAAAGGGTACAAATGTCCAGTTATAAGTTGAGTAGGTTCTGGGGCTCTAATGTACAGCATGGTCAGTGTAGTTAAGAATACTTGAAAGTTGCTAAGAGAATAGATTTTAAGTGTTCTCACCACACCACACACAAAATGGTAACTGTGTAAGGTGACGGATGCATTAACTTGATTGTGGTAATCAATTCACATTGTATATATATGTCAAATCATTGCATTATACACCTTTTAACAATCACATTGTACAGCCTAAATATTTAACAGTTTTGGGTGTGTGTGTCATTATACATTGAAAAGCTTGGGAAAAAAGAGTTCCATGAGGTTGGAACAGAAAAGCACCAGGACTATGGTCAAACACATGGCTGGAAGTCTAGGTGGGTTGACATCTGAGATGGCTCTGAGAGCAGGGACAGGGCTTTGGGCTTCCAGCTGCAGGTTCTGAGAGCCTGGGGCCATGGACAGACCAGGAGGTGACATGATGAGATTAGCAGTCTCAGCCCTTTCTTCTTACATCCCTCCTCCAGGGGCCCCTGCCATCAGATTTTCAGTGTTTGTCCAGCCCCTCCTGTTACAGCAGGGGGAAAAAAAATCCCTTAAACTCCTCTGCCCTAAGGCAGGGAAAGTAAATACTCTCTTCCCTTCTTACACCCATGGCAGACATAACTAATCAATCGACATTCTTTGCATGAGAGGCCAGATAGAGCCTCAGAGGCTTTCTCAACACAGTACTTGCTTCAGGCAAGTACTACCCATGGGTGGTAGATTGGCCTGACAGATTGGCATGCATGTCAAATTATGTGTCATTTAAGAGATGAAGGGCATGGTATCCTCTTTCTACAAGTATTTTCATTTGGAAAAAAAGAACTGGCCTAGGGAGGGCAACGTTTAATCAGAGGAATAAATCTCTCATGGTAGAATTTTAGTCAGCAGAAGTTTGGGAAAGAGAGGGGATGTCTACATGATTCCATCACATCAGACTTGCCTCTCCCACTCAGAGCTGTGTCCTGTGTGGAAGCCGAGGATGTGCTTTTTGTTTTCTCACTTTCCTGCCTCCATTGTCACCAAAAACATTCCCTTTGTTTGTTTTCCTGGCCATGGTGAACACCACAGGGCAGACAGCACACGTTTCCATGGTAAGCTCCTCCCACGTTGTCTCCCTTTGTGTCCCCACAATGCCCACGATCTGCAAGCAAACAATAGACTCTCAACAAACATTTATTGATTGGATCTAAACTGCAATTTTGTCTACCGCCCTCAGGGAAGCCGAGTGGAAACGAAATTCACCCCCATACCGTGCTGAGATGCATTGATTACCAAGAAACCAACGTATGACAGCCCAGACTGCAATATCGTGGTTTTCAAAAGCCACACGACTCAGGACTCAGGAGGCCCCTCGGTCACTCGGGGACTCACACACTGGTTCAGCTGCTCCCCAGCGGGAGCCCCGAGAACAGTAATGGGTCATTTTCCCTGCTCAGCGTCCCGTGACCCGACCCCGTACAGAGAACGCTCTCAATCAACACTTGTGAATGAATGAGACTGTCCTTAGCACAGCGAGGAATGAGGTGGGGTTCCCACCTCCCACCCTCCTTCCCAGTCAGCAGGCGAGGCAGGGACGGTGCAGCGGGTGGAGGGGGGGCACCTGGAAGGGCAGCGGGGAGGGGTGGTGGGGAGAGGGAGGCATGATGAGTTCAGATGTGTGAGCTCCGTGAACTTGACTCGTGGGACCTACTTGGGGAGCTCAGGGTTTGTGGGAACAGACATCGCTATCCTGGGAGCAATAGGGGACCCGCAGGGGTGGAGGCTAGCCGGGGAAAGAGTGTAAGGAGAGAGAAGGGAGGAAGCCCCCTCTGTTTCTGCGGCAGAGGAGGAAGCAGAGCTGGGGGGAGAGTCGGGGAAGGGACCGCTGGAGGGGAGGAGAACAGGGAGAGGAAAGCAAGGCTTCCAAGGGTGCCTTCGTCATAGAGCAGCAAGGAGGAGAGATGCCCACGGGGTGTGGATGCCAAGTGTGGATGGTGTGGCCGGCCCCGTCCAGCTGGTCCTCCCAGGCCAGCCTTCGCAGGGCTGTGCTTTGCACAGTTAAAATTGCTGAATTTCCACAGAGAGCAAGTGCCCGGAGAACCGAAGACTTTCTTCCACTGACGACCTCTTTCTTGGGGTTGTCCAAGGACCACCCCCTTCCACGTCCCACCCCCCAGCCCTGGGTCAAACCCTTGTGGTGTAATTTTATCAGAGCCTCTGGCGCCATCACAAACCCGGGCCAGCATGTGTGATTTCGGCTCATGCCTTCTCTCCACCCTGCGAGACCAGGTCAGAGGCCCCGCATGTTTTCACCAACCCAGGGTGGGGAGGTGGATCCTGGACATATTAACTCACAGGCACGGGCCCAGCTGTAGCTGATCCGACAGGCTGGCTGGCGGTGCTTCCGGGTGATGGGACTGGGGGCAGAGAAGGAGCCCAGGACTCTTCAGCATGCAGAGACGTGGCTGAGGGCATGGGAGCCTTGACACTGAGCATCTTGGACCGAAAGCTGCTGAATGTTTCCATCCTTTGTGCTGAGAGCGGGCAAGCAGCCTGCTGCTGGGGACCTGCTTCTCGTGCTGTCAACGTGGACGGGAACCCGCTCATGGGGGGTTCTATCTTCCTAGCCCTGCAGGGAGATCTGGGAAATGACACACAGCACCTGCCTCGGATGGTCCTGGGCGTGGAGTGAGCGGCTGGGGTACTTGTACCCCGATGTGGGTGTAAAAATATCCCTGGGGGGATATTGATTCCCAGGTAATCCTGGGAATTCGCTGCCATTTTCCAACAACTATCCAACAGCGATGAGGTTCTGGCCTTTGGAAATCAGGCTGCTGTGCTTGGGACAGATGAGGGAGGTCCAGGGGCTACTGGAGGTCAGAGAGCAACCCCAAAGCATTGCAAGGGGTCCAGGACAGCTGGGGGTTGAGAGTGGGAAGATTCTGGTAGGAGGCGGGAGAGGCCAGCAAGGGCCAGACCGCGGTGTTGGTTGCAGGCTGGGTGCAGAGCTTTGTCCTGTCTGCCTGGGGAGCCGCGGAGGGTGCAAAGGTGGCCTGTTTGAAAGCTCATTTCAGGCCATGATGGGGAAGGTATGGAGGGAGTGTGGAGAGTTTGCAGTTTCCTGGGGGAACTCTGTAGCCCGTTCCCACCCACCCCACCCGCTGGACTCTGGGCTCCAGTTCTGAGCCTGGTGTTACCTTGTGTGACATCCACCTTCTGACCCCGGGGATGAGGGGGTTTTGATTGTTTGCAAAACTGTATGCACCCTTCTTTGCAATGTGACTTTCAGGCTCTTCCCATCGAAGGGGGAAATCCATTTCCCCACCCCCTGAATCCTCCGGGACTTGCGTTGACCAATAGAATTTGGTGGACACGTGCTGACTCTAAACCTGGGCCCCTGAGGTCTTGCATGCTTCTGCTCTCAGGGCTCTGCAGCCTCCTGTGTGAACAGGCCAGGGCTAGCCCGCTGGATGATGAGAGACGTCACCACCTGTATTTGTTATCACGTGCTGCATGACAAATGGCCCCCAAACTAAGCAAGACAACACGCATTTATGATCTCGCAGTTTCTGTGGATGGGGAATCAAGGCTCGGTTGAGCTGGGTCCTTTGGCTTGGAGTCTTGTACAGCTGCACTCAAGGAGTCAGGGAAGCGAAAGTCACCACGAAGTTCACCTGGGGCAGAAGCCGCTGCCAGCTTAGCTAACACTTAATGGTAGATTCAGTTCCTCTTGGGCTGTTGGCCAGAGCCAGGCCCCAGATTCTGGCCACATAACTTTGCCATAGGGTGGTTTCACAGCATGGCAGCTGGCTTTGTCAGAAGGAGAAAATGAGAAAAAGAGAGAGAGGTCAAGATGGCAGTCAGACTTTTATAACCTCATCTCAGAAGTGACATCCATCACTTTTTTTTGTTTTGTTTTTTTTGCGGTACGCGGGCCTCTCACTGTTGTGGCCTTTCCCGTTGCGGAGACGCGCAGGCTCAGTGGCCATGGTTCACAGGCCCAGCCGCTCCGCGGCACATGGGATCTTCCCGGACCGAGCCACGAACCCGTGTCCCTTGCATTGGCAGGCGGACTCCCAACCACTGCGCCACCAGGGAAGCCTGACATCCATCACTTTTGCTGTAATCTAGTCATTAGAAGTGAGTCAGTGGGTCAAGCTCATTCTTATACTTGTTGAGAACTGCCTCTTCCATGAAGCTTCCTTGGACCTCCTGCCTTGGGGACCTCCCTTTGTCTGACCCCATTGCATTTGGAGCCTGTGCTACCACTTGGCATTTCTCACGTCCCTCCAGGAAGAGCTGATCTTGTGTTTGGCATGGCCCGGTCTCGGTGGCTCCCTCTGTTTCCCATGAGATCTTCCTTACCAACCAGTCCAGCTCCTCCTTCCCCGTGAAAGACGCTGGAACACAAGTTCTGGGCGTTGTTCCAACTCTTTGTCCACTGGCTCACCCAGATTCATATCTTCCATTTAGCAAAAACATCAGGAATGAGGTAACTTTGGGTTCCTTCTGTGTATTACGCAGGTGTGACATTTTAAAAAAACTTTATTTTGAGGTCATAGTAAATATGCAGATCGTTGTAAGAAACAAGCAGAAGGATCCTGTATACCCTTCACTTACTTTCCCCTAATGATACCAACTTGCATGACTATATTACAATATCCCAACAGGGAATTGACATTGGTATGATCCACCAACACTGTTGTGCTTTGCCAGTTTCACAGGCTCTCATTTGGGTGTGTATATGTGTGTATTCAGCTCCATGTGATTTTATAACGTGTGGATTTTGTGACCACTACCAGCCACAGTAGACACAGTTCCATCAAAAGGATCTCTCATGGGACTTCCCTGGCGGTCCAGTGGTTAGGACTCTGCGTTCTCACTCCTGAGGGCCCAGGTTCAATCCCTGGTCAGGGAACTTAAGACATCACAAGCCACACAGTGCAGCCAAAAAAAAAAAAATCTCTTGTGCTGCCTTTTTACAGCCAGAGCTACCTCTCCTTCCCCCCTCCCCTGGAAGTCCCTGGCAACCACTAATCTGTTCTGCACCTCTAATTTTATCATTTCAAGAGGGTTATAAAAATGGAATCGTAAGCTATGTAATCTCTTGAGATTTGGCTTTTATCACTCAGCACAATTCTCTTGAGATCCATCCAAGTTATCGTATGTATCAGTAGATTGTTCTTTTTTTAAAATTGCTGAGTAGTATTTCATGGTATAGAGGTATTGCCATTTGTTTAATCATCCACCCTTTGAAGGGCACTGGGTTTTTTTTTCCAATTTGGAGCTATTATGAATAAGCCACTATGACCATTCCTGGATAGATTTTAGTGTGAACATAAGTTTTAATTTCTCTGGGATAAATGCCCAGGAGTACAATATCTGGGTTGAATGATAAGCACGTGTTTAGTTTTATAACAAACTGCCATACTCTTTTCCAGAATGATTGTACTGTTTTACATTCCCACTGGCATTGTGTGAGTGCTTCATCTTCTCCACATCCTCACCAGCACTTCATCTTATCACTACTTTTCATTCGAACCATCTGATAGGCATGTAGTGATAGGTCATTGTGGCTTTAATTGCATTTCCCTACTGGCTAATGATGGTGAGCATTTTCTCTGTTCTTATCTGCCTTCTGTGTATCCTCTTCAGTGAAATGTTTGTCCATTCCTTTTGCCAATTTTCTGATTGGATTGTTCATTTCCTGTGAAGTTTGAGAGAGGTTTTTATACTCTAGATATGAGTCCTTTGTCAGATACGTGATTTGTAAATATTCCTGCCCCCCGCCCCCATCCAGAGCTTGCCTTTTCACCCTCTTAACAGAGTCTTTCACAGAGCAAAGTTTTTAATTTTGATGAACTCCAATGAACCAATTTTTCCTTCTATTAAATGTGTTTCTGGGGCTTCCCTGGTGGTGCAGTGGTTAAGAATCTGCCTGCCAATGCAGGGGACACGGGTGCGATCCCTGTCTGGGAAGATCCCACATGCCGTGGAGCAACTAAGCCTGCGTGCCACAACTACTGAGCCCACGTGCCACAACTGCTGAGCCCACGTGCCTAGAGCCCGTGCTCCACAACAAGAGAAGCCACCACAATGAGAAGCCCACGCACTGCAACAAAGAGTAGCCCCCGCTAGCCGCAACTAGAGAAAGCCTGCACACAGCAACAAAGACCCAATGCAGCCAAAAATAAATAAAAATTACACAAAAAAAGCTTTAAAAAAATGTGTTTCCAATAAACTCTTTATCTAGCCGTGCATCGCAAAGATTTTCTCCTATTTCTTTTCCTAAGAATTGTATACAGTTGACCCTTGGATAACACAGGTTGGAACTGCGTGGGTCCACTTACAAGCAGAGTTTTTCAATGGTAAAAACTACAGGACTACACGTCCTTAGCTGGTTGACTCCTCGAATGACAAAACCACAGATGGGGAGGAAACTCCTATACAAAGGGCTGTCTGTAAGTGGATATTCTATACATGGATTTTTAAACACATGGAAGGCTGGTGCCCCTAACTCCCCGCATTGTTCAAGGGTCAACTGTAATTGTATTTTTACATTTAAGTCTGTGGCCCATTTTGGGTTAATTTTTGTATAAAGTGTGAGGCTTAGATAGAGGTTCATTTTGTTGTTGTCATTTATGGGTGTCCAGTTGCTCCTGTACTGTTTGCTGAATGAGCTGTCTTTTCTTCCATTGGATTGCTTTTCCTCTTTTTTCTAAAATCAGTTGGGCATTTGTGTGAGTCTATTTCTGGGTTCTCTATTCTGTTCCACTGACATATGAGTCTAATCCCTCTGGCATAACTACACTGTTTTGATTACTGTAACCATATAGTAAGCCTCAATATTAGAGAAATTTCTCCCAATTTAATCTTTTTCAAGAACATTTTTAGCTATTGATATTTGAAGTCCTGTGCTTTTCCATAGAGAGTTTAGATAAGCTTATCTATAAAAGAAAATCTTGCTGGGACATTAATAATACTTGCATTAAACCTTTAGATCAGTTTGGGAAGAATTGGCATCTTTACTATGTGGAATCTTCCAATCCATGGATGTGGTATATTTCTCCATTTATTTAGGTCTTTTTCTATTTATTTTATTAGTATTTTGTAACGGTCAAGATACAGATCCTGTACATGTTTTGTCAAGATACAGATCATGTACATGTTTTGTCGGTCAAGATACAGATCCTGTATCTTGTACAGGTAATGGTCAAGATACAGATCCTGTACATGTTTTGTCAGTTTATACCTCAATATTTCATTTTCTTTGAAGCAATTGTAAATGTTTTCAGTTTCACTTTTCGCAGGTTCATTGTTAGTACATTGAAATGTGATCAATTTTTGTGAGTTGATCTTTCATTGTGCAACATTGCTGAACTCCCTTATTAGTTCTGTGAGTTTTTTGATAGACTCCTTAGAATTTTCTATAAGGGCAATCATGCCTTTTGTAAATGGTGACAGTTTTATTTCTTCTCTTCCAAGCTATATATCTATTTCCTTTTCTTGCCTTATTGTACTGGCTAGAACTTCCAGTACTAAGCTGAATAAGTGGTGAGAGAAGATATCCTTCTTTTGTTTCCAACCTCAGGGGGAAAGCATTGAGTATTTCAGCATTGAATATGATGTTAGTTGAAAGCTTTTGGTGGATGCTCTTTATCAAGTTGCAGAAGTTCCCTCTAGTCCTAGTTTTCCAAGAGCTTTTATAATGAATGAGTGTTGGATTTCGCCAAATGTGGTGGGGTTTTTTTGCATAAATTGTTAAGATCATATGATTTTTCTTCCTTAGCTTGTCAGTATGGTAGATTACATTGATTTTTTAATATATTGAACGAAACTTGCATCCCTAGAATAAAATTCCATTTCATTATGGTGTAAAATTCTTTTTTCTATATTACTGAATTCAATTTGCTAAAATTTTTGTTGAGGATTTTTGAATCTAAATTCATGAGAGATACAGACTTATGTTTTTCTTTCTTTTAACTATCTTTATCTGGTTTTGGTGTCAGGGCAATATTAGCCTCATAAAATGAGCTGAAAGCGTTACTTTCTCTTCCATTTTCTGGGAGAGATTGTGTGAAATTATTGGTTGCTGTAGGGATTACACTATATATAAACAACTTTTTGCAGTCTAGTAGTATTGATGCTTTACCATTGGAGTAAAATGTAACCTTACTTCCACTTAGGTCCCTTTAACCTCCTCATTAAAAAAAATTATATATATATATATATATATATATATATATGTATAATATGTATACATATATATACTCATATATATATAATTGCCTTAAGTATATTCTCTGCATACATGAATATCACTTCAGATGTTATAGTTATGCTTCAATTATCAAATATAATTTAAGATACTCATGAGAAGTATAGTCATTATATTTATCCCTATTTCTATACATTCCAAAGTTCTTTTTTTTATCCTTTCTGAAGTTCCAAGCTTTCTTGAAACAAATGAAAAAAATAGAAATTCTCAGTAAAGAAACAGAAGTTATATTTTAAAAAGCTTCTGTTTAGACCACTTCTTTTAATCTTTAAGGATATGTTTGCCAACAATAAATTCTCTTGGTTTGCCTTCATTTGAGAATGTCTCTCTTTCCCTTCATTTCTGAAAGATATTTTTATCAAATATAGAATTTGCAGTTGATAGTTCTTTTTCACAGCACTTGGAAAATGTTGAACCACTTCTTTTTGGCCTCCATAGTTTCAGATGAGAAATCTGCTATCATTCCCATATGATGTTTCCCAAATAAGTAACGTGTTGTTTCTGAATGCTTTCAATATTTTTTCTTTCTCTTAATTGGGACCCAGAAGATATAAACGTTAATTCTTTTCTTTCTGTCTCAAGGTCCCTGAAAGTATTTTCTTTTTTTTTTTTCCCAGCTTATTTTTCTGTCTGTTATTGAGATTGGGAAATTCTATTGCTCTACCCTCAAGTTTGCTAATTCTATCCTTTGTCATTGCCACTCTACTGAGCCCATCCTGTGAGGTTTTGGGTTTTTTTCCTGGTCATTGTATTTTTCAGTTTTTAAATTTCCATTTGGTTCTTTTTAATAACTTCTATTTCTTTACTGAGAGCTTCTATTTTATTTGTTACAAAAGAATTCATAATTGCTTGTGGAAGCATTTTTACCATGGCTGCTTTTAAATTCTTGACCATTCCAAGCTCTGATTCATCCATCTCTGTATGATGCCTGTCGACTGTCTTTTTTCACCCAAGTTGTGATTTTCCTGGTTCTTGATATGAGGGGTGATTTTCCCATCCTATCCTGGACATTGGGAGTGTTATATTACGAGACCCTGGATCCTATTCCAGTTTTCTTTTTGAGCAGGCGGTCTCCCTGTTGAGATGTATTGGGTTGGCCAAAAAGTTCATTCGGATTTTTCCATAAGATGTTATGGATGAGGGCTGGACGGGTTGCATGATCACTTCCCACTGAGCCCCTGACACCATCCTAGCAGAAGTGAATGCTGACTCTACCTCACTGCAGCTGCATAGGCAGCAGTTAGCTTTCCCCTCGGCTCAGCTGACACCTTTCCAGTGAAAGTGGAGAAACACCTTGCACCATCTTATTGTCTCTGAGCCCCCGGCTAAGCTCCCCTGACACAGGGAGCGGTGGAGCTCTAAATCCTACTGCTTTGTTGTTGCAGGGTAGGGGGCAGAAGCGCCCTGCTGACACCAGGGAAGGGGAGGGGGAACTCTGTCTTCTGCTTCTTTGTTCTGTCATGTCTAGGGATTTTCAGTTGTGAGGAGGAGGACCTGGGAGGAATGGGGATATGCCATCTCATCCAGAGCTGGACGTTCAGGTGTGACATGACCCTTCTATTCTGTTTCTTTATGTGTAAAATGGGTGTAATCATACCTCCTCTGCCTGTATTGCGGAACTGTTGTGAGAATTAACGAAGATGTTCAAGTGTATGAAAGTACACTGGTGAATCTGATGCTAGCAGAGAATGTTATTATAATGATTGTTATTTCTGAATCTAGGTTCTGGTAAGATGTAGCTTGAGAAGAGACAGGTTACACAGTAGGGCTTCCTCCATCTCCATATCTCAGTTTAATGTTGGTGAGAGCAAACTTGACAGCCAGAAGTCAGCCTTCTCTTGCCTATTTCCCTGTTTCTTTTGAGTCTGCGTCGACCTTTGTCTTGACGATCAATAACCCTGGAAGAAGCTAGAGGAAAAGTGAAGATTAGGGGTGTGGCAAGGAGAGAGCAGCAAAGTAGCTTAAAGAGCCTAATAAACCAGGGTAGCCGCACGTAGTAAGGACCGTGGCTGGGACAAGGGCCGTGTCTGTAGCACTGTTACCAGGAAAACAGTCACAAAAAGGAAATAACGCCGGACCTGGGAGGGAAGAAACAAGTCATAAAGGGAACCCAGAGTGGGTAGGGATAGCCATTCAGGATGGCCAGGAATGGCCCTGCCTCACTTAGGGACATGGGACAGGGGTGGGAATGGCCGCAATATTATCAACCAGGATGACCTGGGTCTCGTGTGTCCTTGGTCCCCATTCCAGGCAGGAGAAGAGTTGTGGACCTCCTGTGTTTGAGTCTCAGCTCCGCCACCTTGTGTCTGTGTGATTTGGGGTAAGTTCCTTAACCTCTCTGAGCCTCAGTTTCTCCTTCCATCAGTTGAAGTTGGCAAAGGTGCCAACTCCACCAGGTTCTGTGAGGGTCAAATGTGAGGGAGAGTATGAGTCATCCAACCTGCCCGTAATAGGGAACCGACGTATGAGGTAGTTCCCTTCTTGGCTCCAGGCCCAGGAGTTTTGGCCTCTGTCTAGGCTGGGCTCTAGCTCTTGGAGGCAGCTCTTCAAGAGCTTACTTGCTCCGCCATTGTTTCTTCCATGGGTGGCCCAGATTTCAGAAGGGCAAGCCAAGGTCACCCTTCCCTAATCTCCTCTCCAAAATTCTCTTTGTTCCAGCCTCCTGGTTCCTCTTCCTCCCCTCTCCTGGTGGGTCTCCACTGACCTCACTCTGTGGGGGGCTCTGGAGGCCCGGTCCCTGGGGCTGCACCTGGGGAAGGGGCTTTCCTAGACCAGAGTGGGTGCCAGAGCAAACCGAGGGCCAATTTCATCTCCTACACTCTGCCTTTAGTCTAAGGGAAGCTGGGTTTAATGAAGCTCAAGATCCCTCACTAAACTGTAAGCTCAGAAGATGGGGGCCACGTCTGCCCTGTGCGTGGTTAATACCCCTACCTGGTGCTGCATTGGAGCCAGCTCCTACCAGCTTGGGAGAGCCAACTGTTACATTTTAAGGAATATTGTAAGCTGACATTATTAAAAATTAGATTACAAAAACAAATTATGCTGCAAAGATAATGAATACTCAAAACTCATCACTTTCTAATGATTGTACGATTACCTCTGCTCTTGAGGTCTTTCGCATCTATTTATCTGTAGAGGGGACACACCGTGTGGTGGTGTGCTGTGTGACATCGTGTTGGCATGGTGGCCACAGTGGGGGTATTTACACTGCAGGAATCAGCAAACACCACAAATCAGAGCTTGATTTACTCTTTGGTTGATTGTCTAGATTAAGACAGGTGGAGAAAAGGTTAATGTTGTAGATTAAATTATGAACGTATGTATGTCATGTTAAATTGTAAATAGCACAAAGAATTAAAGACATGTTCTTCCAATGTTTGGTAACTGTTATTGGACTCAGCAAAGAAGTTGCTCAGGTCATTGGTGAAGAAGTAAAGTTCTAGTATGTGCCTTTGTTGTCTTACTTTCGTCTTAACACAAACGAAGATACTGACACCAATCATGATGGAAGTCCTCCCCTGGTGCCAGTTGTTAAACACTTACCAGCACACCACTGTGCCCCATGCCTACAACAGTACCTCGCTGAAAGGGCACACTCAATAAATACTTTTTGGGTGACTGGAATCAATGAACACCAGCAGCAAAGGACGTGGGGGGCCGTCTCACCCCTTCTGCAGTCGTGGCCCTGCATGTTTGGGATGCTGTGTCCCTCCCCATCCTTGCTCTCTGCCTCCTTTGCTCGCATTCAACTGTACCCTGTCCCGGGGTTTCTCCAGGTGTAATGTGCACACAAATCACCCGGGGGTCTTGTGAACATGCAGGTTCTGACCCAATGGGCCTTTGGCAGGGACCAAGCTCTGCGTTTCGGACAAGCTCACAGGTGATGCCAATGCTGGTCACGACCTCTGCACCTTAAAAACTTCCCCAGAAACACTGCATTTATTAAGTCATAATCCATCTGTTTTCCTATATTTTATTTATCAAAGACCTCCGTAACTGTCAAGCAGAACTTCTTGTCAGCAGGAACTGACAAGTGGACAAGTGTTACCTCCCGGGCGGATTATAAATCGTGGGAAGCGGGGGAGCCCTGGCGTTTTAATTAGCTGGGATATTCTTATCAGCAGTCAGTCCTGAACATGGCATTTCCCATTGTTTGTGAACCCCTAATTGGGAATCTCTGATTTGGTCCCTGCAGGGCCACTCCTTCACACGGGCTCATCCGCGTTATTTCACTCTGGCGGCTGCCTTTATATTATTCAACAGACATACCGCTGCCACCATCAGAGTGAGCGGGACCTCCTCCACATCTGGGCACGGTGTAGCATCCTGAGCTGCTGAAACTAAAAAAAGAAAAAAGGGGCTTCTGTTTGCTGCTGCAACACCAGCGAAAAAGAAAAACAGAATTTTTTTTTTTTACATGAAACAAATAATTACTCCAGACCAAGAAAGCCAGTGGACAGATTTCCTCTTGTTTGGGCTCGAGGTGAAACTGCGGAATTTTGCAGGGGGAGGTCTGTTCCTTGCGAAGTCACTTTCAGTTACTCTTAATGCACCATGTAAAAGAGAAAAGGATGAAACAAGTGGTGTCCTGGGAAAGTGGAGAAATGAACAAATTAAGCAACTGGGGGTTGAGTTCATGCTGCTTCCAAAGAATAGTCGGTTTTCTGTTGATAAGAGGCCTGATGGCTTTCTTGAAGCCTCCTCCTGGAGATGGAGTGGAAATACCCATCATCACTGGCCCGCCTGGACCCCTTTGAAGAGAAACGCCTCCTGCTGCCTGGGGCATGGCTGTCTGAGCATCTGTGGTTTTCATCAGGTGACCTCACCAGGCTTAGCAGGTGGCACTAGAGGTGAGGACTTGACTGCAGGCAGCCAATCCAGAGGGTAACCAGCAATCTGCCAGGTCGTGTAAGTGGATGACAGACCAGAGGGAAGCTGACAGCTGACGGCTCCTCTGAGGAGACTGGGGGGCGGGAGGGACCCTCTGTTTCTTAAAGATTGAGAAAGCCGTCAGGGGCAGAGAAAGACCTAAGCCTTCTAGAAAACCACGGTTCGCGAGGTCCCACGCAAAGGTTTTCCCCTCTGTCCAATAAGAAACAAATCCAGATTTTGTAAGGCGAGGCTTAATTTGGCAGGGTTATTGTGAGCAGGAAGGTGGGGCTCAGGGACCCTTGCAGTTTGGGGAACGCTCTGACCATAGATCTGTGAAAGGTTAGGCACAGAGTTTTTCTTTTACAGAAAAGACTAAACAAGGCTAGGTAGAGTGGGTGTGGGGAAGTCGTCTGAATGGGAGTGGGAGGGAGAGGATGGAGCGGCAGATCAGAGAACGTCCTACCCCAAGGACAGCCTGTTCTCAGGAGGAGCTGTCGGCCCGCTCACCTGCAGGTGGGCCAGGGTTCAGGGACCTGAGGAAGGAGAGACGCTTAACCCAGGTTCTGTTAACAGGGGTTCGTTCTGGTTGATCAGTGGGATGAGAAATCCAGCAAATCATTTATGAAGCAAAAGATGGGAATTTGTCGGGGGAGGGTCTGAGTCTGGCCTTGTGTTTGGCAAATAAGGCAGCAGCATCCTTGAGTCTTATCCAAGTCATATTGGGGGAGGGTGTTTCTTTTCAGTAAGCTGCTTCCGGAACACAAGAGGGCGGGGAATTTCTTAATCATGTTGTTTTCCCAGAGCACAGGGCTCAGATAAAATTCAACATTTCCACCCGCAGGGGTTACCTCAAACACTTCATGGCTTATGGACACTTTAGAATACTGTCACCTTTGCCTAAAGCCACACGATGGTCCTCTGGGCCTACCCCTTCTAGAACCTTCCCTCCTACCCTGTCCCCCCAAACAAGCTGGTCCCTCAAACTGTGGAAGAGTTTGGCAGTAGGAAGCAAGGGCTGAGCACAGAGGCTGCCCTGGAGTTTGCGGGAGGATCCTCCTGAAGCCCGTCCATCCCGAGCCCCATCTCAGGCCCTGTCGTAAGGAGGGGACCCTCGGTCTCTGCCCCTCTCCTACCCTCCTTCATCCTAATCTCTCACCAGCTCTTTCCCCAACAGCAGACTCTGACCCTCCCTGCCAGGTTCTGTTGCAAACCTGAAAGTTTCTCGATTGTGCAGACCTGCCTGTAAAAATATTGCCAGGACCTGGGTTGCCACAGAATGGTGGAGAGTTCAATAAAACTAATATTCATTGTTATCATTATTATGATAAATAATATAACTCCTGAAAGTCCCATGGGCGTGACTATGTGCCAGGCGCTGCCGGAAGCACGTTACATGTGTGAATTGATTCATCAGATCCAAGCAACAGCCCTACAGAGGTAGGTAGTCTTGTTATTCCCATTTTACAGAGCAGGAGACTGAGGCACAGGGAGGTTGTTACTGAGCTAGGGTTTCAACCCAGGCAGCCTGACCCCACGGTGGGCCTTTCACCACCACCCTCCACCATGCTCAGGGCTCCAAGGCAGCACCATCTTGTTTCCCATAAATGATTATTTTCCTCTTGGCAGCTGGAGTGAAAGGATTACCTATTGTGAAGTTAGGGCTGTGTTTGCTGCTGAGGCAAGTGGGCGGGTCTGTTCCCTAAAGCTGGCTGATGACAGAAGTGTCTGGTTACCCAGTACACTCTTTCTAGACCAGAGTTGGGAACTTGGGTGCTTCTCCTTTCAAGAGGCTCTCAGATAGAGTTAAATGAACTTGAGATTCCACTAAGATAGCTATTGTGTAAGGAAACTGGGCAGTCTGGCTGAACAGGTTTTGGTTTTGTTTTGTTTTGTTTAACAGAAGTACCTATTTTATGTTTTTAAACATCTTTATTGGAGTATAATTGCTTTACAATGGTGTGTTAGTTTCTGCTGTATAACAAAGTCAATCAGCTATACATACACATATGTCCCCATGTCCTCTCCCTCTTGTGTCTCCCTCCCCCCCCACCCTCCCTATCCCACCCCTCTAGGTGGTCACAAAGCACTGAGCTGATCTCCCTGTGCTATGCAGCTGCTTCCCACTAGCCATCTATTTTACATTTGGTAGTGTATATGTGTCCATGCTACTCTCTCACTTTGTCCCAGCTTACCCTTCCCCCTCCCCGTGTCCTCAAGTGCATTCTCTACGTCTGCGTCTTTATTCCTGTCCTGCCACTAGGTTCTTCAGAACGATTTTTTTTTTTAGATTCCATATATATATGTGTTAGCATACTATTTTAAAATAAGATGAGTATCAGTCTGGTGACCCTGTCTCTGCAGGCGATTCACCTCTCTCCTAAACCTGCCTAGGAGGCGGTGTCACTGTGGCTGCTGCCTGCAGTGCCATGATTTGGGATTCACCCTGGAGATGAGCAGGGCCAGCGTGAGGACAGTAATCATAAAGGCAGTGTCTACATACTGATGATTGAGTCCTACTATGTGCTGGGCACTGGGTTAAACCCTCAGCATACACTGTATCTAATTTTTACAATAACCCTGGAGATGTATTATGATTAAAAGCCTTGCATTGGAGTCGCCCCGAAATTGGTTTAAATCTCTGCTCTACCACTTAATAAGCTGTGGCCTTTGTAGGTTACAATCCCCACTGTGAATTTCAGTTTCCTCATCTAAGTGGGCATCCTGATAGAATCTGCCTAACAGGGCTCTTGTGAGAATTAATAAAATCATGCATATAAATAAATCATGCATATAAAGTAATGACTAAATAAATAAACATTATTTTTTAAGTGGGCATAGCTATCCTCACTGGGCACAAGAGGACACCGAAGTTCAGAGAAGGGACATGACATGTTCCCAAATCGCAAAGCTAGTCGGTGGTGGAGATGAAATGGGCAGATCTGGATCCGAATTCTGGCCGCAGTAAGCGATTCACGAGTGGGAGAGTACTGATGGTACTGGTGGGTCTTATTATCATGACAAGCTGGTGGCTTGGGGTCCCCGGAACCTGAGCTGACACCCCACTGTGACTAACCACCTGGGAGAGTGAGACTTAGGGCTGATGGTAACAACCACCACTGATGCGCTGATGCGGATGGGGCTTGCAAGGTGATTATTAAAAACACTTTCCTCTCACGCCTTGTTTGTTCTCTTTGTGTGCCAGTGAACCAGAGGGTAGGCTAAAACTCACCTGACCCCTCAGAGATGATGATGCCCTCCCAGCCTGAAATTTAAAAACCCAGGACACGTACTCAGGGATACACGTCAGGAATCCATTAGATCTTCCAGAGATGTTGTGGGACCACTTATAATGGATAATAACAATAATAATCACAGCAATGACAGAGAGGCAGTATAGACTGGGAGAGTCGGCTCCAGTCCTGGGTTCAAAACCTGGCTCCATCATTGGCTAGCTGTGCAATTTTGAGCAAGTTCCCTAACCTCTCTGAGCCTCAGTTTCCCCATCCATAAATGGGGACAATAAAAGGTAACTACCACTCAGAGTTGGGGTGAGGATGGAATGACTTACTGCTTGTTAAGTGCCCAGTACATAACAAAGCCCACGATAAAGTTTAGCCATTATTTGGAAAGACAGGTTCTTCTCGGCTCCCAGGGAGGCTGAGGTCATATTTGTGTGTGGGGGGTGGGCTGATTCTGAGGCACTGTGTTCGTGTTGTCTTACCTTCGAGCACAGCATGGTGGCAACTTTGGCCTCACGCCCGATCTCTCAGGAGGAAGTAAATAAACGAAGACCTGGAAGGTCCCACAGACAACCAGCCAAATCCACCACCCCTGCCCCTGCTCTCGCCTGCTTACCTGCCCCCAACACACATTTGACCCCTCTCTTCAGTGTGTCTGAATTCTACTGCATCCTGGGGAGAAAGCCAAGTTCTTAGTTGTGACATTGGCCTCTTTTCCCTTTTGTTTAAAAAAAAAATGGTGAGAAATCTTCCCTTCTTGCATTCCTGCACCGTCTCCTCTTTCTCGCCCTCAATTTCTTAGGAATGACATCACCCAAGATATAAATAAAATGTTCTAAATAAATCTCTGCTGTACTGCAGCATAAGACATATCTGCGTATGTATGTGACTGTCAGCCCAGATAAATTAACCTCCAATGGAAGTCATTTTCACGTAATTAATTATTCCTATATCAGCTGAAAGAGACAGGTGCACCCCTGGCCTGCTTTGCCTGGACTTCTCAATGAACTTTTAAAGAAGGTTACACTTAAACATGCTAAATGACTGGTATGCAGCTATGGCTTTTGTTCTGATACTGTTTCTTGACTTGGAAACTTCACTTCTCAATTACTGCAAATGAAAAACAGAAGAACTGACATCAGAGGCATTTTTTAAAAAATTAATTAATTTTATTTATTTATTTTTGGTTGCGTTGGGTCTTCGTTGCTGCGCACATGCTTTCTCTAGTTGCGGTGAGCGGGGACTACTCTTCGTTGTGGCATGCAGGCTTCTCATTGTGGTGGCTTCTCTTGTTGCACAGCATGGGCTCTAGGCATGCGGGCTTCAGTAGTTGTGACATGTGGGCTCAGTAGTTGTGGCTAGCAGGCTCTAGAGCACAGGCTCAGTAGTTGTGGCGCATGGGCTTAGTTGCTCCGTGGCATGTGGGATCTTCCCGGGCGAGCGCTTGAACCCGTGTCCCCTGCATTGGCAGGAGGATTCTCAACCACTGCGCCACCAGGGAAGCCCAAGAGGCATTTTTGACGTACAGGATGTGCTAAATTAAGCAGCAGGAATGCAGTATCTTCCATCAGCTGATGTTTTCCTTCTCCAGTTTAAGAAAGGGGTTTCAGTTGTTTGGGGTTTTACAGCAAAACAGCTTGTGATGTGGTTAAGTCTGTTATTAGCAGAAGTTCTCCTGGTGTCTTGGTGGTCAAAGCCCTGGCATATTAAGATATCTGGATAAGCCGGGAAAATAGCAGGATGAATGAGAAGATGACCAGGTGACTTTGCAACTTCTAGAATGAAAGTGTCCAAATAAGGACTATTAGGGAGTTGGTATCTCTAGTGGAGTGTCTTAGGGCTTTTTTCTTAGCCTTTTTCTGAAACCATTCAAGGCTGATCAAAGAGGGAAATATTGGCCTTCCCTGGTGGTGCAGTGGTTGGGAGTCCGCCTGCCAATGCAGGGGACACGGGTTCGTGCCCCGGTCCGGGAAGATCCCACATGCCGCGGAGTGGCTGGGCCCGTGAGCCATGGCCACTGAGCCTGCGTGTCCGGAGCCTGTGCTCCGCAACGGGAGAGGCCACAACAGTGACAGGCCCGCGTACCGCAAAAAAAAAAAAAAAAAAAAGAGGGACATGTTATGAAGCAGGACAGAATCGGACCA
This sequence comes from Hyperoodon ampullatus, assembly GCF_949752795.1. Lineage (NCBI taxonomy): Eukaryota > Metazoa > Chordata > Mammalia > Artiodactyla > Ziphiidae > Hyperoodon > Hyperoodon ampullatus. The sequence goes on from NC_136927.1 coordinate 2,564,946, forward strand.
ATCAACCTCAACAGACTGGAATGATGGGCCTATTGAACAAAGTGTTGTTTTCCAGAATAAATAAAATTCTGTGCTGGGGGTAAGAAAAATAAAAGCAACTACAGGGTACAAAGAATTAACTTAACAGCCACCTTGTGATCTTAACCCTTCTAAGTCATTTGGTTTGAAGTGTGCCTCTTGTTTATAAGCAGCATATGACCCTATTTTAAATCCAATCTGATATTTAAAATGTGAGTGTAACCCGATCACATTTATCGTGATCGCTGATACATCCGGATTTGTCTCATCTTATTGTGTATTGTTTCTATTTGCCTTGTTTTTGCCCCTCCCTTTCCTTTCTGCTCTGGATTGATAAGCTTTCTTTATGTTCTTTTGTTTCTTTCACTGTGATGGACATGATAGCTTATATTTCTGTTCTCAAAAATTTCTAACACAATTACTTTGTGTATTTGTCTCAAAAGCCTAAAGGTATACAGTGTCTCTGTTCTTCCCTCAAGCCAGAAAAGGGCTTTAGCAAATTCAGCCTCTTCCCTCCCATTTTCCATGTTACTGCTCTATAGAAGTTCATATCTATCTTTTGTAAACACGAAAATATCTTTTCTTAGAGTCAATAGTTAACAAGACTTGTCAAATTACTTAATGATGTTTTTGTTTGCTCTTGTTTCCTGTGTCCCACTCCTTCATCAGAATGTAATTTTCTTTCTTCTGAAGTATATCCTTTAGTAGCTTTCTTATGGGAGGGTGGGGCCATCTGTGGAAATAAACTCTTTTAATCATTTTGGTTTGTGAAAATATCTTTATTTTGCCCTCACGCTTGAATGATAGCTTATCCGGGTATATTCTAGATTGACATGTTTTTTTCTCAGCAGTTTTATGTTTCTTGGTATCTGATGTTGCTGATGAGATGTCTTCCTAACTGTGTTTGCTTTGTGGGCAATAAATATCCTCTCCCTGGCAGCTATGAATCTTTTTCTGTTTATCCTTAATACTCTGCAGTTTCACTAAAATTGTCTGTGTGAATTAGTTTGTATTTATCCTTCTCAGCGTGAGATGTGAAATTTCTAATTAAAGATCCAATATCTTTCTGCAAAAATAAACTTGAGCAAATGGAAAGATATTTCTTATTCTTGTACAGGATGGCTCAAAATTATGATGTCAATTCTTCATAAAAATACCAAGTATTGTTTTGTTTTCTGCAGCTAGACAAGTTGATTTGAATGTTCAAATAGAAAGATAAACATGCAAAAAATAGGAAAACCACAAAAAGGGCAATAAAGGCTAACTACTCTTCCAGATATTAAAACATTATACAGCCTCTATAACTAAGAATGTAGTGTTGGTGCATAAACAGGAAGAAAGATCAGTAGGAAATCTGGAAATAGACCCAAGAACATATGAATATTTATTATGTGATAAATGTGGTATCTCAGATCACTGGGGATAGGAAAGACTTCTTTTTTTTTTTTGAAGTATAGTTGCTGTACAATATTTTATAAGTTACAGGTGTACAATGTAGTGATTCATAATTTTTAAAGGTTATACTCCACTTATAGTTATTATAAAATATTGAATATATTCCCTGTGCTATACAATATATCCTTGTAGCTTATTTTATACTTAAGCTTTATAGTTTGTACTGTTTATTCCCCTACCTTAATATTGTCCCTTCTCCTTTCCCTCTTCCCACTGGTAACCACTAATTTATTCTCTAGATCTATGAGTCTGCTTGTTTTTTGTTATATTCACTAGTTTGTTGTATTTTTTAGATTTCACATATAAGTGATATCATACAGTATTTTTCTTTCTCAAGACAGACTTTTAAATAAATGGTTTTGTGTTAGGTATTTGGACATAGAATCAAAATTTAATCCATTCCTCATACCATAAACTAGAATACATTCAAAATGGATTAGAAATCTAATGTAAATAATGAAACCACACAAATGTTTTTTTTAAATTATGGATGAATTCCTTTACAACCCGGCTGTGGAGAAACCCTTTCTAACTATGATGAAAAAATCTAGATGTAATAAATAAAAAGACTGGTACATTTGATTGCATGAAAAATAAACTTTTTATGGTTAAAAAATCAATGTAAGCCAAGTAAAAAACAAACAACAAAGAGAAACCAGGGAACAGGAGTATAACCTGTATAACAGATAAAGGGCTAATATTCCTAATATATAAAAAAAGCTTTTTTAAAGGGAGGGGTGAAAGACCACAAACTTGACTGAAAAATGAGCAAAAGACATAACCACACACTGCATAAAAATCAATACACAACTAGCCCTTTTAGACATATGAAAAGGTATTCAACTTTACCCTCAATAAGAGAAATAGAAATTAAAACTACACTGAGAAATGGTACTGAGGTACCATTTCTTACCTTTCATTTTAACAAATATTCAAGAACAACTGAACAACACTCTATGGGAAGATGCAGTGGGGTGCAAAATAACTAAACCCTCCAGAAAGGAATTGGACTATATTCAACCAAATACCAAGCATCTACTCTTTGACCCACCAGTCCTACTTCTAGGAATTCACCCTGAAGACACATCTCCACAAATATGAAATGACATATGATTTAAAGCCAGTTATGGCAGCCTTGTTTCTAATATTGGGGACAACCTAATTACCCATCCATAGGAGACTGATTGAATAAATTAGGCTACATCCATGCGATAGATTATTAGGCAGCTGGAAAAAACAATGAGGAAAATCCCCAAGAACTGATAGAGTGATTTCCAGAATATGTTGTTATGTAAAAAAAGCAAAGTGCAAAAGAGTGTTACATACAATATGCTTAGTTTTGTATGTATGTATGTATTTGATTTTTTTTTCCTATAAAACAACACAGGAAATATAAACCAGAAATTAATGAAAGCAATTACTTAAAGGGTTTAGGGGACTGGGATAGGAACTGAGACTTCTCTGAGTATAACTTTTTACAGTTGGGTTATGTAGCTACCATATTTATAATTGTCTTCTATTCACAACCCTTCTTCATTACCTCTTTCTTTTTTTTCTTTTTCTTTTCTTCTTCTTTTTTTTTTTTTTTTTTGGTCTTTGTTTCTTTTTCTGCCTTCGCTGGCTTGAATTAAGCATTTTATGTGATTCAATTTACTCTCCTCTATTTTTTTTTTTTTTTTTTTTTTTTTTTTTTTTTGTTGCTGTACGTGGGCCTCTCACTGTTGTGGCGTCTCCCGTTGCGGAGCACAGGCTCCGGACGCGCAGGCTCAGCGGCCATGGCTTACGGGCCCAGCCGCTCCGCGGCATGTGGGATCTTCCCAGACCGGGGCACGAACGCACGTCCCCTGCATCGGCAGGCGGACTCTCAACCACTGCGCCACCAGGGAAGCCCTACTCTCCTCTATTTGTATGTCAATTATATTTCTTTTAAGAAATGTTTTAGTGGTTTCAATATATATTTACAACTAGTCCAAGTCCACTTTCAAATAACAGTACATTACTTCCTTATAACAAAGTATTCCCAATTTCTGTTATAACGTTGGTGACATGCATGTCACTTATCTATTAGATATAATCACCCAGTACATTGTTCCTATTATTATCTTGAACAGTTACCTATCAGATCAATTAAGAATAAAAAAATAAAATATTTTAAAATTTTATCTTCATTTATTCCTTCTCTACTGTTCTTCCCTTCTTTATGCAGATCTGAGTTTCTGCTCTACATCATTTCCTTTCTCTCTGAAGAATTTCTTTTTAGCATTTTTTTACAAGGCAGGTCTACTGGCAATGAGTTCCTCAGTTTTTGTTTGTTTGAGAAAGTATTTCTTCTTAACCTTTGAAGGATAACTTTGCTAGATACAATTTCTAGGCTGGAAGTCTTTTTTTTTTTTTCATTTCAACACATTAAACATTCCACTACACTCTTTTTTTGCTTGCATGGTTTGTGAAGAGAACTCTGATGTAAATTCTCATTCTTGCTCCTCTGTAGGTAAGGTGCTTTCTTCCTCTGTCATCTTTCAAGATTTTTCTCTTTGTCTTTGATTTTCTGCAATTTGAATGTGATTTGCTTAGGTGTAGACGTTTTGGTATTTATCCTCCTTGGTGTTTTCCTAATTGTAGTTTGGTGTATATCATTAATTTTGAAAAATTCTCAGTCATTATTACTTTAAATATTCCTTTTTTTTCTGTTTCTTTTTCTGTTATTCCCATTACACAAATGTTGTACCTTTTGTAATCATTCCACAGCTCTTGGGTATTCTGTTCCTCATTTCCCCTCATTCTTCTTTCTCTTTGCATTTCAGTTTGGGAAGTGTCTATTGACATTTTTCAAGCTCAATGGTTCTTTCCTCAACCATGTTCAGTCTACTGATTTGCCCATCAAAAGCGTCCTTCATTTCTGTTACAGTTTTTTTTATAGCATTTCCTTTTGATTCATTATTAGCATTTTCATCTCTCTGCTTACATTATGCATCTTTTATTACATGTTATCCACTTTTCCCATTAGATCCCTTAGCATATTTATCATAGTTATTTTAAATCCCCAGCCTGATAATTTCAACATCTGTGTCATACCTGAGTTTGATTCTGGCTCTTGTTTTGTCTCTTCAGATTGTGTTTTTTCCTTGCCTTTTTTCATGCCTATAATTTTTGTTGAAAGTCAGACGTGATGTATCAGGCCATAAGAACAGAAGTGAGTAGGCTTTTATTATGAGTTTTCTGTTTACTGGCTGGAGGTTAGGCTGTGTTAATGCTTGCTGCAGCTTCAGTGTCAGAGGCTTCAGTGTCCTCTAGTGTCATTGTTTCTTTCTCCCTGTTGTCTCTGTGTTTCCCTGGAAACTTCTTTTTAAATAAAGTCTGTGTCTTGCAGATTTCTCAGTTGTAATTCCTTATGATTATGCTGGAGCCCTATTGAGGTGGTGGTGAGGTATGGGGGAGGGGAGATATTCTATCATCTTATATTAAATCTCAGGGTTTTTTCAGTTTGTGTTTTGGTTGTTTTTGTTTTTTAGTGGACCTGAGTCCCTGAGCTATGACCTTCTCAGAGTTTCTCAGCCTTTTTTCCCTCAACTTCTGTGAGATAAGGAGGCTAGAATGGGATCCAGTTGTCTAACTGCCCTTCCCTTAGATCGGAGAAGGTTCTGGAAGTTTCCGTTGAGAGCAGGCCTGTGTTGCTGAGAACTGAATGTTCTCAGTGTATTTCAAAGTGGTTACTTTCTGCTTTCTCCCGAAGCATGGGGGCATTTTTCTCCTTTCTTCACTGGGAGAACCTGCTGAGTCTCTTGGAGATAAAACTGTGAAATTGGGGGCCTCCCAAAACTGGGCCTCCAGGAGTTTAAATTCTCCAGTGACTTCTGTTCTCCACAAGCTATGATTCTCTGTATTCACCCATCTCTCCAAATTTCAAGGCAGAGGTTTGCCCTATGACCTCAGTTCTATGAGGGATCTAAGAAGAGTTGTTGATTTTCATTTTGTTCAGCTTTTTTTCTTCTTGGGAGGATGGGAGCTGAAAGTTGGAAATCAGATTTCTATTTTCTTTTTCTTGCTTTCTTTTCACCATTTTTTTCTAATGCCATTTCTATTTATTTCCAGTGCCTTTGATGAATACATCTCTTTTTATAGATTTGTTAGTTGTTGCTCTAGGTATTACATTAGGGTCTTTGCGAAACATTTAACAGTCTACTGGTGTCCATATTTTAGCAGATTGAGCAGAACTTAAAAATCTTACTTCTTTTTCATGTCCCTTTACCCTCCCCTATTTATAATATAATTACCATTGAGAATCACATCAGATGGTGTTATAATTTGTGCTTTAACCATCAAACATAATTTACAGATTTCAAGAAGAAAAGTCTATTGTGTTCTTTCTTCTTTCCCTGTGTTCCAAGATTCCTTCTTTTATCATTTCCTTTCTGTTTATAAAACTTCACTTAGCTACTCTTTTAGCATATTTCTACTGGTGACAAATTCTCTGAGCTTCTATTCATTCCAAAAAGTCTTGATTTTTCCTCCATTCCTGAAGGAATTTTCACTGTATATAGAATTCTGGACTGGCAGTTCTTTTAGTTCGGCACTTGAAAAATGTTGTGTCACCTCCTTCTGGCCTCTGTGGTTTCTGATGGGAAATCCACTGTTGTATGAATTGTTTTTCCCCTTTAAATAAAGTCTCATTTCTCTCTGCTTTCAAGATTTTTTTCTTTTTCTATTTTCTTTTTCAACCAAAAGGTTTTCATAAATTTGATTGTGATATGGGTTTCTTTTAGTGTATCCTGTTTAGGGTTTACTCAGCTTCTTGAATCTGTAAATTTGTCTTTTGCCAAACTTAGGAACTTTTTAGCCATTATTTCTTTGAAGACTTTTTCAGTCCCACTCATTTCCTCCTCTTCTTCTGAACTCAGAGAACATGAATATTAGATATTTTGTTCTAGTGCTGCAGATTCCTGAGGCTCTGTTCTTTTTTTTTTTTTTGGTGTATTTTCTCTCTGTTGTTCAGACGGCGTCATTTTTATTATTCTTTCTTCACGTTCACTATTGTTGTTTCCTCTCCATTCTGCTGTTAAGCCCATCCATTGAGATTTTTATTTTGGTTGTTGTATTTTTCAGTCTTAAAATTTTTATTTTATTTAAAAAATATTTTCTATTTCTGTGCTGAGACTTCCTATACTTTCATTTGTTTCAGGTGTGTTCATAATTGTTCCCTGAAGCATTTTATGTTGAGTGCTTTAAAATCTTTGTCAGATAATTCTAACATCTGCATCATCTCTGTGTTGGCATCTGTCTTAGTTTTCTAGGACTGCCATAACAAATTACTTTAAACTGGGTGACTTAAAGCAACAATACTTATTCTCTCCCAGTTCTGATGGCTAGAAGTCTCAGATCAAGATGTCAGCAGGGTTGGTTCCTTCTGGAGGTTTGAGGGAGAGTCTGCTCCAGGCCTCCCTCCCAGCTCCTGGTGGCTGCCAGCGTGCTTGTCATTCCCTGGCTTGTCAAGGCACCACTCCAATCCCTGCCTCTGGCTTTCTTTTGGTCTATCTATCTGTGTCATTGTTCCTATAAGAATAGGAGAGGAATCACCTAAATCCATGGTGATTTCATCTTGACCTCCTTAATTGATGACACCTGCAAAGACCCTGTTTCCAGATAAGGTCACATTCTGAGGTTCCAGGTGGGCATGGACTTTAGGGGGATGCCCTTCAACACAATACAGCATCTGCTGATTCACTTTCCTCATTCAAGCTGAGTTTTGTTGGTTCTTCATATGGTTAGTAATATATGATTGAAATGACGTTTTGAGTATTTGTTATGAGATTCTGGATTTTATTTGAACCTTCTATTTTAACATTTTTTTCTACACTTCCTCAGCTGAAGGAGGGGATCCTCCCCTTGTTACTTCCAGGTGTTGGGGTTGGGGGAGGGGATGCAGGTTCCCCACTTGGTCTCCAGGGACATCAGAGAGAGCCATGCTCCTCGTTAGTGCTGAGTGGAGGGGTGGCTTCAGGCTCCCTACCAGCCACCACTGATACCACCCTGGCTGGTGGGCACATGGGTACTTCCTTACTCCTTTCTACATGGTGTCCACTGTCATCATGTGAAGGTTGCCTTGTTTCCACTGGACAATGCTGAGTGGTTTGATTCTCCACTTGGATCTTCAGACACACTACAGCAAGGAGGTGGATGGGCATGTTATCCTACCAGGCATGCGTGGAAGTCTAGCCCACCCCCCCACCCCCGCCGTGGTGTCCACTGACACCGTTGGGTGGGGCCTCATACCCATTCAGTGGGGATGAAAGTTCTGACTTTCACTCAGCCTTTGCTGGTGGGAGTGTAGGTGGGGTCACAGTATTTTCTGTGATGTTTGCCTGCAGTAGAGTAGCTATTGTCTAAAAGTTTCGTCTTTCTAGGCCGGTGCTTTCTTGGTTCATTAGCTAGAGAAAGCAGGCTTTCCTGGAGACTTTCTTTTTTGACTGTGCCTCTTGGTATTACCAAATTGCTAGCTTTTCTGATGGGATGTATGAGGGATAAATGAGGCAAAAGGAAACTAAAGAACTCAGTTCTGTCTCATTTCTTCTTTCCTAGGAACACTGACATCTTCTCTGCACCTCTCAACATCTTTTTGTGTTTGTTTTATGTATGATCTCCAGGGTTTTTAGGAAAAAGTACATGAATTCCATCTTTCTGTGAGTGGAAGTTCTTATTTCCAGGATTTTTAATTTTTAAAGTCTTGCTTTTTTGTTCATTCTTACCTGTTTTGTTTTTGTTTGTTATCTTGGTCTTGTTCAAGAGGTATTGTTCCTCCTTTCATCTTTGAGAATTGTAATCATACTTATTTCAAAACCATTTCGGATTACCCTAATGTTTTCATTTCCTTGGGATTGATGAATTTGTTGGTCATCTCATATAACAGCGGTCCCCAACTTTTTGGCACCAGGGACCTGTTGCGTGGAAGAAAATTTTTCCATGGGCTTGGGGTGGGGATGGTTTTGGGATGATTCAAGTGCATTACATTTATTGTGCACTTTATTTCTATTATTATTACATTGCAATATATAATGAAATAATTATACAATTCACAATACTGCTGACAGGAGGCAGAGCTCAGGTGGGAATGCGAGGAATGGGGAGCAGCTGTAAATACAGATGAAGCTTCGTTCGCTCACCGCTCACATCCTGCTCTGCAGCCCGGTTCCTAACAGGCCACGGACTGGTACCTGTCCAGTGCCCAGGGTTGGGGAACCCTGTTGTAAAAGATGTGCTTTGGAATTTTAGTCTGAAAACTCATCTTGAATAGAAGTTCTGCGTGTATGTGGGTACATTTCCCCTCCCTGGGATCACCCCACTGTGACCAGCAGTTTTGCAGGGGCCTCCACCAAGCCCACTGGGTTTCTGAGTAACAAGGGGGCTTATATTGGGGGCTTGGGGTTTTTGTCCCACAGGGACATTGACAAGGTGTGATTTGACATAAGTTCTGCAGGTGCCTCTGCTGATTCCTGCCACCTCAGACAATCACCCTGGGCTACAGTTGCAATGTTTTAGCCTCTGTTCATGGGTGGAAGAGTCCTCCCCAGACTGGACCCCATCCTGGGATAGGTGGAAAAAATTTGCTGTTTTCTTTACCTTGCAGGATTTAGCTCCCAAAGAATCTATGTGTTTTTCAAAGGAAGTTAAGTCTTAAAACATATGTTTACACTTTATTCATTATTTCTGTGATTTTGGAGATGGAAGGGGGAAGCGTTGTGTGAACTCATGTTGCCATTTTTATGGGAGGTAACCTCCTCTCCCCACCTACAGCTTTGAAAAAGCAGCTCGGCTTCATGGAGCATGGATTGCCTTGATGTTTCAGTTGCTATCTTAATTAGCTTGTAGTCAGGCATTGGCTTAATAACTATATTAAGCCTGAATAATGATAACAATCCTTTTAAAAGATTATTGACTGATACTTTAGCTTTTTCAATCAAAAACCTTAAATTGCAAAATGACATATTTCAGGCATGTATCAACTTGGGTAACAAAAGTAAAGAGGCTACATAGAATCTTTGAACATCACTGAAGTTCCTGCTCTGGTGCACAGTTATAGTATTTTTGTAAAATTACAAAGAAAGTAAGAGGATGTGATATTTCTCTCTGAAAGGCACCTTCTTTTTCCAGCACATCCTCAGGTCTGTAATCCCCAAAGCCGGGAAGGGTTTCTGCTTCCTGGTCTTCCTGTCTGCTCACCTTCAGTCCAGGTGATCAGCCATAATGCGTTTGAACAAAAATAGGAATTTTGCCCACCCCCAATCCACTTTATTTTCTGTCCCCCATCACCACTCCAATTTGGCCATAATTGTACTGTTCCCATAACAACAGCCAAATAACTGGAGCTTTGTGGAGGGCTTATAACAGGGTTGTACACAAAGCTGCTGGCAATGCCGTGCAGACCCTGCATATCAGCAACTCACAAAAGAGACAGCTATTGGGGCGAATGCTTCTTGGCAGCTCCAAAGCCAACTAGCAGCTGATACTGCTGCTGCATTTCTGAATGGAGGCCCAGCACCCCATCTTTCTCCTACATTCCTCACATGCACAAAGCCATTCCCTTATGGCCTGGCCTGCCTGGGACAGTTAAAAATGCACACACAGAGAGAAACACACAACAAAAACTCCTCTGTATATATTTCACCAAACTGCAGCAAAGATCAAAGAATCACATTCTCCCTGAGGTCTCAGGGCTGTGCTTCAGATAATGTGGTAGCAGACACCAGTGCCCAGAATCAAAACACCTTTATGTGCCTCTCTCTACAGATAGATGGAGACACACACACCCACACCGACACACACACACACACACACACACACACACACACACACAGCTTTCCTTTTTGTTGAGCTACTGTGTGATTTCAGGGAGCAAATTTGTCAATCAAGGTAGAAGAGCTGCCTGAATAGGAACTTTCTTGTCATGGCCTGCAGGTACATAAAGCTAGGTGAGCTGTGTCTCTACCATCAGCTATCTCGCTCTCTCAGTAATAAACGAGACGACCACTGCTGGTAAACTGGGAGCAGAATCCCACATTGTCTGAACTTAGGGCTGCGACTTTGTAAATTGACAGCTCCCGTACCCTTGCTGGCGTGCTGCTGACACGTGAATTGGCTTCATCAAGATCTGGGGTTCAGGGGAGCAGCAGGAAGTTGTGAGTCCTGTTCATTTCAGTTGCAGACTCTCAGGGTTTGGTTATAACGACGATGACACACCAGGAGCTGCAGGGGTAAAAGCCATTGGAGGGAAATTAAACAGACCCCGGGGTCTCCCTCTTACAGAACAAGACTGTGGCTGATGGCCTCTGGTGTCCCTGGGAGCTGGGGTGGGCAGGGCCGGGACAGAACCTGACACCTGGCAGCAAGGTGGGCTCTGAGAGCTTCAGGCCTCAGGTTGGAACCTTCAGGGGGGCGGGATTTCAAATGCAGCACTTTAGATGAAAATGGAGTCTGTAACCTGACCAGGGGCAATGCCAATCTTTTCCATTGGCAGGAACTATCTAACTTTTAAAGCAAGTTCTTGTGTTTTGCTAATGATCCAATCGATCCCATGTGCATCGAAATAGGCTCGGATGTTTGATCACAGATCAGCAGCGTTGGCATCACCTGGAGCTCGTGAGAAATGCAGACGCCCTGGTCCCACCCCAGCTGTCCTGACTCCGCACCTGCCTTTTGACAAGGTGCCCAGGTGATTCACTGCACATCAGGGTTTGGGAAGCACTATTCTGGGTTCATCCTTGGCAAGTCCTTTCCGATGCTCTTGCATTTGCATTTCCTTGGGAGGCATACATTTATTCATTGTCTTTTTTTTTTTTTTTTTTTTTTTTTTTGCGGTATGCGGGCCTCTCACTGTTGTGGCCTCTCCCGTTGCGGAGCGCAGGCTCCGGACGCGCAGGCTCAGCGGCCACGGCTCACGGGCCCAGCCGCTCCGTGGCATGTGGGATCTCCCTGGACCGGGGCACGAACCCGTGTCCCCTGCATCGGCAGGCGGACTCTCAACCACTGCACCACCAGGGAAGCCCTGTTCATTGTCTTTTATAAAATGTATTTTGGAATTGCAGTTGAAAGCTTATCTTGAATAAGTGTATGCACACACACGTGTGTGTATGTGCATGTGTGAGCATCCTATGTGCATGCATATGTGTGTGTTTCTTTTTCTCTTGAGGTCCTGGTGACCTCAGCTGAGAACACAAGGGTCACAATCCACTCTGCTTGAATGTGACCCCTGAATGCAGAACTGAGAAAGTACGTGGCCCTGGACAAATGGCCTTATCTCTTTGAGCATCAGTTTGCTTAGCTATTCAGTGGGGAGGATGGTACCAAACTCACCCATTTGTTGTGAGGATGAAAATAATGTCTGTGAGGTCCCTATCCTAGTGCCTTACATGGTGAGAGTTTAATCAATGGTCATTCATTGTTACTGTCTTCAGTTTTTACTGAGGTGAAGTGTGAGATAGTGAAGTGGACAAAGCTTCAGAGTAGAGCCCTGTGAATGTTTACACATGTTCACACCTATGTAACCACCACCCTGATCAAGTGTTGAATGTTGCCAGCCCACCAGAAAGCTCTCTTATATCACTGTTATTTAAGAGAAATGAAAGATGCAGTCTTTGTCCTCAGGTAGCTTTAAAATTCCTCTGGGACAAGAAATCTGAAATACCTGGAATTGTTAGTGAGCAATCATTAGTTAATGTCTGCGAAATACTGTTTTGGGCTGGTGTCTTGGTCCATTCGGGCTGCTAAAACAAAGTTACCGTGGACTGGGCAACTTAAATAACAAATGTTTATTTCTGTCGTGGAGACTGCAAAGTCCAAGGTCAAGGTGCCGGCAGATTCGGTGTCTATTGAGGACCCAATTCCTGGGTCACAGACGGCTGTCTTCTCCCTGTGTCCTCACATGGTGGAAGGGGTGAGGGAGCTCTGGGGTCTTTTTTATAAGGGCACTGATCCCATTCATGAGGGCTCCACCCCCATGACCTCATCACCTCCCAAATGCTCCACCTTTTCACACCATTGCCTTGGCAGGTGGGATTTCAACATATGAACTTTGGAGTGACATAAACATTCAGTTCATTGCAGCTGGGATTTTTAATGATGGAAATGGGGGTTAGGAGAAGCTAGAATTCAGGAAGCTTCGAGGAAGGCTATACGGGGTGAGAAGCTGAACTCTGTCCCTGTCAAGGTGAGGCAGGAATTCTTCCCCTTCTCAGATGAAGGCCCTGAGTGTTAAGTTAGGAAAAGAAGTGAGATTAGATTTTTTCATCTTCCAGTCCTTGGGCATCCTTCTTCTCTGATTTAGGACTAGATAGTCATTAAGCATGGAGGATGGCTCAGAATTTCAGGCTTGCTTGTCAGGAGTCCTTTGTAGGATCATCATGAATTTGAGAGGTAGGTAGTTTCACAAATGAGTTCAGGGAAGGCTTCCTGGAGGGGGTGACACTGACTTGCTTTTTGAAGGATGAGGTAGCAAAAGGAGACATGGGAACAGAAACAGTCTTGGTTCCTACAGAGCAGATCCATCATGCCCAACCCTGGTGAAAACCTTGATTTTGATCTCTATGTGTTTATGAGCAATGGGATGCAATACATTTAAACAGTCTGAAACCCTGGATTGCCCTTAGATAGGCGTTGAGTACTGTGGGTTTGGTAAGCCCTCAGCACTGTGTGCTGAGAAGACAACATGCCAGCCTGCTCCGCATTGCCAACTCCTGACAAAGAGATGATGGCTCTGCTGATGGAACAGTTAGTCCAACTCACTCATGCCTCTGGCAGTGTCACTGCTCCTAAGTTGGACCAGCCAGACCTACACACTAAGGACAGGGTCATCTGTTTGAAGGCAAGAGAGGAACTGCCTCTTCCCTTAAGCTTCTCCAAGCCAAAAAAGACTGCTGGTTTACTGACAGGGCACAGACTGAGGAAAATAATCCAAAACTCCCAAGCCCTCCCTCCCCCACCCCCTTCCTCCTTGGCAACCATAAGTCTGTTCTCCATGTCCATGAATCTGTTTCTATTTCGTAGATAAGTTCATTTGTGTTACATTTTAGATTCCACGCATAAGTGATATCATATGATATTTATCTTTCTCTTTCTAACATACTTCACATAGTACGATAATCTCTAGGTCCATCCATGTTGCTGCAAACGGCATATTTCATTCTTTTTTATGGCCGAGTAGTATTCCATTGCATACACATATACACCACATCCTCTTTATCCATTCATCTGTTGATGGACATTTAGATTGTCTCCATGTCTTGGCTATTGTAAACAGCCAATAAATAATGAGGTCCATTATTTAACAAATGGAATGCCACCAATGCAGACCTGTTCAATTCCATTCCACAAATACTTGGTGAGCGTCTACCTTGTGGTGGGTGGTGTGTCAGGCAGGAATGTCAAAGAGAAGATCTCTGCCCTCACGGACGCTACAGATTTTCCCAATGTTCTTGCTGTAAGAGGCTACCTTGCCAGTGGTTCAGTCACCCTCTGGCTTGTAACACAAGTATTTATTGAGCACCAGCTGTGTTCCAGGCATTGCACTGGAGTGTACTGCCAAAGCAAAGAGAGGCTGGGTGACTTATTTAAAGGAGTGTGAGATGCGAAGCGCAAATCACCCAGAACTTTTTTAAAATTAATTAATTAATTAATTTTTGGCTGCACTGTGTCTTCGTTGCTGTGCACAGGCTCTCTAGTTGCGGCGAGTGGGGGCTACTCTTCATTGTGGTGTGTGGGCTTCTCATTGCGGTGGCTTCTCTTGTTGTGGAGCATGGGCTCTAGGCTCGTGGGCTTCAGTAGTTGTGGCATGTGGGCTCAGTACTTGTGGCACACAGGCTTCAGTAGTTGTGGCACGTGGGCTCAGCAGTTGTGGCTTGTGGACTCTAGAGCGCAGGCTCAGTAATTGTGGCACACGGGCTTAGTTGCTCCATGGCATGTGGAATCTTCCTGGACCAGGGCTCGAACTCGTGTCCTCTACATTGGCAGGCAGATTCTTAACCACTGCGCCACCCGGGAAGTCCACCCCAGAACTTTTTTTAAGGGCAAAGATAGTAAAGGTTGTGGATTTTGCGACTACTCAACTGGGTTGTTTTGGCATGAAAGCCGCCACACACAGTATATAAATGAATGAGCATGGCTGTGTTCCAGTGAAACATTATTTACAAAAACAGGCATCAGGCTGCATTTTGCCTTCTGGCTATAGTTTGCCAACACCTGCTTCAAAAAGATCATACCTGCAATACCTAGAACATACAGAATCAGAAGGAACCAGATAAGTCTTCAACTCCCTATAGTAATTGTCTCTAAGTTGCCATATGATCCAACGATCCCACTCCTGGGCATATATCTGGACAAAACTGTATTTCAAAAAGATACATGCACCCCTATGTTCATAGCAGCACTGTTTACAATAGCCAAGACATGGAGACAATCTAAATGTCCATCAACAGATGAATGGATAAAGAGGATGTGGTGTATATGTGTATGCAATGGAATACTACTCGGCCATAAAAAAGAATGAAATATGCCGTTTGCAGCAACATGGATGGACCTAGAGATTATCGTACTATGTGAAGTATGTTAGAAAGAGAAAGATAAATATCATATGATATCACTTATGCGTGGAATCTAAAATGTAACACAAATGAACTTATCTACGAAATAGAAACAGATTCATGGACATGGAGAACAGACTTATGGTTGCCAAGGAGGAAGGGGGTGGGGGAGGGAGGGCTTGGGAGTTTTGGATTAGTAGATGCAAACTATTATATATAGGATGGATAAACAACAAGGTCCTACTGTATAGCACAAGAAACTATATTCAATATCCTGTAATAAACCATAATGGATTCAGTTTTATATATATATATACAGATATATATATATATATATATATATATAGCAGAAATTAGCACAACATGGCAAATCAACTATACTTCAAAAAAATAAATTTAAAAAAATTGTCTCTAAGACATCTCTAAGGAATAATTGGCCAGCTTCTGCTCAGGCATGGGGAGTGCAGAGTGTATTCCATGTGAAGCAGCCCATCTCATGTTTGGACAGTTCTAGTCGTTAGAAAGTCTCTACTGAGTATAATTTGTACCTGAATATAGAGAAACTCTAGTATCTCTGTTCCACGTCTATCCCAACAGAGTTTGCTTAATGAAAACTTGGAAGTAATCTAAATGACCATCAGTACAAGAATGGATAAATAAATTGTAGAATATGCATATAATGGAATATCATAAGCAGTTAATAAATAGATCCATGCTTATCAGAATGAATAGATCTCATAAAACAAATATTTCAGAATGATGTGAAATATATGATGCCATTTGAACAAAATTGTAAGATACACAAAGCAATACCTACATTATTTATGATTGCACATATATGTAGAAAAATATGAAATCAAGAATTTAATGTATTTATACCAAATTTTTGATGGTGGCTGCCTCCAGAGTGGGGAGGGAAATAATGGAACCAGTAAAGGATGTAAAGCTAACTTTATTTTCACTTGTAATGCTTTCTTTCTTTATTAAAATTTTGAAGAAAATGATAAAAATACAGCTAAGAATGGATTGCTGCTTAATCTCTGTGATCAACTAAGTACACAGGGATTATAAAAATATTCAGATTCTCCTATTTAGTTGATAAAAATATTCTTTCTTCAAGGGTTGTTTTTAAGAGTGCATCACAATTTAAAGTAATTTTTTACATGCTTAAAGTAGTTGAGTGTTAATATATATAACAAGTCTTTCAGTGGAGGTATGAATACAGCAAGGGGACTGAGATATGAGTCTATGACTGTTTTGAACCTAAAATGCAGTATATCACAGCCATTACTTTGTTCCAATTTTAAACCCTCAAACCAACTTCACAACCTGAAAGAGGTAAGTGGGACAGTTCCTGGTGAACATAAGGTTCATTCCTTCCTTCATTCAAGAAATGTTTATTGAGCAGCTCCTCTGGGCTGCCCCTCCCCAGGCTCGGGGCCCATGTTGGTGACATTCCTGTTACCAATATGGAGCTTCCCATTTAGGATGGTGGATGCTTACTGACCAAACAGTCCCACCAGCAAATGTGAAAGTACATGCACAGCAAACAAAGTAAAGGAGCTGCTCTATGATTCTACAGTGGGAGCGTTGAGCTTACCCAGAGCAACATGAACTGAGAGTTACCTGTTCAAAGAGAGAAGGAAAGGGCATTTTGGCTGGAGGTCAGCATGTGGGTCGAGGAAAGATAGCAAGAACGAAAAACTGAAAAGATTGGTTTGGAGCAAAAGGAGAAGCTAATGAGAGATGAAGCTAGAGAGGTAGGCTGGGCCTTGTGTGCTGTGATAAATAACTTGGTTCTCATCTTGAGAGTGCCAGGAAGCCACTGGAGAGTTATAAGTGGGCTCTGGAACATGATCAGATTTTGAAATGATCACTCTGCAGTGGAACAGCTGAACTGGAAGGAGTCAGGGTGGGTGTGGCTAGAACAGTCAGAGGCTACTGTGGGTAACATGAGGGTAGGTTGGACAAATGTGGTGGAGGTGATGGTGGTGATGGAGGTGATGGTGGTGATGGTGATGGTGGTGATGGTGGTGGTGGAGGTGATGGAGATGATGGTGGTAGAGGTGATGTGGTGGAACTGGTGGAGGTGATGTTGGTGGTGGTGGTGGTGATGATGGTGGAGGTGATGGAGGTGATGGTGGTGGAGGTGATGGCGGCGGTGGTAGAGGTGATGGTGATGGAGATGGTGGTGGTGGAGGTGGTGGAGGTGATGGTGGTGGAGGTGATGGAGGTGATGGTGGTGGTGGTGGAGGTGGTGGAGGTGATGGTGGTGGTGGAGCTGGTGGAGGTGATGGTGGTGGTGGTGGTGGAGGTGGTGGTGGAGGTGATGGAGGTAATGGTGGTGGTGGTGGAGGTGATGGTGGTGGAAGTGATGGAGGTGATGATGGTGGTGGTGGAGGTGATGGTGATCATGGTGATGGTGGTGGTGGTGGTGGTTTTGATGGTGATGGTGGTGGTGGTGACAGTGTTTGTGCTGGTGGAGATGGAGAAAAATGGAAATGTGCACAATATTTAGAAGGTAAATTGAACAAGATTTAGTGATTCTTGGAAATCACTTAGAAATGGAGAATGAGAAACACGAACAAATCAAATGTATTTTGTAAAAAGTCTGGTAACGACCTTAAGTTGCTCTTGGTTTAGCTGAACATGCGTCTTTGTTAACCTGCTTTTCATAGTGCAGTGTGACAATGTGCCTCAAACAGTAACATTCAGTCTCCAGAACAGCCACCACCTTGCATGTGTTCTTGATTGCCACGGGTGGTTAAAGATGGCTGTACATTCTTTGACAATCTTTTCATCGAGAGATGGGGTCTCTTTCCCTTCCCCTGAGATCCAGGCTGACCTTTGACTGTTCTGACGAACAATTTATGGGAGAAGTGAAGTGCATAACTTCCTCCTGCAGCATCTCGCCCCTGAAAAGGAGTCAAGACTCCGGTGATTGATGCTCCCTCCGATGGCCTGGTCCCTGAGGGTGCCATGATGCCTTGTCTAGTCACTGAGCGTATTTAAATTACTCAACGTGAACAATCCTCCCCACGGAAGAGATTAAATCCCAATGAACAGAAAGATACATGAGAAGCAAGGGGCAAGCATCTGTCAACAGTGCTGTTCCTCATCAACCCTCAGCTCATTAGAACGATGCCTCTTAAGTGACTGTTCAGATTGTGAAAGCATGTGCAATTTTAGGACTGCACAAAATGGGTAAAATAAGTTGATGATTTCATGTGGTAACTCTTAAAAAGTCTGAAGAGTTCAGTTATGTTATTTTTGTTAACATTTTCATTGTAAAATGGCATTTCTTCCCAGGATAAAAGCTCACTGAAATGATCCCTTCCTAGGAGCATATGTGCAAAGTTTACACTCTGCTAATTTTATATCTGATTAAAACTTAAATGCATGAAGACATCCTTTGGAATAATTAAAGACACTTCAGTAGAGGCATAGAAATAGGTCCGACTACATCCGAAGTCAGCAGAGATGGAGCCAGGGAAATCAGTATGGCATTATGTCATTTTACAGTAACTAAGAAGAAAGCAGAATTTGGCTTTCAAAGGATATACTTTTTCATTTGCGGTAAAATAAGGTGCACTCTCCATTCAGAATAAGTGCCCCATTTGTGTATAGTTAATGTATGAAGTACAATTCATCTCCAGGTTGTTGAGAGAAAGCAATCACTTAAGGGGCACTGCTGTTCCCTGGGAAGGGAGCCTCCAAGACAGTTTTGATCCATTGATGAGCGCTGTCTAATACGCTCCCCGAGGTACAGCCTCCCTAAATCTATTAGACTTTTACAGTCTTCCAGGATGTGCAGTCTGGAGACGTTCCATCGCACTGTATTAACTTGACAATGTAATGTGCTGCTCTCTTTCTATTTTCATAGGAAGTACTAGGTTTGACCTTGAAACTCTTAACCACACTTTATAATCCTCAGCCCATCCTGGCATAGAGGGCCCCCTAAGAAACATGCCCTGGCAAGGTTTGAGTCTGTAAAACTTTGGATTTGAAGGACTGAAATAGGGGAGGTATTGGAAAGCAGGGGTCCTGGTAGCTTTGTCTGGATGGACAGGGGCAAGTGAAGTGGGGAATCGAGTCACAGGTAACTTAACAGCTACGGTTGACTGAGCTCTCACCGTGTGCCAGACCCTCACTTCACAGGATTATCCTATTTACTCCTCATGAAGTTGACATTATTTTTGTTATACAGATGAGGAAACTGAGGCTCAGTTAAGTAACTTACCCAAGGACACCCAGCTACTAACTGGCAGAGCCTGGATTCAAACTCAGGTCTTTTTTTTTTTTTTTTTCCTCATGGAAAGACATTTTATTTTAAATACAGCAGTGTGTACATGTCAATCCCAAACTCCCAATCTATTCCTCCCCCCAACTCTTTACCCCGGTTCAGCTCATTCTCTAAATCTGTGAAACTCAGGTCTTTTTGACTCAAAAGCTGGGGATCGTAAGCATGATGTTGTAAAGGCTCATGCTGGAATAGAATCTCTGCTTTTGAGGAAAGTAAGGTGGCTTGGGCTGTGCTTGTCCACCGAGCGCCTTTGTGTATCCTCCCTTAACCTTTCCTTAGCTTGTCCAAAGCCAATGGCTGAGCATTTCCTTCCTGGTTCTTCCCTAGGAAGACAGAGTCCTTCCCTGGGGGCTGAGGACAGTGTGCCAGGTTTTATTTCCTGCGCTGCGGATACCTATATGTCTCCAGAGCAAGAAATTAAAAGGGCTGGAAATGGTACCTCCATGCAAACCTCCAGGATGCTGAGCCCATTCAGGGCCATCGTTTTGCTTCCCTAGACCAATCGGTCCAACTCAAACCCCAGGGGACACCTGAAAGTGCCTGACTCTGCAGAGAACAGTGCCTTTGGATGGCTGAACTGAGATCCCAGAGACCACGTCAGAGGTGAACCGTCAGCAGCCCGTGGTGGATGTAGTCTTCGGCTGACAGGAGTATTGCCTAGGCTCATGGTTGGTGCTCCCAAATTGCTTCCTTCTGCAAGCCATAAAGGCTTTTAATTATTGAAGAATGATTCCTTTGTCTGGCCAATTGATCAGCCTCTGGCAAGAAGAAAGAATCAACCAGCTATGAATACTACCTGATTACTAATAAGAACTACTTAAATGACCCCAGTGCTGAGGAATGTTCTTGGTTGAGCACCAGCCAATGCAGTGGTGGGTTGGATGACCCCAGGTGAAGACAGCTACTGCTTTCCCTGGTGACAGCCCTAAGTGAGTATGGAAGGCAGAGGCTCCCCAAAGGGCCATGCAGGGCTGGGAAGCAGACAAAGATGGTTTCCAGTGGGTCCCCAAGTGGCCCCTCCCCATCTCAGGAGCAAGCTCACGCCCTCCAGGCAACAAGGGTAACCCTGAAGCCCTTACTCACCCCAAGGACCAGGCCCTGGCATTCTACAGGGGTCCACGGCAGGGCCTTGGAGCCAGGATGCCTGGGCTCAAATCACATGATAAACAGCCCAAATGCCCAGCAATGGATGAATGGACAAACTAATTGTGGTATATCCACACAACAGAAAAGTATTCATCACAAAAAGGAATGAAGTTCTGGTACATGCTACCGCGTGGGTGAACCTCAAAAACTTTATGCTAAGTGAAAGATGCCAGATGCAAAAAGTCATGTATTGTATATGTCCATTTATATGAAATGTGTAGAATAGGGAAATCCATAGAGACAGAAAGCAGACTGGTGTTACCAGGGGCAGGGGGTGGGGGCAATGAGGAATAACTGCTTGGTGGGTATGGGGTTTCCTTTGGGGTGACGAAAATGTTCAGGAACTAGATAGAAGTGAGGGTTGCACAACAGCTGTAATGTACTAAAGGCCACTGAATTTCTCACTTTAAAGTGGTTATTTTGTGTTATATGACTTTTAGTCCAAAAAGGAAAAAAGCAAAACAAATCAGATCATAACAATCCATTAAACAGGCTGGGGAAATGTTTTGTTTCCCAGCAATGGCCAGTAAGACACCTTGGTTCAGGTTCAAAACAGGGCTGGGTTCTAGGGAAGCCATTGCATCCCCGGTCAAAGTTCAGACAGCTGACCTTACGTCTGCTCCGTATTATATAGACTATGTTTTTTCCTATACCTATGTACCTATGATAAAGTTTAATTTATAAATTAGGCACCGTAAGAGAATATCCGAATTGCCAGCATTGCTACTCTGGCGCTTTGGGACGATTATTAAGTAAAATGAGGGTGACTTGAACACAAGCACTGTGATGCCGTGACGGTAGATCTGATGACAGAGACGGCTACTAAGTGACTAACAGCAGGATACGCCGGACAAAGAGATGATTCACGTCCCAGGAGGAACTGAGCAGGACGGCGAGAGATTTCATCATGCCACAGAGAACAGGACGCAAATGAAAACTTAGGAATCGTTTATTTCTGGAATTTTCCATTTGGTATTTTTGGATCGTAGTTGACCATGCAGTTGAAGCCAAGGAAAGCGAAACCAAGGAGAAGAGAGGACAGCTGGGTGGCAGTATGGCGTGGTAACCACTGTACATAAGTTCTGGTCGGGGACGCTCAGGAGCCCAGAGAAGAGGCCCCGGAGCCTCTCGCACAGGTGAAGGGGTGGGTCAGTCGGGGAAGGCCTCCTCCCTGGGCCTGAGCGGGCAGTAGGGCTTGAGGAGGAGAGTCATGGGAGAAGTTGGCTGCTTGGGGCAGAGAGGACTGTGTGAGAAAAGACCTTAAGTGGCGTGGCCTCTGCAGGGAAGTTATCAGCCGTTCGGTTTTGCTGGAAATGCAGTGTGAATGGGATAAAGAAAAAAACTGTCAGCATCGCTGTTTGCAATCTTCAGACCTCCCTCCCCACTGGGCTTTGCTGTGCTAACCTGGCAAGGAGTAGAGAGGACAGGGTAGGACTCCAGGCCTGGCCACGCTCTTCCCTGGAGAAAGGAGAGCAGGTGCATCGTAGGGGGAGGAGAATAAGGGCGTGACATTTGAGAATTAATGAGGGAGAAAAGGAAATGGGGTGAGCGGCTCCCATAAGGATGAGGGCTTGAGGTGAGAGGTAGGGAAAGTGGTTTTGTTTTGTTTTGTTGTTGTTGTTTTTGCGGTACGCGGGCCTCTCACTGTTGTGGCCTCTCCCGTTGTGGAGCACAGGCTCCAGACGCGCAGGCTCAGCGGCCATGGCTCACGGGCCCAGCTGCTCCACGGCGTGTGGGATCCTCCCGGACCGGGATCACAAACCCGTGTCCCCTGCATCGGCAGGCAGACTCTCAACCACTGCGCCACCAGGGAAGCCCGGAAAGTGGGTTTGTAGGCTATTCTTCCTTGTGTTAAGACCGTCCATAAGATATCACCAGTACAGACTGTCATTAGAGTTCTGTGCTTTTGGGAAGTTGGATTTTCTGTTGGTTGTGCTGCTGGCTGTTGGAGCTTAGTCTCCCTTAAGGCAGGAAAAAGAAGGTTGGATTTGCCTTGGGTTACAGTGAGGTATAAGGTAGGGGATGGAGATGAGGTGGATGGATAGAGGGTCACACCATGACCCTCTTGGGTCATCTCTTGGGTCTTTATCCTGGTGGCAGAGAGGGACTTTTGGGTCTTGGACCAATTATTTATTTCCCCTAAAGCCGTTACTTCTTCTATAAAATGGAGATCTTAGTGATACCTGTCCTAGAGTTTTGTTTTGGGTACTATACAAGACCACACGTAAGAATAGACCTAACAAATTTCCTGGTACAGAGTAGGCTCTCAATGAATGCTTATTGAATCTGGACCTTTATCTGCCCTATGTCCTATTCATCTAAGACCAACCCTCTCTCTAGAGCTGATCCAAATCTTTGATCACGGTATCCACAGGGTGTGAGTAACGTGGTAATATCGTGTTTCATAGCAGCCTTTGCTCCTTGATCCAAAGGAGGGAGCAAACTGGACATTTTCGTGGGCAGAGGAGAAATACACACACGGTCTATTTCATTCCAAGGCTCTGATCCTTGAGCTGGCTCTTTATGAGATCAAGGGCCTGAAACGAGGAACAAAAGGCCCAAGGGACAGAGATTAAATAAAAGAATAGCAAACATGTACTGCATGTTCACATGTCTCTGTGCAGTATCTCCCTGAATTTTTGCCATAGCCCTATGACGTAGATATTAGTTTCAGCTTCTCTTTACTGATAAAGAAGCAGCCCAGAGAGGTAAAGTAATTTGCCCAAGGCCACACAGCCAAGGAAGCAGCAGGTCCAAGACTTGCTGAGTCCAGACTGTTTGCCATCAGTCTGAGCTCTTGAATCATCTCTCTCAGGAAAGCCAGGAAGGCTCTTTGCAAATCCTGGTGGAGGAGCGAATATCCAAAAGTACATAAAGCACAGTCATAATCTGACCTTGAAGGGCCTGATGATGAGATTCTATAGCATTACCATTTAAAAAAAGAGGTATTTATATGTTCATCCTCACCCTCATAGGCCATTCTGTTCAGATGAATTAACTGTGCTCAGCAATGCAGAGAGGCAGGGAGCAGCCCCAAATCAGAGGCCATTTCTCTTGCAGTATCAGTCTTGGAGGGGTTTCCTGCAGCCAAATAACTTCGAGTGTGACCACTGCAAAGTGCAAACAGGATTAAAAGGAAAACATCTGTGTTTTGCAAGGCTGCTCTAACTCAAGACAAACAAGCTGTGTATATACCCAAATGCTCAGTGACTTTTGCTGAGGAGAGGGTTGATGACTGTCTGGGCTGGGCGTTGATTAGAAGAGATGCAGATAATGCACTGGCATCCTCATGCCTGAGTCCTTTGGGTGGCCCAGGGCATGTAGACATATGTTCAATTCCATAATGTCAAAGGAACTTGGAGACCATTTTTTTTTTTTTGGTTAAAGTCAGTGAGTCCTTATTACATTTCCCTCCTAGGATGAAGTCTTTGGGGTTGTAGAAATACTCCAAATATGTACTACTATTTTATTAATGAGCCTCGGATCCCACACAGGGCTCTGAACTTCAAACAAAACTAGCCAGGATTTGATCTTCAAAAGAGGAGAGAGGTCCTTATTAAGAGGCTTACATGCTTCAAGCTATGTGTTGGGTTCAAAAAAGTCTAATTTTTGTGGGGGAAAAGAAAACTTAATTACCAGTGAATGAAGCAACTCTCAGAACATATGGTTTTCCGTTTTGCCAAGATTCAAAGCCAATTTGTCACTTTATTATTATCATTGTTGTTAATCTTTACTTGAAAGATGTGTTAAGCCACTCAGTAAATCCCTTTCTCGAGGACGCAGAAGCTGGAGAGTCTCTGGAAGGCAGGGCCTAATGGCGGGCTGCAGATCAAAACAACATTTTGGTCATATATCAACATTAAAGGGTGACTGTCAAGTATGTCCCAGGATGGCTTTTTTCCCTCCTAACAAAGAAACAGCCGCTCTCCTTTGTTTGGAAAACCTACTTTGATGCCTCAAAAACCAATTCGCTCTTCTGATTCTGATTTTGTTCTTTTCCTTTGGCAGCTGTGTCCTGCCTGCATCTGCACCACTATTTGGAAGGGGTGTTTTCCTCTGTTTATACTCCCATGTTTCAGAGAAGACATCATGGCTGAAGGAGACGCAGTTTGAGAAAAGGCCTGTTCAGCGAGACAAGGAACACGTGTTTTTAAAATCTCACTAACACATTAGCTTTGGCGTCTTTAAAACTCATTTTTCTCCTCTTTTTGTCTTTCTCCAACATGGCTGTCTGTGAACTGTGTGGTCTTAAGAGTGACCGGGGCAGAGATGGGCACTGGAGCCTTGCCACCGGCTGGTAGAGGGTGTCTGTTACAAGATTACTGCCCTCCGATCTAAAGGGGGTGTTTTGAGTGGGACGGGGTGCCGCCTGTGCCTATAGAAACCGCCTGCAGCTGGGACTCTACATGTGTGAGACCGGATGTTTGAGAATTGTTAGACTTGACCAGAGCGTGGCGAAACACAGCAGCCTACTTGGGTGTGGTGAGCAGGGTTTTAGGGCCGATGAACGGACTAAAGGCTTTATGAATGACCCTCTTTCACTGTTGACACACAGGTGACCCCTGCCTCCTCAAATGGTGCAGACCAGGCATCCTTTCCGAGTCCTAATAGTTCCTTCTATTTTATAAATGGCCAAATCGAAGTGCATTTAGTGCTCTTAGGGGGCTGTCTTTAAATGCCTCCTGTACCATGGCCTCAAAGGCCCCTACCTCCTTCCTAAATGGGCCTTTCTGCAAAATCCTAGTGCACTTGGCTGCACTGTCCTCACTGACACCACAGCAGTAGCCGCTGAATATTTTATTAGTTGCTGTGCCAGTCCGTGCAGTCTGCATCTGGATGTCATCTTTCCTGGTGTGACACCCTTTTCCTTTAAAGGAGCCACCAGTGATGATGCATTGTAGTCCATTTAGAAAAGAGGACTCAGCTGGGCTCCCAGCTAAGCTGGAGAACATTCTCCTTTCTGTGAATAGATCTTTGAAAGTTTGTGCAGATTTGGTAAAAGGGAACACTCCCTTTCGAAGGAGGGTTTTGCTTTCATGAAAGCTCCTGTCTACCCCCAGTTCCCTTGCAGCTAACCCCAGAGAAGAAATTTCAAAAAGAAAATGTGAACCCAGGGGATTCCAAAGATTGCCTTTCAAAAGGCACTGATTTCTAAGACTACTGTCCTTAGGCTCTTGTTTTAGAACTAGGGTGAGTTCATTTATTCCTTAAACAAATGTTTATTTAGTTACTACTGTGTCAGGTGCTAAGCAAGGCACTGGGACTCAGCGCTGAAGACGAAGACACCCACGTTGCTGTCAGAGAACAGAGGGCCCAGTGAAGGATTCATTCATTCACTCATTCACTCATTGCACACTGTTTATTGAGTGCCTACTATGTGCCTGGCATTGCTCTAGAGACTAGGATACACAGTGGTGGACAAAACAAACAAAAATCATTCTGGTGTGAGATAGACATTTTTCAAATAATCACACAATGTGTATAATTATAAAATGTAATGAACACAATAAAGAAAATTTCTTTAAAATGCCTTCCCTGGGATTCTATACCCAGCTAAACTACTATCCAGCAGTCAAGGCTAAACAGAGACATTTTCAGACATACAACAAATAAGAGAGTTTATTATCAGCAGATTCTCAATACCAGAGGAAGCAAACAAAGAAGAAAGGCATGAAAAATGAGAAACAGTACAAAAATTCATGAAATACATTGGAAAATGCAATGAACTACTGCTTTTTTTAAAATGCTATTTTTTTTTGTTTTAACAGAGAAAAATTAATAAATTTTTTAATGAAAATAAGTGAAATAGAAAACTGGGATCAAGGAGAAAGTCTTGTTTTTAAGCTGCCTTTTTAATCAAACAAAATTGACAAGCCTCTAGCAAGATTTAAAAGTGGATCAAAAAGGTATAAATAAACAATAGGTACAGAAAGGGGTAAACAAACACAGATACAGTTGAGATATTTTTTTAATCAGGAGGATACAATGAATAACTTATGCCAACAAATTTGAAAACTGAAATGAACTGAATCATTTTCTAGAAAAATATAGTCTACCAAAATTGATTCAAGAAGGTTTAAATACACCAAAACGATTAAAGAAATGGAATCAACAATCAAGAATACTCCCACAAACCATACCCCAGACACCGTACACAGGCAAAAGGCCTGGATTCTGTTTTACAGGTGAGTTCTAACAAAACTTCAAAGAAGAGAGAGCCCTCATCTCATAAAAGCTATTACAGAGGCTAGGAAAAGAAGGTAAGCTACTGAAACAATTTTATAAACTTAGTGTAATCATGATAGGCAAACCAGATCCTCACGATGCCACAAACAAAGAAGGTTCAAGCACTTTTGTTCTACCAGCCAGTGCCCTGTGTTATCCTGTAAAGGGAGGTGTCAGTTACCTGGCATGTAAAAAGAGTCAGAAAAAAAAGGTGGGTTATCATTGGTTGTTGCTCACGCTAAACATGTGTTAGAGTGAGAATTGTGTTCACTGCAGAAAGACTGGGATTTCTCAGACGAGATGTAGGCAGGACCATTGCAGAAGCTGGAATTACAAAGATGAGGTCTACCATGTCCATTCTTGTTCATGTAAATGCAATTGCTAATAATATCACATTAAAAATGAGAGACCTGGGGCTTCCCTGGTGGCGCAGTGGTTGAGAGTCCGCCTGCCGATGCAGGGGACACGGGTTTGTGCCCCGGTCCGGGGAGATCCCACATGCCGCAGAGCGGCTGGGCCCGTGAGCCATGGCCACTGAGCCTGCGCGTCCGGAGCCTGTGTTCCGCAACGGGAGAGACCACAACAGTGAGGCCCGCGTAACGCAAAAAAAAAAAAAGTTAAATTGTGAATACACAGCATTTAAGCTATCGTTCCCCATACAATTCTGTATTTTGATGTTTTTCATTTTATATGAACTAGAAGGAGAGAGAAATTATATAAAGGCATAACTAATGAGGTGTAACTAACATACAGTGAATTAACCCATCTCAAGTTTACAGCTTGATAAATCTTTACAAGGTAAATACATCCAGAGCACCGTATAGAATCCAGCACTGCAGAAGGTCCTCCCAACGATAGACCACCTCAAAGAATAACCACTGTTGTCACTTCCATCACCATCAGTAAACTGTGTTTGATTTTTTACGTTTGTATCAAGGAATCATGCAGAATCCTACAGGATATTCTCTTTAATGGCTGACTTCATTTTCTCAGTGTTATCTGTGGGGTTCATCCCGAGGCGCTGTTCTCTAAAATTCCTCGGTGCTGATCCAATCAGAAGGCAGGGGCTCCGTGTTAACGTGAGGAAGAACCCCACTGTTCACTTCCTGGGCCCTGCAAAGCAGCGGGAGGTAGATCTAAGTTTGGGGTGGTTTTCAGAATCCTTCTGTACCTGTGGCTGTTGAGGGAGCTGGTGTCCTGCCAAAGGCTGTAGGTGGATTTGACCATGGCTCCCAAACCCCCTCCCGGCCCTCCGTTTCCTGTTCCCCTTGCCTGATGTCTGCTTTAATAAGGTAACAACCAAGTGTCAGGGACTGAGGGAGAGGCTTGGGAGAGCTTCCCATCTCAGCCTTCAGACAGCTCACCAGGGATGTAAAAATAATTAAAGCTGCAAAGGGAGATGTAGATGTTATTTTTAGACATATGTCCAAGGTTTGCCTCTCTTCAGTGCCCCAATCAGATCCCTCACTCACAGACAGAGTTTTTAAACGTTAACCCTTCATGTCATTTTTGTCAAAAATGTTAACTTACACAACAGAACTCGGAGGTATATTATTTTAAAAGGGAGAGGCTTCAGATGCATGCTGGTGGGGTCTCGCAGCTGGACTGGAAGGATGCAGCACTTTGAAGTTTCCTGACATGTGATCTGTTTCCTGGTGTTGTATGTTGGCTGGCTGTGCTCCATCTACCTGCTTCCAGGTGTGCAAGGACCATCCAGATGCTCCCACTGACTGTTCAGTTCATTGGAATCTGTCATGGAAATTAATGGACTGATGGAAGTCTCTGCTTAAGACTAGAAAAATAATGGAGGTTGGTGTGAAACACACGTACACACACACACACACACACACGCATGCACACACTACACAAAGCCCAGCAGAATTCTACTTCTATTTTAAAGGAGTCATTTTTCACTTCCATATTATCACTTTGCTCTGTCTGCAGCAGTGAGGTTAATCAGAGTTATCTACACTCCGTGTGGTTTTCCTTGGAAGATGGATCGCCACGACGACAGTCTGAATTTGATCACCAGACCCGTCACCTACATGTTTAGACCCCATTCCTAACTTACCTAAAGAATCTATACCATAATGGTTTTGTTTTTGCACCAAACAAGAGCATGGCACTGATTATCTAGGTAAAACAGGGCATCTTAAAGCTCAGAAAACTCTCCCAGTGAGGACAAAATTAAGAGCCTCATCTGTGAGTGGGAAATGCAGAACTGTGATGTGGACCAGGAGAAAAAGGGCAACATTTGTTGCCTTGGTGAAGCCGATTTGCTACCTGCACAAGGGCGATATTGAGCTTATTTCAACAAAGCAAAAATGTGGTAGGGTTCATTCCCCATTCGGTTTAACCCAAACTGGATGGTGTCTATTTGCTTGTTATTCCTCTTCGACTCGAGGGACAGGAAGGAACCACGACTCTGGAGGAAGGAAAGATGGAGGATCAGCAAGGCGCTGCTGCGATGCCAGCTGAATTATGGAGAGTCTGTCCAGAAAAGCGGGGAGTTGGCGTACTTGAGGATTCAGCCAAGGAGAACAGTGGAAACCAATAAATTATTTTGGCTGCTGAGAATAAAAATCTGTTGGTGGAAAAGGCACAGCACAGAGTGACTGGGAAGGAAGGAAAAGAGTGTCGAGTTAGGTTTCACTTTGGTGCCAGCACCTCTAAAGTTGTAGGAGATAGCTGGCGCGGTGGCTGTGCACGAATCCTCGTCGGCAGTTCCCTGGGGCCGCCGGATGCAGTCCAGCTTTTGTCTTTGCCACCTGGAGTTCAGAGAGAAAAGCTCCTTGTTAAAACTTGAGCCACTTGTACGTTTATCACATCTCGGATCTTCTGGTTTGTGCCCGCACCAGGGATTAACAAACAACAAAATGCCATTAAAAGCTAAAAAAAAATTTTCTTTTTAAACCCTCGGAGGGATGCAGGCACCTTTGCAGAGTTCCCTCTGAAGGAAGTCCATGGACTTCCAATCTTGTTAAAACCACTACTAATTAATACCGTCTCACTTCCAGCTGAAAGCAAAACAAT
Source organism: Hyperoodon ampullatus (assembly GCF_949752795.1). NCBI lineage: Eukaryota > Metazoa > Chordata > Mammalia > Artiodactyla > Ziphiidae > Hyperoodon > Hyperoodon ampullatus. Next base: position 2,594,691 of record NC_136927.1, read on the forward strand.
TTACAATTAAGTCAGGCAGCCTAGGCATAATCACTCTAACACCTTCTATGTATGTTTTGAAACGTGCTCTCACATTTCATGATCCGTTTATTTTACAAGATGGGTAAACAGCAGACAATTATGGCGATAATATGGCTGAGGTGTTTGGTTTTTATCTCTTTGCAGTAAATTGTGGTTGTTCAAGCCTTCACAGTAATGGTTTCCAGGCCTCTCTCAATTTCTTCCTATCATCTGACAATAAATATGCATTTGTTAAAAAAAAAGAATGTTTATTATAATCACATCACCTATTCAAATAGCAATACAATTAAAAAAATTTCTTGGTAGGCACGACTGAATTAAATTAATTATACTAACAAAGATATTCTATGGTATAGGCCTCTGAAAATAGATATTAAGCATATTAACTCTGTTGTGTATCCTGTTGCTCTGCATAGACAGGAAGTGCTATCTGAACAACTGAGCAGGCAGTTTTTTTTTTTTTTTTTTGCGGTACGCAGGCCTCTCACTGTTGTGGCCTCTCCTGTTTTGGAGCACGGGCTCCGGACACACAGGCTCAGCGGCCATGGCTCACGGCCCTAGCCACTCTGCAGCATGTGGGATATTCCCGGGCCGGGGCACGAACCCGTGTCCCCTGCATCGGCAGGCGGACTCTCAACCACTGCGCCACCAGGGAAGCCCTGAGCAGGCAGTTTTGTTTCTGAAAGATGCTATCAAAGGACACAAGGATTTAATTTCAGATATTTTATTAGAAGGCAGTGGTTCCACATGTGATTCTCGGCACAGGATCGGGGCTGACAGGCTTCAGAGATTCCCAAGCAGTTGGAATGAACGTTAAAAATCAAAGCCAGGGCGATGGGAAGAATTGGACCACGGAGAGCTTCCTAGCATCTTAGACCTGTTGTCTTTATTGCTCCTTCCCTCTGAAATGTCCTTAGTCTACCTTTGCCAGAGGCATCCTCAGACTTTAGAAAAAGGAGCCTGGCAGGGCTGTTTGCAGAGGCCCAAAAAGGATTAAGATTGGAAGGTGAAAGCCCTATTAGGATAACCTCCCTCACAGCCCTCTAAACACTTGACAGTAATATCTTCATGCCTTTTGCCCGTTGGCTCTCTCCTGGGAGTGGTCTCAAAACGTTCTTGAAAAAACGTGTTTCAAGAAAATAGGCAATCTGTTAGTGTGATTTAGAGATTACTTCCCGAATTCTCCCCTCTGTACAGTGCATCGGGAAACTATGGTGATGTCACAGTGAGCCTTCCTCCACTGTGACACGAGTGGTCTCCCATTACTCAGGTTACAGAAACGCAGAACTAAACTGCCATTTGGGGAGAGTAAAACGAAATACTCCTCTATTTCCTACATCCTGTATTTTGAATGCACTGAACATGGCCACAGCCAAAGCCATCCTTTAAGACCCTCTGACATTTGAAAGTAAGAAATCTGGGGTTTAGCTTTATTCTAAAGCCTGTCTCCCCTGTCCACCAACAGGACTCTAAATTTTACAAAGTGTCTTTTTAAATATTAGCTCAATTGTTTGTGACCAAGATCCTTAGCAGTTGGCAGTGGTGGTGGAGGGTGGGTGGGAGGCATGCTGGGCTTGATTTATTTTTTTCCATTGTAACAGGAATTGAAGCAAAGGGAGATCTAATCAGTTCACTTTGTAGAACTGTCTCTGCCCATCTCTCGCCCTCTACATGAACTTCAAATCTGTGTCCAGCTCCTCAGACCCTCATCATATTTTATTTGGGTGTTAGTCTTTATGGCTAATGAACTTTCCACAGCAGTTCTGAGGGCCCCCTCAGAATGCCAGGAGTTGACCCCTTCTGCTGCTCTGGGGATCGCCCCTTCTGAAATGTGATCTCCAATCGTTAGCACTGATAGGGGAGCAGATTCACGCTGCAAAGCTGGCACAGCTGTTTTGTGACTCATGGGAATATCATATTTAGCATGTTTTCCCCAGTGAAATGTATTTATTTAGATGACACATAATACTGTTGAAAAGCCCAGGCTGCTTTGCTCTTATACTCAGCCTTATGGAAGAGAATGGAGGAGTGAAAAAGGCAGAAGGAGCTCATTTGGGAGAGCCAGCTGGCTGGAGAGTCCTCTCGGGCCATTCATGCAATGAGCTCACACTGGAAATCTAAACAACAGGGAACTCGACACTGGGTACTGAACTCCAGGGCACAAGCTAGAGGAAGTAGTTTTGTAGCCAGCTCATCCTAAGCATTTGCGGCTCACAAATATTGCCACCGGGCCTGGGAGATCGCTGATCGCACACAAGCATTCTGGAGAGAAAAACACAGTCATCTACCACTTGAGTTGATAGGGCATTTTGAGGAGTGATAGCCGCATTATGGCCTTTTCCTCTCTGTAGGTCATCCTCTGGAAGGTAACACGGCTGTTAGCACTGGAACAAGCCAGATGGCCCACTCAGCAGATAGCAGGCTCCCCCCTTGACCCAGTCCCCCAGTTCAGCTGTTCCCAGCCTTGGCATTACTGTGCTGGAGCTCAGAACGTCCCACAAGCATAGGGAATGTGGGGGAAATGAGGAAATGAAATTAACGTGTAAGTGACGGGCAACCTTCCCATGCTGTTTTTAAGGTTCCTCTTGGTGATGTCTGAAGCATGGTGACTTTTCCAAAGCAGTCCAAGACCTCCCATTTTAGTAAGAGTATCACCTTGAACGTGCTCACATTCCATCTCACCTCCTTCCTTCCTGCTCACCTGCAGAGAGTCTTGAGATCTTCCTGTTTTCCTGCCATCAATTTCCAGCCCTTGTCCTTTTATCTGCTAACCCTGAGCTTTCTCTGCCGTACACCCTACCCACTTCCTGCAGGCCTTGCAAAAGAATATTAAACACAACTGGGGCCGCACTGGTCTCCCGGAGTCTTGCTCTTTACACCTCCCTGTGGAGAAAAGCCTCTGTCCCGTTATTATTGGCATTTGTTCCCTACTCTCTATCACTCCCTGACTGTGTCAGTATAGCCCCCATCTCAACTGGTCAGTGGCTCAATTATTTCAAAAGGTCTTTAGTGAATAAAATTCCTTGACGTCTTGAAAGTTTATGTAGGTGTTTTTCGAACCTTTGTAGCAGCAAGATCCTTAATTACCCTACTGTTGTGCCACCACTGGACATCTAGAAGGGTGTGAGTGTATTGATCAAGACCAGAAAAGGCACTCAGTCAATGGGTAGCTGATTAACAAGCCCAGGGGGAATGGTGCAACACAGAAAACAGCCCTTTCCTGCCTGGGTCGCCTTTCAGTCTTTGCAGAATTGGCCTCAGATATAGGCTATAGGGGAGCCTCTCTTTTTCATAGGTCACCCTCCATCTTTCCTTTTCAACTCACTCCCCAGTCCAGAGTCCTGATCTCCAGCTTCTGGCTCCTTGCACAGTCCAAGTCAGGGAATATCTGTTCTATCCTATAGGGCAAAAGAAAGTATCACAGTTTTCTGTGGGTGTAGTGATGATGGTGGTTTTAATGAGGAAGATGATGATGATAATGAAGATCATGATGAATATGATGGTGATGGTGATGATGGTGGTGGTGACAGTGATGATGGAGATGATGATGCTTGTGATAATGAAGATAACGATGGTGATGATGATGATGACAATGACGGTGGTGGTGGTGGAGATGATGTTGATGCTGATGCTGATGTGATGATGGCATCAGTAGCTAAGAATGCAAGGCACTATTCTTAGCAGTTTACATTTATTAACTCGTTCAACCCTCAGGACAACCGTATGAGCCAAGTATTTTTTATGATCGATCCCATTTTACAGGTGAGGAAATTGAGGCACAGAGTTGTTAAGTAACTTACTTAAGGTGACAACAGCCAGTAAAGGCAGAGCTAGGATTTAGACCTAGGCAGTCTGCTCCAGAGCTCCTGCTTTCAGCCACTGCACTAAAGGTATAGTTGCTTCAGACTTTGGGGTGGTAAGTCTAGAAGCAAATGAACTTGTATTAGTATTATGTCGAGCTATCATTAATTATGTTAAATGACCCCACAAGCAGTGAGGATGGGACGTGAGGAGAGGGGACAGAGAATCCCGCTATGCCACACATTTTCTCAGAAAGAACCTTAGGTAGAAAATAAATACAAGCAGAGCTGTTTGGGAAGAACAGGTAAGGAGGCCTGGAGTCTTGTTAAAGACCTTCCCAAAGACCCTCCAAAGTGGCTCTGAAGGCTTTGCCCCCAGATATACTAGGCGCTGTAGAACTCAGATGAAAAATCCTTTGGTTCCAGATGTAGTCAATATACTGGCCACTGCTTATTACCTACCTGCTACCTGCCAGGTACTTTTAAAAAAATGCAACATGTCTTGCAGCACAAATTCAATTCTACGGAAGTTGCAGTAAATTTTCTTTGGATGTTTAAGAAATCAATTTAAATCCTCAACACTGCTTTTGGAGTGAGGTGTGATTATCCCCATGTTATAGGTAAGGAAAGTGAGGCTCAGTGCAAGCAGCCCAAATTCACCTCGTCTAAATTGGTGGCAGAGCTGGGGTTGGAGCCAGGACGGCGTGACTCAGAAAACGTACTCTTCCCCGGCTAAGTGGGCTGCTGGCTGTACGTCGCCCCATGGAAACGAGAGCCTTCGGCTCTCTTTGTGCATGCGCCAACTCACCCCCTTGGCCTCGGAGGTCTGCAGCACAGCCCTCAGCTGTGATTTCTCTGGGCAACACCTGGGTGGCTGCTCTTGCTCCCACACCCCGTTCATTCCTTCCCCTGTGGGTTATTTCCAAGTCCATAGGCTTCTCTCCTTTATTCCAGTCGCCCCCAGCTTGGTCCAGATGGAGTCTGAGGGCTGACTCCTCTGTGCTGTAATTCCCCGGGCCCTGCCGTGGCGCTCTTACAGCCGGGGTCACATCTGTGAGCTGACAGCCTCTCCAGCTCAGCGGACCCACACTCCTGCCAACCAACCACCCCAATTTCATCCATGAGCTGCTGCAGCTCTCTCAGGTGGATGCCATCTGCTTGCAGTAATTGATCTGCCCTTACTTCTCTCCAATCTGGCTTAGAACATCCTGGTATTGACCGCGGTTTGATCTAGTACCCGTCTGCTGTAGAAGCCATTCTAATAGCCTCTGTAGACCAAGGCTGGAAGTCCATTCAACCTGTTAGCTATTTTCTTTTCATCCTTTCCCCTGTCGAGAACATCTATTAGTCATTCCATCATTTTCGGAAACGAAGCAAGCAACGGGGTTGGTGGTTTGCGCCGCCCTCCTAGCAGGGTGCTGACCTTGTCTGTGATCAGGAAGTTGTGTTGCCTAGTGACTGGGAGTATCAACTATGGAGTCATACTGACCGGGGCTGAAGCCCTGGTCCCATCATTTCCCATCTGGGGAGCTTGCCTGGCAGGTACCACTTCTCTCCCTTTAGGGAGCTACTCCTCCACACTCCATCACAGTGGCTGTGCTGGGGTCGCCAATCACAATACACAATCTCCTTGGCTGCAGTGAGTGGTCCAGGGTCAACCAGAATCCTTCCCTGAAGTTTTCTAAGTAGAGCCTGTTGAGGAGGCCATTTCTACACATATAATCCAGAGCTGCTAAGGTCCTTCTCTCATTTCTCCTGTAGGGGTCTGTTTGAAGCAGGTGAGTGTGCTGCCAACAAGCTCAGAGAATGAGAATCAAGAGATGGGGAGGAATTGGGAAACAGGGAGTGAGTAGGCGAGTCTGGCCCCCCAGAGCTCAGTTTCTGAGGCCTCCAGAGCCGGCAGCGTCACCTGCCTTCAGTTACATGAGTCAATGGGTCCTTCTTTCCCTCTTTTTTTTTTTTTTTTTTTTTGCCATACGCGGGCCTCTCACTGTTGTGGCCTCTCCCGTTGCGGAGCACAGGCTCTGGACGTGCAGGCCCAGCAGCCATGGCTCACGGGCCCAGCCGCTCCGCGGCATGTGGGATCTTCCCGGACCGGGGCTCGAACCCACGTCCCCTGCATCGGCAGGTGGACTCTCAACCACTGCGCCACCAGGGAAGCCCCCTTCTTTCCCTCTTGAGCTGGTATGTGTTGGGGTCCTGCTGATTGCAACCAATGTGTCCAGATTAATCCAGCTCCCAAATTAGTTTCCTACTGAGTCTCTAGAAGTCTTTCCTCTTTAATATCATTAAAAGGCCACTTTTCATGGGACTGGTATGAGAGTCTATTGCAAACGACACAACAAAATCCTGGAGGCCCAACTGTGTCTGGCTATGCCTCAGTGGATTCTCTACTTCCACTTGGGCAAGCTTTTCCTTCTCTTTCTTCTTTCTCTTTCAGTGATCCAAACTACTTACAAAGCACTTTCATACCTTATGCCTCCTTAAAAGCTGTCAGCCACTTTTTGAGATAGAAATCTACTCATTAGGTCCACAAACCTACTATGCCCAGTTGTTGTTCTTGGCACTGGGAATACACAGGTGGATAAGACAAAGCTCTCACCTTCATGAACTTCCATTCCAGTGGGAGAGACAAACAAGTGAATAAATACACAGTATGATTTCAGGTGGCAGTAAGTCCTATGAAGACAAAATAGATCAAGTCAGAGAGCGACTGGGGGCTTGGATGCCATTTTAGACAAGGTGTTCCTAGGTGATTGTAGAAGGCCTTTCTGAAGAGTTGACATTAAACCAAAGACACGAATGAACTCAGGGAGCAAGCCACTGGGAAGAGGATTCCAGGGCTGTGTACAGCATGTCCATCGACCCTGAAGCAGGAATGAGTTTCCTAATAATTTAAGAAAGCAAGGCCAATGGTGTGAAAGTGGGGGGCAAGTCTGGGTGTTTATTAGCCCATATAGTACCTTCATGTTAATTAGAAAAAGGCATCCTCTTCTGGGTAGCCTAGCGCCAGCCATCATTGTGTAGGACACAACCTGGACAACTGTACCTGGCAGTCATGAAGAAAGTCTTAGGAGATAAGGTCACAGAGAAACAGGAACCAGATCATGTAGGATATCTCGATACACTGAATTTTACTCCAAGTCAGCACTACTCGAGAAATAAAACATGAGCCACATATGTAATTCAAAACTTTCCCATAATCACATTAAAAAAACAAAGAAGAAACAGGTGAAGTCACTTTAATAACATTTTATTTAACCAATCATACAGAATATTAACCTTTCAACATGCAATCCATATAAAAAATAATGAGATATTTGAAGTTCTTTTTTCATACTATTTTAAAAAATCCAGCATACGTTTTACACCTATATTTGCACGTCTCAACTTAGGTGCTGACTTTTTATCATAAATACTTGATCAGTGTTTAGATTTCATATGCTTACAGTGAGAAAGTAGATGCACATACCCAGGTTGTCCCAAACACGCTGAAAAGGTTTTCTAATAACTGAATTGGGCATCAGTTTTTAAGCTTAAATTAATTAGATTAAATTAAAATTTGACTTTCTCAGTTGCATGAACCACACTTCACGTGCTCAACAGCCGCCTGTGGCTAGTGGCTGCCATACTGAACAAGGCAGGTCTAAGTGCTCTGGGAACCACTGTAGGCTGGACAACAGGCAGGGACATGAACTTCCTGACCTTTAAGAAGGATCTTTCTGGAAGCTATGTGAAGAACAGACTTGTAAAGGGCCTAGAATGGAAACTGGGAGACCAGCTGTAACCGTCCAGGTGGGGGATGAGGGAGCCTTGCTCGAAGGTGGTAAGACGGTGGTGAGAGTGAGCAGGTTTGGAATACATTCCGAAGGTTGGGCTCATAGACATCACAGGGAGAGATGGAGAATGACTGCAGGGCAGACTTTCTGGGATATTGATGAAGCTCAGCCTTCAGGAGCCCTCACTTGCGTGGCCTTCTCTCCAAGGCTCGGGTTTTGTGCTGTGTGTGGTATTTGTCAGCTTTTTCAAATGTGCTAATTTGTGATGATTTTTTTTTCTCATTCTAAATAAATATTCACCTTTGTTCCTGATTTTATTAATAATCTTTTTTTTTTCTTATTCCAGATTGAATAAGCTTCAAATCCATTAAGACCTGGATCAGCCTCCACTCTAGGATGTACTAGCCCATTTTGAAAATGAGCAAACTACGCCTTGAAGAGGTAAAAGTGACTTGACTAAAGCAAATTGGTCAGCTCTGATTGCATGTTTTCCTGTAATGAGGCACTTTTCCTCCAGTAAGTTGACTTAAGACAATGCTCTGGATTTATAGAGTTATTCATTCTTTTTAATGCTCCCTTCATGTTTTCTGAAAGACCACTTTTGACCGTATGATCTGTATCATCTTTCTGAAAGGAGCAGGTAAGTAGGCAAGCTAATTCTTGGGTATGTGCTCCCCGCACTTTCCCTCAGACAATGAATTTGGTCTATGATTAGGAAGTGGTCTAACCTGATGGCTAAAATGGGATTTGCAGTCAGATGCCAGGTGTTTGAACCCTGACTCTACTGCTTCCTCACTGTGTGACCCTGGGCAAATCACTGTCCCTCTCTGAGCCTCATGATGGTAAAACACAGATGGTGGCACCTACTGTACAGGGCAGTTATGAGGGTTAAATGAGATGCTCCATGTAAAACAGTAGCCATTTGCCTTACAGGCAGTGTATTCAGTAGTTAATTGCTGCTCTTATTATTACTGTTTTTATTAGTCTATTTTTTGGTGCCTTTCCTCCATGGCTTCCTGGTCCAGTCACTGTAATCAAGGCCAGGGTCCTAACCCACCTGTGCCAGAAAAGAGCCAGTCAGCCGGTCATCCCTTATAAAAACTTGATCTTTGCCCCACCTTAACCAAGTGGTCAAACTTTGCATCACCAGCGGTGGGACAGCTTGATGTTGTGTGCCCTGATGAGATGCACTGAGACACCTATATCATCTATGTTCTGTCAGAGCGTTGAACCTGAATGTCATCATGAGGAAACAATCAGCAAATCCAGAAAGTTCTAAAGGACAACCGGCTCGAACTTTTCCAAACAGTTTATGTCATGAGAAACAAACAAAAAGAGGTGGGGGACTATTCTAAATCGAAAGAGTCTGGAGACACAGAAGAACCACATACCATAGGCTAACCCTGATTGGTCCAGGTTCAGGTGAAACAAAACGAAACAAAACAGCTACAAGAAAACATTGAGGGAACAAACGGGGAAATGCACTAGGTAACTGAATTAATGTTAGTTCTTTTTTTTTTTTTTTTTTTTTTTTTTGTGGTACGCGGGCCTCTCACTGTTGTGGCCTCTCCCGTTGCGGAGCACAGGCTCCGGACGTGCAGGCTCAGCAGCCATGGCTCACGGGCCCAGCCGCTCCGCGGCATATGGGATCCTCCCAGACCGGGGCACGAACCCGTATCCCCTGCATCGGCAGGCGGACTCTCAACCACTGCGCCACCAGGGAGGCCCAATGTTAGTTCTTATAGGTGTGAATTGGGATCAGGGCTATTACCAGTAAAACATGGACAGGAATACCTCCTGTACAGGGTGGTGGAGAGGATTAAATGAGATACTCCATGTAAAAAAAAATAGGAGAATGTCTTTATTTTTAAGAGACGCATGATGAAGTAATTGGTGGGGGGCTGGGTGATAGAAATGGTTGCTCAAGGAGAGAGACAGAGATGAGATGGGGAGGGGGAGAGAGAGAGAGAGAGAAGGAGGGAGGACAAGGGAGAGAGAGTGAACACAGATAAATCTAGCAGAAAGCTACATGGGTGTTCATCGTACTAGTTTTTCAACTTTGCTGTAAATTTGAATTTTTTTCCAAAACAGTAAAGCCGCTGACCTTCAAAGCCATTGACCTTTACTTTCTGTTCAATAAGATACTTGGCCTGCCTATGCAGGACAATGGAAGGTTTCCATCAATACCAGGTCTAAACTGGCTTCTTTGCTAATACTGTTAATGTTGGTCTCTAATCTTGGTCGTCCCCATCCAGGGCATGGTTGTGTGTGGGTGGTGAGTGTCCCAAAGCGTTATCACGTGAGATGGAGTTTCCACTCACTGGGATTCCCTAGCACACCCTTTTCCAGGTGAGTCCAGGGGCCCCGCTGCTATCTGCGTCATCCTTCTCCAAGCAGCTTTTCTACTCCCATCTGCTGTCTCTCTCCTTCTTGTATCATTTTTGGCCTGGAAGCCCATCTCATCAATTGTTTCCCTGCCACCACGTCTCCGAGATGCCAGCTACATTAAGATCTCCATTTTCTGCCAAGGATCCATATGAGCTGTCTTGTTATTTAGGCTCCTGGCATTGGGATATATAATCTGGCTTTGTTTATTTGGCTGCTCTCTGCCTATATAACGTCTCATTCAATGGGTCAGCTTCTGTCTATTCCATTTATTCTTTTTAAGAAGGTTACAAGGCTTTCCTCCTGGCCTCTATAACAGAAGCCTCATCAATCTTTATCACTTTCTGGCTTCCTCCCATTTTATTTTAAGTTTGGAAAATCCAGTAAAGGAAATGGTGGACATTTTAAAACTCCTGTAATAGAACCTGTATTAGTTGGCTGTGATACCAGGAGAATCATTTGTATTATAATTAATTGTTTCTCTGTACGTATCCTACTCTAAGCTCTAAGTTCCTTGAGGCCAGGGGCTGTGTCTTATTCCCTAACCCCAACCCTCAAATTGTGTCTGATACATAGTAGGAACTCAACAAATGTCTGTTGAATAAAAGAAACATTCCTATAGCTATAATCATAACCCCTTGTTAATTGGACAGTCATTCAGAAGGAACAAGCCATTTTCCCTTAGACATCAAAAGGCTAACAATTCAGAAAGACCTCTCTGCCTTTTAAGTCTTCAACACCATCGTTAAGCAAAGGGAGTGTTTGCAGGGGATTTTTCTGGGCTCAGGGCCTGGGAAAGAAGAGTGAAGGATTCAATACAACGTATATTTATTGACCTGCTACTGCCCAAGGCCTCTGCTTTCATTCAATAAACGCTATTGGGAGCCAGTGTTCCAGGAACGCATGAGGACCAATGAAAAAAAGATGAAGAGCCATTGACTGCCCTTAAGGAGCTCCCAGTATCTTAGGGAAGGAGGACTGAGGTACACAAGTGCTAATCAGACAAGACAAAGAGAAATAAGTGCCATGAGAAGAAAGATGAAAACATGACCCAGAGTCCTGCTTCTGAAATGATCTCAAAATCTCTCAGGATAAGAAATCGGCAAAACAGTAAGAACAACAATATTGGTGGTGGTTGTAATTACAGAGCATTGTGACAAGATGTAGATTCTCATCTACCATGAAGCGTGAAACAATTCCTCATTTCGTAGAGGAGGAAACCAAGGCTCACGGAGGGGCAGTGACCTGGCCCAGATCTCCCAACCAGGGGGTGGCCAAGCTTGGACCTCTGCCACCGCTTTTCCTCATTTATCTCTGAGGAATTGGTGTGAGGTGCTGGTTCACAGTAGGCTCACCTCTTTCTCCCAAAGTCTGACTCAGTTGGCCTGGGGTCACTGTGTTTCAAAAGCTCCCTGGGTGATACTAATGAGAACCATTGTGTATTAATCATATATTTTATTCTGTCTTTTTGATGCTTTGCTATCTTGGGAACTTGCAGACCCCGGAGGGACTGCTCTCCCAAGGTTAACCAGTTCCTGGCGATGGTAAACAACTCCCCTGTGAGCGTGCCCTTCATGTGCAAACCAGCCAACCCAGAGCCCACACCCCAGCCCCTCCTCCATGGGGCTCCCCGCCCCCCCTCACCTTTGGGCCACTGTCCCTCTGCCCTCATCACCCAGGGCAAGTACCAGACAACCAGGGATCAGCCCTGTGCCCCTGAGCCCGCTGGAATGATCCAAACCAGCCGATCCTAAGCCTGCCCACCCTGCCTCACCTGTTTCTTTCCTAGACAAAACGATAAAGGCCTTTGCTACATTTTCCCCTTCTCCCTCTGCCTCCTGAGCGGCTCTGGTGCTTCCCTGTGCTCCCCCATCCCCCCTTGGCATTGGCGTGCCCCTTCTCTTGGGAACTGTGAGTATAAAAAACTGTCTCTCCGATAGCAGTTGTCTCTGGATCTGTTAGCCTTGCCATACCTAAATAATAGAAACATCTTCTATATTTTAAGAACGGTGATATAAGGAATGGAACCACTAAGGGCTTTGCGGATCCCCAGGAGTTGGGGATCACCCCACTGAGAGGTCTCTTCTTCCTCTTTCCCCCAAACAGAGTGGCTTCCCTATTATCTAGTTTACAGAGTAATCTTTTCAAACATCATTCAGGTCATGGCTCTCTCTGGGTCAAACCACTGCCACGACTCCCCAGAGCCGCAGTTGTTATGGCCCGCTCGCCCCGTGGACCAGCTGACCTGGCCTTGGCACACTCTCTTCCACCAAACTGGCCTCTTTGCTGCTCCTGGAACCCTCCAGGCAGGCTCCCTCTTTAAAGCAGTTCCTTCTGCCTGGAACACTTTTCCCCAGATAATCCCCACAGCTAAGCCCTCCCTCCCTGCGGTCTTTGCTGAAATGCCACCTTCGGGGGGGGGGATACCCTGTCTTCCCTGTTCTACCTTTTTTCCCCCATCACACGTATTACCCTTGAACATACGATGTAATTGATTATGCTTCCTGCTTTGCCTCTCCTCTCCTCCCCTCCCTATACCCTTCTGCGTGTCAGCCCCACAGACCAGAACTTTGCTGGCTTCCTTGATATATTCCAAGGACTCAGGAAAGGGCATGGCACAGAGAAGGCACTAAAGTGATTATTTGTTGAATGAACACATTTCCACCTAAGATTTTGTTGCACAAACTTCCTTAGTTAAAAGAGTTGGCAAATGACTTGCTTAGATCTCTTTGACCATCTTCAGACTGAGAACCCCCTGGATCTGCAGGGCAGGGGTAAAGGGTAGTTGTTAAAATGTCAAGGTAGGGGGCGGTCTTCTAGCCAGGACTTTGAGGACGGCCAAGAGAATGTCACTTCTGCTCTGGGCAAGATGGTGTCTCAGTTATAAATAATAATAATCTTCGAACACCAACCAGAGGAAATGAAAGATCCTGGGGGAAAAATGTCATTATTTTGATGTAGGAAATCGAGCTGATGACATCTCGATTAGGGAGTAAATGAGTAGAAGAGGGTACACATGGAAATAATATTTTAGATTTTCAAAGAGCCCTTGACAAGGTTCTGCACCAACATCTATTTTTAAACCTTTAGTTAGTGTAGGATGGGGTGGGCAGTGCAGGATGAGAAAGTGACTTAGAGACAGGGAGGAAAGAACAGTAATGAAGAGGCAGCTCTGGCAGGAGCAGTGTCAACTGCTGGGACCCCGGTGAGGAGCCCTGGAAAGGGTCCCTTGTGAAGTTTTTGCAAACGACCTGGAAGAAGACGTGCCCAGTGAAGTCAGCTCTCGGCACGTGACCTTGGACCTTCCTGGGTGGTAGAAAGTCAGGCCAATGGAGTTGAACAGCGGGAGGTCTTCAGGGCTGAGTGTGTGGGCAGGGAAGTGGCAAATGAGCTTCAGTGGGGCAAACCCTGGTCATGCATCCAGGGAAAAGTAACGTGGAGCTGTCAGCCAGGGCCCAGGGAAAGGTCTGGGCAGACATGTGCACTATTTCTGGAACACATCAGACAAGACACAAACAGAACACTGGATCTTCCCAGGAAGGGCGTCAGGTCGTTCAAGGACATAGTTCGTTATCCCACTGCTTCATGAAAGCTCTCATTTCCCGCCACCTTTGCTGGAGGTTCCTTTTTCTTTTTTTTTTTTTTTTTTTTTTTTTTGCGGTACGCGGGCCTCTCACTATTGTGGCCTCTCCCATTGCAGAGCACAGGCTCCGGACGCGCAGGCTCAGCGGCCATGGCTCATGGGCCCAGCCGCTCTGCGGCATGTGGGATCTTCCTGGACCGGGGCACGAACCCGCGTCCCCTGCATCGGCAGGCGGACTCTCAAGCACTGCGCCACCAGGGAAGCCCTGGGGGTTCCTTTTAACTTTCCTTGTCCCTCTTCCATAACTCCGTGCTTTGGAACGTTGTGTTGCCCTCCGCACAGAGTATAACACCATCTTGTGAGTTCCTGGTACCCCTGTAATCCTGACGCAGATGCCTTGAGACCTCCCCCGACTATGGGTCCCCCTGTCACTGCTTAGAGTTAATCCTGCCTTCTCTGTGTTCATTCCATTCTCTGCTCAGACCCCTGTTGAAAGTGTGTAAAGATGATCTGCTGAACGCTGGCCTCTTGCAAGGTGAGCTCCTTAAAAGTGAGAAATGTTTTATATAGTAGGTGCTCAGTGACTATGGGGTGCACAAAAGGACCTATGCTGTGTATCTCAAGACAGACACGTGGAATGGGAGACGTCCCAAGTCAGCCGCTCTGACCCTCGGGAGGGAGGGGCCACAGTAGGGAGGCAGGTCTCTTCAGCCTGGAAAGATGACGGCAAAAGTGGACACCAGTAACACGTTGAAATCCTTGAAAAGTATAGAGAAGATGAACAGGGCCCTGCTCACCACATCACAGAATACTGGAAAGGGGAGGCAACCCTTGATGTTTAAGAAAATCTTAAAAAAATTTTTTCACATAAAAGAAAGCTGCCTTAAATCTTTCTGGCTAACGAAGCATCCTATTTTTAAAAAATCAACTTTGTTTTGGTAAAATTTGCACACAATTAAATACACCCATTGTGATGACACAGTTCAGTGAGTTTTGACAAATGTATACAACCATGTAACCTATCTGCTTTCTATCACTGTAGACTAGCTTGCCTGTTCTAGAACCTCATATGTATATTTTAGTGTCTAGCTTCTTTCCCCCAGCTGTGTGTTTTTGGGATTCATCCCTGCTGTTGCCTGTATCAGTAGCTGCACCTTTTCCATCGCTGTATAGTATTTCATTGTGGGGCTATGGTACAGTTTGTTTATCCATTTAGGGATTGAGGACATTTGAATTGCTTCTAGTTTGGGTCTATTTTGCACAAAACTGCTGTAAACATTTGTGTTCAAGTCTTTTTGTGGATAAGACACAGCGTTCATAAGTAAAATAAAAGAGACAGAATCCCACAGTTGGGAGGGAAAGTTGATAGGAATCAACTCTTGCTGGATCCAACCCTCTGCCTGCCGCTTTTCCTTCTCTCTCACATTCCTGAAATCCAGCTGCTTGGTCTTCACTTGCTCCACTGACAGGGAGCTCACTACCTCTCAAGGCAGCTTATTCAGTGTGGGAAGAGCTCCAATTGCTAGAAAGTCCTCCTTTAACTGAATTTCGACTCACCATTGGATAGCGCCCCCCCCAACGGGTGCTGAAATTAAGTCCAATAACTTGTCCACACAGTCGGATATTTAAAAACAGCCACCAGATCCACGTCAAGTCCTCCCCATTTTAGTCTACATGTCCCTCGTTTCTGCCAACATTTTCAATGGAGATTTATGGCTCTAGCTTGCGGCCATCCCTCTTCAGTCACCAAGAAATGAACACATTGCGGCAGCCGTGGCCAGGCTGACCCAGCTCTGGCCAGCTTGTCCTGCTCTCTGCACACCACACTGACCCCACATTAGCCCAGGACCACCACCACATGTTGCACACCTCCCCCATAGTGCTCACAGGCACCCAGAGAACAGCCTGCGGCCACGTATTGCTGTTAAACCATGTCCCCCCCGTCCTCTCCAGTGGGGAGCAGATTTATGGAAACGATACACTTGAAACTACAAATAGCTTTGAAAATGATTCGGAAAACTTCATGGCTGAGAGACTCATAATGGCTTATTATGGCAAACTGGGATGTTCTGTTGCACATTTCATGCTTTTCCAGCTGACAACAGGATAAATAACTGCTGGACTAGATGGTTTCTGAGGCCCCTTCCAGCTCTCAAATTCTGTGATTCTTGGTCCTCCCAGCAAACGTTCTTCGGTGCCACTGTTGGCCCCAGAATGAAACCGACTGGGCCAGGAAGCTGACTCAGTTGTAATAGTTTTTGAAAGGAAAAGAAGGGAGAGGAAAGAGAAAAGATACAGAGGTAGGAAAAAGCAGCATTACTAAAAATTCCAAACATCTCCCAGTGTGAGTTGGACAAGTGCTGTCCGCCCCTCATGTGGGAGGAGAGAGCTGCGGGTACCATCTCCACATTAAAACACAACTTGTTTTCGTTTACTTATTATTTATTATAAAGAGAAATGTATTCAGTCTAGAATTCCTAGATTTTTTTTTTTTTTTTGTGCAGTATGCGGGCCTCTCACTGTTGTGGCCTCTCCCGTTGCGGAGCACAGGCTCCGGACGCGCAGGCTCAGCAGCCATGGCTCACAGGCCCAGCTGCTCCACGGCATGTGGGATCTTCCTGGGCCGGGGCACGAACCTGTGTCCCCTGCATCGGCAGGCAGACTCTCAACCACCGCGCCACCAGGGAAGCCCAATTCCTAGAATTTTTAATGAAAAAGTCACCTATAATCCTATACAGGAATGACCACCATTAATATTTGGGGGCATTTTCTTCCAATCATTTTTTAGTATTTATCTGTCTTTACAGCCAGCCATCCAGCCATCCAAAGTATACCTGTGTTTTCCACATTTAAAAAAAAAAAGAAAGAAAGAAAAATGACATAATCAATTTCCCCCACTTATCCTGACCATTTTCCCATGTCATTAAATATTCTTTGAAAATATAGATCTAACAATTTCACAGTATCCCATGAAGTAGACAAGCCATAATGTATAATAATTTCTACTTTCAGACATTTAGGGTGCTTCTGATTTTTTTTTCCTATTACAAACAATGCCAAGATAAGCATTCTTTGTGCATGAATCTCAGCATTTTCAATTATTTTAAAGATACATTTACTGGAATGTAATCTTGGGCCAAAGAATATGAACTCTCTCAAGGATTTTCATATACATGTATCACCAAAGTACTTTCCATAATCTCTATGCAACCCTGCAATCATGCACCTCCTTCATTTAATCACTTTTCAGAATTATGGAGTTGATCAGCTCTGAGCTTCACTTCCTAACTGAATAGAACACAGGAGAGTGAAAGGTAAAAACACATAATAAATGTCCCATTTGGGGCTGAGATGTCGAGGAGCACAGGTGGGCAATGATGTCCCTGAAGCAAGACTGTGCCCGTAACCATGATACCTAGTCATTCACTGTATCAGTTTGCTAGCACTGCCATAACAAAACACCAGGTTGGGTGGCTTAGACAACAGAATTTAATCTTCTCACAGTTCTGGAGGCCAGAAGTCCAAGATCATGGTGTTGGCAGGTTCCTTCCGAAGCCTCTCTCCTTGGCTTGCAAACGGCTGCCCACTTGCTACCTCTTCACATGGTCTTCCTTCTGTGTGTGCATGCCAGGTTTCTCTTTGTGTGTCCAAATTTCCATCTTATAAGGACACCAGTCAGACTGGAATAGGGCCTGCCCTAATGACCTCATTTTAACTTAATTACCTCTTTAAGAGCCTTATTCTCAAGTATGGTCACATTCTAAGGTACTGGATGTTAGGGCTTCATGTATGAATTTTGGGGGGACACATAATGCCTAGTAGTAGAAGGAATGGTTGATGTGGAGGGCTGTGTATTTCTAATCTGAAGCACGGCTTTCTAAGGCAGGACTTCTGGCCCTGCAAGGTGCCTGTTTTCCAAGTATCTCCCAGAGTCCTCAGGGATTATCTCTGGCAGACTGTATTGTCCAAAATGGCTGCAACAGTATTTCCCATCTTGCCTGCTCTTCTGCAATGTGACTTTCCCCCCCGCCACCGCCATCAAGAGGGAGCGTCAGAGGGAAGAGATATCGGAACAGATGTATATGTATAACTGATTAACTTTGTTATAAAGCAGAAACTAACACACCATTGTAAAGAAATTATACTCCAATAAAGATGTTAAAAAAAAAAAAAGAAGAGGGAGCATCTAATTCCCCCTCCTCTTGAATCTGGACTGGGCTTAGTGAATCTCAACCAATAGACTGCAAGGAAAGTGATGCTGCATGCCTTCCAAGGCTAGGTCATAAGAGGTCATGCAGCTTCCAGATACGTGATCTCAGATGCTCCCTCTTGGAACCCAGCTGCCATGCTGTGAGGAAGCCCAAGTCCTATGGAGGAGCCACATGTATGCAGGTTGGTTAACAGTCCCAACCGAGCACAGCCTGCACGTAATCCCGACTCAGGTACCGGACATTGAGTGAAGAAGCTCCAGATGATTCCAGTCCCCAGCCATTTCCCGGCTGTACCCTGATTAACTTCCTCACCCTCAGAACCTGTGAGCAAAGTGATTTTTTTTATACCACGTTTTGGGACAATGACACTGAAGCCAAAAGAGGGACTGTGACATATTCGAAGTTATTCCACTGGTAAATGATGGAACTCGACTAAAATCCAGCCTTCACAATTTTTAGTCCAGAGCTCCTTCCACTATTTACTCTTTAACAAATGTTTATTGTTTACGTGAACCACACACATCTTGGGGCACCAGGGAGAGAAAACAGTGACACTTGCATATAGCTCCCGAGTGCAGAACAAGGACCAGCAGATGGACATCATAGAAAGGCTGATTACAATTCAGTGCAAGTGAGACTAGTAACCAGAGCTTTCTCCAAATGGAATGATCCTGTGGGTTGACAGAGAGGCACTGAGTCCCTTGGGCAGACGACTGGACTTAATATGTGTTAAGGTCAGTTCCAACTCTCCCATTCAGCTCTGAGATTCCATCACTTCCATGCCTTGTTCCCAGAGGGATTTAAGAGCTTTCTTTTATTTGACTTAAAACTTACTCTTTTAAACAAGACACCCTTTAAGGTCCCCTCTAATCAGTTTTCATGATGCTGTCTGTACAGTATTTGTCCTGCCTGCCCCCAAAGCAGGAGACAGTATCAGGACATAGGTTCAAACCCCAGATCTACCACTCATGGCTGGGTACCCCGGGCAAATGATTTAAGTTTACTTGGCCTCAGTAAAGTGCAGAAACACATTTCCTATCACACAGGGATTGTTGTGAGGATTAAATATAGTGCTTATGTGAAAACCAGGTGGAAAGATGTCTATTGAATCTGTTGCTAAAGTCTCTCCCTTTCTCCAAAGTAAATATCTCAAAATTCCTACACTCTATACTCTCAAAGTCAGCCAATTCCCCTCCTCTTTCCATCCCTAAAATAACTAGGTCCCCTGTTTAAGAGAGTGATGAGAGAGAGAAGATAACAACTGTATCTTCCTTAACTTTCTCCAACTGCTCACCAAGTAGGCTGTGCCCACTGCCCCCGTCCCCAGTCTCCCTTTACAGTGGACTGGATGGCCCTTCCCTGTATAAGATCAAGCCTTCACTTGCCAGGACATTCCCAGGGGCCTTCAGGACCCTGGGCTATTGATTACCACTCCCTCCTCCTGGGTCTCCCTTTCTACAGAAAAGAAACTTCCCGCAAGCCCAAACCTTCTTGCCGTCTTCTGCCCGCACCTTCGCACTAAACCCGCTGAAAATGTCACCTCCATCTCCCACTCACTCCTCTACCACCTGGGGCTAGCACGGGCTCCCAGTGAAACTGCTGTCACAGGTCTGGGCGAACATCCTTGTCACTAAATCCAGGGATCACTTTTCAGTCCTGAGCTTCTGGACACTCGGTCGTCTTTGCCATTGTTGATTCCATGAAGTCACCCGTCTCCCCGTCACTCGGACACCACCATCTTCTCCTGCCTTTCCCCCTACCTCTGTTCCCTCCTTCTCAGTTTTACCCCCCAAATCCACGTGTCTAGTGATCATATCTGTGTGAAGATGTCCCACAGACATCTCATATCTAACAGATTCAAAATTGAATCAGGTGCTCCTCCCACCTTCATCCCTGCAATTCTGTTCCTCCACCTGTGTTTGTCACTCTCTTAAGAAGCAAAAGGCTGTTTTTCTAGCTGCCCAAGCCAGAAAACAGGTGTCATCTTTGACACCTCCCTTTCTCACGTACGGATCCTACCTTCTAAATAGTTCCTTGATCTGCCTCTTCTCTCCCATTCCACCTGTCACTGTCACTTCCTATTTCAATTGCTGCAACTGTCTCCTGGCAGGTCTCCTGGCTTCCAATCTTGCCCCACTCCAATCCAACCCACCGCCTGAATGATATTTCTAAAAATGTATCTGATTATGTAGTTGCCTGTTACAAACCTTCAGCAGATGTTCGTTGTTCTCATGCTGAAGTTCACGCTCTGGGCTTCTGCACGTGGCGCTCCCTCTGCCTGGAACGCCCTTCCTTCTTCTCCTCGCTGTTGATTCAATTCCCACTTATCCTTCAGGTCTACATTTAGACTTGACTTCCCTTGGAAAATTTTCTCTGATTCTCCAAGGTGGTGAGATCTTCTTTTCTCAGCTGTTCCCTTAAGTGCTTTCACTTATCATACAATTACTGTAATTGTTTGTTTCTCTCTTGCCTAGCACTGGGGCTGGCACAAATCAGGAATTTAATAAATACTTGTTGAGAAGTAAGAATGGATGGAATTACTTTCCAATGGGTCTCCAACTTGAGCATGCACCAGAATCACCTGGAGAGCTTGTGAAAACACAGCCTGCTGGGCTCACCCCCAGAGATTCTGATTGGAGTTTGATCCTGTAGGCTGGGATGATGCCCCAGAATTTGCTTTTCCAACCAGCTGATGATAATGATGCTGGTTTGGGACCACACATTAAGAACTTCTGCTTCATACAATTTAAAGCAGTCTGAAAGGTGAAGGACAATTACTCTTAAAGAAGGCTGGTAGAAGTTTTTGGAGCCTTGGTAAATTTCTGGTACCTCTCTTCTCTGCTGCTTTCTTAATAGGAGCATTTCATGAGAGAGTTTAGTCTCTGAACAGATTCTCAGGAAACTGGGTAGGTTCTAAGGTAACCAAAGCACACTCCCTGTAGGGATCAAAGGCAGCACCTGGTGGTTTGTTAATGGGTTGCTAGGCAACGGAACAAAGGTGAGGGTGAGGGTAGGATAAGCAGGTGGTGGAGATTTTCCAGTGATACTAAGACATTCAGAGAGTGTCCATCAGAAGACCATGGAAACCAGAAGTAAGGAATCCCCTTGATCTTTGCCTTGATTTGCACGTGGATGGTCACGGTATCCCCGTGTGGAGAAGTTCGTGCTGTATGTTACAGCCTCTAATAGGATCGGGGAATATTTTTCTCAGAAGAGCCACTGAGAACCCATGAGGGACATTTCTTAATGAATGATAGGAAAGAAATGACTTGGGCTCCTCACCATCTGCTTTTTAAAAATAAGCTCTTTATTTATTATGAAGTATATATTCACATTTGAAAAATGTTAAAGTAGAGAAAATCATATAATTCCATAACCCCTAAAGGAAACTTATTAAAGTTTGGCATTCATCCTTTCAGAAAAAAAATTAAATGAACATAAAAGGGATTATTCTATTTATACTCGTTCTATAACTTTATAAGAGAACACTTAACTGAATATTGTGGACATTTCTATACTGATACTTTTCTTCGTTTTTTTTAACAGTCACGTGGGATTTTATTGTGTGGATGAACCGTATTGTACTTAACCTTCCTGGATGGGGATTAGGTTGCTTCCCAGTTTTGCTATTATTAGCAATGCTGCAATGGACAACCTTAAACACACATTTGTGCATTTGTGCGGTGGAATGTCTAGACCAAAGACAATTCTTATTTAAAGTTTAGCCTCAGATTGCAGGTTTCTCACCAGAAAGGCTGTTTAATTTATATTTCCACCCATAACACGAGTACCCATTTTCACATACCTTCACCAACACTTGCTGTTATCAGTCCTTTAACATTTTTATAAGCCCGATTACTTTAATTTTTCATTTCTTTGGGCACTCTTCAAACATTGATTTTCACTTTGTATTTCTCCCAGACTTGCCTGTTCATGTGCTTTGCCCATCTTTATATTACGAATTGTTCATCAATTTTTCATACTGACTTACAAAAGCCATTTGTATAGAGTTTGTTGCTTGTTTCCCTTGACTTTTTTTTTTCACGGTGCCATGAGTGTTTTTTCGTTTTTAATTTGTATACAGTTGAGGCTATTAATGTTCTAGGAAGATGCATATTTTCCTTTTAAAATAAAAAGTAAAATTATAATTCCATCTTTAAAAAAAGCTTCCCTTGTATTTCATGGCCCATTATGGGCAAAAGAAGAAGGAAGAGAAAGGACAGAGGAAGCAAAGAAGGAATATAGGGAGGAAGATAAAGAGAGCTGAATTCACCATGTTTATTAAATTCCCAAGAGACAGGGGGTGATTCTCAAACTTTAATTTACATATGAATCACTTGGAGATCTTGTTAAACTGTAGATTCTGATGCAGTAGGTCCAGGAAGGGACTGAGATTTTTGCATTTCTCACCAGCTCCCAGGTGAGGCTGATGGACCATGGACCACACCTGGAGGAGCTTTTATTTATGAAGAGTGGAAAACATCAGTCATCTCAGTGAATAGTCCTAACTCCACTTAAATTATCATTTGTTTTGAAAACCCCTTCTCTAAGCAAGCAGGGAAAACCCTAACTTCTTGTTCTGGAAAATAGTAAACCACCATAGCTCAGTTTTGAAAGAAAAATAACTCTGCTTTCATGGAGTAACATGCCTCCACTTCATGGTCCTTTAAAATACTTATACGGCTAAAGATTTTTAAACACGTATAAAATGTTCACTTCTTGAGACCTTCTCGTTGGGCTGGATAAAATTAAACTGAGAAATTAATTAGCCCTTTTGGGCAGAAATATTCCAGCTCTGTGCTGGCTACCTCCTCTCCCCAGCATTATAAAGGGGTTTCTCTGTATTATTTTTTTGAGAAAGAATACCTACAGTCTACACATACTCCTTAAGACAGTAACCTAATGGGTCATGTAAGAGGCAACACCATCTGGTGTGGAAGAAGTCTTAGAATTGGACTCAGGAGAGCTGGATTCCTGCTCTGGCTTTATCACAGCTACTTTGCATCTATTAAACTTCCCTGGCTTGGTTCCTTCAACTGTAAAATGAGACACCATTAGAGCCTCACTTACCCAGGATGATATTGGAATAAAAAATTTCCCAGAGGTTTCTCCAGACCTTTTGGAGTAACGGTGATGTCAATGCTTCTGTGACAA
Organism: Hyperoodon ampullatus; assembly: GCF_949752795.1. Taxonomy (NCBI): domain Eukaryota; kingdom Metazoa; phylum Chordata; class Mammalia; order Artiodactyla; family Ziphiidae; genus Hyperoodon; species Hyperoodon ampullatus. The sequence goes on from NC_136927.1 coordinate 2,617,624, forward strand.
CCTGCAGCATACTGGCTTGGCTTTCCAATTTCCAAGCAAGTTTCCATAAAGTTTTCTCTGAACTGCAAAATCAGTCCCAGCAAAAGAGGCTCTGGGCATTTTTTGAGTGTCCCGATGTCAAGAAGTTGCCTGAGCCATATTCATACCTATGCTGTAAGGGTATATGGGCATGGGTTGCCATTTGCAAGGAAAGTAATGGGTTTATGTTTCTAGATGAAAAGAAAAGGTTAAATGTGGACTGGACTCAACTGGTGGGCATAGCAAGGGTGGTTTGCTTCATAACAGGTGGTATGAGGAAAGGGAAACTAGCATTTATTGAGCGTGAATTACCTCACTCCTTTGCAACTACCCTGTGAAATGGGAATTATTCCTAACTTTTTACAGGAACATAGAGCCAGCAATTTGTCCAGATTTCACAACTAGAAAGAGTGGAGCTAAGATGTCAAAACCCTCATCCGCTCCACTGGTGCCTCACCCCCATCTCTGACCAAAGCAGAGGTGCTCAGCAGTGAAGCCACTTCACCTCTTTTGTCCTGTTTCCCCCACTGCACATGGGACAGCCCCTTTCACACAGCAGGGGTGGGGTGGGGATGAGTGTGATGCCACCGCACAGGGCTGGCCCACAGGAGGGTTCAACACACGGTAGGCGTGGCTCATTTCCCCCTCTAGACTCTCATATAACCCTGCGAGTTAGAAGAGGCCAAGGGCTGCTGCCGTGGAATCTGCAAGAATACCCCTCCCCCCACCCCCCTCGTCCACGTGTCCTTAGGACACCCCTGGCCCACAGGGCTCTGTTGTGCTGTTGGAGTTGGTGCAATACGGTCCCAGAAAACACGCTGGCTTTGGGTTGCATGTCACTTCCGGCCCTCCTGGCATGGTGTGGGAAGCAGGCAGAGGGCAGGCCCTGGGGTCAGATCCAGTTCAGAATCCACCTCCTCCAACTGGCTGCTGTCCTCTATCCTCAGTTTCCCCATCTTTCCTTTATAGGGTCATTGTTCAGACTTAGCAGAGGTTGGGTAGCGCACAGTAGGTGATTGGAAGCAGGAGCTAGCTTCCACTCAGGAACTTCGGGCCACTGACCCGCTGTCCGCTCTCCCGCCTGGGGCAATAAACGAAGTAACAGCAGACCGGCACCCAGTGCTTCCTGGGGAGCCAGCGCCGAGCGAGGCGCACGCCCTAACCCGCTGCCATCACCACTTAGTGATCTCACTCAATTATCACACGCCCCAGGGTCAGACTGTGTGTCACCTTCCAGGCCCTCCTCCCACAAAAATGCTGGCTTCCCAGCCTCCAGAGCTCTTAGTTCACCCCATAAACTCCGCTAATGCTTACCACATGCTGCTGAGCTCCGGCGACCGCGCCCACTGCCCTTCGCGGGGGCCCCAGGCCCTGCGCCAGGAGACTCCTCCCACCGGGAGATCCTCCCCCTAGGAGACACTCCCCCTTAGGGGACCCTTCTTCTAGAAGACCCTCCCCCTAGGGGACTCTTCTCCTAGGAGACCCTTCCCCTAGGGGACCCCCCCCAGGAGACCCTCCCTCTATGAGACCTTCCCCCTAGGGGACCGACCCACCCCACGGTATGAAGCGGCCGGAGCTGTGCTCCCCGCAGGCCACCCATGACCTTGGACGCCCCTACAAAGCCTGCGTCCACTCCTCTCAACAGGCTGCGGATCTGCACCCACAGGTGCCTTTTGTTGTTGGGAATTGAAAACCCGATCAGGCGTGTTTCTCGTTTGCAATCCCCGCAACTTGGCGCATAACCACGCGAACACGGAGCCTGCCGGTGGGAGGGGCGGCCCCCGCGGGCGGCGGGGAGGGTGGGCCAGGGCGCCGGGAGGGGCGCGCCCAGTTGTCCCCGCCCGCAGCATGCCGTCCGCCGGGCCCTCGGCCGCACGTGCGAGCCCACCTGCGCGCCGGCACTGCTGGGCGGGGCGAGGCCGGAGCCGCCCCAGCGGGAGCCGCTAGGGGATCGCGTGCCGAGCCGGCGCCGGCCTGCAGTGCCCACCGCGCGTCCCTAGGGGGCGCAGCCGGCGCGGGAAGCCGCCCGAGTCGAGGCCGGGGCCCGGCGCTAAATTCCAGGCGGGCGGGCGCGGCGAGTTTGAAAACAGTCGAGGGCGTGGGGGCGGGACGTGGGGGGGGGGCCCGCTAGCCACCTCCCCTCGGCCAATCAGCGGCGGCGGCGGGCGCGGGCGGGCGGCGCGTGCGGCCGGGCTGTGAATGGGGCGCGGCGGCGGCGGGCGAGCGGCGGCGCGCGGGCGGGAGGGTGCACTTTCTCCTCCGCGCGCGGCGGGGGCGGCGGCGTCTCCTCAGCGCCCGCCCGACCCTTCTTGAGACGCGGCGCGGCCAGGGCGCTCCGGCCGCGGGGGCGGCGTGACAGGTTGTCATCTCCCCGCTGACAACTTCTCCCCCGCCGCTCTCCTCAGCGCCCGGCGCCTCTCGTATTTGGCCGCCCGGCCGGGAGGCCACCGCCCGCCGTCCCGCTCACGGGGCCCGAGGCCGGGGCCGGGGGCGGCGGCTCCTCAGCATGGCCGGGGGTGTACGGCTGGCGGCCGGCGGCGGCGCGGCGGGCTCCGGGCGGCTGCGGGGGTCCCTGCCTAGCCCCGAGCGGCGGCGGCGGCGGTCCCAGGGAGCCCGCGCGGCGCCCGGGAGCCCCGGCGAGGACGAGGGGGAGCGCGCCGGGAGGCCAGCGACAAAGTTGAGCGCGGGCCGGCGGCGCGGGTGGTGGGCGCTCGCGGCGCTGCAGCTGCACTTGCTCCGGGCTCTGGCTCAAGGTAGGCGCGGGCCGGGGAGCGGGGCGGACGGGGGCCGGGAGCTGGGCGGACGCGGGCCGGGGAGCGGGGCGGACGGGGACCGGGAGCTGGGCGAACGCGGGCCGGGGAGCGGGGCGGACGCGGGGAGGCGCGCCCGCGTGCCGCTCGCTGGACCTGAGCGGAGCCGGGCGCCGAGCCTCCGAGTTGGGAGCCCGCCGCTCCTCTGCGGGCTCAGTGGCTGACTCTCGTCGGGTTCCAGGTGCCGGGCACCTGGAGCCGCTGTCCCAGACCCCGCATCTCTCCGGTCCGGTGCCTGACCCCAGGGGGAGCCCGGCAGTTGCTAGAGCAGAACTTTGGGTGCCCGCGGCCTCTCCCCTAGGCTTTGCCCCCCGCCCCCCTGTGGTTTCTGTTGCGTCGGTGCTGGTCTCTGAGTGGGTGCTGCCCCTCTGCCGGTGCCAAATGGCCGTTTGAAAAGGGAGGTGACATCTCTCCCGAGCCTAGCTGTCCCCAAAATCTGGGTTCTTTTAACGACCCGGCACGTACCCCCTGCCTCTGAGCATACCTCCTCGCTGAAGTTTGCTTGTCTGGAAAGAAAAAAGGTGAAAGCAAGGGGCGAAAAGGTGGAAGTAGCTAGCTCCACGCGTCCTTTTGGTGCGGTCTTTTAAGATGCGTGTACCTGCGTGGGCAGCTTCAGGGGAATTGGCTTTGGTGGTCCTTAGTGTTGTGGGACATGGAATGAGACAGGTGGACGGCATATGGGAGCCCTAAACTTAAATTAGCCGTGTTCAGTGTCCAGGGAAGGTGATGTGTGTGTAGCGACGGATAATGATTTAAATGGAATCACATCTTAAAGGTCTGAGCTCAAAACTGTCATCGATAGTTTAACAGATAACTCATCCTTCTTTTGTTAGTGTTAACCTAATCGATGTGCACTGAGGTCCTTCCCGCCCTCTCCCTAAGCGCCCGCTTTCATGTTTTGATACATGGAAACAAATTGCCATATTTCTGGTTAATTTAACTCTCCTTCATTACTTGGAAAATTTTCGTTTCGCTTATTTGTGCTTTTTTGCTTAATGACAGACTTTGGTAGAAAAACATTAAGTCGTTTTGTAAAATGGGATCTGTAGATTGCCAGAGAAGCCAGGTTCAAATGAAGAAATCTAAATCACTTAGGGATGACCTTTAAGATAGAAAAGGGTGTTTATTAAGTTTTCCTGTTTTGTTTTTTTCTAAAACAGTGACTTGCACTTTGCAGTAAGCCCTGTACATTTATACATCTAAAGATTAGTGCACAAATTCAAATGGTGGGGAAAAAATCTGGCTTTGTTTTGAAGTATATTATGCAGATTTCAACTTTTTATCAGTTTGAAGGCTGTCTGGCTTGTTGCTTTCTACAATTGTAGTGTTAATGAAAATTAATTTTAAAAATGTACCAAGGCAACAAACTTTGTTAGGCAGGAGTATTTTATTCTTTGTTACCAGTATAAAACATGGGTACCTATTTTACATTTACATGGTTTAAAGAGTGAACAGATCTTTTAGTGTAAAATTTCAAATAGGTTGTAACATTCTAAATTCATTGACAGGTTTCTGTCCTCTGTGAAATGTGTAATATATCCATCATTTTTTATATTATATTGAAAATTCATATTACAGGGGAGATGTCACCATTTGACAAAAGCTCATGTATCTTGAAAATGAAAACTCTGGTGCTGCTATAGAGATTTCTGATGGGATGATGAGTTGGTCATATGCATGGGGAAGTACTCTCTTGAATCTTATTAGATAAAATGTAACATTCTAAGTGGAATACCTACCACTTGGTTGGAACTGGTCATAAGTATTATATTACTATGTAGCTAGGTGAAGCAATTCCTAATTTCTCTTTAAGTGTTTCCTTCTAATGGCGTTTCATGTGGCTAGGCTTGGTCATGATATCTTGGGAGAAAATAAGTGCAATATTAACCAGTAAAAGCTACGTAGAGTTACATAGCCCAAGTTATAAGCAGAGTGCGTGATTGACCATTATGTGAAACAGGTTCACATCTTCCCAATGTAACTTTAATAGTCCTGGGTTTCTTTTTACAAGGTAATAGGAATTTGAATTATATACTCTGCTTATTAGTGTGTTTGTAACTTTTCTAGATTGCTTTCTAATTGTGAAAGGCAGGTGGCAACACATGCTTTCGGTATGTTGTCCACTAGGATCCAGACGTGAGTGTTGTAGAAGGTGCCTTTTGAGGCGAAGGATGGCAGGGTTGCAAGTGTCATGTGTGAGACCTGTGGTGCCTTAGCTTTACTGCTGGACCTTTACAGGTGTATTGATTCTGGTCATGTTCAGTACAGCCTCGTGTTAAGGTTGTATTCATCAGGTGCAGAGGGGTGGGAACGCTCTCAGTTACTGCTTGGGGTGGTTCATAGTTCTTAGTTTCTCCTTTGGAGTTATTTCTAGCCACTTGGAACCATGGTTCTCCAACTTTGGTGTGTATCAGAATTACCTGGGGAATTGGGGGAACCTGTAGAGGGCCAGGTCCTTTTGTTCTTCAGTGAGCCACATGGAAGAAGTGAACTTGCTTCCAGGTGATTCTGATACACACCAGAGTTTGAGAACCACTGACTTGGATTGCCTGGATTTTCCTCATTCCCTTCACCTGCTGATTTCCTGGACCCTCTCTTTCCCAGTGTTTCTCAAACGTATTTGCACATTCGAATCATCTGGGAGCTCTAAACAATACCGAAGCTTGGATCTCATTCCCAGAATTGGTTTTAATTGACCTGCGGTTTGACCTGGGCATCAGGAGATTTAAAAACTCCTCAGGTGGTTCCAGTGTTCAGCCAAGTTTGAGAACCATTGCTGTAATCCGTTTTACGTAAGATCACATGACTTGGTTTTTCTTTTAACCTTGTTTCTGGCTGGTCTTGTGGTTCTATAGTGTGTGTACCTCCCCCCCTGCCCCCAATTCCAGTGAGCTTTCTGCACTTCAAGCTGATTTTCACTTGTTCCATGTTCATGATCTCAAACTTTGAAATTTCTTCCAGACTTAATTAGCTTTTCAGTCGCTCATTCTATTTATTCCTACTGACATTGTTGAGCTCCTGCTTTGTGCTAGTCTGGGGTTTGCATCAGCATCACCAGTGCAATTTAAAAATACACTCATCTGGGCTCTGCCTCCAACCTGCAGGTCTTTGGAGGGAGAATTTGTGCATTTAAAAACTCCACATGTGATTCTTGTATCTTTGTGTTACACTTTTATCCTTGTTGGGCAATCCCATAATCTCACCCAATTCTCTGTCATCCTTAGCCTGACTTGCTATGACCTGGACTCCTACCTGGATCCCTCTTCTTGGGCCGATCTCAGCCTTGAGTAAGGTCTACTAATTAGGCTTCTCTGCCACTGGTTTGCTGGAGAAATCTCAAAACAGTGCTAATTGGGTTCAGTACAAATCTAGCTTCCTTTTGGGCCCTCGTTGCTTCCCATTCTCCCTGAAGTGGTTTGTTTCCCCTGTTCCTCTTACCCCTAGACCCCCTTCTCCTCACATCTTTGTAATTTGAGTTTCAAGTGGAACTTGAGTTCCAGGCTGGCAGCTTCACTAGAGAGTCTTCATAGAGAGTACTACACTTAGTAAGTGTTCAGGTACTTACTGATTAAAGTTTATTAGACCACTGCCTGTTTAACAGATGGCAGCTGGCCGCTTGGTTGGTAACCGTCTTGTAAATCTGACAATAAGCGATTATCACCCTCTCTGCAGTCTTATGTATGGCCACCTGTACCTCACCTTTACTGAGCCCTTACTACGTGCCACACACTGAGTGCGTTACAGGTAGGCTCATTTACTCGTCACAACAACCCCTGAGAGGCAAGTAGCATTTTGTACTCATTTTACCTGTGAGGAAACTGAGGTACTGAACTGTTAACTAATTCGCTTGAGGCCTCGGGACTAGTGGTGGAAGCAGACTGGAAAGCAGGCTGACTAATCCACAGTTTATGCTCATAACCAGTGGGCTGCAGTGTCTCCCATGCAGCCTGTGGCTTTATATGGGGAGGGAGAGCAATCTGATCAATACCAGGGGGAAGATGGCAGCTGATGTTTTCCAACTGCTGTATTGAGTTACATGACCTCAAGGTTCGGGTCACCTAATTTACTGTTACCGTAAAACAATAAAAATTACGTTAAACAATTTGGAAAATACAGAAGAATATGCACAGCCCCCTGCATATAACTATCCCTCTCCCATTAGAAAATCACTCGTCATTTTGGTTTTTCTTTTTGAAGAATTTTTTTTTCTCATAATGTAAATGTCAAATTGCAACTGAGAATGTGGTTGTGGCAGTCAGTTGGCAGATTTGAAGTCCCCAGAATTGACCACTAGGAGCATACTAACCACTTCTTTGAAGAGCACTTGGAAAGTTCTTTTATCCTCACTCAAGTACATGCATAAGTCCTCTAAATGGAAATAGAGAGGTGGGGTTTGTAAGGTACTGATCTTTTGTTAACATGCATTTTATCTAACGAGAGTTAAGTTTAGCTCTATATTGGGATTATATCTAGCTAGGAAGTTTCCTTTGTCGTCAAATATTGGAGTAAAACAAAGTCACTCTGGGGCTTCCCTGGTGGCGCAGTGGTTGAGAGTCCGCCTGCCAATGCAGGGGACACGGGTTCGTGCCCCGGTCTGGGAAGATCCCACATGCCGCGGAGCGGCTGGGTCCGTGAGCCATGGCCTCTGGGCCTGCGCTCCGCAACGGGAGAGGCCACAACAGTGAGAGGCCCGCGTACCGCAAAAAAAAAAAAAAAACAAAGTCACTCTGAAAAGTTAAGCCGGGTGATGGAGTGGAATCAAACAAGATATTGTAGTTAAATTCTACCTCCCAGTTGCCTTTATATTCTATCCTTTCTTAAGAGTCCTTGTATTGTTTTTGTTGGGAGACTCAGGCCCTTCCTCCAGGTGTCCCTGAGGTCAGAGACCATAATGTCTGTTGACTGAATCTAGAGGATGGAACAGACGCAGAGTGAAAACTGAGAAGCTGGATTTTGCCTAGGTCATGACTTAAATTTCTCTAAGAAGTAAAAACAGCAGTTTTAAGAGTACACCGTTTAAGTCCAAATCAATGAAAGTTGAGTAAAACTGAGGGTGGGGAATGAAAATCAGGTTGAAGGTTATAGTATAAAGAGGAGTTAAAGTAGAATTATCTTTAAAAAAAAAAAAAAGTAAAGGTGTCAATATAAGTTTTATGATCTGGTTAATACAGTAAGCGATGGTACATTTTTACCTAATGTAACTGAGCATTTTAATACGTGTAGCCTCTTTCATTCTAATTAGTAATTTGACTTCATCAGTTCTTTAAGGCATTTTCTTAAAATTTCTCAGTTTGTAAATCTCTTAATAAAACATTATAAATATTTGTACCTATGATCCCAAGAGAGAATATATTTTGTCATCTGGGACTACAGTGATAGCACCTCGTGCCATCCTTTTGGAGTAACGCATAGAAATTAGTCTTATGTTTTTTAATGATTCCCTGAACTACCAAAGTCTGTCATAGTTTGATAGATACCTACCTGCCAGTTATTGATCCCATACCTGAGACCTGTTCTGGAGAAATACATTATTATTAGTCTTACAGCTTCATTATGTTAACACTATTCTTACCATATCCAAATACAAAAATTAAAAATGTAGGGGAGCACTGCTTCAGGAACTCTTGTTTCTCTGTTTGCTCTTCTAGTATTTAGGTGGTGTGGCTTCTGGCAGGCAGCTTCTAAAGCCAGAGACTCACTGCCTTAGCCTGGCTCCAGGCGTCCCGTCCCCAGGGTCTCCTGTAGGTGTTGTGGGAATGAGAATGTTTACAAAGCTTTTCTAGAAACAGGGATGAGGTGAATGGAAGAGGCATTGGGATAAGTGTTACTAGACCTGGTTTCGATTTTATTCTGTAACTAACTTGCAATATAAGCAGGTCTGTTAGCTTCTGAGTTGATTTTTCTCAACTGTAAAAGTTGGGGGTTAGACTAGATCTTCAAAATCATTCTGCTCTGATTTTTTGATCTGTATTTTGTCATATCCTTTCTGCCCTTCACCAAACTCTCTGTGTCTTCTGTCTGGTGATTCTATAACTCCATATGTCTCGGCTCTTAGAACCTGATTCTCTTCATTTTACTTTTACCGTGATATTTACAATGTTGAAAACAACGAAGATGCAGTATAACATTTCTCCTTAGGGGCTGCCATCTTACACATGATATATTTACTCTAGCCTGAAAGTGGTTCATGCTCAAAATGTTAGGTTCTGTAAAATGAATTAGTGCCGTAATTTATCAGTGTAAGCCTGAAGTTTGGGGGAATAAATTTCTTTAAAATGCAAGATGCTTATTTATTTAAACGGCTGGAAGGGAAAGGGCAAGGCTAATTGAAATCTAGGAGGTACTTAATGCAATGAGAAATTTTAGAAGATATGAAATTGTGATATGAGAATGTTTATGTTTACTGGACAGTGACCAGTAATCGAAGAGATTAGCAGGTGGTGTTCTCTTGATGTTTCTGGACGCAACCTAATGTTATGTTGGTTAATTGTCTTCATTAGGGACTTTCAGTAAATCAGAAGGTCCTCAAAATTAACAGAGTAATTACTTTTCACTTTAACAGGCTTAGCTGCCACTCTGTTGATACACAGACAATGTCTAGTGAAGGTAACAGCTATCAATTAAATGATCCAATTTCTTGATAACAAATATGTCAGCCAGGTAAATCTATTAATTTACTGATTTTTGGAGATAAGCTTGTTGAACATGAGCTAAGACTGTAGTTTCTGCAGTGTTTTTGGGTTTGGTGTTTGTGTGCACATGTGTGTGTTTAACTTTGGAGATGTGGACTTTAGAGAATTGGACTCCTGGGCCCATATTATTACATAGATAAATTTAGCCTTTGGTGCAATGTTTTGTTGCCTTTTCTCCCTTTCAGAACTCTACTCTGTATTCTAAACGTGATTCTTTATTGTGAGAGTTTTGGAAGCTCTCAAATATGTAAGCTTGATTTTTATGAAGATGAATGATCTCTCCAAGAAAAAGAATACAGGGAGGTAACTAGAGAATGACTGTGGCAACTGGAAGAGGAGTATGGCTGCTCAGAGTGCTGTTAGTTGCCTTTATTAAGAATTTTACCAAACCAAGCAGGCTAGTAAGGAAGAAGTTAGATTTGGGGTAAGGAGGGCTATCATAGCTTATATCACATAGGTATAACCTATTCATATGTAGATAAGGATGATTATATCCACAGGTGTCTGTGGGTTTTTCTCTTAAGTGTGATCCTTAATTTTGTGTGTGTATTTATGGTTTCGTGAAAGAGGGACTGTTTTCAAAGCGAAGGTCAGTTCTTTCTTGCCTTCCTCGTAGGTGTTAAATGTGATGCAAAAAGAATAGGAGGTTTTAATTTTGTGGACTGAGCCCTTCTGTACAATGAGTGTCAGTGTTGATTTAATACATGAACCACCAGATGGCAACAGAAAAAGTATTTATATAGGATGTAATCCCTAGTTTCCATAGCTATTTTTTTCCCCTGTCCATGGTACACTGCTTTTCAGCACTTCATGCAATGTATAAAATTCTTGTCTATGAGCAAGGTGAGTTTGTAATACCTTACAATGGAAATCACAACCAGGAAATAGAGTAGTGGTAAAGTATTACTAGAAAAAGACATTTTATTTACATGAGTGTATGTATAAACTGTTCCCAGAGGGAGTGGGTTTCCAAGGATGCAACTTTATGATTTATGTTATCGTACAGTCATGCTTTTACTACTAATTTTTTTTTTTTTTTTTTTTTTTTGCATTACGCGGGCCTCTCACTGTTGTGGCCTCTCCCATTGCGGAGCACAGGCTCCGGACGCGCAGGCTCAGCAGCCATGGCTCACGGGCCCAGCCGCTCTGCGGCATGTGGGATCCTCCCGGACTGGGGCACGAACCCGTGTCCCCTGCATCGGTAGGCAGACTCTCAACCACTGCGCCACCAGGGAAGCCCTACTACTAATTTTTAATTCAGCATTTAGCTCTACAGTAAGCTGTGATGATTTGCAGAACATAAAACATGGCTCTTACCCTCCAGCATTTTATGTAACACCTTTAAAAGGAGATACATGAGTTTACAAACATTGAACATATTTATATATTTTCTGGCCAAAGGTATTCTTACTTTATGTGGAATTTGTTTTATTTTTGCCGTGTAGGTATGTCCCCTTTTTCTAAGTGTGTCTTCTTGGCTGTTCTAAGGTGTTCCCCCCCTCCCTTTGCTAAGACTCTCTTGGTTGCAAACTAGAAATTTAGTCTGAATGACGTTTTTTAAAAAAAAGATTTTATTAGAGGCATCTTGGGGTATCAGTGTAACAAGAAGAATACTTTGAAACTTGGCAGGTGTAGGATTCAGCTCCATCTCAGGGATAACCAGAGCCAAGTATTTGAAACCTCTCAGGTGCTGTCCTCTTTGTCATCATCTCTGCTTCTGTTCCTGTGTTGGGGTCCTTCTTGACTCTCACTGAAATTGCCTTTCTCTTTGTGACTAAAATGGGGCTATTGCCAGTCTTTGCATTTCTGTTGCTTCAAATCCTGAAATAAAGATTGACTTAAAGCTTTGGTTATGAAATTTGTGAAATGGTCAGGTTTGCATTTTAAAAGCATTATCTTGAGAAGAAAAGAGCACTTTGGTTGCAAAATTGAGAAGGGGTTGGTAGAAGCCAGAATAACTGTAGACAAGTTAAACTGTGATATCTGTTGAGAGAAAGTAGTAGCTTGAGCCAGGGTGGTAGGGTTGGAGGTGGAGAGAGGAGGGCGGATGGGTAGGGAGAGAGACGGGAAAAGATGGACAGGACGTGGCAGTAGGTTGGATGTGGAGGGTGAGTGAGAATATGTCACGGGTGGTATCCAGGCTTCTGACTTGCATGACTGGTTGATTAGGGGAGTCATCCACTGAGGTTAGACCACCTCAGTTTGGGCAGCAAGATCATGATTTTGGTTTTAAATGTATTAATGTGAGGTACCTTTGAGGCATCCAGGGAGACCTGTCAAGAAGATGTTTGGATATATGAGGTTTGCAACCTGGGCTTTTGGTATAAATACTGGTGGAGATAGTGTAGCATGTTTAAGAGGATGAGCTTGGCATAAAATAAAACTGAGTCATAAAAGCTAGCTCTGCTTCCTTGGGTGGGCTACTTAATCTTCTTTAGGCATTATTTCTCATCCCTGAAGTATAATTGTACAATTTTACCTTCTTAATAATTGTACCTACTTCATATAGCTATTCTGAGGATCAGTTGATACGATCACAGATAAGGTATGTAGCACCTTACCAAGTACATAGTATGTATCTAGTAAGTGTTAGGTGGTGGTATCGTTGTTTACACTTTTGTGAACAGGAATCATGCCTCATTCATTTTGTCTTTTCTCATAGTACTAGGTACTAATAAGCCACTAGGACAGAATGGGGAGTGTGAACAGTTGATGTGTAGTCATGTTAATGTGGCATTGACTTACTGGATAAATTGAAGGGGGAAGAGATTGGATTGATGAGAGTGAATTTGATATGAGGACCAAGGAAAGGCCCTTGGATTTGTTGATAAGGTGGTAAATGTTGATCCTTTTTAGTATAATTTCACTAGAGTTGTAGGACTATAAAGCAGATTGAAGTTGATTAGAGAATTAATGGTTAGTGAGAAAATGGAGTCAACAGGCATTTTTCTCATGCTGTTAAAGTTCTCAAGAAAAGAACTATGAAGGCTCTTGAAGTGTGTAGTGACAAAATGATCTTGAAATATCTCGGGAATATTTTAAAAACAATTTAAAAACTGTTCTCGAGACTGAAAAAAATATGGGCTGTTGTCATCTGGCAAAATTGTGAGTAACCATCATGATTCTCTGAAGTGATCATTTCACAGTTTCCTATTCTGCAACTCCTGGAGCCTTCTAGTGACACTGCTGCCAGAACTGTTAGAGAGGCCTTCCACTCCCACCCTGCTGCAGACGCATTGAAACTGCGGACAAAATAGAACAAGGAAAAGCAAAAGCATTCCTGAGCCTGATAAACCAGGAAATCCCAGGTGCCACAGGTGAAAAGAGAATTCAAAGCAAGTCTGTAATTGGGAACTCAAGGCCTGTGGTGGTTTCAGATCTGGGTATAGGCCCCAAGGGCATGGACCTGAGGGTCTCATGAAGAAACAGGAGACGTGGTCTTAGGTCTGTGTAAAGAAGGAAGGTGGAGTTGGTGTCCTCCTGTACAAAATCTTGAAGCTGTCCCGTCTGTGAAAAGAAGACTAGAAAAGCCTTGCCCACTGGTCTGAGGGAGTGCAAAGAAACGTGCTATCCTCCTGGGGCTGTGCATAATTAGGAATAAGAAAAGAGAAAAGGTGTACCTCACACTGGCGGTAGGTTAAAATTTAACACTTCTTACAGTGCAACTAACCCTCAAGCTAAGAAATTAGCACAAAATCTGGTCCAGAACTATGGGAGCCAGTGGAGCCCTCAGACGTAAGTGTACACCTGTCCTGCAGAGCAGATGAGTCTGGGGACTCTAACAGAAGAAACAGCTCATGCTAAGGGTGAACTTGCAATAAAACATTGCAGCCACATGAGGAAATGAATCACTATGGAGGAGCTTTGGCAGATGTTGTAAATAGGAGAAAGGTGCTCCTGGGACATAGGACAGAAGTCACTTGGTTAAAATTACTAGAGATAAAAGGGGTAAGACTGCAATGAAAAAACATCACAGGTTGTAAAAAGAACACATGGATTTGGAAAGGAACCAAATAGAATTTCTAGAAACCTCAAGTAACCTCAATGGACAGGTTAAACAGCTGAGTGGATATACATGAAGAGAAAACTATTGATCTTTGAGGAGTTCCGAGGAAATTGCTTATGATTCAGTACTGAGAGATAGAGGTGGAAAATGAGTGGATAAGACCCATGAACTTTAGTGTGAGAAAGTTCACCGTTACCGATTTCTGTGAGCTTCCTGAAAGAGGAAATAGAGTGGGAGAGATACTCTCCAAATGGTTGACAGTTTTCCATAATAAACGCAAGGCTTGAGTTCTTAGGTCCAAGAAGCACAGTGAACCCAAGCAGGATAAATAAAAACAAATCCACACCCAGACACATTGTACATGAAACATTGGAAACAAGACAGAAGCAACCTGCAGAAAGTCATTGTCTAAATATCTGGAAGACTTCGTTGGTAGCAGAAGATGATAGAATAATATCTACAAAATGCTTTGGGGGAGAAACAAACATCAGCCTGGCATTCTGTATCCATATGAGGTAGTATTCAAGAGTAAAAGTGAAATGAAAGCTTTGTCGATAAAGACAAAGTTGATCACTTGTAGACTTTTGCTGAAGGAACTACTAAAAGATTTCAGGATGAAAGAAATTGAAAGTCGAAGGAAGGAGTGAAATACAAATAGTGAAGTGCTGACAGAGGGTTCAGAACCTAGGAGATCAGCTTAAACAGAATCCTAGTAGGGCTACAAGTAGGCAGCCCACGTTAGAGTCTGGGGTTTCGGCTTAGCACTTGGGAACGCAAAGATGAAGGATTCAGGTAAAAGAAACTGAGCAATAGGAGTGAGGAATTCATTGTCTAGATAATAACAAGATTCCTGCCAGATAGAACCAAATATCAAGACCTTCATGTTTAGCCAGCACATTCCAAAGTGACCTCCTTTACATTCCGAATTGGGCTCTTAGCTGTGGAAAAATAGGACTTGGATCTTAGCTATCAGAGATTCAGTGTACAAGGGTAAAATAAACTACGTTTAACAACATTTGAGGGAAAGCATACATATTGAGGGAGGACAGTGGTTAAGATACGAAAAAGCTCAACGGATGAGGATAAATGGCAGATGAGAATGTAGACGTTTGCCGTTTTGTGTCAACTTGATATGATTGGCTAGTTGTTTTTGACCAACTCCTGGACTTTGGAAATTACTTAAATCTAGTATCACAGTAGTATAGTTAGACAACGGTCATCTGCATCTCTAAGTTTGCTGTTCTCTGTGGGATCAAAGGTGTGAAATATAAGTTGTGGTATGCTTCTATTTAGATGGATACTTTGTAGCAATTTAAAATCTACAGTTTAGCATTTTATTATCTGAAAATACAGCTTAAGAGGGTTTTTTAAAACTACAGTTCTTTGCGTTAAAACTTGCTCTTTCTTGGGTAAATAAACTGAATTTTATCATAGATACTATTGACAATAAAAAAACATTAAAAAAACCCACAAACAGCCAAACCCCATTTGCCCTGTGACTTCTCCCAAATCAGCTATTGAGGAAACATTGGGAGTCTTAACCTGCTCTGACTCCCATTCCCCCCTTTTAGGGGACAAGTTGGTTTGGTTGGAGTCCTCTGCCCTGTGTGTAAGAGTTAGCAGCAGGTGACACTGACCAAAATGGTGAGGATCTGAATTTTTCTGACATCTTTTCTAGTGGCTGATGTAGCACATGAGAAAACTACTGTACTATGCTGGTATTAAAAAGATGTTGTAGAAGTGGATCTAATTGACATGGAAGGCTGTTCAGAATATATTAGATGAAAAATGAGGTTATAGCATGGTTTGTACAGTGTAATAGTGTCTTTATTGAGTGCTTCTCATGCATCAGGCACCGGGCTAGGGTCTTTGTATGCAGTATCTTATGATCTTGTGACAACCCTATTTTATAGATGAGGAAATTGTGGTACAGAGAGTTGAAGGTCACCTACTTAGTAAGTGGTGCAGCTGGGCTTTCAATGCAGTGCTGGCTGACTCTAGAGCCCCTGCTCTTGGTCCTTACACTGTGCTGCCCATTGTGTGTGACATGAGCACATGTGGTGGGAAGTTTCTGACATAGGGTCATCCGTATATAGGTCAATAGAAAAGGGTCTGGGAGGCGATGCGCCAGGATATTGATAGCAGCTGTTTCTTGGTGACTTTTTTTCCTTTTCTCTAATTTCTGATTTTCTGTAATGGGCTTAGATTGCTTTTGAAAAGTGTAATAGATTAAAAAAGTAATGGGGATATAATTTAAAGTCAGAAATGGATAAGAGATTACTGTTTTATAATATATGCAGCAAGTATGGTTGAAGGAATAGACCAGCCTGCTTAAAGCGCTTATCTCTGTGTTATGGGAAATTTTTTTTCTGAAAGTTCTAACAACAAGCATTTATAACTTTTTAAAAATTGTGAAAGCAATTGTTACTTACCATAATGTGATATTAGTGGATTTTAGGAGGAATATGGTATTTAAGTAGTTTAGTGGTTCAGGCTGAGATTGCAGTAATGGGGACTTGAGATTTCGGTGTTTTTTTTCTGTTTGAGGAAACTTAAATGACTGTTTTGGGCCTTATTTTGTTCATCTACTTGAAAAAGGTATGCAGTATCTAAAATACAGGCTCATTGTAAGATCAAAAACTCCTTTGAAAGATGGGTTGATAAACACATTTGTACCATTGATTTTTAGTTAGTGCTGTTTAATCTTTGTTTTATGATTCTGGTGTCACATTCTCCCAGTAACAACTCTGATATCAAATAAATTTAATAACTTCAAGTTTTAATGATAATATG
Organism: Hyperoodon ampullatus; assembly: GCF_949752795.1. Taxonomy (NCBI): domain Eukaryota; kingdom Metazoa; phylum Chordata; class Mammalia; order Artiodactyla; family Ziphiidae; genus Hyperoodon; species Hyperoodon ampullatus. The sequence goes on from NC_136927.1 coordinate 2,633,943, forward strand.
TACAAAAATTTTGAAGCATGTAGTTTATAAATGAAAATTAGTGATTTTAAATTTGTGTTTTACATAAATTATGAATTATTAATAAATTTATATTAAATATGATGTAAATGCAAATTAAGAGAGTATTATGTATGAATGAATGCAATAGTGTACAAAAGGTGCCATCTTCTAAGAATGACCCTGGCACACAGCAGGGTGCCATTTCTCTGCTGTGTCATCTCTTGGCTTGTTTTCGTGGAATTCTACAAATCCTGCAGCCTCAGAGCTTCTCTGGTTCTTGCCGATCCCGAAGTGTGGATGTTCAGCTTTTCCTCAAGTCTGTTTCCCAGTATGTCTCCCTTTTGCTTAAGCTAGCCAGACTCGCTTTTTCTTCGAGCAAACGATATCCAAACCTTTTAAAATGGGAGGGCTTAATAAGCACTGCCAATAATTTTGAATTGTATTATAAGTAAAAAAAAATTGTAGAAGTTCCAAAAGTAAATATTTCAAGACAAGCAAAGAAACATATATTGATTCTGAATGGGAGTATTATTCTTTGAATTACAACAAAGGGGATTGGTCTCTGCGTGTTTTGATCTTGTTTTCATCTTACCACTTTCCAGCCTGATTGGGAAGTGAGCATGCCTTTCCCTTACCTTGCTGAAGGTGCTTATGTGCCTTTATCTTGGCTTCGTTCTCTGGCTGTGCTTCCCTGGGCCCGTCAGGAGTGGGCTTGCCTCTGCCTAGTCCCGTCTCTCTTGACTTACTGTTTCTGAGTGGCTGTTGTTCTTCCCTTCCTCAAGGTTTCCTACCGGCAGTCTCTCCTCCCATGTTCACCAGCATTTCTTTCTATGGGTGGCAACATGTGTGGTCCACATTTAGGATGTGAGCAGTGTTAATAGGTACCCTTTTCTTGTGGAAACATCCAGAAAATATGCTTTATTAAAATAGATGTGCCTTTGTAGTTCTTAAGCCTCTTTATTTTATTTAGCTTTGGTAAGCAGGGAGGCTTAAGGTATCCTTTCATGACAGGATTTTAGTCTACAGTTATATTTTATTATGTAGCGCTTATTCTCTGTGAAAAAATACATGAGTGGGTTGAAAAGTTGTATCATTCCACAGTATATGTATGAAAGGGATCTACTTTCCTGATCTTCATTCCCCTGGTCCTTTCTACTTGAGGTCATCACTGTTCGCTGTTTTGAGTATTCTTTCAGTGATATGTGTAATGCAACCATATACGTATATCCTTTAGCTTTATACAGATGGTAGCATACTGTTACATACTTTGGAGACTGCCCTCAGCATAGTTCTTTTTTCTCTTCACAATGTATCTTAGATATCATTTTGTATTGGCAAATACAGATATATTTCATTTTTAAATACGTACATAGAAAATGTGCTTTTAAGCCATTGGCTGTGGTGTATTGGCATTATAACATGATGGTGTCTTGAGTCTTAGAGCTGGGTTCAAATCGTGGCTCTGCCATTTATAAGCTGTGTGACCTTGGGCAAGTTACAGAACCTGTCTGTTTCAGTTGCTCATTTATAAAATGAATAGTTAATATCTCTTCACAAGGTTTTTGTAAGGATTAGAAGAGATAATGTATGTAAAACATTTAGCCCAGTGTCTTGCTTAATAAATCATAGCTGCTATTAGGTTCATGAATTTATCAGATCAAATGAACCCCTGATGTGTTTCTCCTGCCTTAGCTAAAATAAAATACACAGAAGGCATTACATGTTTCTTGACCTCATAACTTACCTTGGTTGTCCTTTTCTTCCAGTCTATTGTTTATAGTCTCTCCTTCTTCCCTCCTCACCCTCTCCCCAATAAATAATATTCTTTTACTTTTGAGGTTTCTTGGCTCGTTGATGACTTTACTGACTGATCATATCCTCCTGCCGTTGCATTGGGTACCATCAGTTATGGTTTAGTATAAACCTCAACAGAGAAGGAATATTTCTGTTGATGATACTCTGGAATGAATTGAATATTGGCAATCAAATTTAGTCAAGTCACTAGGCAGGATGATTCTTTTTGTGGTTGGGATTTCAGCTGGGATAGAAATGAGATTTGGATACAGATGGCATTTGGCAGAGAGTATTAAGTGTGGGCCCAAGATGCCACAGGAGCACTTCAACTGTGGGCCTGTCTGGAAGTGGCCCTAGGAGGCTGGTCCACGGGCTAATTATGAGGGGGCGTGTGTGTGCATGGGTGGGGGGGTGCAGTGACACATTGTTCATTAAAAACTGTCAGGATAAGTCAGAAGCAGTGGGTCCTCATGGGGAATAGTACGCAGGGTGTGGTGTGTTTAAAAAAAATAAAAAAATTTGGTGTGCAGAAACTAGGTGAGCTATCTTACTGAGCTGTTTTAATGTTCTGCTTCAGGGTATAAGCAGTCTAGCTGTGGGAAGCCCCACCGTTTCCCACAGGGTAGGTGTGAGTCTCACTTGATGCGGTCTGCCAAGCTGTGATGCTTGGAGGACTCAGGATTGGTGCACCCGGGAATTCTGGTGTAGGGCCTTTCCAGGGGGTTGAGCGTCTGGAAGAGCATCTGGGGCCTTAGCTGGCTAGTTAAAGGTATTAGTTCATGTCGGTGTTATTTCATCTATACCTACTGGCTGGTGTGGCCTAAGCAAGCTGGCTTATTACATTTGAGAGGTTTCTTTTATCCTCTCTTCAAGATTGTGTTTTCTGGCTTCTTGGCCTTGATAGGTTTTCACTACTTGGATGATACATATGTGTGCTGTTTGATCACCTTAATGTTTTCGTCCCTACTGAGTTTCTATCATATGCTGTGGTGACGAGTGAGGATCTGTTACCTACTCCCAAGGTATCTGGTGATGGTCTGCATGTCCTTGGTCTGTGTATTGCCAACTCAGCCTTTCTGCCGTAGAACTGTAATCACTGAAGGAAATATATAGAAATGTGGCACATGAGAATACGTTTGAGATGCTCCGTTCAAGGAGTTCGTTTTTGTTACTGTTTCTTTATATTGAAAATCTGATTTCCTCCATTTGTCTAGATATGTCCCGTTCTTAGAAGTCCTTTTTTCTTTTCATTTACTTTTCTGAAAATTTGAACGTTTAAAGAGATGACGGCTCAACTCTGCACCAGCGTTTCCTGAGAAAGTGAGGAAATGAATCCCACCTCAGACTCGCTCAGAAGTGGTGGAGGGTGTGCTGTGGCAGAGCCACAACTCTTCTGCTTTTTGAGGCAGTTCCTCCGGGTTCATTTTCCCTGCCGCCCCATTCTGTTCTGAGGTGTGGGCTTAAGAAGTGCCAGAAGGTTCTGCTTCATACAGTTTCCCCTCTCTCCCTCCTCACCCCTCATAGTTGCACGTGTACACTGGAAGAGTTAGGCGTTCTAGCTCCAGACATCTTTGCCTTCCTTTGCAGTTGGAAGTTTTCTCCTATCCCACCTTCTTACTTTACAGGCAGTACCTTGGACTCTATAGAGAAAGCTACAAGTAAAATCGAAAATAGGTATTTTTGGTACACAGAATAAGAACTCATGTTCCTGTAGGTTGCTGCTTAGCACTCAGTGTCAGAGTTCCTTCTTTAGAAAAACTGGCCTTGTTTTTTTTTTTTGGCCACGCGGTGCAGCATGAGGGATCTTAGCTCCCCGACTGGGGATCGACACTATGCCCCCTGCTTGGGAGCATGGAGTCTTAACCACTGGACCACCAGGGAAGTCCCAAACTGGCCTTGTTTAATATTGATTTTTTTGGGGGGGGGTCTCGGTTGGTGTATGAACACCCTAAAGATAGAGGAAGCCTTTTGACTAATTTTTGTTCTTTACAAATAAGTCATCAGAAATCTAACCGAATCTGTGGTGCCAGTCTATGGTCTTTGTAGATTTTTATCAAATGTTTTACATATTTTAAGCAATTTCTGTTTACATAATAATTACAGCCATCCCAGAATAAGTCCTTCTTGAGGTACAGAATTTCTTCAACTACTTATCTTTGTTAAGAGAGGAAATAAGACCTTTCATATATCTTTTGATGCTTATAGAATAAGACCAAACTTTATATATAGTATTGAACTTGACAAAATATGTTTAAAATAATTTTGATCTCAGGAGTTAGAAAAATCAGTTAGTACCTTGGTACTGAAGGAATAGTGTGGCTTAAAAATACCAGCCAAGGCTAAGCAGTCTTACTTTTTTTTTTTTTTTTGCGGTACGCGGGCCTCTCACTGTTGTGGCCTCTCCTGTTGCGGAGCACAGGCTCCGGACGCTCAGGCTCAGCGGCCATGGCTCACGGGCCCAGCCGCTCCGCGGCATGTGGGATGTTCCTGGACCGGGGCACGAACCCGTGTCCCCTTCATCGGCAGGCGGGCTCTCAACCACTGCGCCACCAGGGAAGCCCTAAGCAGTCTTCCTTTAAACCTTGTACTTGATAAAAATTGAATGTAGCCTATAGACTTTGACAGAGAAGATCACAAAGTTCTTGAAGTTTCTCTGTTTTTCTTCTGAAATGTAACTTTTGCTAACGTAACATAGGGTATAGGGATATCTTGCTGTGCTAAAATGTTCAGATATATCAGAGCATGTCTACTGAAGGCTCTTGAAAACTATTAAGTATTTATTGTACATAAAAAATCTTTTATGAAATTCAAAAATCTTAAAAAACAAAATCTGGAAGAAAGATGATACTACAGAATTTTTTGACAGATTGCTTAGAAGCCTCAAAATCAAAGTCAAAATGAATTAGAAAATCATCTTTGATTTTCCTGGGTCATTTAATTTGTGTTGATTTCTTTGTCACATGTAAGCTTTCTTACAGTGCAGTTCTAATGATGGGGTCCTGGGTGGTTAGGCTGCAGGCAGTGAGCTTTGGCCTGTTCTGCTACCCCTGGCTCCGGAGGCTCAGCGCAGGAATGTGAATCGATCGGGTGAGGATATCAGAACCTGTTGTTAAGAAGAACTCAAAAAAGCCATTTTTTTAAAGGTATTATAAAGATCTATGGTATCTGAAGAAGTTTATGCAAAAAAATACTCTTCATGTTGTGACAAAAGTTATTTTTTAAACCTTAGATTTAATAAAACGAATGTGGAGTTGTTTTTGACTACTTTGTGAGCAGGATTCAAAGGTCAAACCGGGTAGGAGTGTATATAGAGAGGTCTTGCTTATACTCTTGCCCTCCAGCCTGTTTGCCACCTCCCCCTGTCACAGGAAACCATATTAGCTTCTTTCTTTTAAAGATAATTTTTAAAATAGAGGTAAAATTTACGTAACATAAAATTAGCTATTTAAAAGTGAACAATTCAGTGGCATTTAGTACATTCACAGTGTTGGGCAGTCACCACCTCTACCTAGTTCTGAAACATTTTCATCACCCCCAAAGGAAACCCATACCCATTAGCAGTAGCAAACCCCTGGGCGCCCCAGCTGTCCCCTCCCCATTAATCCGCATTCTATCTATATGCATTTACCTATTCTGGGTGTTTCATGTAAATGGAGTCATACAATATGATAACTTTTACATATGGCTTATTTCTCTTAACAGTGTTTTCAGGGTACTCCATTTCTTTTTATGGCTAAATAGTAATCTGTTGTATGTATGTGCCATAATTTGTTTATCCATTCTTCCATTGATGGACATTTGCATCGTTTCCACCTTTTGGCCATTGTGAATAATGTAGCTATGAAAATGCATGTACATGTGTTTGAGTACTTAACTTTCATTTCTTTTGGGTATATTCCTAGGAGTGGAATTGTTGGATCATGTGATAATCCTATGTTTAACTTTTTGAATATTTGCCAAATTGTTTTCCAGAGTGGCTGGACCATTTTACATTCTCACCAGCAATGTGTGAGTTTTCCCACATCCTTGCCAATCCTCATTCTTTCTTTTCTTTGTTCCTTTCCCTCTTTGAAGGGTCAACTAAGATGCATTCTCCTTGATGAAATCTTCCCTAATTTACCTAATTTAGAATAGTACCCCAACTTTCATAGCATTTTTGGCAACTTCCTATAGTACCCATAAGTTCCATCCATCTAGTATTATAGTTATTGTACACATAAATTCATATTGTATTATGTAGACTCCTTGAGACTAGAGAGTGTATCTTTCAGAACTTTGAACTTACATCATGCTGAATCAGTTGTAGCTGAGCATTTTGAGTGAATTGCTATGTAAGGTTTTATGCTGTTTCCTCTCCTTCCTTCTTAACTGCATAAGTGTAGATGTTCCCCAGGGTTTCATCTTTGGCTTTTTCTTCCTTTTCACCTTATCTACTCTTTGTCAGCTGTCATTCCTAAACAAATGACTTCACCTGTATCTCCCCATTCCAGCCTCTGATCTGAGCTTTTGAGTTTGATTCATCCCACCAGAACCTCAAATACAGTAATCCTTCAAGCCGGAGTTGACATAACATTATCTAGCACCATATCTGACCTGTATATAGTAAGCATTTGTAGTTTTGGAATAAATGCATAACTGAACACATTTTTTTTCATCTTTTCCTGACTTCCTTTTAAAAAGTGTTACTCAGACCTTGCTTTGCCTATCTATAAACAAAATAAAAGTGAAAGAGAAATAACAACTGATACCACAGAGATACAAAAAATCCTAAGAGAATACTATGAGCAGTTATATGGCAACAAATTGGACGACCTAGAAGAAATGGACAAATTTCCAGGCACAACCTTACAAGACTGAATCAGAAAGAAATAGACAGTCTGAACAGACTGATTACTAGCAGTATTAATGAATTTGTAGTTAAAAAAACTCCCAGCAAACAAAAGTCCAGGATTGGATAGCTTCACAAGGGAATTCTACCAGACATATGGAGAAGAGCTAATATCTGTCCTTCTCAAACTGTTCCAAAAAATTGAAGAGGCTGGAACATTCGCAGGTTAATCCTATGAGGCCACCATACCATGATACCAAAACCAGACAAAGACAGTATGAAAAAGAAAATTATAGGCCAATATCTCTGAATATAGATGCAAAAATCCTCAAAATGTTAGGAAACAGAATTCAACAATATAGAAAAAGGATCATACACCATGATCAAGTGGGATTTATTCCACAGTTGGAAGGATGGTTCAGTATTCACAAATCAATCAATGTGATACACCACATTAACAAAATAAAGGATAAAAATCACATGATCATCTTGATAGATGCAGAAAAGCATTTGACAAAATTCAACATCCATTTAAGATTAAAAACTCTCATTGAATTTGGTATTGAGGGAGCATAACTCAACATAGTAAAGGCCACTTATGACAAAACCACAACCAAAGTCACTCACATTTTCAGTGCTGAAAAGCTGAAAATTTTTCCTCTAAAATCGGGAATAAGGCAAGGATGCCTACTCTTGCCACTTCTGTTTAACATAATATTGGAATTCATAGCCACAACAATCAGACAAGAAAAAGAAATAAAAGGCATCCAAATTGGAAGGGAAGAGTGAAAATTGTTGCTCTTTGCAGGTGACATACTATATGTAAAAAAACCATAAAGTTTCCACCAAAAAGCTATTAGAACTAATAAATTAGGTAAAGTTGCAGGATATAAAACTAATATACAGAAATCTGTTGCTTTTTATATGCACTAATAATGAGCTATCAGAGGAAACAAAACGATCCCATTTAAGATTGCATTAAAAAAGAATAAAATACCTAGGGATAAACTTAACCAAGGAGGTGAAAGACCTATATTCTGAAAACTATAAAACATTGAAGGAAATTAAAGATGATACAAAGAAATGGAAAGATATTCTTGGATTGGAAGAATTAATATCTACACTACCCAAAGCAATCTGCGGATTTAATGCAATCCCTATAAAATATGACATTTTTCACAGAACTAGAACAAATAATCCTAAAAATTATGTGGACCCATAGAAGACCCCAAATAGCCAAAGCAGTCTTGAGAAAAACAACAAAGCTGGAGGTATTGGTATCATGCTTCCTGACGCCAAACTATACTGCAAAGCTACAGTAATCAAAACAGCATGGTACTGGCACAAAAACATGTAGATCAGTGGAACAGAATAGAGAACCCAGAAATAAATCCACACACTTATGGTCAATTAATCTATGACAGAGGAGGCAAGATGATACAATGGAGAAAAGACAGTCCCTTCAGTAAGTGGTGCTGGGAAAACTGTACAACTACATGTAAAAGAATGAGATCGGAATGTTTCCTCACGCCATATACAAAAATAATACCACTGTTTCTACATGGAAATATTTCATATATATCCCCTGTTTTTCTACTGCCTCAGCCTGAATGTGGACTTCACCTACTGTCTGGGCTATTATGACTAAGAATTTTTTTAGTGAATACCTTGGGGATTACTTTTTAGTCTTCGAAACTTTATTCGGCTCTCCAAAGCTGACCAAGTTGAGCCTAGCGTTAAAAGCTCTTCACCTGCCTCTAGATGTCACTAAACACCTTTCCAGCCTGTTCTCTTATTCTTCTGTAACCTAGTCTGTGTTTCAGCCAGTATTTTCTGTGTTTTGGTGTCACCGTCATCCGCTGAGTCACCTCAGCTAGAAACCTGAGACTCATCTTCAATCTACCTCTTCCTTCCTGACCCTTCCCCTGCCACATCCAGTTAGTCAGTTTTGAAATCCTGAGGATTATACTTCTCTAAATATTTCTAAAATCTTTCATCATTCTTACTGAAGTTTCTGCCCAATTCTTGGTCAAATCCATCCTCTACATAGCTTCCAAAACATGAATCTCACCATGAGTTTCTGCTTACAGTGGCTCTTATTGAGGCATTTGGAGATCATAATCTGAGCCTTGTTTTCCTCTGCTGTGTAATCTCTTCCTGGGTTTCGTTTGGCACTCTCAGAGTACTGAATTACCAGTAGTTCCACTCCTTTGGTCCCTTCTCCCCAGCACACTGTGTTGTTTTTACCTCCTTGCCTTTATTTTGCAAGTCCCTTTAGCCCTGAATGCTGTCCCCTAAGCCCCCTCTCTCACCCCACCTTTGGCCAGGCAAACTTCAGCTTATTCCTTGAGTCTCAGCTCAGGTATCACGGCCTTCTTGTAGCCTTTTGGATTTCTGTGTCCTCCACACAAAGAATCGTCTTGGTTTCCACAGTATCCTGTGCATCTCCCTATCTTTGTACCTTCCTCATTATAGTTTATTATGTCAGTCTCTTTCACCAGTCTGAGAACCTCAAAAGATATGATTGTTTTATTCATTGTTATATTCCTTGCACCTGGCACAGTGCCCAGTGTATAATAGGAACTTGATAGATACCTGTTGAATGAATGAATACGTTGTGTAATTTTTCCTTTATCACCATTTATGCCTGCGCTTATTGAATTTCCAGAGCTTGCTATAAAAGATAAGAAAAAATATGGTTAACATGGGCCAGCATTTGGGTGGCTCATCATATAGTTGGAGATTCTAGAGGAAAACCCACTTCCAAGTTCATTCATCTGTTGATCAGGTTCAGGTCCTTGCATTTGTAGGACTGAGGTCCCTTTTCCGTGTTGGCTGGGGCCACTGTGCTTCTAGAGGCCTGCCTTCTCACAGAGCCCCCTCCATCTTCAAACCAGTAACAGCACCGCACATCCTTCTAATGCTCTGAAAATCTTTGACTACTGTTTTTAGCCAGAGAAGCTCTCTGCTTTTAAGGACTCATGTGCCCAGATCACTGCCTCCTTGCAGGGATAGTCTCCCTGTCTGAAGGTTTAAATGTGCCATATGTCACAGTATTCACAGGTTCCAGAGATTGGGGTGGGACATTTTTGGAATTCTGCCTCCTGCAATGCTCAAAGTTTTGTGATGTTTTGACAGGTTGGATAAAAGTTCTGCTTTAGCCAGTAAAATACATCTTTTCCTGCCTTTTAACTTGAGGGTTTATATGACCTGTTTCCATTTCTTCAAGCCCTTGGCCTCATATTGCTGCATAAGGATTTTAATCATGTGATGTATCTCATAATGTGGAAATAAGCTGGAGAGAAGTGAGTTTAAATGAACTGTTGGTCCCCATAATGAAATTTAGTATGTATTGTTCTGGGGAAATGTGATTCATGTTTCTCTCCTTTCTCCAATTGCAATTTTAGGTTCAGATTGTTTTTCTTGCCTGTCTTCTCTTTTATCTTAGCATTTGAAATCATTGAGGAGATTGTTTTGATTATAAGCATAATATTGATTATAAGCATAACATGGTTTTTCTAAAGTAAGCTTCTTATTGAAATAGACATATAGAAAGGTACACAGATAATAAATATATCACTTGATAAATTTTCACAGATGGAATACATGTAATTAATACCCAAATCAAAGCATTAGAACATGTATCAGTATTCCAATAAGCCTGACTATCCTATGGCCCCTTTGAAAGCAGTGTTTTATTTGCCTATTAATTTGATGAGCTTTTTGTTTATTTAATCCTTTAAAAAAACTTATTAAAGAAGTAGGTATAAAAGATAATCCTTAAACTGTTTGGAGCGTGGAATATGAGTAGTTAGGAGGTAGCTCTTGTAAGTCTTCTTGCTACGGAGGATGGGACTTAGTGACCAAAGGTGATGTGGGGCTAGGTTCCTTATCTTCTCAGTAATAGGAAATAAACTCTCATTGTATAACTAACTTATAGTTATAAAAATGGGCTTTGCACTCAAAGCAGTAGTAGGTTCTTTTGCTGCTAAAATAGAAACTGGAAAACTGTTCTTTTGGAAAGTCAACATAATGGGGTCAATTTGAAGTGGTGGTTGGTTTTATATTTTATTTTATTTTATTTTTTTGGTTTTTTTGGTTTTTTTGCGGTACGTGGGCCTCTCACTGTTGTGGCCTCTCCCGTTGCGGAGCACAGGCTCCGGACGCGCAGGCTCAGCGGCCATGGCTCACGGGCCCAGCCGCTCCGCGGCATGTGGGATCTTCCCGGACCGGGGCACGAACCCGTGTCCCCTGCATCGGCAGGCGGACTCTCAACCACTGCGCCACCAGGGAAGCCCTATATTTTATTTTTAAGACCAGAGATTTTAGTTTTTCTCTTCTATAATTTTGTTAAACCTGTGCCCAGAAAGTAGTAAAGGGTAAGATTACAGAATTTATACGCTTGAAAGTTCTTAGGGGCCAGTGTTCAAAAGGAAGTCCTTTTTCCATTCTTAATTTTTCTATTTTAATATATGGCAAGTTTTCCATGTTGAACTTTTCTTTTTTAAGAGAACAAGCGTTAGGAAGCTGTATTCAAGGCCCCATATGATGTGGTAGACTTTGCTAATGGGATACCTATTCATTTGTGTCCTTAGACACCATTACCAAAAGAATGATCACCATTACCAAAAGAATCCTGGACCCTTTGGGAAGGACATCTTCTTAAACTTCTCTACATATCCACAGTTGGGTGATGCTTGAGTCTTACGGGTCCATCTTAAAACACAGATTCTGATGTGGTATTCTTACATAGAAATTTGATAACTTAAAGCAGTAGACCATATCATACATACTGATACTTGAGGGTTCATGATCTGAGCATCAATAGCCTATTTTTCTAATTACATATATTATAGCATTCCCAGTCTTATGTATAATATCCTAACCTTTGTATGTATCATCTTAACCTATTACTCTGTATTTCTCTAACCTCATGAATTATTGCATATATCTATACATAAGTAACTTTACTTATTTTCATTAATATTCAAAGAATACTAACTTTAAAAGGAGAAGAATATGGATACATTTTAAAATGTGAATTTCAACATTACATTTAAAACTCTATATTAAAATCATACGAAGAAGCTTGTTTTATGTAATCCTGGTTCCCAGGGACCAAAATGATTTTTACTGTAGATGATAGAATGTGAAAGTAATTATTTCTATCACAAAACCATCTTAAGATATTAAAGTGCATATCAACAAAATAAACCAGCTTCTCGTAAAATTATTAATATTGCTAAATAATATAGTTTTATATATCTTTGAAAGTGTACTAGAACCATTGCTGAGTAAAGTCTTACACATTTTTTTAAACAACTACATGAATATTCTTCAGACTGCTTGAATTTCTGGTGTTTTGATCAACTAATTTTTCGTGAGCAGGAAGATCTTAGAGATGGTGGTTATAATAAAAGTGGCAGGCTTTTAGAAATCATGATTAGATTGCATGAGTCAAGTATATCCCCTTTGAGAGACCTAGGGAAGGCCACCTCACTTGATTGTATCCGTACACATTCTCATTGTGAGAGAGAGCCAACCAAAGAAAAAGTTACATACTTAGGCATTTATATATGTTGTTAAACGTCTCTTAATATAATTCCAATATGGTGATTAGTTTTTCCCTCCCAGTGGCTTAGGATTTGAGAAAATATTACTCGTTCATTGAAAAATGTAGAGTGTAGAAAACTATAAAGAAAGTAAAAACTAAACTGGGAAAGAAATGGGTGGTGATTGGTTCAGGATGGTGAAGAAGGACATGTACTCACTCCCTCTTGCAAGAGCACCGGAATCACAACTAAGTGCTGAACAATCAACAATCATCGACAGAAAGACACTGGAACTCACCAAAAAAGATACCCCACATCCAAAGACAAAGGAGAAGCCACAATGAGACTGTAGGAGGGGCACAATCGCAATAAAATCAATTCCCAGAACTGCTGGGTGGGTGACTCACAAACTGGAGAACACTTAGACCACAGAAGTCCACCCACTGGAGTGAAGGTTCTGAGCCCCACGTCAGGCTTCCCAACTTGGGGGTCCGGCAACGGGAGGAGGAATTCCTAGAGAATCAGACTTTGAAGGCTAGCGGGGTTTGATTGCAGGACTTTGACAGGACTGAGGGAAACAGAGACTCCACTCATAGAGGGCACACACAAAGTAGTGTGCACATCGGGACCTAAGGGAAGGAGCAGTGACCCCATAAGGGTCTGAACCAGACCTACCTGCTAGTGTTGGAGGGTCTCCTGCAGAGGCGGGGGATGGCTGTGGCTCACCGTGAGGACAAGGACATTGGCAGCAGAAGTTCTGGGAAGTACTCCTTGGCATGAGCCCTCCTAGAGTCTGCCATTAGCCCCACCAAAGAGCTGGGTAGGCTCCAGTGCTGGGTTGCCTCAGGCCAGTGCTGGGTTGCCTCAGGCCAAACAACCAACAGGGAGGGAACCCAGCCCCACCCATCAGCAGTCAAGTGGATTAAAGTTTTACTGAGCTCTGCCCACCAGAGCAACAGCCAGCTTTACCCACCATCAGTCCCTCCCATCAGGAAACTTGCACAAAGCCTCTTAGATGGCCTTATCCACCAGAGGGCAGACAGCAGAAGCAAGAAGAACAACCATCCTGCAGCCTGTGGAACAAAAACCACATTCACAGAAAGAGAGACAAGACGAAAAGGCAGAGGGCTGTGTACCAGATGAAGGAACAAGATAAAACCCCAGAAAAACAACTAAATGAAGTGGAGATAGGAAACCTTTCAGAAAAAGAATTCAGAATAATGATAGTGAAGATGATCCAGGACCTCAGAAAGAGAATGGACGCAAAGATTGAGAAGATGCAAGAAATGTTTAACAAAGACCTAGAAGAATTAAAGAACAAACAGATGAACAATACAATAACTGAAATGAAAACTACACTAGAAGGAATCAATAGCAGAATAACTGAGGTAGAAGAACAGATAAGTGACTTGGAAGACAGAATGGTGGAATTCACTGCTGTGGAACAGAATAAAGAAAAAAGAATGAAAAGAAATGAAGACAGCCTAAGAGACCTCTGGGACAACATGAAACGCAACAACATTCGCATGATAGGGGTCCCAGAAGGAGAAGAGAGAGAGAAAGGACCCAAGAAAATATTTGAAGAGATTATAGTCAAAAACTTCCCTAACATGGGAAAGGAAATAGCCACCCAAGTCCAGGAAGCGCAGAGAGTCCCAGGCAGGAGAAACCCAAGGAGAAGCACGCCGAGACACATAGTAATCAAACTGGCAAAAATTAAAGACAAAGAAAAATTATTGAAAGCAGCAAGGGAGAAACGACAAATAACATATAAGGGAACTCCCATAAGGTTAACAGCTGATTTCTCAGCAGAAACTCTACAAGCCAGAAGGGAGGGAATGACATATTTAAAGTGATGAAAGGGAAGAACCTACAACCAAGATTACTGTACCCAGCAGGAATATCATTCAGATTTGACAGAGAAATCAAAAGCTTTACAGACAAGCAAAAGCTAAGAGAATTTAGCACCACCAAACCAGCTCTACAACAAATGCTAAAGGAACTTCTCTAAGTGGGAAACACGAGAAGAAAAGGACCAACAAAAACAAACACATAACAATTAAGAAAATGGTAATAGGAACATACATATCGATAATTACCTTAAGCATGAATGGATTAAATGCTCCAACCAAAAGACACAGGCTCACTGAATGGATACAAAAACAAGACCCATATATATGCTGTCTACAAGAGACCCACTTCAGACCTAGGGACACATACAGACTGAAAGTGAGGGGACGGAAAAAGATATTCCATGCAAATGGAAGTCAAAAGAAAGCTGGAGTAGCAATACTCATATCAGATAAACTAAACTTTAAAATAAAGAATGTTACAAGAGACAAGGTAGGACACTACATAATGATCAAGGGATCAATCCAAGAAGAAGATATAACAATTATAAATATATATGTACCCAACATAGGGGCACCTTAATACATAAGGCAACTGCTAACAGCTATAAAAGAGGAAATTGACAGTAACACAATAATAATGGGGAACTTTAACACCTCACTTACGCTGATGGACAGATCATCCAGACAGAAAATAAGGAAACACAATCTTTAAATGACAGAATAGACCAGCTAGATTTAATTGATATTTATAGGCCATTCCATCCAAAAACAGCAGATTACACTTTCTTCTCAAGTGTGCATGGAACATTCTCCAGGATAGATCACATCCTGGGTCAGAAATCATGCCTCAGTAAATTTAAGAAAATTGAAATCATATCAAGGATCTTTTCTGACCACAACGCTATGAGATTAGAAATGAATTACAGGGGAAAAAATGTAAAAAACACAAACACATGGAGGCTAAACAATATGTTACTAAATAACCAAGAGATCACTGAAGAAATCAAAGAGGAAATCAAAAAATACCTAGAGACAAATTACAATGAAAGCACAATGATCCAAAACCTATGGGATGCAGCAAAAGCACTTCTAAGAGGGAAGTTTATAGCAATACAAGCCTACCTCAAGAAAGAAGAAAAATCTCAAACAATCTAACCTTACACCTAAAGGAACTAGAGAAAGAAGAACAAACAAAACCCAAAGTTAGCAGAAGGAAAGAAATCATAAAGATCAGAGCAGAAATAAATGAAATAGAAACAAAGAAAACAGTAGCAAAGATGAATAAAACTAAAAGCTGGTTCTTTGAGAAGATAAACAAAATTGATAAACCATTAGCCAGACTCATCAAGAAAAAGAGGGAGAGGACTCAATAAAATTAGAAATGAAAAAGAAAAAGTTACAGCAGAAATGCAAAGCATCCTACTACAAGAAACTCTATGCCAATAAAATGGACAACCTAGAAGAAATGGACAAATTCTTAGGTATAACCTTCCAAGGCTGAACCAGGAAGAAATAGAAAACATGAACAGACCAATCACAAGTAATGAAATTGAAAGTATGATTAAAAATCTTCCAACAAACAAAAGTCCAGGACCAGATGGCTTCACAGGAGAGTTGTATCAAACATTTAGAGAAGAGCTAACACCCATCCTTCTCAAAGTCTTCCAGAAAATTGCAGAGGAAGGAACACTCCCAAACTCATTCTGAGGCCACCATCACCCTGATACCAAAACCAGACAAAAACACTACAAAAAAAGAAAATTACAGACCAATATCACTGATGAATATAGATGTAAAAATCCTCAACAAAATACTAGCAAACAGAATCCAACAGCACATGAAAAAGATCATACACCAGGATGAAGTGGGATTTATCCCAGGGATGCAAGGATTCTTCAGTATATGCAAACCAATCAGTGTGATACACCATATTAACAAATGGAAGAAGAAGAACCATGTGATCATCTCAATAGATGCAGAAAAAGCTTTTGAGAAAGTTCAACACCCGCTTATGATAAAAACTCTCCAGAAAGTGGGCATAGAGGGAACCTACTTCAACATAATAAAGGCCATATACGACAAACCCACAGCAAACATCATTCTCAATGGTAAAAAACTGAAAGCATTTCCTCTAAGATCAGGAACAAGATAAGGAAGTCCACTCTCGCCACTATTATTCAACATAGTTTTGGAAGTCCTAGCCACAGCAATCAGAGAAGGAAAAAAAGGAATACAAATTGGAGAAGAAGAAATAAAGCTCACTGTTTGCAGATGACATGATATACATAGAGAATCCTAAAGATACCACCAGAAAACCACTAGAGCTAATCAATGAATTTGGTAAAGTTGCAGGATACAAAATTAATGCACAGAATCTCTTGCATTCCTATACACTAATGATGAAAAATCTGAAAGAGAAATTAAGGAAACACTTCCATTTACCTTTGCAACAACAAGAATAAAATACCTAGGAATAAACCTACCTAGGGAGACAGAAGACCTGTATGCAAGAAATTATAAGACACTGATGAAAGAAATTAAAGGTGATACAAACAGATGGAGAGATATAGCATGTTCTTGGATTGGAAGAATCAATATTGTGAAAATGACTATACTACCCAAAGCAATCTACAGATTCAGTGCAATCCCTATCAAATTACCAATGGCATTTTTTACAGAACTAGAACCAAAAGTCTTAAAATTTGTATGGAAACACAAAAGACCCCAAATAGCCAAAGCGGTCTTGAGGGAAAACAACAGAGCTGGTGGAATCAGACTCCCTGACTTCAGACTATACTACAAAGCTACAGTAATCAAGACAATATGGTACTGGGACAAAAACAGAAATATAGATCAATGGAACAGGATAGAAAGCCCAGAGATAAACCCAGGCACCTGTGGTCAACTAATTTATGACAAAGGAGGCAAGGATATATAATGGAGAAAAGACAGTCTCTTCAGTAAGTGGTGCTGGGAAAACTGGACAGCTACATGTAAAAGAATGAAATTAGAACACTCCCTAACTCCAAACACAGAAATAAACTCAAAATGGATTTGAGACCTAAATGTAAGACTGGACACTATAAAACTCTTAGAGGAAAACGTAGGAAGAACACTCTTTGACATAAATCACAGCAGGATCTTTTTTGATCCACCTCCGAGAGTAATGGAAATAAAAACAAGAACAAATGGGACCTAATGAAACTTAAAAGCTTTTGCACAGCAAAGGAAACCATAAGCGAGACGAAAAGACAACTCTCAGAATGGGAGAAAATATTTGCAAATGAATCAACGGACAAAGGATTATTCTCCAAAATATATAAAGAGCTCATGCAGCTCAAGATTAAAAAAACAAACAACCCAGTCAAAAAATGGGCAGAAGACCTGAATAGACATTTCTCCAAAGAAGACATACAGATGGCCAAGAAGCATATGAAAAGCTGCTTAACATCACTAATTATTAGAGAAATGCAAATCAAAACTACAGTGAGGTATCACCTCATACCAGTTAGAATGGGCATCATCAGAAAATCTACAAACAACAAATGCTGCAGAGGGTGTGGAGAAAAGGGAACCCTCTTGTACTGTTGGTGGGAATGTAAATTGGTACAGCCACTATGGAGAGCCGTATCGAGGTTCCTTAAAAAACTAAAAATAGAATTACCATATGACCCAGCAATCCCACTACTGGGCATATACCCAGAGAAAACCATAATTCAAAAAGACACATGCACCCCGATGTTCATTGCAGCACTATTTACAATAGTCAGGTCATGGAAGCAACCTAAATGCCCATTGACAGACGAATGGGTAACGAAGATGTAGTACATATATACAATGGAATATTACTCAGCCATAAAAAGGAACGTAATTGGGTCATTTGTAGAGATGTGGATGGATCTAGAGACTGTCATACAGAGTGAAGTAAGTCAGAGAAAAACGAGTATCATATATTACCACATATATGTGGAACCTAGAAAATGGTACAGATGAACTGGTTTGCAGGGCAGAAATAGAGACACAGATGTAGAGAACAAACGTATGGACACCAAGGGGGGAAGTAGCAAGGGGGGGGATGAACTGGGAGATTGGAAGTGACATGTATACACTATTATGTATAAAATGGATGACTAATAAGAACCTGCTTATAAAAATATAAAATTCTAACATTAAAAAAAAATAAACTGGGAAAGAAATGAATGGAAACATCAACAGAAATCTTCCTCTGCACAGATAACCGTTGTTAGCATTTTGATGATCTGGTTTCTAGAAATCTCTCTGTACTTCCATTCATATGTAAAAGTATACATATCCCCAATGAAGTGGGATCAAGTTGTGTCCTTTTTTGTTACCTTTCACCCATCAATCTATTTTCAAATCTGTAAATATAGACATGCAACCGTTATTTTCAGTGGATGGGTGCATACTCTTCCAGTGTGAGTCAGATTTTCCTTAACTCTCCGAGTAATAGACATTGAAGTTGTTAGAGTTCTTCATTTTAAATCATGATGTGATGAATATGGTTAGGTATTCATCTCTTCCTACTTGTCTGATAATCACCTTACTTAGGGTAAATACCTTGGAGTAGGTTTGCTGTGTCCCAGAGTATTTCCATTTTGTTCCCTATCACCTGGTTGCTCTTGAAAAAGGTAGTGTTAATTTATACGTCACTAAGTGAAGTCCTCATTTCCACATCTTCTCACCAACACTGCTTTGTGGTCTTTTTTAATTATTACGAATCAGAAATAGGCAAACTGACGGCTTCTTCTTTTACACTTTTTCTTTCTTTTTTTATTGCTTTAACTTTTTATCATGAAAATTGTAAGCATGTGCAACATTAGAATATGCACCCATCATCCAGTTTTTTCACCTAGTGATTTCAGCTCATGGCTAATCTTGTTTTGTTTGCATCTCACCTGTTTCCCTTCTGTCCATTTGAAGCAAGTTCCAGACATTATCATTTAATCTGTATCAAATTATTATAGAGCACCTCATTTTTATTTACATCTCTCTATTACTGAAAATAAGTATCCTTTTATATACATATTGGGTACAAAGTGTTTATACATTTTAATTTAGTAGTGAATTAGTTGATCATCTCTGATTTTATACCAATTGCATTAGTGTGATTTAGCACTTAGGTTTAATAATCTTAAGATGTTAGATGTAATGATAATACTCAGTTCCAGGAAAGTAATAGATTTTGTGCTGGTCAGATAACACCAGCATTTGGTCCTGGGCATGACATTTTCAGAAGGATATTGACAAATGTGTATATCTACAAGAGAGTGATCAGTGTGGGAAAATTAGGGAATAGTGTCACACAGAGGATGGTTGAAGGAGCCTGGTGGGGATCTTTAGTTTGGAGAAGGCAAAACTGAAGAAAGAGGGCGATGAATGGGGCAAGATGTGTCATGTGGAGGATTTCAGGGAGATAAAGAGGAAGAAGCTGCTAATTAAGTAGCAATAAATTATATCTCCTCTCTGGGTCTCATACTTGGATTTTACTCATTTTGTTTATATACAGCTGATGAAAGCAAGTGATTAGTTATGTGATGCAAATGATGCTTTTGTGTTTCCAGGAAAACCTGAGATGATCTTTGTCAGGTATTACTCCACACACCCATCTCTCCAAAAAAGGATTTAACTTTGAGATTTAAAGTGATTTTTGCCATACAAGAAAATACACTTGAGTAGAAAAAAGTAATTTTCCAGCTAGAAAACTGCCCAGTGTAGGCCCAGAATCTAATATCTATCACTTCAGAATAAAAGTTCTAAAATAATTTTTATAACTCACTGGAGGCAAAACTTTACCTGCACAGATGTGTCTTTCTTTACCCCACTTGGTGTGAACATTCATACATTTCTTTGCAGAAATAGTAATGTGTTAGAGTATATTGTGCTTTGCCATACCCTAGTAGGTGTTATGTAGTGCTGTATTATTACTGTTCTAAAACCCAAAGAAGTCTGAATTCTCAAACACTTTTGGCCCAAAGAGTTTTTGTACGTATAATATAATCGTTGTTTTTTTCATATATTGAATGATATACTGTGTATTTTGATACCTGATCACTATGCATATATAAAAAGAGGATAATAGTTTCCCCCATTTATCCCTTTGGAGGCTGTGAAAATAAGGTTAAGATGTAGATAGAACATTCAGAATAGGATTACCTAAAAATAACATGTTATAAATATAGTATTATTCTGTACATGTTTAACATTCCTTCTGAAAGTGGGAAGAATAAAGTTGAAGTGTATAGTTGAAATATTACAGGTGTTGAGCAAAGAGATATCTTCTAGAGGCAAATGACATTTCAAAATTTTCACTTCGTCTTCTTTGATTAGTGCATTATAATGTTATTTTGAATTGTTTGAAATGAAGTAATGTATCATAAAACAGAAACAGGCCTATTTTAAGGTCTACATTTATGAGCTCTTTGAATTTGCTTTTAGGCATATATATTGAAGTTACTTGTAAATGATGATGATGATTTCATTTTAGATCATGCTAACATCCTAGTTCAAGTAATCTAGTTTGCTTGTATTGTAAGCCACACCCCAAATGTCACACAGAAAGGCAGTATGGTTTAAAAATTTATTTATAAAAACAACAGCTCACTTGGTTGAAAAACAATCAAACAGCCAAAAAACGTATTACGTAAAAAAAATCTCCTTACCCTAATCTTTCTACCCAAAGGTAACTGCTACTAAAATATTTTGTGTATTTTTAGCCTCGAGAATCTTTCTACCCAAAGGTAACTGCTACTAAAATATTTTGTGTATTTTTAGCCTGGAAAATCTTTATTCATGTTAGTATATATGTGTATTTTTAAAAAAATGATACAAATAGGATTATGTATTCTCTATACTGACCATCGCTTTTTCACATGTGTCTTTTAAGATCTTTCTATAAGTGCACACACTGACCTTGTAGTCACTGTGTAGTATTCCATGTATATCGTAACTTCTATGACCAGTCCTTGAGGGACCTTTAGGTTGTTTCTTTTTTGTTATTAGACATGATCATGCACTGGCTATATGTGTAGTTCAACATATTTTTTTTGCAAGAAAATCCAAAAAGTTGACTCCTACCATGGAAATGCTAGATATGTACATTTAAACATACTGATAGTGTTGAATTACCCAAACAAAAGGTCTCACCGATGTATCTTTTTTTTTTTTTTATTACTTTCTGCTTTATAACAAAGTGAATCAGTCATACATATACATCTGTATCTTCTTATTGTGTTCATGAATGCTGTTTATCCCCTCTCGCTGCTGCTAGGTATTATTTATGTAGGTATGTTTTACTTTTTTCATTTAAATTAATTCATATTTTGTTAATGCCAATTTGAAAAAATTTACGTTATGAGCCATGTTGCAGACAGTGGTTTGTACTCATGTAGGTTCTCAGCTCCCATGCCTTTGGACTACCTTCTTGAGGCACTCTTATGACATTGGGGAGAAACAGATTCTTTGTCCTCTCTTCGTTTTGAGCTCCTTGTTCATATACTTCTAAAATTAAATAGCTTTCTTGAGATATAATTCACATACCACATAATTCACTCATTCAAAGTGTTAAAATTCAGCAGCTTTTAGTATATTCAGAGTTGTGCAACCAATCAACAATCTTAGAACATTTTCATCACCCTTAAAAGAAACCTCACACTTCTTAGCTATAATCCCTTCATCCTTTGAGTCCTGGGGCGGGGGTGGGGTTAATTATTTTAACCCCAATCTCATCTAATTAGCAGTTAGATTAGCCACTAATCTACTTTCTGTCTCTAGATTTGCCTATTCTGGACATTCAATATAAAAGGAGTCATGCAGTATGTGTTTGGCCTTTTGTGTTTGGCTTCTTTCATTTAGCATCATATTTTCAAGGTTCATGTACGTTGTAACATGTATCCTTTATTCTTTTTTATAGCTGAATAGTATTCCATTGTATGGATATGCCACATTTTATTTATCCATTCATCAGTTGATGGACAAATATTTGGATTGTTTTTAGCTTTTGGTGGTTATGAATAATGCTGCCATACTTTTGTATGGCTGTTTTTGTTTCTGTTGGGTATATACCTAGAAGTGGAATTGCTGGGTCATATGACTCTGAGGAACTGCCAGACGGTTTCCAAAGAGGCTGCATCATTTTATATTCCCACCAACAGTGTATGAGGGTACTACTCCAAATCTTTGCTAATACTTGTTATTTTCCATTAAAAAAATTAAATTATAGCCATCCTAGTAAGTGGTATCTCATTGTGGTTTTGACTTGTGTTTCCTTGATTGCTAATAAGGTTGAGCATCTTTTCGTGTGCTTATTGGCCATTTACATATCTTTAGAGGAATGTGTTTTTAGATTCTTTGCACATTTTAAAATTATTTAGTTTTGAATTGTAATGTTTCTTAACTAGTATATGATTTCAAAATATTTTTTCCCATTCTTTGGGTTTGTTTTCACTTTCTTTTTTTAAACATAAATTTATTTATTTTTGGCTGTGTTGGGTCTTTGTTGTTGTGCACGGGCTTCTCATTGCGGTGGCTTCTCTTGTTGCGGAGCACAGGCTCTAGGCGCGCAGGCTTCAGTAGTTGTGTCACGTGGGCTCAGTAGCTGTGGTTTGTGGACTCTAGAGTGCAGGCTCAGTAGCTGTGGCGCATGGGCTTAGTTGCTCCGCGCCATGTGGGATCTTCCTGGACCAGAGCTTGAACCCGAGTCCCCTGCATTGGCAGGTGGATTCTTAACCACTGCACCACCAGGGAAGTCCTCTTTTCACTTTCTTGATAGTGTTCTTTGAAGCACAAAAGTTTTACATTTTGCTGTACAATTTCTTTTTCTTTTGCTGCATATGCTTTTGGTGTCATATGTCAACATACATTTTTAGATGATGAATTTGATTGATGAAACACCTTTCCTTTGGATACTGAGGCAACATGTTATCTCAAACATTCCTTGAACATCTCAGGTGCAGGCTATTTTAAGGCGGCATCAACTAAGTTGACTAAGATATTTTACTTGGAAGTATTTTAAAAGCAGTTTCATAAGAAAATTAATCTAGGTTTTATAATATATGACCTTGCAATGTAGTTCCGTATATTTATGGTAAAACACTTGTTGTTACTTACTTTATAGGTACTAAAAAATAATCTATTTTCAGCTTAAGAATGCGGCTTTCTCGTGCCTTATTTTGATTAGCAGTAAGCCTCTTTTTTAAGCTAAGAATATGGTGGTTAATTTATTGCAGATTAAAAACCACTTTATCCAAACTATTATGTTTAAAGTTAATATCTCTAACTTTTTTGAGTAACACTAATTGATACTGAAATCGTTTGAGATTTTAAGCTGTTATTTTTGGTCATCCACAGAAAGTTAAAATTTTTTTTCTTTATTGTAGCTTTAAATCTCTTTTCTTCTGGATAATTAAGGGCATGGCTTACTGATAAGTATGACTAAAGTTGTACAAATTAAAGCTAGCAGGGTTCCATCCTTTAATGTCAGTGCTGTAAATTGTTCTCACATTCTTCCTGTTATTCTGGCGTATATAAATTATTATTTTGTGGGTGTAAAGGGATATGGGTCAGTAGAATTCAAGAAGTTGAAAATTGCCCTCCTTCACACTTCTAATAAGTAGTAACTCTTTTAGAGTGAAGTTAGAGTAATTATAAAGGAATGATAATGGCATCTGTTACCTATTTGGAAAAACAAATTTTATAATAAATGTAAATGGCTTACCATTTATTTTAGAAATAATATATTTCTAGGCCCTAGAAAGACTCTGCATTTCATAATTAAAGTTAGTGGAAGCTGGAACAGTTTCTGGGAATGTCATAATATGCTGTAGAGACAGTAATACTTCTAAAGATTCTGACATTTAGCCAATAAGTTGTTTGTATTTCCAAATAACTCCCCCTCCTCTAAATAGGTAAGAAGTATTTTCGGTAAATCAGTGAAGCTTTTTTGTGGTACTCATTATATCATTGAAGGTGCCTAAATAATAATAACATTTTAAGTTAAACAGATAATTCAGCTTACCACTTTGACATTACCACTGATTAGAACTGAAGGCTAAATTGAGGCTGGGGCTGGTTTTCATTGTCCAGAAAAGGCTCTTATATTTCTCCTTGTCAGTATGTCATAATCTTTTACAAGAAAAAAAGAAGAGGCTGCTACTTCAGGCAGTGTATTTGACTGTGTCATTCTCAGGGGTGGGCTGTCTGTGAATGAGTTCAGGTCTCTTGCTTAAGAAATTAGGAGCCTTGGTTCTGTTGCTCTGAGGGTGGCTGATTCCTAATGAAGGTCAAAATGCACTGAGCCGATGGGGCCAGTTACTGGCAGAATCATGATGCTCAGAAACTACTTGTGGGATGTCTGGAATTTCTTACTTTTAAAATCTCTCCTGTCATTTTTAAATCTCTCCTGTCATGCAAATCCCTAACCCAACATAAACTCATGTTATCCGCTCTTGTGGCCACATTGCTCAGCACTTTGGGGTGAATTAGTACAACTTTGAAGACTGTGTTGGTCAGGGTTCAGTTGTAGAAAATAGAATCTAATTCTTTCTACTTTAAACAGAAAGGGATTTATTACAGGGAATTAAATGTCTTTCTGAATTGTTAGTAAGAAGACTGGAGTAGCTTTGAGTGAGTCGATCTACAGTATTCTCCGTAGGTGTGTGGTTTCTAACCATAGCTGGTTCTTCAAAATTGCTGTACTTTCCTTTCACTTGTCCTTGATTGGGTGATTCTTCTGTTCCTTAAAGTGGCAATTCCTACTCTACTTCAGTCTGGTCCCTTTTAATCTTAGCAGATACTACAGCTCAGGCATGAAAGAAAAAGAAGCTGTGGTGTGAACTCGACTTAATCATTCTTATACCTTCTTTCTTGTCCCTTTCAAGTTACTGTGAGTAGCTTGCAGTACTTAAGGAATGTAGGAAAAAGGAAGCAAGAGTCAGCAAAGTTCTAGTGACACAGAGACTCTTGGAATTGGGGTCCAGGAAGTGAGAAGAGTAAGTATGAGGAGGAAAATAAAAACATTCTAGAGACTCCAAAAACAGCCTCTCAGGAGCACTTGATACCATCAGATTACTCTTTGCTTCTTGAAAACCTGTCTTCAGAGTCTAGGACATTCCACTCTCCTGTCTCACTGACTGAAACCATTTCTCTTCCCTTTGTTGAATCCTCTCCTTGCCTCAGGGCTCCGTCCTTTCTTTATTTTCTTCTCTCTTTGTGGGTAATCACCTGCCTAATTTGTCTCTAGCCTCAATCTTCCCCAGAGGTCTAGATTTATATTTTCAGTGGCCTACACCGATGTCCTCTTAGACATTTAATAGCCTTCTCAGATCAGTCTAAAACCAAACTTTTTTTCCTCCTCCAGCTCTGCCCTTTACCCGATGTCCTCTATCTTAGTAAATGGCATTATAATTTACCCAGTAACTCAGGCCCAGAACCTTGGCATTATCCTTCGTCTTCTCTTTCACATTCAGTCCATTAACAAATTCTGTTGGCTCTACCTTCAAACTGAATCCTGAAACTGACCACTTGTTTTTTTAAAATTAATTCATTAATTAATTTTAGGCTGCGTTGGGTCTTTGTTGCTGTGCACAGGCTTTCTCTAGTTGTGGCAAGCGGGGGCTACTCTTCGTTGCGGTGCGCAGGCTTCTCATTGTGGTGGCTTCTCTTGTTGTAGAGCACGGGCTCTAGGTGCATGGGCTTCAGTAGTTGTGACACGCGGGCTCAGTAGTTGTGGCTCATGGGTTCTAGAACACAGGCTCAGTACTTGTGGCGCATGGGCTTAGTTGTTCTGCAGCATGTGAGATCTTCCCAGACCAGGGATCGAACCTGTGTCCCGTGCATTGGCAGGCGGATTCTTAACCACTGCGCCACCAGGGAAGTCCCTGGTCACTTGTAATTGACCCTACTATTGAAACTTTCAAATATGCAATACAGTATTATTAAATATAGTCACCATGCCGTACATTACAACTCCAGGACTTTTGACTGACATTTTGTATCTTTTGACCACTCTCATGCCTTTCATCTACTCCTTATTCTCATAGATGTGTTTTGTGTGTGTGTGTGTGTGTGTGAGATTCCATATACGGTATTTGTCCTTCTCTGACTTATTTCACTTGGGCATAATGCCCTCAAGGTCCATCCATGCTGTCGCGAACGGCAGGATTTCCTTTTTTTAATGGCTGAGTAGTATTGTATATATACCACATTTTCTTTATCCATTCATCCATTGATGAACACTTAGGTTGTTTCCATGTCTTGGCTATTGTAAATAATGCTGCAGTGAACATGGGTGTGCAGATATCTTTTTGAGTTACTGTTTTCATTTCCTTCAGGTAAATATCCAGAAGTGGAATTTGTGGATCATATGATGGTTCTATTTTTAATTTATTGAGGAACCTCCATACTCTTTTCCATAGTGGCTGCACCAATTTACATTCTTGCCAGTAGTGCACAGGTATTCCCCTTTTTCCACATCCTACCAACATTTATTTCTTATCTTTTTGATAATAGCCATTCTAATAGGTGTGAGGTTATATCTCATTGTGGTTTTATTTGCATTTCCCTAATGATAAGTGATGTTGAGCACCTTTTTCACGTACCTGTTGGCTGTCTGGTTGTCTTCTTTGGATATGTCTTTTCAAGACTTTTGCCTGTTTTTCAATCTAATTGTTTGGTGTTTTTGTTGTTGAGTTAAATGAGTTCTTTATATATTTTGGATATTAACCCCTTGTCAGATACATGATTTGCAGATATTTTCTACCATTCCATAGGTTGCCTTTTCATTTTGTTGATGGTTTCCTTTGCTGTGCAAAGGCTTTTTGGTTTGATGATATACCACTTATTCATTTTTGCTTCTGTTGCCTTTGCTTTTGGTGTCAAATTTAAAAAGCCATCATTAAGACCAATGTCAAGGAGCTTACCACCTATGTTTTCTAGGAGATTTACAATTTTAGGTCTTATGTTTAAGTCTTTAATCCATTTTGAGTTGATTTTTGTATATGATGTAAGATAGTGGTCCAGTTTTATTCTTTTGCATATGGCTGTCTAGTTTTCCCAATATCATTTATTGAAGAGACTGTCCTTTCCCCATTGTGTATTCTTGGCTCCTTTGTCGTAAACTAATTGTCCATATATGTGCAGGTTTACATCTGGGCTTTCTATTGTGTTCCATAGATCTATGTGTCTGTTTTGCCAGTACCATACTGTTGTGATTACTGTAGCTTTGGAATATAGTTTGAAATCAGGATTCATGATGCCTCCAGCTTTGTTGTTCTTTCTCAAGATTGCTTTGGTTATTTGGGTTCTTTTGTAGTTCTGTACAACATTTAGGATTATTCTATTTCAGTGAAAAATGCCACTGGAATTTGGGTAGGGGTTTTGTTGAATCTGTAGATTGCTTTGGGTATTATGGACAGTTTAACAATATCCTTCCAGTCCATAAGCATGGAATACCTTTCTGTTTATTGGTGTCTTCAGTTTCTTTCATCGATATCTTAGAATTTTCAGCGTACGTGGCTTTTACTTCCTTGGTTAAGTGTATTCGTAGGTATTTTATTTTTTTGATGCAATTGTAGATGGGATTGCTTTTTAATTTCTCTTTGTGATACTGTAGTTGATTAGTATATAGAAATGGGACAGAATTTTAATATTTTTGTACCCTGTGACTTTACTGAATTTATTAGTTCTAACAGTTTTTGGTGGAATCTTTAGGATTTTCTATATATAATGTCATCTGTAAATAGAGAGTTTTATTTCTCCCTTTCTGATTTGGATGCTTTTTATTTTCCTTGCCTCATTGCTCCAGCTGGGACTTCCAATACTATAGTGAATGAAGGAGGTGAGAGTAGGCACTTGTCTCATTCTCCATCTCAGAGGAAAAAACTTTCAGCTTTTCACTGTTGAGTATACTGTTAGCTGTGGGCATGTAATATATGGCTTTTATTATGTTTCCTATATACCCAGCTTGAGAGTTTTTATAAGTGGATGCTAAATTTTGTCACATGCTTTTTCTGCATCTATTAGATGATCATGTGGTTTTTATCCTTGATTTTGTTAATGTGATGAATCACATTGATTTGCAGATGTTGAACCGTCTTTGCATCCCTGGAATAAACTCCACTTGATCGTGCTTTTAATGTATTGTCGAATTTGGTTTGGTAATATTTTGTTTAGTATTTTTACATCTATGCTCATTAGGGATATTGTGTAATATTTTTGTAGTGTCCTTGTCTGATTTTCGAACTGTATTAGGGTAATGCTGGCCTCATAAAATGAATTTGGAAGCGTTCCCGCTTCTTCTGTTTTTTGGAAGAGTTTGAGAAGGATTGGTGCTCTCCTTCAAATAGTAGAAATCTCCAGTGAAGCCATCTGGTCCTGGACTTTTGTTTGTTGGGAGATTTTTTGATTACTGACCCAATTAGCTTTTGAAACCTCAATCAGAATTTAAAAATTAATAATATTAAAATTTGTGGAAGTTCTGCATTTCGAGAGATGGAGCCCGAGGTCACCTTTGAGGACAAAATGCTGCTTTGGGAAATTCACTTAAGTAGGTCTTCTGGTTACTTAGAAGAACCCAAGATCTTATACTGGAATGTGGAGCCAAACTGTTTCACATAGTAAAAGCTAAGGGCTTTCCTCCCAATTCCCCCAGTGGAAGAAGTGTTGCCCTTCTAGATTGTTTTCTGTAGGTCTTTAGGGATGTCAGAGTACTGTATTTCTGGAAGATAAACATTCTTAGAGGTTTGGTAAGACTGGGCTTCCCATAACAAGTGGAATGTGGACTCTGAGCAATTGCGTGTCCATGGCAATATTCTGGTCTTTCAGTAGGAGTAGAAGAATTAAACACATGCATCATATAAGAACAGCAATATTATTGAAGTAAGAGACTGTCTTAAAAGAAAGAAACCTAAGAATAGTGAGTACTGGTAAAGAACAACCAAGCCATACTAAGTAAGGCTAGTTATATCTTTGTTAGGGATCAGATATGGCAAAAATATTAAAGGAGAACATTGATAAGAACATCAGAATCAGTAAAAAGAAGAAAGCTGGTGAGACCATACATGGAAAGAATTAGGGGTGAAGCTGAGAGAAATCTTTGTTCTTCTTTACTGAAGAAACTGGAGAAAGTTCCACTTTAGATACCGAAGTCTACAGTTAAATCTTTTACTTGCTACTCCCGGAAAGACTGTCTTCTCATTCTGTTCATTTGCTGGTGCCATTGCTTCTGCTCTCTTTTTGTTATCTCCATCATCTAGATGTTAGCCTGTTTTTTTTTTTTTTAAGTTTTACTTGTCCTTATAGCCCCACTCCCTCCAAGAATTCCTCTCCAGTTGCACAAAACAAAACTGCTTTTTTATGTTCTTGCTTTT
This sequence comes from Hyperoodon ampullatus, assembly GCF_949752795.1. Lineage (NCBI taxonomy): Eukaryota > Metazoa > Chordata > Mammalia > Artiodactyla > Ziphiidae > Hyperoodon > Hyperoodon ampullatus. The sequence goes on from NC_136927.1 coordinate 2,663,353, forward strand.
CTTATAGCTGTTTTGTAGTACTCTGATGACATTTGAAGTAAGTCGTCTGATATTCTGTAGTTTATGGAGCAGTCACTTTTTAGGTTAAAGAGTGTATTTAATGTGATATTAGCCGTGTTTATTTTGTCTTGAGTATATAGTATATACAGTGAGATTTAAATTGCTGGAGACTTAATGCTGATGTGCTGTTACCATGAGACAGTGACAAGGAGGAATATTGCTGGAAAACAGACTGTGATAGGTTAGAACCCCCAAATGAGGAAGCTGTGAGAGAGAATGGGAAGATAGTGGTGCCAGTTGGAGACCTGGCGATTCTTCCTAAAGCCACTGCTCTCACTCTGTCTCTCCCAAAAGTACCTGATGAAACAGGAACAAGATAACCTTTTCTTTTATCTGCTCCCTGGTGACTATAGTCAAGTCTAGCCATTGGGCCCAGATACTGTGTCCCAGGCGATTTTCTATCCAAAAGACATAGATATTTCCAACCTCTCTTTAGTTTCATTTCTGCCAAATTTTTGAGGGCCAGGGGCCAATTCACTAGAACAGTATTTCCCTGTAGCTTGTTTTTTAAATTGTATTCTGAATTTAGCTTATATTCCTAAATGGCTTTTCAGGGTTTTTTCTCCCCATACTCTCAGAGGAAGTGATGTTTTTCTGAACCTCCTGGGTACCATTTTAGTAAGTTAAGAATTCAGTTCACTGAATGATATGACCTGAAAGAGTTAATACAAGTTTCTTAAGTACCGTAGTAATTCCCAGGGAACAATTTATGCGTTAGAGTGTAGCTTAGTATCTAGCCAGTTACACACACACTATGGATTTTGTTTCCCATTTTGGAAAGTAGATTTAAGTCCTTGAAAACAAATGGAGATTGAGCTTAAATCTAGGAATCCTGCTTCATAAATAGCTAAACATGTAATGTTTCAGTGAGAGAAGGGGTATATTATAATAATAAAGATGAAGCAAGTTCATATTCTAGCTCAGCACTGTACTTCTGTGAGACTTTGGTAGATTAACCTGTCTACTTTTTTCTCACCTTTAAAGTGAGGGTTGATGCTGTGTCAGGGAGAGCATAGGGCAGTTGTTAAGCACTTAGGTTTTAGTATATAACCCAGGTGCACTGAGTTCAGTTCCTGGCTTTACTACTTGATAACTGTGTGACCTTAGGCAAATTAATCTCCAGCTCAGCCTTTTTCACTCAAACTGGAATAATACCAGTATCTAACTCATAGAGTTGGTATGAAGATTAGCAACTCGGTAAATGTGAGCTGTTGTTTTTATTATTCATCATCATGACTCGGTAAGTGATAAAAAGTGCCAAGTACTGTGCCTGGGACATGGTAGCAAACACTGAATAGAGGGTAGCTTTTGCTGTTAGTGTTATTGGTTGCAGAAGGTTCATCTGCAGAGAGTTCTAGTCTTAAGGTACAGATGGAGTGAGCCACTCACAGAACAGAACGTTCTGATGCTCTGCCCCCTGTGTCTCATGTTGTTAGCCTCTGTCCTATCTCTGGAATGCACTTCTCATAGTTTTGTACACGTCACTGTCGAGTTTGTGGCTGGCTTGCTCTTCCACCTCCTTTTTGCCCCCTAGGCAGAAGTAACTTGAAAGTGAACTTTAGTTTTGGCATTTTCTTCATTTCCCTTCTGTATCCTTGTGCCTCCACTACTTCTGCTGCCTCTTTCCTCAGTCTTCAGCTGCCCTGTGGTTGCAGTTAAAAAAAAAAAAAAAAAAGATCCCGTATGTACGTGTATGACTTTGACTTCCTGAGGGCTGTGGTTCTGGGATAAGGTGTGGGCTCACCCTTATTAGACTGTGGCTCATTATCACTTAAGGGGAAAGTCATTCTTGGAGTTGCTCATCTGAAAAAGAGGCTGGCTTCCCAGACGGGAGGGTGGCACAGGGGCTGGAGAGCAGGGCGGTAGGAAGAACTCTGGGTTTCTATAGGTTGAAACTCTGCTTGACTCTTGGACCTGAGTGTGACTGACCAAGATGTCCAGGAGGGAGCTGCCCTGGTGTGTGTCTGGGAGGGACCAGCTACGTGGAGGCAGATAGAGGACTAAGAAGTGAGGAATATGGGCACATAGCCTGTGCAGGCTTACCTGCCCTCTGGGGTCTTAGAGAGCACCCTGCTGGTAGAGCGAAGGAATTTACTTCTTGAGCATTGCGGGGCTGCTGATAAAGTAGCAGGAGGAGGATGAAGTTCGGCTTTTTGTCCTTTATGTCTCATGTTTATGCCATCATTTTATGTAGCACAACAGTGTAAGTTCATGATGTTGGTGCTGTATGGGTGAGTTGCCCCAATAACAGTAAGTTTGGTTTGCGAGGAGTAAACTACTTTGAGTCAACCAGTATATAACGGATCAAAGGGGAGAGTGTGAGACGCCCCCCAGCCTGGCAAATAACGTGATCTAAAAGTAGTAATAGGATGAGTACTCCGTAAAGGGAAAAATGGGCATTCAGCAGTGAACGCTGAACCTAGAAACTAAAAGTTGTCAGCGTTTGTATGTAGTTTTCTTAATGTCCAAATTTTTGATAATTCTGTATTCCAGAGATCTCCAGTATTTTTGAAAATTTTCCTTTCCCTAGAGGCTAGTGATCATCTAAATGGGATTAGGAAGTAAGTCTCTGAGCTAAAGGGGGAAAAGATCATTCCTGCTGGTGGCAGGAGAGTGTACCTTGACCAAGAAATCTGTGGATTTACCAGAAACAGGGTATTTACATGAAGGTTTTAGTTCACAGGCTGTGGTCCCTGTTTTCATTTACTTAGAGCACTGGAGACCAGCTGAGCCTATAGTGTGACTGTGGGCTGGACATTGAAGGAAATTTGAGGCTCAGACAGGCGGAAGTAGATTATTTCTAGTTCCATATTTAAACGATGGTAGCAGAGGCACCTGTAGGCCTTCAGAGATGCACGAGTTTGGGATTTAACCATCCCTTCCCATGTCCATTTCTGAGGATAAGAGAGAAGAGGCATTTCAGATTATTACTGATTGTTGGTGATCTGGAGAAACTCCCCCATCCCCCCTTTTCTTTTTAAAAAGAAAAAGAGTAGCATGAAAAGATTCAGGCATTCACTACTTCTTAAAAGGAAATGGGTTCTGGCCTATGTTTTGAAAGAGTAAGGATCTGAAGTAGGACAGACACCAGGTTGGAGAACTAATTTGTCATGTCATGGATGCAGGAACACACTATACATGGAAATAGCTTGTTGAAATAGGATTTGCCTTGAAGAACAAGGCACAGAAAGGTAGGTTAAATGTCAGGTGGATACATGTGTTTTTCCGGTGATTATATCCCATTGGCTCATTAGTTTTTTGTTTTTAAAAAAAATTTCCACATTATCCCAATTTACAGTTTCTTTTCCTGAGGCAGTTTCTCTAATTTGGATCCTGTTATTGTTACCTTTTTTGAGTAGAGGCTGGATATCTAAGTGATGCAGATGATGGCATGGAAGAACTCAAGACCATGAAGTAGATTACAGTTGACCCTTGAACAACACTGGTTTGAACAGTGCGGGTCCACTTATATGCAGATATTTTTCACTAAATACATACTACAGTACTACACAACCTCACAGATGCGGAACCACATAGAGGGCCAACTGGACTGTAAAGTTAAATGCAAATGTTCAGCTGTTTGGGGTTGGTGCCCCTAATCCCTGCATTGTTTAGGGGTCAGCTGTATGTCCTCTTTTACTCTTCTTAAGGTGCCTGGCTTAATCTTGGATTGGTGCTTACGCATTTTAGTGAATATCTTTCATTTGGGAGTTGTTTTGAAAATTGCTGGTACTTAGAATAAAAGCTGATATAAACTTAGACCACATTTGTATTTATAAAATGTACTGACCATGACTCCCAATTTTGGAAATAACCATAATTGAAAAAAATTAAAACACAAGTTGAGAGAAGTTAAATTTTACTACTACTTGGAATTAACAGCTTAACCCATATTCTGTTTCTACTCCATAAAATTCAAAAAGTATGTAGCTCTAACTAGTTGTGCCCTTTGTGTAGTTTCCTTAATGGTTCACCCAAGAATTGGCTATAGTCCATTTCTGAATGCCCAGTGGGGCTGCCCACCACTCCCAGACCTATTGCAAATATTATCACTGTCATGAATAGAAACCACAATAACTAGGTTAGCATACGCAGACCATGTGAGTTGTAGTTACAGGGCCCATGTTTGTCATTGTTGGGTGAAGGACCATTCACAGTGGACTCCATACAAATGATGAATGGAAGCATCAGTCGAATGTGCTTGAGCAGATCCTGTGTCAGCCTCTGTGCAGAGTGCTTTTCATAGGGTGGAAAGGGCATCGGGTCCTCACAATAGCCTCATGAGGTTGAAGATAGGGAACCAGCCCACAGCGAGGTTGACCAGTTGCCCAAGTAACACATTTCGTGGTAGAGTTGGGTTCTGCATCAACATTTTAGACCACCGTCCATTTCACCAAGGTTCAGATTATTTTTTTAAGGCAAAAAACCAGAGCTGTGAACAAATCGGGACAGTATGACTTCATTTTATGTCTTATGTTTATGCCTGCATAAATGAATATAAGGAAGAGGTCTTTTAAAACAATGTTTTTCATTGGTAATTATCATTTTAGAAATTAATTTTCTGGGGAAAATGTTGGTAAAAGCAGCATCATAAAAGTTAAATTTAACAGTCCTCACATTTCATTTGCAGGAACATTTTTTGTATCATTTAATGCGTTAAAAGCTCCTGAAAAGAATTAACTCAAATGATCAATCTCTATTTTTTCATGCATATCAAAACCACACATTTATTAAATCACATACAGTTAATTACATTTCATTGGCTTTCACATTGGCTTCGTAAGTCTGGCTAGACTGTTGAGCTCTGCTAGCTAAGGCATTAACCCTTGCCCTTATGAAAAACATATCCTGAAGGATAAGGGCAAAATATTATTGACTATATTGTGCTTAAATATCTCAAAATGAAATAGAATGAAGCAAAGTTAAATGAAGAAACTGTTGGACTTAACTATATTCAGTTGACTACATTAAGGAATTCTCTCTGCTGTGTAACTGCAGATGCCTAAAATAATTAACCAAGCAGCACTAAATGTATGTGATAGTGGTTTACTTTCTTGTATCTATTGGGAAGTTCTCATATGATTATAACTAAGTTTCAGTTAGTTTATTTCCTCATTTTCTCTGATTTAAATTGGAAGGGACCTATCTGGCCAAATCTAGTCCTTTATCAGTCATGTTATATGATAAATCCATTGATGTATTTTATTAAGATATAAGGTTTTTAAAAATACTAAGGTAACTGAAGATTTCAGAATATCTCATATCTAAAATTTGATTTTGAATCTTCTCTGAAATTAGGGCTAAAAATCTTTGTTAAAATATAAATGAGTCAGTCATATCAATAATGGAGTTATTTTTTAATTTAATTTAATTCTTAATTTTCATTGAGGTATAGTTGGTTTACAATGTTTTGTTAGTTTCAGGTGTACAGTAAAGTGAATCTGTTATACATATACATTACTATATATAAAATAGATAACTAGGAAGGACCTACTGTATAGCATGGGAAACTCCACCCAATACTCTGTCCTATATGGGAAAAGAATCTCAAAAAAGAGTGGATATATGGATATGGAGTTATTTTTAAAATATAGACATCCGTTGGTGAAAATGTACTCTGCCATTTGCAAATTTAAATCTTAAAATTTCCACTGTGTTTCCAGTCAGCTTTCTCTTCCATTCTCTACATCAACTTTACCCCATCCTTCTCAGTCCCCTGGTGTCTCCCTCCTCACAGGTGTCCTTCATAGACAAAATAGAAGCCATTAGTGGAAACACCCTTGACTTCCTACCCATCTGTCCACATGTTTATACTTTTAGGCACGCATCCTTACCATCTGTATCTTAAGGGCTTCTGGTCCTAATTTCAGAAACTATCCCCTGAATTCATCTATCATGCCCAAATTCATTATCCGTGAAATCTGCTGTTGTATGCCTTCCATATTCTTACCTACAGGTCTTGAGAGGACAGGACATAGACCTTTGCAGCACATCCCAGAGTCCTCCCTCTAGAGTGAATTTGATCCAGTAATTAATTCCCTTTATGTCTGGTTCTTCAAAGTTAGGAAATCACACAACAGTTCCAACATTCAGGGCACTTCTCCATCTTACCTTCCCCCACTCCCTTACCATGAGGGCTGCACTGTATGAGTAGGACACCTCATAGCTCTTACAAGCTATAGTTGCTGACAAGTAACACTGTTGTAAAAGGGGCGTTTCATGGCCTTGTAGTGTATGAATTCCCATGACATCTTCATTAGCTTTTACAAACTATTCTCTTAGTTTGTGAGACTCTCGGTAGGGATTCATATTAAATATATCTATAGCCACAGTTCTTGAAGGCATCTGCCCTTCCCCAGCCATCTGGTACCGCTTAAATTTTTTAACCTTTATTTTGTGTGAAATACAGCACATAAAATAGTGCATAAAGCTGATGTGTACAGTTCATCCAACTGTAAAATAAACACCTGTGTAGTCACCACTGAGATCAAGAAGTAGGACATTGCCAGCTCCTGGAAGCACTCACATTTGTTACCTCTCTTGAACGATTAAGGCAGGTATTCCATGAGTTCCATCCATAAGTTCCTACATTGTAATTCATGCAAGTTAGGAGGCTGCAGTTTATTTAGAGTATCTAAGATTCACTAATTCACTGTCTTCACCAATCTTTGGATTTTAGTTTTCCTTTTTCCAATGTTTAGTTTTCTGTATGTATTCTGAAGATTATTTTCTTTGACCAAGAAAGTATTTGTAGAGTTATGTTTTCTGTAATTGTTAACAGTGTAGTATAACTAAATGGAACTTCATTTTTTACAAACCTCATCTTATTCTGAGATTGCTTCCTGATGATAATTCTAGAGATTCATGCTATTCTTTTATACACGATATGTCTTTGTCTTTTGAACATTTCTGAGCTTATCAGAAAAATACCTGCTTGATCATGTTAATCTCTTTAAGTATCTCTTCCATTTCTTTGTCCTTGAAATCATGTGTTTGTAGTCAGAATGTAGTCTCTCTTTGACTCAGGACACTCTTGTAGTTGATGTACATGTGTATACTCATGATCTTAGAAAATGTGATGTTTTTAAGTTTTTTTCTCTTGCTTCACCTCTTTATCAGGCTCTTTCCTCTTTCTGTTTTTTCCCTGCCTCCACCTCTGTCCACTTTTCTCTCCTACCTCTTTCTTCCTCTTACTTGAACATGATACAGAAACCAGAAAACACAGAACCAAGTTTTAAAATATAATGGCACAGGTGCTAAGATGACATAGGTGTCACATAGCTATGACCTGAGGGTCTGAAGAGAAAGCAAACAGATACTAATGAGTTAAGTGTTAGCACGTTGAGGATGGTCTGAGAGGTGCACATATTATTATCTGACCACTGGGCAGATCTTCTGTGATGACAGTACCTTCTTAAAAACAAAAAAGATGAGCTGAACTTTCTCTGCTGCTGTATTTATGATTTGTAATTAAATGTATCTTTTTTCCTCTTTCACACTGTTGTAGTTATGGACAGATGTACTTCTCAATTATATTTGCTTTTAAAAAAACTGTAGTAACACAGAATGTAGCTTAATAAAACTTTAAATCATTAATGATGTTCATAGATTGATGTGTAAGCTGTACCTATTCATCTCTGGTGCTAGAAATGGTGATCTTTGACAGTGTGTTTCATTAGTAAGTTGTTTTAATGAGGGAGGACATTTGGAGCAGTTAGCTAATCTGATCATTAAAATGTTCTTTCAGGCTTACGGCATAAGCTAAGGTATGACTCATAAAAATTTTTTCTATAAAAAGCAATCTCAAAATGTTGTCTGGAAATACTATGCAGCTAGAATTTTCTGTAGGTTTGAAGGTTTTAGTAGCTCTGAGCACTGATATTGATTTTGAAAATTAAACCAATTGGCAGTCCTCCCTGGAGGACTTGATTTCTGAGACCTTTATATGTGCTTGCACTACAGTAAATAAGAATGCATCCTAGATGGAGCCAAAATGTGGTGGGTTTTAAGCATTTAATAAAATCATTAAACATTTTAACTATTTAATTTCTCTTTGCAATTGCAAATAAGGATTAAATAATGATCGTTATAGATAGGAATATGGTACAACATTTCTAAGGCATGGTTTGGGACATTAGTGCAGCTTTTCCCCAAAAACATCTAAATTAGAGCCCTGGTTTTCAGGCTGCTCCTCAGAACTCCAGGAGTTACGGGAGTTCCCTCAGGCATGAATTTGGGGGTAAGGGACGTATGTAGCGGTGAGGGGAAGACACTGTCCCTCCCCACTTTCCATCCAGCTCTGCTTTTCTCTCTTTGTTTGCCCTCTGGACAAAAATAAAATGTAAGATTTAACTTAAAGAAAGGCTTACTCTTGTAACGATGAAAAGTTGAAAAATCTGGGACAGTGGGCTATGGCAACTATAGTTTTCTCTCTGGATGGTTTTCCTTCTGTCTTGTTGTTTTGCACCCCCCCCTTTTTTCCACACTGCGTGCAAATGCCTAAACATAGTTCTTTGGTGGAAGGTGTTAGTTACTGTCCCCCTCACCTCGGCCCCCTCTTCCTCCCATAGAGCTCTACAGCATCATCTTGGAGACACAGCGTTAGTTCAGGGATGGGCATGTGATCACCTAGCTCGACTGGCATATCCCGTTGGGTACTTTTCTGCAGGACCAGCAAGGCAAGACTGCCTTTTCTTTCTGGATTGCTGCTTGTGTGTGGGCTGCCTAGAGGCTGCCTCCTTGGCTCTGTGGGAGAGCTGCTCTGAGGAGTGCAGCGCTTGGAGGGAGCCGAGCCCAGGGACTCAAGCCCTGATGACACTCTAGGGATCTGGGCCCCTTACAGGTAAAAGCCTTCCACTCCAGGGCTACTTACTTGCATTATGGGTACATTCCCTTTTTTGTTCAAGCTATGCGATTTTTTTCCACTTAGAATTGAGAACTATGAACAATACTACCTTAAGGAAGATGGAAAACTAGGAATGGTACTTGGTCAGGTCATTGTTGTTGTTTTATTGAAGTGTGGTTGATTTACAAGGTTATGTTAGTTTTAGGTGTACAGCAAAGTGATTCAGTTATACATATATCTATTTTTTCATATTCTTTTCCCTTATAGATTATTACAAAATATTGAGTATAGTTCCCTGTGCTATATAGTAGGTCCTTGTTGGTTATCTACTTTATATTTAGTAGTGTGTATATGTTAATCCCAAACTCCTAATTTATCCCACTTCCCCCTTCCCCTTTGGTAACCAGAAGTTTGTTTGCTATATCTGTGGGTCTATTTCTGTTTTGTATATAAGTTCATTTGTATCTTTTTTTTAGATTCCACATATAAGTGATATCATATGACATTTGTCTTTCTCTGTAGGGCTTACTTCACTTAGTATGATAATCTCTAGATCCATTCGTGTTGCTGCAGATGGCATTATTTCATTGTTTTTTTTTTACAGGCCATTGTTATTAAAAGAATCATAGTCTAGGCTTTTAGGTTTTAATTTTTAAGTTTATCATTATATATATTTTAAATATTTATTTATTTACTTACCTATTTACTTACTTATGTATGTATGTATGTATGGCTGTGTTGGGTCTTTGTTTCTGTGCGAGGGCTTCTAGTTGTGGTGAGCGGGGGCTACTCTTCATCGCAGTGCGCGGGCCTCTCACTGTCGCGGCCTCTCTTGTTGCGGAGCACAAGCCCAGACGTGCAGGCTCAGTAGTTGTGGCTCACGGGCCTAGTTGCTCCACAGCATGTGGGATCTTCCCAGACCAGGGCTCGAACCTGTGTCCCCTGCATTGGCAGGCAGATTCTCAACCACTGCGCCACCAGGGAAGCCCTATCACTATATTTTTTTTGCTCGTAATGAGTGACTTTACATCTGGCTAGGAATGCATTTAAATAAAACATTTTGGATACCTTCTCAGCACAAGATTACTGTGTGGTCCCTTAGTGCTGACATTCTACTCCAGAGGATCTGGGGGCTCCCTGTTTGGAATACCGTGAGAACCATAGAGAAGAGGCACCAGTTCCACAGCAGTTCCTGCTGTCACTCTTCAGTTTATGAACCTCACTTTCAGGAGTTTAGCAATTTCAAGACAGTATCTTTAGGCTTCATGGAACTCTTTGGGGGATACTACTCTTTAGGGCATTCTGGAGGTTACTGTAAAAAGGAATAATACTCAGTAATTAAGCCCTGGAGATAGGAATTTATACTGCAGCCATGATTCTTTGGGTCTTAGGGCAAATCGAGGAAGGCTCTTTGGCTGAATGAATCTTGAGGCTTCCGCTTTGCCTCTGGAGTTACTGTCCTCATTTAGAGCAATAGATACTTTCATAAAGATATTTTATAAGCAAGATGTTACCACACTTTCTCCATTTCACTTCTGGCTCTGCCATTCTGCTGTCATCTTTGCAGGCCACATAACATCAGGGGCTGGAGGAGAGATGTTCCTTCCTCTTTCATGGCCTTCTTAGAATGAAGCACCCTTTAACATTCCCACCACTTCTGTTAGTTTGTTTCTTCAGTTTTAGAATGTAAACTTCAAGAGGACAGGGGACCAGTTAGTTTTGTTCACGATAACGTTCTTCACTAGACCCAGTGGAGTGCCCGGCACAGCAGGTGCTCATTATACAATCTGTTGAATAAATGAATGAAGCTCCTCTATTACCTAAATTTCAGTGGCTGGTGGGGCTGATTCTCATCAGACCAGTGCAGAAAACAACAGGTATTTTAAAGCAGTTAGACCTTAGAGGAACAGTGTCATGCAAATGTGTAGCTCCGGGTAGCCTACTCAGATGCCAGGCCCATAATGTTAGTGAATGAAGGGGGGGTGTGTTCCGGGGGCAAAACAGATTTTACTCTCAATTCTTTATCAATATTAGGTCTCCTTAGGGTTACTGACATTCTTCAATGGGAATAACTGCTGAAGATTCCTGTTGAAACATAAACTTTTCTTTGCTATGTGTTTTAGAACATGTCAAGAGTATGTGACAAGTTAGTGTTGGGTTGATTGTCCCAAGTTTTGCAACCCTGGCCCAGTGCTCCCTCCGCGCCCCCAGTCACCTAGGCTGCTCGTTCCTGGAGCAGTGGGAGGAGAAGCTGCCAGGTTAGCTACATGAGAAGCCCCCGAGGAAGGGAAGTCTGTCCTCTGCTGTGAAGTTGTGAGCCCACTGGGAGGAGTTTTACTTTGGGGGATTTCCATACTGGAAATGGTTCTGCCTGTGTGTTACTCCATGTACTTACACGGAGTAGCAATTCAGCACATTCGAATAGTAAGGCCTGCGGTTGCCATTTATAGCATATGTACTGAAGAAACAAAATGATGAGTTGGCAATCATATCTGCCATCTTCTCGCTTTGGTTGAATTTTAAAGTGACAAACGTTAAGAAATTTAATAGGATCAAAAGATAATCTTAAACATATAACGAAGTCTTAGAAAAAATATGTGGCCAGGTATCTCTGATACTGTCATTATTTCCATAATTACTTAATTAAAAAAACCTTTATTGAAACTAGTGCTAATTTTCTGGATGTTTGTGGTAAGAATATTTGTATTTCTCTTGTTGTACCTCTGTGTTAGTTATTCTTTGAGTCCATTTTATGTCCCACCTACTAGTAGGTTCTCTTCTCATTTTTTCTACTTCAGTGTCCAGGTCTGGTCTTTTCTGCATTTCCATGTATCTCTTCCTTCCTCAGGTTACTTCTCTCACATCTTCATTTCCTCATCTTCTCTGTTTATCTTTTGCTTTTGATTCACTCCATTTAAATCTACAGCTTGACTATCTCTCATTTATTTATTTTTTAAATTATTCATGAGTGTCAGTAGGAGGTTTCAAATAGGCTAAGAGCCAACTATGCTTCCTGACCACCTACGCTGTGGTTGCTTCCTTCTTAGAATTAACTGTTGGCTAGAATTCTCCTTTGGTCATGCAAAGTATATAGGCCTTTACTTAATATTTATTAGAGGAAAGATATGTAGCTGGGCAGGTTTCTAATCTCAATCAATTAAAAATAACTAGTGAATTTTTCAGGGTGATTATTTAAAGTGCTATACTGATAATAGATACTGAAACTAAGCCATATGCACAACCTGGCATTTTAAAAAATCTGTTTTAAGTATTCTAGATCTATACCTTGGAGCAGATTAATTTTTCAATGACAGGCCTCATTTTCTGTACATTGAGTTATGACTTGGTACCACGCTTTATTGCAAAACTCTCAGACCTAAAGGATTTAAAGTTTATTATTGCAATTCTAGAGCAGGATAGAAAGGAAAGAAAAATAGTTTTCCTGAGTGAAAGGACCTAGTTCTCACAATAGCATTTTGATCTGAGGACTATACTGTGATAAATAACTCTCACTGTAGAACCTGGATGAAATTAACCTTGAGAGAACTTATATACCCCTGAGGCATTAGGTGTCTGATTATGACTTTGTATAATCTGTTTTCACACAGCGTAGTACATAAATATGTGTGTGAGCTGAGTGTAAATGCAACCTTCCTTTACCTTTTTTTTTTTTTTTTTGACTCTATGGTGACTCCTTTTAGAGAGGATTTGTCTAACACTGCTTGAATCTTCTCTTTTTGTCATTGTGGTAATCTTATTTAAGTAGGATTTTGTTGACTGTGTTTGAACATAAATAGACAGCAGTAGAAAATTTATACACCACCAAATTCATAATCGTTCTTGGATTTATTTTATCTAAAGAAATGCCATTTTTTAATATTTTCTGGTATCTTCACAAACTCCATTAGAATACTAAGGTTTAAAAAATTAAGTATAATTACTTTTTTCTTTTCAGACTATTGAAGGAATACACAAGATTTAAAATTCATTAATTTTTAGAAAATAAAAAATTTGCATTTATTTTTTAAACTAACACTCTGCAGTGTAAATTATAGTGTTGAAATATATAATTAAGAAAAACAGTACTTATTAACAATTACATGCATACACAACTGGTTTTTCTCCCTGGGAGACTTTTTTTTTTTTTTTAACTTTGCATTTTATATTGGAGTACAGTTGATTAACAATGTTGTGTTAGTTTCAGGTGTACAGCACAGTGATTCAGTTATACATATAAATGTATCTATTCTTTTTCAAATTCTTTTCCCATTTCGGTTGTTACAGAATATTGAGCAGAGTTCGCTGTGCTATACTGTAGGTCCTTGTTGGTTATCCATTTTAAATATAGCGGTATGTACATGTCAATCCGAAACTCCCTAACTTTCCCTCCCCCAACCTCCCACCCTTTCCCGCTGGTAAGCATAAGTTCATTCTCTAAGTCTGTGAGTCTTTTTCTGTTTTGTAAATAAGTTCATTTGTATCATTTTTTTTTAGATTCCACATAAAAGCAATATCATATGATATTTGTCTTTGTCTGACTTACTTCACTCAGTATGGCAGTCTCTAGGTCCATCCATGTTGCTGCAAATGACATTATTTTATTCTTTTTTATGGCTGAATAATATTCCATTGTATATATATACCACATCTTCTTTATCCATTCCTCTGTCAACAGACATTTAGTTTGCTTCCATGTCTTGGCTATTGTAAACAGTGCTGCAATGAACATTAGGGTACTTGTATCCTTTCAGACCATGTTTTTCTCCAGACATATGCCCAGGAGTGGGATTGCTGGGTCATATGGTAGCTCCATTTTTAGTTTTTTAAGGAACCTCCATACTGTTCTCCGTAGTGGCTGTACCAATTTACATTCCCACCAACAGTGTAGGAGGGGTCCCTTCCCTCCATACCTCTCCAGCACGGAAGACATTTTCATGTACTGTCTAAAAGGTACTTCAGGGGATTGTTTATAGTTTATACTTTTCTTTTACAGTTTTCTATGCTTGTTTTACTAGACTTCTAAGAAAAACTTGGGTAATTTTAGGAAATTTTAGGAAATAAACATTTGTGTCTCATTTATTTAATTTTTTATTTTGAGGTAATTATAGATTTGTGTGTTGTTCTAAGATACTGTATAAGGGAGATCCTCTGCCCCTTTTACCAGGTTTCCCTCAATTGTAGCATCTTGACAACTATAGAACAATATCATATCCAGGATATTGACATTGATACAGAACATTTTCATCACAAGGATCCCTCTTGTTACCCTTTTATAGCCACACCCATTTTCCTCCTGCTGACCTCAGTACTACCCCTGGCAACCACTAATTTGTTCATTTCCGTAATTTTATTTCAAGAACTATAGAAATGGAATAGTACACTATGTAACTTTCGGGATTGCCTTTTTTCACTCAGCATAATTCTCTGGATATTCATCCAGATATCACCAATTCATTTCTTTTTAGAAATGAGTAAATTGTTTTCTAGACAATGGTGGTAGTAGAAATGTCTCTTGATTTTAAGGACCTTTGAAGACTTTAAATATTTCATTTATTTTCCGTTTGGATATATTCTGTTTTCATCTTGTTCTTTTCCAAGACCTAGACCCAGCCTTCTCTCCAAGAAGCCCTGGTTTCTTTTAGGGGAGAATGATATTTAGAAACCAAGATCCGGGCTCTATTGTGACAGGTGGCCATTGCTTCAAAATAGCTAGAAAAACAGTGGTCAGAGCTAGGAAATGAAAAGAATTATGAGTTCACATTGATATTTCAAAGCCAAATTTAACAGCAGATGGTTTTTAACTTCTTAGCTCCTTTCACTTTATATTTCTGTCCTTTTTCTCTTACATTGAAGATGATTGTTCCTTAATAATAAGTTATTTGCTTTCTCCTACAATATACATAAAACATTTTAAAATTACAGTACCAATATTATTAAGAATAAAACTACTGAATAAAGTTCAAGATTTTTTGCAGGTGTTTTTTTAAGGTTGGAGTCCTTTCAATGTATACTACCAAGGATGTACAGAGAGAGTACTGAGTTGAAAATTTTCTTCAAACAATTCTGTGTGTAGATATTTTACCAATTTGATATAAATGTTGGTCTATTTAATTCCATTTCTTTACATATTGTGTTTTGAGTTAATTCTGTATATATATATCTATATGTATACATATATACACAAGTACATAGATGTATATGTATTTGTATATATGTATGTATAGATATATACACACGTATATATCAGTACATTAAGTTCAAAAGTCAAATAAAAAGCTATCTTTAGAGATGGCTCACTTCCATCTCTAACCCCTGCACTCATTCCCAGTGTCTCCTCCATTTTTATTAATTTTTGTCATAAAAATAAGGAAGTACATATTTTCTTATACAAAAGGTAGTATTGTATACTCTCTGTTCTCCATCTTTTTTTAAATTTCGCAATATATCCTGCAGATTACTCCATAATAGTACATAAAGATATTCCTTACTCCTTCTTATGGCAGCATAAGTACTGGATAATTTTGCATGTGTAATTTTATTAGATATTGTAGGATTCCCCTTTATGGGGATTTTATTTTGTACTTTTATCAACAGTGTTTGCCATTTTCAGTTACTTCTCAACCTTGCCAGGAGAGAAGGTTTTTGCCAGGTAGGTGAGAAGTAGTGTTTCAGTGTAATTTTACTTTACATTTCTCTTATGAGTATAATTGAGCATTTAAAAAATATTTAAGAGCTTTCTTTTCTGTAAACTGTTGGTTCACCTGTTTTGCCTATTTGTCTATCAGATTTTTGATACCTATTGCTTCTGTTTTTGAAGAAAAAGAAAGATTCTCTTTTTGGGAGATGAATTGTGACTCTTGTATTCTGGTTTTCCATTTGTTTTAGGATGGTTTTTTTTTTTTTTTAGATGTATAGTTTTTTTTAAGGTTTATTATTTATTTATTTCGGCTGCGTCGGGTCTTAGTTGCGGCATGTGGGGTCTTTGAGGCATGTGGGATCTTTCGTTGCAGTGTGCGGCATTGCGGTGCATGGGCTTTTCTCTAGTTGTGGCGTGCGGGATTTCTCTTCTCTAGTTGTGGCACGTAGGCTCCAGGGCACGTGGGCTCTGTAGTTGTGGCGCGTGGGTTCCAGAGCACGTGGGCTCTGTAGTTTGCGGCACGCAGCCTCTCTGGTTGAGGCCCGCAAGCTCAGTAGTTGTGGCATGTGGACTTAGTTGCCCCACGGCACGTGGGATTTTAGTTCCCTGACCAGGGATCGAACCCGTGTCCCCTGCATTGCAAGGCGGATTCTTTACCACTGGACCACCAGGGAAGTCCCATGTGTAAGTTTTGAAAAATATCTTTTTTAAAGTTGTAATTTCATGTGCTCTAGATCTTTATGTGTATATTCTACATAGATGGGATAGAGAAGTTACAAATTTCATGTCTGCATTCTCTAGCTGCTCACCTTTTGGGGGTGTATTTCAAACCACCTTGTCAATAACAGTGCATTATTCCAGCTCCTTTGTTGATTAATCTCACCATATACCAGAA
The DNA here is from genome assembly GCF_949752795.1 of Hyperoodon ampullatus. Taxonomy (NCBI): domain Eukaryota; kingdom Metazoa; phylum Chordata; class Mammalia; order Artiodactyla; family Ziphiidae; genus Hyperoodon; species Hyperoodon ampullatus. The sequence goes on from NC_136927.1 coordinate 2,679,790, forward strand.
AACCACAGAAAGCCTCTACTGGCTTTTTTCTATCATAAACTTGTCATTTGTGAAACAGTTGCCTAGTGATGTTAATTCTTTTTGTGGAATGACATTCATGCCCTTTTTCCCCTCTATATTTGTTATACATTTCCATAGTCTTGTTCCTTGCATCTCTTGCCTAAAACAGGGGTTTACAATACCTTTCTGCAAAGGGCCAGAAGTAAGTATTTTAGGCTTTGCAGACTATATAGTCTTGGTCACAATTACTCAAATTTGTTTTTGTTATGTAAAGGTAACCTTAGACAATATGTAAATGAATGTCATGGCTGTGTTCTAGCAAATTTTTATTTGCAAAAACAGGTGACGGTGGAGGGAGAGGGAGAAGAGTGGGCAGATTTGGCCCATGGATTACATTCTGCTGACCCCTGCTCTAGGCCATTATAATTAAACTCCCCTTCAACGTGTTAACTGCTCACTTCCTTGCCATCATTTTGAGTACGTGAAAAGCTATTAAAAAAACTTAACTATAAAATCAGATAGTAGAGTCATCAACCTCCAGGGAATTTGGTATGGTGTTTGGATGATGATGGTGATAAGATTTTATTTATTTTTGATACACTATTATTATAGCACAAATATGCAGAAAAATTTTTAAAGAAAATCAGAATAACTAGAATATGCTTTAATTCCTATTTATTGGATGCTAATGTTGCTGACAATGCTCCCTTTGAGGATGAACTTTGTAGAAAGACAAACAGTGATACCATCACACTGTCAGACCTCTCTGTAGAAGTGATAATTCTAAGAGGAAATGATCTGCATCAGGAAGGAGTCCTGTCACATTACTGCCAGTGTTATTGTCCTCAACTAAAAGTAAACTTAATAATAATGGCTTCTATGAGTAAAAAAAAAGCCTGAAACAGATAAAATACATAAAACTTAGTTAACTATTGAGTCAGTTGTGTAAGTCCTGATCATTTCTAGGTATTACAAAGAAGAAAGTGTTCCCAAGCCTCTCCTTTCCTGAAAGAGTGTCTTGTGTACCTGCTATTGACAAAGATATTTGTCCTTTTGTTAGGCTAGTGTTTAAATGAACATTTAAAACCACCTATTTCCCAACTCACTTTTGTGGGAAACATTTATTCAGTTCCAAATCTTATCAGAGGGATTGCAAATCCGGTGTCTCTTACTACCAAGTTTCCATCCAGTTTTCATGGTGTTGCAGAAGGGCGGTCAGTAATAGGGTATTAGGGGATTGAGTGAAATTGACAATTTGAGAATTAAAAGCAGTATGTAAGGGTTTGGATCATGGATGGGATGGTAGAGTTGAAGGGATAAAGCAGTAAGGACAGTAGGAGAGAAGACCCACTGGAAACTCTCTAGGACTTTGACAGCCTGTTATTTGAACCCAAAGCATGTGGCATTTGGACCTTGCCATCCCAATCTTCCCTTCTATTCATTTCCACTCCTAGAAGTGAAAAGGAGCCTGGTATGACCTGGCATCTCCTCTATATCATAACACCCCGATTCAAACTTCTTCGTGTTTTTATGAGAACCAAATGAGACAGTTAATGCAAAGCACTTAGAACAGTACTTGACATGTAGTAAGAGCTGAATAAAAGTTAGCTATTACATGTAAAATTTGAATAAATAATAAATAATATAAATAATATAAATGTTGCCCCTTGTTTTCTCTATTTTATATATAAAAGTCAAGAAGTCTGTAATTCTATGAAATCATGTTGTCCTACATTTTTATACGTCATTGCCCTACCTCCTGCCTCCTTTAATAATGTAAATAGTTTGATTGAAGTGCACTGATGCTCATTTATTTATGTATTGTCTACATCTGCTTTCACTCTACAGTGGCAGAGTTGAACAGATGAGACAGAGGTTATGTGGTTTGCAAAACAAAAATTATTTACTATCTGTGCGTTATAGGAAAAGCTTGCCAACACCTGATACACAGGGTATTCTGATCCAAAGTAAAAGTAAATAGAAAGAACTCAATTATAGAACAGCTTTCTGAAACCAGCATTTAGTCTTCGTTTCTCTTAATCTCATATTGAAACAAATGGTGTTGTATAAAAGAGGATAGCCCAAAGTAAGATGTTTATTCAGGTTTTCATTTATGTTGCTATCAAAGAGCTGGTCTTGAGTTACTGTAAATTATTGAAACATTACCAACTGCAGTAAACTATGTGAATTAATTTAAATGCTTGTAGTTCCTTTTCTTTCATAATAGATGAAAACCTGAACCTATAAAATTTGTGGTACATTTCTTTCCACTTACTAAGAATAAATACTTAGGTTTATGCTGTGCAATGGTTTGCTTTCATAAGAATTAGTATTTCAAGGCAGCTCTGAGCCTCATCAGCTCCCAGTACCAACTCAAACAATTAAACATGGTGGGGAGTCAGTGGTATCACCTTCATCCACAGGAGGCAGCATGTTGCTACCCATTGAGAAGGACTTTTAAAACCAAACTGTGTTTCAAAATGTGTCATTACTATTACCTGAATCACTTAGATTCAAGCCATAATAAAGAGTACGAACATAGGCCTAAGATAAAATTTGAATTTAGATCTGACTTTTTTTTTTTTTTTGCGGTATGTGGGCCTCTCACTGTTGTGACCTCTCCTGTTGCAGAGCACAGGCTCCAGACGTGCAGGCTCAGCGGCCATGGCTCACGGGCCCAGCCGCTCTGCGGCATGTAGGATCTTCCCGGACCGGGGCACAAACCCGTGCCCCCTGCATTGGCAGGCGGACCCTCAACCACTGCGCCACCAGGGAAGCCCTAGATCTGACTTTAAATTGAAATGTGTATATGGCTTTAGAGAGTATGGTTTTGATAGTGTGATCGTTAATTTCTCAAAAGTGAATCTGCTTCTTGAATATGTGGGTTTTCAGAGCAGTCTCCTTACTGGCAGGGGAATATCAGACAAGTGGTGTTTTTCAGACAGCAAGGCAGATGGCTCTTTTTCTTCAGTACAGGGTGTGCCAACCAAAGGAGACAGCTACACGAATGTTAACCCCCGAGGGAGTGAGAAAACAGTTGCTGTCAGTTGTTCTTTATAAGTCTGTAGCTTGACTTCAGAATGATGTGGGAAAAGAAATCTTTTAAGAAAAGTATGCATAAGATGCACAAGTCCAGCCTGTAATCTCAGTTCTCACTAAAACAGTGGAAGATGATGTAATGTAAAAAGGAAACAACTCTTAGGTCTGACGTTTCTGAGATAATGTGGTGGCACACTACTTGAGCCTGATAGGTCGCTTCCCAACTCCTGTTAAAACATCCATGCAGATGACAAATACGGGCAATTTCACTATAAAGCAAATGCCATATACTAAGATCTGGGTAGAAGCTTCCTAAATATGGTTGGTGGGATGGATTGAGACTAGTTAGGGATTATATAGCACTTGTTCTGCTTCTGAACTAGAATAGGGTATATGGCCCCACCCAACGTAGGACACAGTTTAAAGGTTGATTTGCACAGCATGCCTAACTTCAGGAAGCATGTGGGTTATGCTGAGTGGCAAAAGTTTGCCATTGGTAGACTTCTGTTTTTTTTTTTTTTTTTTTGCTTAAAAAAGAGAAATTTATTTTCTCACAGTTCTAGAGCCTAGAAGTTTAAGATCAAGGTGTTGGCAGGGCAGGTGGCTGTTTCCTCCCTGTGCCTTCACACTATCTTCCCTCTGTATGTCTGTGTCCTCATTTCCTTTGCTTACAGGGACACCAGCCATACTGGATTGAGGCCCATCTGAGTGACCTTATTTAACCTTAGTCACCTCTTTTTTTTTTTTTTTTTTTAACATCTTTATTGGAGTATAATTGCTTTACAATGGTGTGTTAGTTTCTGCTTTATAACAAAGTGAATCAGCTATACATATACATATGTCCCCATATCTCTTCATTCTTACGTCTCCCTCCCTCCCACCCTCCTTATCCCACCCCACTAGGTGGTCACAAAGCATGGAGCTGATCTCCCTGTGCTATGCGGCTGCTTCCCACTAGCTATCTATTTTACGTTTGGTAGTGTATATATGTCCATGCCACTCTCTCAATTTGTCCCAGCTTACCCTTCCACCTTCCCGTGTCCTCAAATCCATTCTCTAGTAGGTCTGTGTCTTTATTCCCGTCTTGCCCCTAGGTTCTTCATGACCATTTTTTTTTTTTTTTAGATTCCATATATGTGTGTTAGCATATGGTATTTGTTTTTCTCTTTCTGACTTACTTCACTCTGTATGACACACTCTAGGTCCATCCACCTCACTACAAATAACTCAATTTTCTTTCTTTTTTATGGCTGAGTAATATTCCATTTTATATATGGGCCACATCTTCTTTATCCATTCATCTGTCGATGGACACTTAGGTTGCTTCCATGTCCTGGCTATTGTAAATAGAGTTGCAATGAACATTTTGGTACATGACTCTTTTTGAATTATGGTTTTCTCTGGGTATATGCCCAGTAGTGGGTTTGCTGGGTCATATGGTAGTTCTATTTTTAGTTTTTTAAGGAACCTTCATACTGTTCTCCATAGTGGCTATATCAATTCACATTCCCACCAACAGTGCAAGAGGGTTCCCTTTTCTCCACACCCTCTCCAGCATTTATTGTTTGTAGATTTTTTGATGATGGCCATTCTGACCAGTGTGAGATGATATCTCATTGTAGTTTTGATTTGCATTTCTCTAATGATTAATGATGTTGAGCATTCTTTCATGTGTCTGTTGACAATCTGTATATCTTCTTTGGAGAAATGTCTATTTAGGTCTTCTGCCCATTTATGGATTGGATTGTTTGTTTTTTTGATATTGAGCTGCATGAGCTGCTTGTAAACTTTGGAGATTAATCCTTTGTCAGTTGCTTCATTTGCAAATATTTTCTCCCATTCTGAGGGTTGTCTTTTTGTCTTGTTTATGGTTTCCTTTGCTGTGCAAAAGCTTTTAAGTTTCATTAGGTTCCATTTGTTTATTTTTGTTTTTATTTCTATTTCTCTAGGATGTGGGTCAAGAAGGATCTTGCTGTGATTTGTGTCATAAATAAATCTAAGGGTTTAGATTTTTTCTAAACTGTTTTCCTCTAAGAGTTTGATAGTGTCTCGCCTCTGTTTTCCTCTAAGAGTTTGATAGTGTCTCGCCTTACATTTAGGTCTCTAATCCATTTTGAGTTTATTTTTGTGTATGGTGTTAAGGAGTGTTCTAATTTCATTCTTTTACATGTAGCTGTCCAGTTTTCCCAGCACCAGTTATTGAAGAGGCTGTCTTTTCTCCATTGTGTATTCTTGCCTCCTTTATCAAAGATGAGGTGACTATATGTGCGTGGGTTTATCTCTGGGCTTTCTATCCTGTTCCATTGACCTATATTTCTGTTTTTGTGCCAGTACCATACTGTCTTGATTACTGTAGCTTTGTAGTATAGTCTAAAGTCTGGGAGCCTGATTCCTCCAGCTCCGTTTTTCTTTCTCAAGATTGCTTTGGCTATTTGGGGTCTTTTGTGTTTCCATACAAATTGTGAAATTTTTTGTTCTAGTTCTGTGAAAAATGCCATTGGTAGTTTGATAGGGATTGCATTGAATCTGTAGATTGCTTTGGGTAGTATAGTCATTTTCACAATGTTGATTCTTCCAATCCAAGAACATGGTATATCTCTCCATCTATTTGTATCATCTTTAATTTCTTTCATCAGTGTCTTATAATTTTCTGCATACAGGTCTTTTGTCCCCTTCGGTAAGTTTATTCCTAGGTATTTTATTCTTTTTGTTGCAATGGTAAATGGGAGTGTTTTCTTAATTTCACTTTCAGATTTTTCATCATTAGTGTATAGGAATGCAAGAGATTTCTGTGCACTAATTTTGTATCCTGCTACTTCATTGGTAGACTTTTGAGCCAGTCAATCAGTGTCCTTAACCTGCCCCCTTTCCCCATCTCCACTGGTTCATTTCCGTTCGTTTTCCTCTGAAAGGTAACTCCCAATGTGCAACCCAGTAGCGGGAGCTAGAGGGAGATGGCTAAGGGTGCCCTACACCATTGAATGCATGTCACTTAAAGAAAAGCTTTTTAAGTAGAAAAAGCTGTGGGTGCCCATGTGTTTCATGTATTATGTACAGTGCGTGTGACAGCTGACAGGAGTACCTGTCAGAGCAGGAAGAGTTTCTCTCTCCACATGCTCACATTAGAAGGAATGTCTGTCACCCATCAGCAGTTGAGCTGAGAGTAGAACGCATCTCATTTCAATCTGAGTTTCATTCTGAGAGGGAGAACCTGCCAACATTTAGTGGACATTGAGGAGACTAAAGACAAGTTACCTTGTCTGCAAAAACGTTAACTTTAAATAGCCCTCTCCTCTACAAAACTACATATAAGGAAGATGTCTATCATGTAGATTTGAAAAGATTTTCGAAAATAAGGGAAATAAAATAATGACTTTGAAGACACAGTGTGTCTCTCCAAAAATGATTGCATGTAAGAAACATATTTAGTATAAATTTACAACAAATTTAGTGTAAGTCTCCTGGGATCTTAAAATCATGGCCTTGGGCAAAAAGGAAACCAGAGAGCCCTAAGGAGGAACAGGATGAGTTGAAAGCAGAAGTGTCAAAGCTGGTTGAAATAAAAGAATGCAAGAAAACCAGAATTGCAATAAAATTTAAAATTAAGGCAATCAAAAGAATACTTGATATGCCAAAACAAGGAAGTGTATCATGGATGACAAGTTTGAGAACAGAATGCAGAGAAGAAAAGGATAAAGGTATGTAAATATGAAAAGTAGATATGAAGGACAGATAACACCTCTTCAACCCAAGAGGTGTTCCATAGCAGGAAACTAAAGCAGTAGGCAGGGAAATCATGAGTGAACTTTCCCATGCCAGAGAGAGTGTGAGTAGAGATCAAAAGGGTGTCCTGAGAACCAGCCAACAGTAATGACTAAAGGTTCTTACTTAGGCCTATTCTGCCAAACTATTTGAACTTTAAGGATAAAGCAAACCCAGGAAGAAAGCAGGTTACCTGCAAAGGAATATAGTAAGTCTGTGGCTCAGTAATTGTGTTCAGCTGAGTTTATATATATATATATAAAATCTTGTTTGTAAATGACTGTTTTCAGATGTAAAACAACAGCATTCATGTTGCATCCCTTAAAGAGCTGCTTAGATACATATTTCATCCCTGGGGGAGACCACTGTTGGGTTTTAGCTTATTTCTCTGACTTTGAAAGGAGAGCATGGAGTTGTATAGCTTCCTGACCTTTTGGGAAGTTGGAATATATTTATGTGTTGTGTCCTTTGATTGGAGGTTAGCAGTACAGGCTGTCAGACTATTCTAGCTCAACTGGAAACCCACCAACCAAACACAAAACCAAAAACATTCCAACTATATTTCCTTTATAAAAGCTATGTGTCAAAGGCTTTGAGTCATAGCCTATGTGTCAAAGGTTATGGCTAAAAGGCTTTAAGGAAAGAAATTAGTAAATGTGAACAAAGAGAATAGAAGTTCTCTTACCCTAAGACAAAGTATTAAAATGGGACAAAAGTAATCATGAAGATGAAAAGTACAAGCCACAATAAAGTAATGACATTAATTTTTATGGGATAAATTACATCACAATAAACATTTATCACTGGCAATGCAAAGGAAAGCAAAGAGTGATGAGACACTAATGTTTCTTTTTGACAGATTGTTAGACAAGAAGTCAGGACGATAGAAGGCATGAATATTCTAAGGGTGATCTAAGATACATGTTGAGAGCTTTACCCTGAAAATAGAGATGATTCCTTCTTTTCCCAGGGCCCCAGGGAATTCTTTTTCTAGATCATAAAACCTAAACTTCCAACAAACTGAGTATAATAGAAAATGCATTCTCTAACCACAATGAAATTTCAAAAATGTTGTACATGAAAATTTAAAACAAAAAGTGCCAATTTCCCCTCCCCCCCCACTTCAAGCCATCTCTTAAATAACTCTTGATTGGGTCAAAGAGAATAGAAAAATTAAGATTAAAAAAAATCTAGAAAAAAGTATAATGGAAAGTGCATATTAACACTGAGATTTAGTCAAAGCAGTACATAGAGGAAAATTAATGTCCTTAAATAGTGACATTTCGTAGCAAGAGGGAATAAAAAGCATTTCAGCACAGACATAAAAGAAAAAGAAGTTGGGCTTCCCTGGTAGCGCAGCGGTTGAGAGTCCGCCTGCCGAGGCAGGGGATACGGGTTCGTGCCCCGGTCTGGGAGGATCCCACATGCCGCGGAGCGGCTGGGCCTGTGAGCCATGGCCGCTGAGCCTGCGCGTCCGGAGCCTGTGCTCTGCAACGGGAGAGGCCACAACAGTGAGAGGCCCACGTACCGCAAAAAAAAAAAAAAAAAAAAAAAAAGAGAAAGAAGTTATTAAAAAATATGTGCTAGAAAACAGACAATTGATAAATTTATGTTAGTTCTTTGGGAAAAATGCTCCAGTATATAGGTAAGGCTTTAGGTTACCTAACTGAGACAGAACAAAATATGAAAAAGGGCAAAAATATATATATTATGACTGTGTTCATAAATTTGAAGCCCAAATGAAATGGATGCTTTTCTAGTAAAGTGTAAGTTACCCAAATGGACTGAAGTAGAGGAGAAGAGCCATAAGGATAACAGTATTAATAGCAGTGAGTGAGGGTTGTTGGAGAGCTAGCCCCACGCACTTCCAACACAGAAATCTATACCCAAGTAGTTCCACTGGTGAATTCTTCCAAACAGATCATACCTACGGTACATAAATTGTTCCTAAACATAAAAAGATGGGAAACTTCTTTTGAAACCTCTTGACTGCCCTATTGGTTGCCTTTTCAACGTCTATTTGTCCTTGCCGCCCCTCTAAAAAGTTTTCTGATTTTTGTCAGGGATCCGTTCCATCTTCAGCTCCATGGGATGGTCTGTGATTAGTCTAAGAACTAATTGATGGGAAAGTAATTGTCCCAGTGCCATTTGTTATAAAGATTGTTCAGTGGGAAAGAAATAGGCTTTTCAACAAGAGGGACGATTGGATATCCACATGGAAAAAGATGAATCCAGAGCTGTGCCTTACACCATACACAAAAGTTAACTCAAAATGTATCACAGACCTAAATGTAAGAGCTCAAATGACAAAACTCTTAGAAGAATACGTAGCTAAGAAAGCATTTGCCTAATCCTATGTCATGAAAAGCAGAAGGGATAAAAAAATGGATAAATTGAACTCCATTGAAATTGAAAACGTTTGTGCTTTAAAACACACCCAGTTGCATCTTACTACCATTTTGCAACTGAGGTGTTTTTTTTTCTGCTGGAAATCTTTTAAAATTAAAATTTTTTATATAATTTTTAAAGATTACTTTCCATTTACAGTTATTACAAAATATTGGCTATATTTCCTGTGTTATACAATACATTCTTGAGCCTCTTACACCCTATGGTTTGTACCTCCCACCCCCCACCCCTGTATTGCCCCTCCCGCTTCTGACTGGTAACCACTAGTTTGTTTTCTGTATCTGTGAGTGAGTCTGTTTTGTTATATTCACTAGTTTTATTTTTTTTAGATTCCACATATAAGTGATATCATACTGTATTTGTCTTTCTCTGTCTGCCTAACTTTACTTAGCATAATACCCTCCAAGTCCGTCCATGTTTCTGCAAATGGCAAAATTTCATTTTTTTATGGCTGAGTAGTATTCCATTGTGTGTGTGTGTGTGTGTATGTGTATGTGTATAATCACATCTTTATCCATTCCATATATTGATGCAAACTTAGGTTGCTTCCATATCTTGGCAATTGTAAATAATGCTGCTATGAACATTGGGGTGCATGTATCTTTTTGAATTATACACCCATATACCCAGGAGTGGAATTTCTGGGTCATATGGTAGTTCTGTCTTTAGTTTTTGGAGACATCTCCATACTGTTTTCCAAGAATATGAGTTCTTGAGAACATCATTTGGCTCCTGAACAAAAGAACCCTAAAACTAGCTCTGCCTCTGTAGTGATCATTATAGGAGATGGTCAGTTTACTTTTTGTGAAAGTTTGAGTTGACGTTTTTGTTACTTGCAGCTGAATACATCCTAAGTGATAAACAGTGAAATGAAATAAACTAACCTCCAAAGATAGCAAATGATGTAGGATAGTATACGTTGTAGGCTGTATTGGCAGAGTTGCAAATGTATTAAAGTGATGGATTTTATTTCAAAATACAGAATTACCTAAATTCTAACATTCTGGAAGTATCCTTTTATGTTTTGGTTACATTCCCAATTTAAAAATTCTATAATAAGAAAACATGAAAAATAAAATTGCAGGATTTTGATGATGAAAATTAAAATTTAGAAACTAGAATTCAACAGTTAATTTAAAAAATATAAGTGGAATTTATTATTTGGTATTAAGAATATAATTGAAGTTATGAATAAATCAATGGAGGAAAACCATATGGTCTAAATAGATATTGTGAAGTTACTTGATAATTTCACATTTATTCCTTATTTTAAAAAGGAAAATCTTTAGTAATAGGAAAAGAAGGATTGAAGGGTGCTTTCTGATCTTAACATTGTTAAAGATGTCTCAAAGTAATAGTTTAACATCACTTATTATAGTGGAAATTCTAGAAACACTTATTTAAAAAACCCAAATAAGGGTGTTATCAATTCCAGTAAAAAATGTTTCCTTTTGGAAGTGTGACATAATGTTATTTGACACTGAAAAATAAGTGGTAAATGACAGGAGGAAGCAAAATTATTGTAATTTTGAAGATATGATTAGGAAAAAAAAGGAAAACTGACAAACTATTAGAAGCACTTTACTAAGATGCTTATTTACAAATTAAGTGTGTAAATTTCAGTAACTTTCTTTTACACCAACAATAACCATTTAGAATAAATAACAGAGAAAACCCCATTCACAATCACAAACCCCCAAACTTGAAATACACTTGATAAGAATTGTATATGATTTATGTGAAGGAAACCATAAAACTTTTTAAAGGGACAAAAAGACTTGAAAAAAAAGTCACACCTTGTTTTCACATGAGAATAGCCAACTTTGTAAAATGTCAGTTTTCCCTTGGTCTGTAAATTCAGTGTAATCCCAATTCAAATTGTAGTAGAATTTTCTTTTTTAAACTTGATATTATGATACCCATGGAAATTGGAATGATGGAAGTCTTTAGATTCATGGTCACTTATTGATAGCTAGAGGCTGGATGATTGGGGGAGATTGTCTGAGTCTGGTATCAAGAATCCACTATTGCTTTAAGTGGTTCACTCTTTAGGAGCAAGGCCACCTCTTAACTGGTCTTAAATTCTCTACTTGGGACTTGTTAACTCTCTGGAAGGTGTATGACCTTTTCCCCCCTAGTTGTGTACAGGACAGATTGTCATCAGCTACTGTGGCTACCCAAAAGATTTTTTTCCACAATTGACTTTCTACCTTCATCCTACTCTCTTTGGGGAGTTTAGCTGCCTTACTTTAATGTCTTAGCCAATCATAGCCCTGGCACCACTACAGTCTAACTCTTTCTCTGAAAGTTGAGGCAGTTTGCTTCAAAATATTACCTGAGGCAATATATGATCTTCCTCTCGCCTACTTCCTTGGCCACTATACTTCTCAGGTCACCCCATTCTCCCTACACTATAGCTTTACTGGCCTTTTTTTTCAGTGCTTGGAACAAGTCAAGTTCTCTTCTCATCCCAGGCCCTTTACTTATGGTGTTCCCTCTCTCTGGACCAATTCCTGACCATTCTCCTCTCCCTGTCTCCCCACTCCCCCCCCACACATCTGGTCAACTCTAATTCACCCTTCAGGTCTCTGATTATTTAACTCTTCAGAGGGACTTCTCCTGACCTTTTAAAATTGATTAGGTCCCGTTGTTATGCTCACTCTTTCCGTCCCTGAGCTTTTCTTTCATAGCACTTAACACTTAATCATGTGTTTATTTTGTTTATAGTCTGTCACACTCATCAGAGGACAGAGACTACGTCTGCCTAGTTCACCATTGTAGGTCCAGCACCTAGATGGTACCTGCCACGTAGTAGACATTCAGTACATATTTGGTGAATGAATAAGTGTACAATAACTTAAAACATGTTTCATGAGTAGCATAACATGTTTAATGATGCTATATAGGCATTTTACTTACACAGCTTCTACAACCACTCAACACTATTTATCACAGAGACCAATCTGTCTCTCATGTCTAATAAAGTAAATTGGAAGTTCATTTTCAAGAATAGATATTTGTGAGTTGTTGAAAAAAATTTTAGAAAATGAACAGTAATGAGGGCAGACTTGCCTTTACATGTAATAAAATTATGATAAGGCTGTGATTATTAAATCACTGCAATATGGGCCCAGGAAGAGACAGAAAAATGAAATAAAGTCTAGAAGTAAACCCAAGTATATATGGAGTTTTAGTATAGGTCCAACATATTTCATTTTAAATTAGTGGAAAACTGAAAGGTGGTAACCAGCTTGTAAGATGGCCCCCAGTGATCCTTGTCACCTAGTATTGTCATCCTTCTTAGACCCTCTGACATTGGATAGGGTTGACCTACGTAACCTAAAGAACATTATGAAAGTGACAGTGTGTGACTTCCAAGGTTAGGTCATAAAAGACATTGCAACTTCCGTCTTGTGTTCCCTTGGATCATTTGCTCTGGGGGAAGCCAACTACCATGTCATGAGAACACTCAAGCAATGCTATGGCGAGGATCATGTGGAGAGGAGCTGAGACCTTGGTCAACAGCCACCATCAACTTGCCAGCCATATGCGTGGGCTCTCTTGGAAGTGCATCCCACCGCCCCAGTCAAGCCTTTAGATGACTGCAGATCTGGGTGACATCTTGCCCGCAACGTCATGAGGATCACCAAACCAGAACCACAGAGCTAAGCTGCTCCTGAATGCCTGATCTAAAGAAGCTGTGTGAGATAATGTTTATTGTTGTTTTAAGCCAGTAAGTACTGGGGTAATTTGTTATACAGCAATAGGTAACTGATCAGATGGATTCTTAAATAAATGGTGTTGGAATAACCAGTCAGCCAGCCAGTATTTGGGGAAAAAGATAAGTTGGATTCTTACTATATTTTTTTTATCAAGAAAATTCCAAGTGAATCAAAGATTTCATTGTAAAAAATGGAACTATTAATGTATTTAGGAGAAAATAAAGCTGAATATTTTTATACTTCTGGGGCAGAAAAACATTTCCTAATTATGAATATGAAGTTTCCAAACCATAAGGTAAAATTCAGAACTTTTTTTTATGACAAAGAAACCTTATAAGCAAGGGTTAAAGGTAAACTATGAATTAGGGAAACATGTTAGCAACCTGTGTTACGAAAGTTTTTATCTCTTAAATATTGACAGCTCTTGAAAGTCAGCAATAAGAAGATTCTCTCTGTAGATGGGTTGGCCAATAACATGCATGAGCAATTCACAAAGTAGGAGTACTAATTAATGCATGAGTAATAGTTATCTGAGAAATATAATTAAGAACAATGAACAATCACATTTTACCTATCAGATTGGTAGAGATTAAAAAGATTGAGATTGAAAAGATTCCTTTATCTGCAGGAAGGTTAGAAAATGTGGGTGGGAATATAGATTTGTCTGACTTTCTTGGAGGGCAGCCTGACGTGTCTCAAAATGGAAATACAAAACTTTTCTACTTGCGTGAGTTTATCCTCAGGTACAGAAGGATGTATATATTATGAAATCCCCAAGCCCGATTTTTGGCCTAGTGACATTTCCTTCTGCCTTTGTCTCTGTCTTCCACCTCTATGAATTCTGTTTCCCGTTCAGAAATTCCTGTTGAGCCCTCCTGTATCTCCTATCTGCTTCTCAACATTATGCTCTTATTTCTCAAATGTTTCTTCTCTATATTAGTAATTTCCTTAACTTTTAACTCCCATGTTGCCAACTCCTTCTTCTTCCATGTCTATTGTAACATTCAACCCTGCTTTGAAAATTTTATTTTGGCAATTAGTTTTAACTTCCAAAAATACTTTATCATCCTTGATAAATTCTTTTCTCTAGGAGTCTGTTCTATGATGGGTCCAATAGTTCTTGAATGTCTCTGAGGATGCCACTTAGAAACTTTTTAAAGTTCTTTTCAGATTTCTTGATTATGGCTGTTTGTTCCAGAGTTAGTTGTGTGTGTTCATCTTGCTCCTTTCTTCCCATGCTATTAGACCATCTCCAAGGCCTGGTGCTTCTTGGCTAACTACTTGTACTTGTGAGTGAAGGACTAGGTAAACTGGTGCTGGAGCTGCTCCAGGTTTCCTCTTCAGGTGAACAGGTCTGTTTTCCTTTGAGTGGGAGGGTTGCTGCAGCCTCCACATGGAGTGGGGACTGTGCTGCTTGGCATGCTTCCCTGTTGGGTGCCGTGTGGGTGGGGAACCAGGCAGCAAGCTGGGTTCCCTCCAAGTTGTCACTGTAGGAAGGGCTTCACTGTGTCATGGGGTGTGTCGGTGTTTATGTTATGAGGCAGAGCTGCTGCTCTCCCTCCCCACTTTTCCTCACCGCCAGTCCCTGTCTTTTCCAGAGGTTCAGAGTTTTCTTTCTCTGTTCTTCTCTCTTACATTGTAACATCCACACTTGGAGCTCTCCGCAGGTGAACCATCTACTTTGAGTTTCTTTTTCACTGCCACACGGAGGGCAGGGGGTTATGGGTGGGGTGCTTACGAGTCCAGCTATTCTCAAGTCTCCTTTTTAATCAACTTATTTGTCAAGCTACTCTTGCTTTTCTGTACTTGTTGACTCTGAGCTGGAAACTTCTCTTGGATACTTTGGGAATCCTCTAGTCTTCTGTTTGGGGCCACAATGAACACTGCTCTGTCTTCCGGGAGTCCCTCATATTTTTGGTCCTGCAATTTTTCTGATTTCCAGGCATCCTATAAAATATTTAATCTGATGGCACCATTTTTTGTGTCCAGGATTCTTTCATTTTATTTTATTTTTTTATTTTATTTTTTTATTTTTTTTTTTTGCGGTATGCGGGCTTCTCACTGCTGTGGCCTCTCCCGTTGCAGAGCACAGGCTCCGAATGCGCAGGCTCAGCGGCCATGGCGCACGGACCCAGCCGCTCCGCGGCATGTGGGATCTTCCCGGACCGGGGCACGAACCCGTGTCCCCTGCATCGGCAGGCTGACTCTCAACCACTGCGCCACCAGGGAAGCCCCAGGATTCTTTCATTTTAAAAACAAAAGTCTTTTCTGTCAGTGCATGAGGCCTTGGGTGGGAGGGGAAGTAGACACTTTTGCTCAGATGCCCTGGTTTTTGGTTTTTTTATGGGTGTGTTATGTCCTTGAAGTTGTCTAAATGTGATTATTTAAAACCTTTTTCTGCTTACTGTATTAACGGTTTAGTGAGGGGTTAGGAGTGTGTACGTATGCCTCTTACCCATGAGGAGACACTGAAGTCACAGTTAGGATTCAGACCAGGCTGGCTGACTTCAAGGCCCATCCTTGTAACTGCTTCACTGTCTTTTCTGGGTGTTAGTTAGGTGCCTCTTTTTCTTGCTATTTGATTACCTCAAACATCCGGTGTTGCTTGTATTTCTGTTCACATCTCTAGGTAAGGATCTGTTACGGAGTGTATTTCTTCAGCTCAAGTGAGAATTCCCCCCTCACCACTGGCCAGTGTAGGTTCGGTATAGGAGCTTGACTTCAGATGACTTTTCAGGGGCAGGTAGGGGCATGTTTGGGGGCAGGGTATTCACTTAGCTGTCCTGCTGGGTGAGGCGGCTTCGCTCCATTTTGTTTGGCCCTTTGTGCGCCTGGCTGTCTTCCCTGTTAGAAAGCTGTGCTCATGCCCACCCACCCCTTCCCTGGAGCAAACGTCAGAGCTCAGCAGTCGGAGTAGGGGGACTAACTCAGCACTTCCACCCTCTCGTTAATTACTTGGCCACTTGTCTGTGGCCAGCTCCCTCTCCTAGCCTGTGCTGTACTGATAATGGGATTATTCTGAGCTTCTCCTGGGGAAACTTGTCAGCTGTCACAGGTTCCTTGTATTTCCTTGGATTTGCCATTGTGCTACCATCAATCTTAGTTTTTCCAGAAGTTCACTCATCTATTCCACAAATGTTTATCGTGGAGGGCAGTGTGCTGAGCATTAGAAAATAAAGGTGAACAAAGAGAGAAACAGAGCGCATCATGATGGAGTTTCTACATAGTCATGTGGGGAACATAGGCATTAAACAACCACCTCACAGAAAAGGTCATGTTCTGTGATGAAAAGTTGCATTGTGCTTTGGGGACATATGGAAGGGCTACTTAGTGGAAGAGGGATTGTCATGGAATTCTACCTGGAGTAAGTGACAGTTGACCTGAGCAATGGGAGGAGGAAGAAGGACTAGGAGATGAAGAGTGAGGCCATGTGGAGGGGACAGGAGGGGAGGAGACCTTACACACGAAGGGGAGCATGGGCTGCTGGGTACTTACTGTTGCTGCGGGTTCGTTTTCAGTATATATTTATTCTCCTGTTTCATGGAGTTTGGGAGGGGGAAAAAGCTAGATCAGCTGTCTTGATCGAACCAAGAAGCCTCAAAGAATAATAACCTGGGAAAAATGTATGATATAAGCAATAAATGAAAAAGCATAAAAAACTTACATATCATATGTGTTATGCCATATATATATATATAAGTATGAAGGCACTATACCAGTACCAAAAATGTTATCCTTGGGAGGTGGGATGGCATGATTTGATGACCTTTTTTATACTTCTATTTGATTTTCAAATTTTCTATGAGTGTGGATTGCTTTTATAATCAGAAAAAAATTTTCTTAAAAGAAACTAATGTTTAACTTACGGTTTGGCTTATAATGATATGTAAAAAAATAATGCAGTTTGTGAATAGGTCAAGGGAACATCAACTGCAGTGTCATGAAGATGTTAAGAAGGGATGACTGAGAGTGGTAGGAGGGTGATCACCTGGTGGGTGTGGTGTTCTCTAAGCCTGAGGAGAGGCAGGAAGACAGTTTATATTGCCCTGTGTGCTGGTGAGTCCAGTATGCCAGGAACTGAGGCAGGGACTTGAGGTTTGGCAAAAGGAAGCCGTCCGTGGCCTTGGAGAAAGCAGTTTCAGTGGTGGCGGTGGGCTATGGAGTGAAGAGGGGTTAAGTAGTGACGATGAAAGTAAATGACACTCAAAGGGTTGTAAGTGAAATGGAGGGGCAGGGAAGGGAGAGGAGTGATTGGAGGGAGACGTGCGTTCGAGAAGTGATGTGATCCTAGAGCATGGTTAAAGGTCGAAGATATTTAGAAATATTTTCCATGGAAGAATTATATTTCTCAAGGGACATGGAAGGTGTTGAGATCCAGAGCCCAGGGGAAAGGGTAAGCTTTGAAGGAAGGAAAGGTATATGGACACAGAGGGACTTTCATAGTTTGGTGGCAGGGATATGTGAGAGAACCTTCTGATGGCTTCTGTCTTCTCTAGGAAATGAGAAAAGACGTTATCCTCCGTGTTAGGAGAGAGACAGCAGACGAGACTGAGGAGGATGGACAAGACCATTGATAAATGCTGTAGAGAATTTGGGAGAGTGAACTGTGGGTAGGTGGGTTGCATGAAGAGCCCAGTCATGGTTAGGGAACGTAAATGAAATTGAGTTCAGCAGTACCAAGCTGTGGAGTGCCGTTATCTTACAGGGAAAGGATTTTTAGAAATTTAGCTGACGTTTCTGACTGATACCTACAAGCACTTTAGAGGTATAGAACCATAGATTTGTACAAAAAGCTGTTAGAACATGTTTAATAGTTTTCTTTGTCTCTAAGACAAGTAATTTTTAATAATAATAACTAACATTTATTGAGGGCTCCACTCTGTCCCACATGAAAAGGTAAGCACGTTACCTGCATGATTTATACAAACTTCGCAAGAAAAACCTAGGAAGCTGGTATATTATTGTCGCCATTTAAAAGATGACAAAACCTAGGCTCAGGTAATTAAATAACATGTCCTAGATCACAAGGCTAGTTAATAACAACAGGGTTTGACCTGCATCTCATTGACTCCAGAGTGGTGTTATTAACTAGTATTGTGTGGATTGAACCACGTAAAATTGCCTGTTTTGTAGGTTAAAAAATGACAGAAGATTGGCAATTTTATGGTTCAACCCAGTACTCAGTACTTACTCAAATAATTGCCAAGGTCACTGGACTGCTTTGTTCCAGGCGTTGCCCTAAGTATTTTAATTGTCATAGTCTGTAACATTCTGAACTATTTATAATCTTAATTATCCTGATTTTTAAAATCATCATATTAGTGCTAATTTTTGAATAACATCCTTAGTTTTACTTTTGTTTTTTTGGTCACGCCACACGGCTTGTGGGATCTCAGTTACCAGACCAGGGATTGAACCTGGGCCACAGCAGTGAAAACACCAAATCCTGACCATTGGACTACCAGGGAACTCCCCAGTTTGTTTTACTTTAAATGAGTACATTTTGATAGTGATGTTATGTAAATGGTATTTTGTGGTGTTGGGGATCTGCTGGGAATATTGGCAAAAATATAGAAGAAAACAAACATTACAAGTTTAATTTCTCACAACATAAAAACTGACTAAATTGGAATAGGTGTAAGCCTGCTTATTTAGTATTCATTTCTATTATTTATTATCTATATCCATAATTTATTTATTGTATATGAATGCATATAAAATCATTATAAGCCAAACCACAGAATAAATGTCAGTTTAAGACTTTTTTTTATTATAAAAGCAATCCATACTCATATAAAAGTTAAAAATCAAATATAAAAATTATATATAATAAAATACATATAAATTATATATAATCAGATATTATATATATATAAAAGTCAAATAATTATATATTTGTATTCTCCACAACATCTGATTCAGTGAGTGGCAGTCACTCAAATGTGGATTAGTTTTTAATTCAGTAGGTTTCCGACTTACTACGTATTTGTTGACTGATCAACCTGATTCTTTATGAAGCTTGTTTTGGGTAAAGGGAAGAAATTCCTTCCCAACTTCTCACTTCGTCTCCAATTTGCAAACACCCACAGGTACCAATGATACTAATTAAAAGTAAATCACCCACTCTCTCATACTAATAAAATATTAGTTCTTAAATTGTATTGTTATACTTCAGTTAAAAATTCCAATTTAAAATTATGAGCTTAGAAATTGGATGATTACTTTTTTCAAATTAAAGTCTTAGTTAAAAGGATAAAAAGTTATGCTTGTGGCAGTGTTTGGTTTACCAAGCTAGTGGAGGATATTCGACCTCTTTTATCTGCTTCCATACATAATCAGTTAGATTACATGCATATCGAAGCACTAGGATACTAATTTTCCTCCATGTTGGGGACCTGATCTTAAACTGTATAGTCTTAGTATTTTCATATAACTTTTAGTTCAGGTACAAGAATTTTTAAAAGATGGCATGGAAATTAATTATGTGACTGAGAAAAATAATTTCTCCCAAGTTAATTGCACAAATTACTGTAGCCATAAAAGGTTAATGATTGTCAAATATCTTTGATGCATGGAACCTATTAAATGCCATATCATTTGAATAAGTAGCTAGACTAGTCCTTCTTGGGCAAATGGTCTTAGTCAAAGGACAACAGTACATAGTGCTTTTTTTTATGTTTTAGAGAAACATTTTTTAAACTCTTCAGGTAGAGAACTTAAGTCAACCTTATGAGCCACAATAGATTCTTATATTTCAAATTAAGACAGTTTACATTTCAAAAGGTAATTATGATCATTTATTATCCACACTGTACTTCATAGAACTGCTAAATTATTACTTGATGTTTATAAATAAATTTATTTTATGCAGACTCAGCATAGGCCTTAAAGAATTAGATAGAATAAATGCACAATTATTACGGTGGATATCTGAAGTGAAACTTCTTTTACAGCTATTTATAGAAGAAAACTTTAATATTATATGGTTAATATTTTAATTTTATTTTAAGATGCCAAACTTCATTATGTGTTTCTTAATCTTTGCCTTTTAATCTTTCCTTTTAATGTATACGTTTTAGTGTTTTGCAGTCATTAGCCAGTTCCAAGGGAGTTAACTGGAATGTATTTTTATTTTCAATAGCAATATATCCTAAAGGACAGTCTGAAGAATACTAATTCCTTTAAGAGGTGCTTTTCTGGAAATGATTCCATGCTTCAGTAACTTTGGGAAAGACTGCATACTATATCCTCTCCTTAGAAAGGTCACAAAGTACATTAACATACTGAAATATCTGAGAAAATCTAGAGTAAATAAATAAATAAATTTAGCACTGTCGAATTCAGTGTTTCCTAAACTTGATGACAGAACCTTCTTTTGTAAAAAAAAAAAAAAAGAAAAAAAAATTTTATTGAAGTATAGTTGATTTACAATGTTGTTAGTTTCAGGTATACAGTAAAGTGATTCAGTTATACATATATATATATATTCTTTTTCAGATTCTTTTCCCTTACAAGTTTGTTTTCTATGTCTGCGGGTCTATTTCTGTTTTGTATATAAGTTCATTTGTATCTTTTTTTTAGATTCCACATATAAGTGATACCATGTGATATTTGTCTTACTACACTTAGTATAATAATCTCTAAGTCCATCCATGTTGCTGCAAATGGCATTATTTCATTTTTTATGGCTGAGTATTATTCCATTGTATATATGTACCACGTCTTTATCCATCATCTCTCGATGGATACTTAGGTTTATAAATAAAGATAGAATTTTTAGTAGTATGCATGATACTCATATATTTGTATATCATATAAATATAATGTAATATTTATGGAATATAAATATATAATTAAAGGGAATTCTATCATATTCAACAAATATTATTGAATACATACTATGTGTCAGGCACCATGCTGGATGCTGGAGTAGAGAATGATAAAGAGAAGGTAACTTGCCCAAGTGGAGTTTACGTTCCAGTGGAGAAAGCAGACAATCAACAAGTAAACCAATGAGTAAATAAAATCAGTAGACGGTGTGATACCTCCTGGGAGAGCAATAGCAGCATGCTGTGATAGAGAATCACTGCTGTGGTAGAGATGGGTCAACTTTTAGATAGAGCAGTGTGGAAAGGCCTCTCAGAGGAAGTGGCATGTCAACTAAAAGCTAACAGAGTGACAGGAAGGAGCCAACTCTAGGAGAAATGAGGGCAGAGGTAGAGGATCGGGGGAGAAGAGCTAGGTGAGTGTGGAAGGTTGAATAATGGCTCCCAAAGGTATCCAGGTCCTCACCCCTGGAACTTGTGATTAAGTTGAGGATCTTGAAATGGGGAGATCATCCTGGATTATCTGGGTGGGCCCCAAGTACAGTGTCCTTATAAGAGGCAGGTTTGACTTCAAAAGAGAAAAAGGCCACGTGACAGAAGCAGAGGGAAGTAGAATCAGAGAGAGAAGATGGTACACCCCTAGCTTTGAAGATGAGTAAAGGGGCGGGAAGCCAAAGAATGCAGATCTAGAAGCTGGAAAAGGCAGGGAAATGGATCCTCCCCAAGAGGCTCCAGAGAGAGTGAGGCTCTGGCTGACTTTTGCCCTTTTTTAAAAAATTTATTTATTTTATTATTTTATTTTATTTTTTATTTTTTGGCTGTGTTGGGTCTTCGTTGCGGTGTGCAGGCTTCTCATTGCGGTGGCTTCTCGTTGCGGAGCACAGGCTCTAGGCGTGAGGGCTTCAGTAGTTGTGGCACGCAGGCTCAGTATTTGTGGCACATGGGCTTAGTTGCTCCGTGGCGTGTGGGATCTTCCTGGACCAGGGCTCGAACCTGTGTCCCCTGCATTGGCAGGCAGATTCTTAACCACTGTGCCACCACGGAAGCCCGAGTTTTGCCCTTTTGTCCTCATATTTTGAACTTCTGGCTTCCAGGACTGTTAAGAGAGTAAATTGCTGTTGTTTTAAGCCATCAGTTTGTGATAGTTTTCCACTACTGCTATAACAAATTAATACAGATTTGGGTACCTGGAGGAGGGGTGCTGCTGTAACATATACTTAAAAATGTAAAAGTGACTTTGGAAATGGTCAGTGGCTAGAGGATTGAATTTTAATGTGCATGAATGAAGAAACCTAGGTTGCCTTGAACAGGCTGTTGGTAGAAATATGGATGTTCAAGGCTCTGCTGCTGAGTGCACAGAAGGAAGTGAGAAGCTTGTTCTTGGAAACTGGGGGAGGCAGATTCTGGTTATACAGTGGCAGAAAGCTTAGCTGAATTATGTCCTGCAGTTTTATGGAAAGCAGAACTTGTGATGAACTTGAATACCTAGCTAAGGACATTTCCAAGCAAAGTGTTGAAAGTGCTGTTTGGTTTTTTCTTGCTGCTTATGGTAAAAATACGAGAAGAAATTCTGCCTGTGGACTGCAGCTTCAGTGCATGCCCTAGAGTTCCAGCCTGCCCTTTCTGACAGCCTGCCCTAACGACCACACTTTGAATAGCAAGGTTGTGGAGAGCCATGTTTGTTTATTTAGAGTGTCAAACGTGTCATAGGTACACGGGTTTGAATTTGCTTATCTGTTTTCAAAATGTTTACCACTGACAATAACTTAACTGATCTAATTACAGTGATCTAAGCCAGTATATAAAAACTATGCCTTCTCTTATTTTGAAAAGCTTTTTGGCGTCTCTCCTGTACTAGCTTGAATAGCGCTCCTCCCCCCACCCCCCAATTCATGTTTACCCTGGAACCTGTGAATGTGACCTTATTTGGAAATAGGGTCTTTGCAGATATAATGAGGTTGAGATGAGGTCATGCAGGATTAGGTGGGCCCCAGTCTAGTGACACTCCCTTACACAATGAGGGGAATTTGGACCCCAGGGACACACAGGGAGAATACCACATGAAGACAGAAGTAAAGATAGAAGTTATGCTGTCACAAGCCAGGGAACACCAAGGATTGTTGGCAGCCACCAGGATCTAGGAGAGAGGCATGGAGCAGATTCTTCTTCTGAGCCCCCAAGAAGGAACTGACCCTGCCAACAGTCTTAATCTTGGACTTCTGGTGTCCGGAACTGTGAGAGAATAAATTTCTGTTGTTTTAAGCCATCCAGTTTGTGGTATTTTGTTATGGCAGCTCTAGGGAACAAATTCATCTTCTAACAAGTAAAAATTAGATAAGAGACTCTAGCAAATTAATTAAAAAACGCAATAGAAAATGTTACTCTTCCACAGAGCCAGTGCCTACGATGGCTGTTTTCCAAATTTGGAATTCTGGAGGTTTAAGTTAGCTATGATAGCTCCTTGGGTACTTCTTAAACCTTTTGTGCCAGGTGAGATTTAGAATGGAGTGGAAAGACCTTGAACACAAAATCAAACTTAATATCAAACTGAGAAGGGACAAGAAAGAGCTAGAAGGAAGGTTGCATAAAGTGGCACCATGTCTTTTGCAATTTGTTTCTTGTAATTTTTGCCCTGGGCTGGCCAGGGAAATAACAGACTCTACGGAAGTCAGCTCTTAAAAATGTCTTTCCTGTCATTCTTTTCCTCTGTCCTGTCAACCCCCGCGTGACCTTTATTCCTTGTGCAGGACTTAGAAATGCACTTTGAATATAAGCAGTTTGCTTATAGCAATGTTGGAACTAAAAGGATGCCTCATTTTGTGGAATAGAGTTGTCCCTTGAAATTCTGCTTTAAAGTACATTCTATGAAGTGAAGCTACGTTTTCTTCTTTTTAGTTTTTCTATTGTAGAGTAAAAGATTTCTTCCCACGAGGAAATAATTGTGCCCAATATGTATTAAAAAATATTTAAAAGTAGATATGTATCCAATAAACAAACAATAGAAATATTTTGTAAAGAATATTATATATTCAAGATAGCATAATATATATATTACCTAAGGCTAAATTAAAAAGAAAACATGCAAAGCCTTCACAAAGACATAAAAGGAGACATCAGTAAATGCACTGATGTACCATATTCACCATGGAAAGTATCAATATTACAGAGATGGCAGTTGTCCCCACATTAACCCATAAATTCAGTTCTAATTGATAACTGAGCAGTTACAACATTTTTCATAGCAGACATTTTCAAACTTCACAGAAGAGAACAGTATAGTGAACCCCCGTGTACCTATCATCCAGCTTTGATAGTTACCAGCATTTTGGCAATATTGTTATAATTGCAGGAATTTGAGGTTAAGAGTGTGTTTTGTTTTCCTGGAGAATTTTAAAGCAGGACTAGAAATCATCATGCCATTTTGCCTGTAATTACTTCAGCTTTCATCACTAAGTACTTATTTTTTTAAAAACATAACTACTATTCCATTATCATACCAAAAGAAATGAATAGTAACTCCTTAATATTAATTTTCCATCCACATTCAGACATCTCAGGTTGTATCCAAAGATGGCTTTTTCCACTTGGCTTATTTGAATTAGCATGTAAACAAAAGTCCTTACATTGTATTCGATTATGTCCTTTAAGCCTCTTTGGTTGTATAATGGCTTCCCACCTTTTATTTCCTGCAGTTTATCTGTTGTGTGTGCCTTTGTGTGTGGGGTCGTGGGGATGTGTTTGGCGGGTGTGCGTGTTCCAGTGGTATGTGCCTAATCCTTCTCTTAAAAACCTTCCACCTGAGGTTTTATAGTCCGCTGATGATTACTGCCTAGAACCATGATTTCCTCAGGGGTTGAAAAACAGTGCATTTCTAATGATATCATTCTTTATGCTTTTATTAGCTAGAATTCTTCCCTCATCAGCTATATAGTTACCCTGAAATAGTTATACTAGAAGGGCAGGTAAATGCTTGATTTTTTTCCTTTATCAATTTTCAGAGTAATAAGCTGATGCCTGCTTGGTTATCTGCTGCTGCATAACAAATTACCCCAAAACTCAAGGGGCATAAAACAACAACTGTTTTATTAAACACTGTTATTTGATAGGTCAGGTATTTTGGAGGGCTTGGCTGGCAGTACTGTTATATGTGGAAGAAGGTGGATGGGCTGATCTGGAGGGTCCAAGACCGATTCACTCATGTGTCTGGCACCTTGGAGGAGGGGATAGTTAGAGGAGTAGGCTCACCTGGGACTACTTATCAGAGAGCCTAAACATGTCCCCTTAGGCATGATGGTCCCAGGGTAGTGTTGGGCTTTTTCCATGGTAGCTCAGCGTTCCCAGAGGGAATGTTCCAAGAGTCCCCTGTGTAAGCTGCAAAGCTTCTTATGTTTTAGCCTTGAAGTCTCAGAATTTTACTTCTATTGCATTCTCTCACTCAAGTAAGTCACTGAGGCCGGTCTGGATTTAAGGGGAGGAGCAGGAAAGAATTTGCAGCCATCTTAATCTACCATAATACTCTAGCAAATTCTTCTGGTGACCAGTGATTTTAAAAAATCTAATAAGGTTATTGATTCATGAATTTTTATGTACTTGGTGTTTATTCCATGTCACTCATTAGTTTTTACTGACACTCAAATTGTCACATTTTTGGCTAGTTGGGCCCCTTTAAGTTGGATCTTGTGATCCAACTTTTTGCAAGACTCAATTAGTTTTTTAAAAAATTATCTTATGGTTTAAAAAACATATAAAATATAAAATTTGACATCTTAACCATTTTTAAGTGTGTAATTCAGTGGCATTAATTTATATTCACAATGTTGTGCAACCATCACCACTATCTATTTCCAAACCTTTCTCATCACTCCAAACAGAAACTCTATAGCCAGTAAGCACTAACTCACCATTCCCTCCTTCTTCTACTTCTGGCAATCTCTTATCTATTTCCCGTCTCTGTGAATTTGCCTATTCTAGATATTTCACGTAAGTGGAATCATACAGTATTTGTCCTTTTGTGATTGGACATAGCATAATGTTTTCAAGGTTTATCCATATTGTAGCATATGTCAAAATTTTGTTCCTTCTTTGGCTGAATAATATTCCATTGAATGGATATACCACATTCTGTGTATTCATTCATCTGTTGGTGGATAATTGGGTTGTTATCGCCTTTTGACTATTGTGAATAATTCTGTGAATGAATATTGGTGTACAAATATGAGTCCGTTTCCAGTTCTTTTGAGTATACACCTAGAAGTGAAATTGCTCAGTCATATTGTAATTTTATGTTTAGTTTTATGAAGAACTGCCAAAACTGTTCTCCACAGCGGCTGCACCATGGTAGTACACTCCTACTAGCAATTTCTCCACATCCTCTCCGCTTGTTAATTTTCTTCGTTTTGTTTTAAACTATAGCCATTCTAATAGGTGAAGTGATATCTCATTGTGATTTTTGACTTGCAGTTCCCTAATGACTAATGATATTGAGTATCATTTCATGTGCTTATCAGCCATTTGCATATCTTCTTTGGAGAAAAGTCTATTCAAGTCCTTTGCCCATTTTTAAATTAGGTTGTTTGTCATCTTGTTTAGGAGTTGCTTAGATATTGTGGATATTAAACCCTAATCAGATAGTGTATTTGCAAATATTTTCTTCCATTCTGTAGGCGTTTTTTTCGGTTTCTTGATAATATCTTTTGAAGCACAAATTTAAAAAATTTTGATCAAGTCCAGTTTTTTCTTTTGTTGTTTGCGCTTTTGGTGTCATTTCTAAGAATCCATTGTCAAATCTAAGGTCATGAGGATTTACCCTTATGTTTTCTTCTAAGAGTTTTATGGTTTTAGCTCCTATACAGTATTTAGGTTGTTGATCCATTTGAGTTAATTTTTGTACGTTATGTGAGAGAGAGGTCTAACTTCATTCTTCTGCATGTGGACATCCATTTGTGCCAGCACCATTCGTTGGAGAGAGAGTTCTTTTCCCATTGAATAGATGTGGAAACCTTGTCAAAACTAACTTGGCTGTGGAGATATGGATTTATTTCTGGACTCTCAATTCTATCCCATTGGTCTATATGTCTGTTCTCATGCCAGTACCACACTGTTTTAATTGTTGTGTTGTAGTAAGTTGTTTTTTTTTTTTTTTTTTTTTTTGCGGTATGTGGGCCTCTCACTGTTGTGGCCTCTCCCGTTGCGGAGCACAGGCTCTGGACACGCAGGCTCATCGGCCATGGCTCAGGGGCCTAGCCGCTCCACGGCATGTGGGATCTTCCCGGACCGGGGCACGAACCCGTGTCCCCTGCATCGGCAGGCGGACTCTTAACCACTGCGCCACCAGGGAAGCCCCTGGAATTGGTTTCTTAATTTCCTTTTCAGATAGGTTATTGCAGATGTATAGGAATGTAACTGATTTTTCCATGTTGATTTTGTACTGTACAACTTCCCCAAATTAATTTATTAAGTTCCAGTAACTTTCTTATGGATTCTTTGGGATTTTCTGTATACAGGATCATGTCATCTTTGAGTAGAGATAGTTTACTTCTTCCTTTCCAATTTGGATCCCTTTTTTCTTGTCTAAGTGCCCTGGCTAGAACTTCCAGTACCATGTTGAATAACTGTGGTGAGAGTGGGTATCCTTTTCTTATTCCTGATCTTATGTGGAAAGCTTTCAGTCTTTCACCATCGGGAATGATGTTAGCTGTGGGTTTTTTATAAATGCCCTTCATTATTTTGAGGAGGTTTCCTTCTATTCCTACCTTTTAAAGTATTTTTATCATAAAAAGATATTGAATTTTGTCAAATGCCTTTTCTTGTCAATTGTGATGATCATATGGTTTTATTCCCTTGTTCTGTTAACATGGTGTTACATTGATTTTCTTACATTGAAGCGCCCTTGCATTCCTGGATAAATCCAATTTGATCATGGTGTGTAATCTTAATATGCTGTTGGGTTCGGTTTGCTAGTGTTCATTTTGAGACCCCCATTAGTTTTTGGTAGTTTTGTGGGTTGCTGGAATAATAAGTGTTTTAGTCTCATGTACATTTCATCATCTCACTGTGGAATCAAGCATTTTGGAAAGTAGCCCTTGTTCTCTTTAGTGGAAACAATATTTAGACACCACAGTTTGGATTATTGCTTTTTGGTGTTTACAGTGGTTAGAGCTAGGAAATACAAATACACACATACCTATCTCTGAGGTCATATATACACAGATACGTATTTGTAGTAATATGTTAAGCATATATTTATTTTAAGCTGAAAAACTTATGCTTCTAAGTCAAATGCAAGAGTACTAGCTCTTCTTTGACTTTATATTGGAAAGTCTGATACTACTCATTTGATTTATCCTATGATATAACTATGATAGTTAAAAGATGATGATACCACAGTATTTCTATTTACCAAAAGACTATAGAATGCTATTTGGTATTTCTTTGCAGTCCTCTTCCTCCCCACACCTGCTCCTTCTCCTCCATCCCCTCCCCTCCCCCTCCCCCCGCCCCACCACTGCCTTAGGCCGTATCCCCTGGAGAAATGTGTGGTCGACATTCAGCATTGTTTTTTGGCCGCATCACACTGCTTGCAATCGCGCTGCTTGCAGGATCTCAGTTCCTTGACCAGGGATCGAACCTGGGCCACGGAACTAAAAGTGCCGCATCCTAGGCACTAGACCACCAGGGAACTCCCCAAATTCAGCATTTTAAAGTAACTTGAAGGAATTATTTTCTCTGTGTGGTTATGCCACCAACCTGATGTGCAGTTTAGTTCATTTTCTATTCGGTGACTGCCTTTTGCTTGTTTTTGTTTAATTTTGTTTTTAAATTACATAATAGGATTACATGGTTTCCGTGTCAACGCTGTAAAACAAGACATAGCCAAAGAGATCAGCCCATGTTCCCTTCCTTTTTGTATTATTTTTACTTTCTCATCTAAGTTGTTGCATTTGTTGGCCTAAAGTTGTTCATAGTATTTCTTCATAATTCTTTTAGTTTCTGCAGAGTCAGAGGTAATCTTTCATTCCTGATTTTTGTGGTCTGTATTTTCTCTCATTTTTCTTGCTAAGCGTTTGTATACTTAAGGGTTTGTCAATTTTGTTGATATTTTTAAAGAATTTACTCTTGGTTCTTTAAATTTATCTAGAACATTTACTTTTCTGTTTTATAGTTCTTTAATTTCCACTCTCATCTTTATCATTTCCTTCTTTATGATTGCCTTCAATGTGTTTTCCTTTTTTTTCCTCTACATTTTGAAGGGAAGTGCTTAGATTATTGATTTGAGGTCGTCTTGTTTACTAATAGAGGCATTTAACACTATAAAGTTTCCCTTAAGTCTTGCATTAGCTGTGTCCCATGCATTTTGACCTGATATGTTTTTATTTCTGCTGATATCAGAATCCTTGCTAATTACCATTGTAATTTTTTTCTTTGACCTATTGTTATTTAGAAATGTGTTGTTTAATTTCCAAATATTTTTGGATTTTTCTAAACTTTCTTTTATTGTTTATATCTAATTTAACTCCATTATGGTTGGTGAATATACTTTGTATAATTTCAATCCTTTTAAATTTATAAATGCTCTTTTTTAATTGGCCTAGCATATGGCTTATCTTGGAGAATGTACTATGTGTACTTGAGAAGAATGTCTCCTTTTTTTGTTGAGTGGAGTGTGCTGTAGATGTTTGTTAAAGTAAGTTGGTTGGTAGTGTTTTTCAAGTCTTCCATTTCCTTGTTGATCTTTCTGCTTGTTTCTATCCATTGTTGAACGTGGAGTATTGACATGTTCCACTATTATTGTTGAATTGTCTATTTCTCTCTTTAGTTTTGTCAGTTTTAGTTTTGTGTATTTTGGGGCTCTGTTATTAGGTTCATAAACATTTATAATTGTTACCTTTCCTTCTGAATTGACCCTTTTATCACAAAATTTCCCTCTTTTTTTCTAGTAGCATTTTTGTCTTGAAGTCTATTTTGTCTGATATTAGTATAGCTCTACTTTGCTTACTGTTAGTGTGATTCATCGTTATCCTTTTGTTTTTGACTTACTTGTGTCGTTCAATCTGAGTCTCTTTTGATAGCATATAGTTGAGTCATTTTTAAAAAAAATCCATAGTTAATCTGTTTTTTGATTTTAGTGTTTAATTCATTTACATTTATTATAATTACTGATAAGGTAAGATAATTGTCTACCATTTTATTTGTTTTCTGCATGTCATCTTTTTGGTTCATCCATTACTCTCTCATGCCTTTTGTGTTAGGTAGATTTTTTTTCTCCCATATATATGTTATTTTCTTAGTTGTTATCTTGGGGATTACAATAAACGTCTTAATTTAAAACAATCCAGTTCATATTAATCCTCACATAATTTCAGTGGTATAGAATCTTGCTCTAATATAGCTCTAACCCTTTTCCCCACCTTTATGCTATTTTTATTTTACAAATTACATCTTTATACATTGTAAGCCCATTAAAGTCTTTATAATTGTTGTTTATACAGTTGCCTTTCAAATCAAATAGAAGAAAGTCGTTACACCTTCTATTCCCCCAAAATATAATTATTGTCTTTTATATTTACCTTTGTAGTTTCCTTTACTGGTGTTCTTTACTTGGATTTGAGATTTCATTTAGTTTCATCAACGAAACTGCCATTCCTCCCCTCCTGCCGTATGGGTGAATTTTAATAGCAAGTGAAACAATAAGTCCATGAATATTACATATATCATGTACCCATTTTATAAACTTAGAAACAACTAAAAGAACATAAATGCACATAATATACATAATATACAAACACACACATATATATATGTATATAAAATATTTTCGTCACCCAGAAATACATGAGTAGTTCCAGATAGTGGTCTCCTAAGGTGGAGGCAGGCCTAGGAATGGGATGGGGGTACATAGGAATATGTATGTTATAAATAAGGGCCAGTTTTATTTTGGAGTAATGGGTTCATGGGGTTTTATTACATTATTAAAAACATGTACACAGACAAAAAATTTTATGGTTGTGGTTACTTTCACACTAACATATGAGATGGGGAATCTATCAATATTATGTAATGGAGTTTTATGAAACAGTTTGACCTCAGCTTTCAAAGCCATTTTTATGACCAGAGGAATTACTTAGGGAGGATATCTCTGCCCAGTCCCACATGGGGCTGCCTCAGCTTGCCCAGACTCCATTATCAGGACAAGATGGGGTAACCATGAAAGAAGTGATGGCCATACTGCTGCTTTGAGACAAATGGTTGTCTCACACTGCCCCTCCCTAGGTCCCTGCCACCATCTGCAATCTCACAGCCCTCATCTCCATAATGTGCTCTGAGGGGTTTAATAAATATACAGGAGCTGTCAGCAAGAGTCCAATAAATATACAGGAAATTCTGCCCTCATTAAATCCATATTTAAAGCATGATGTTCTCCAGTTGTTCAAGCATTCAAGAGATTTTTTAGAATAATCAAGTGGAGATTTTGGGAGAATACCCAGAACTGCCATCAAGATGACTTGAGCATAATATCATGCAGACAGGATCAGAAGGGAAAGGAAACTAAGAAAATGAAAATTTAAACAGTTGTAGTTTTTCTATTTTAAAGAATGACTTTTTAAAATAGAAGTGTCAGCACAGAGTGTTGATAATGGGAGTACCACCGCTGGGTAATTGATATTACTGGAAAACTTTTTAGAGAGGCAGTATTGGTAGTCAGATGGTACTCCCAGACCTTTTCATGTGGGATGCATAGAAAATGGCAATTTTTATGGTTTGTTGGGAAAAATAGCAAGGCTGCTCATGGCCACAGTAGCTTGAACCAGCCACAGTTCACTGGTTGTGAAGACCCAACTTTGATTTCTGGATTTACTTCTTATACTTTGGACAGTTACATTACTCCTCTGAGCCTTAGTTTACCTATCTGAACTATGGGAATAGTTCTGCCAATTTGTAATGATTTTGTATCTTCTAGTTTTAGAACATAAAAATTACCCCTTAGTTTCTCAAATACTTAAAATATAAAATAACGTTTGAATATTGACCAAAATCAGAGCAAATGGCATTTGTACAAATGCATAGCCATTCAATTTTTATTTATCTGGATTTGAAAACCAGTACATGATATTTGCTAGGAATTGATATTGACGCCCTCATATATTTGTGTGGCTGTCTTTACCGCTTTTGTCAATTAGGAGGTATGAACACCTGCTGTACATGTACCTTGTACCAGCTATTGTGGGAGATATAAAGAAGCAGAAAACTGGGTCCTACCGTCATGGACCTCAGTCTGGCTCATGATCTGTTGCTTTTAGGTGAATCATAAATGACAAAGTTGTGTCATTTACAGAAAATAATATTCAGAAAATAAATGTAAAAAGACCTTAAAGAAGGGAAAGCTCCATGTGGCTTAGTGTCTTGCACTCAGTAGGATATGCAGGGGATATGTGTAAGGTCTAACGGAGATTCTTCGGAAGGGGTTTAATGAGGACTGAAGAACTGAGTGATCAGACATGAAGGATGGTGCAGTCTCCCTCTTCAGAGAGTTTTTATTGTGTCTTCCCAAGAAAGTTACTTGGAAGCACAATATTCATTTCTGAAGAGACAAAGACTAAGTTTTAGGAAAGAAATTTCTCTTAGATACTATCATAAAGTTTGAGTATTTCTGTTACGATTTTATTACTTCCCATCTGTGGTAGATGTTTTATTGAAATCATTTGGATGTTATCAAGCTGTGACAATGATGCTTTAAAGGTCATACATGAAACACAATTAAATTTTCCAAGTGAAATAAGAATATGCATTGTGAAAGGCAAATAATTTGAAGTAGTTTTTTTCTTTTTTTACATGGGCCATTTTATGATGACATTTTGAGGTGTTTAAATAGATCACTATGTTGTTTTCTTCTTGATTGCAATTTTCCCTTCACTGTTTGTGTAGCTTAAAAATAGAAACCAATGTGTTTAAGTTTCAACATTATTGAGTCTTACAGTTAATATGAACTATTCTAAATTCAACACTAGATTCTATTACAACTCTGGAAACTTACTAAAATTATTTTGTTCTTATGTAAATGTGATGGCTTCTGATTGATATTTAATTATGTACACTTTGGTTTATTATAAATTAGGTAAACCAACATTTCTGTATCTCTGTCATTAGCTTCCTCATTAGGAGATCCCTAAGATTCCCTCTGTCTAAAATTTTGTGATTTTATTTTACTTTACTTTTTTCCCCTTAATAGTAATGA
This sequence comes from Hyperoodon ampullatus, assembly GCF_949752795.1. Lineage (NCBI taxonomy): Eukaryota > Metazoa > Chordata > Mammalia > Artiodactyla > Ziphiidae > Hyperoodon > Hyperoodon ampullatus. The sequence goes on from NC_136927.1 coordinate 2,712,780, forward strand.
ATGATTGTTTCTTTCAAATGTTTGGAAATTAATACTGGAAAATTTTTAGTTATTATTGCCTACTGTAGGTTATTTTAATATTATGACTACTTGACAGTGTTTTCTGTTTGATTTGTGGTGCTGACTCCTAAATGCCACTGGAAAAAAGGTATTTTGGTTCTAATATAAAGAGCAATTATTTAGGTAGCAGCAAAATGACTTAGGTAAATAAAAATTTCTTTGTACTTATGAGCAAAATGACAGATGACACCTATCTGAGTAAAGTGTGAAAAGAGCACAGGTATATTAAAAAAGGGAGACTCAATATTATATCAGTGTTTTGATGTAAAATAGCCCAGTGGTTATTATCTGTTAAAATAGTCTGATACTGTTGTGTGTTTCCTTATGGAATGCTCACTGGTGTGCTCTTTCTGAGAGGGCAGGAGTCCTACACATCTGTGTGGGTGCTGGAGTCGTATATTTCAAGTTGAATTAAGGCGATATGTGTGTGTGTGTGTGTGTGTGTGTATCTATCTATATCTACCTGTTTATCTCAGGTAATAGAGAATTGATAGCATTACTATTAACAGAGTCTGTTGACTTTTCTTTGTTTATCTAAACAACTGATTAGGCTGCTCTTAGGCTTGGCATTATTTTAGGGATCCAATAATATTCAGTGGAAAAGGAGTTTGAAATCATTACAATTATTAAATACTTCTGAAATGGTTTTGAAAGCTTCTCTGGGCTGAAAGCCAGTTGATTCTTGTCAGTGTTTTTACATGACTGAGTTCAGTTACTTCAGAGCTAGAACAATTGCAGCCTTGGTAAATGGTTTAATTCTGCCTGGTGGTACAGTATAGGATCCTTTTAAATGCTGCCGTAATTGGTGTTTAAATAATGTGTTTTGACTGGACAAGAATGGAAGAGCTATTTTGGAGTATTTTCAAAGGTAGAAATTTAAAATAAAGTAACTTGTTAATTTAGTGTTCTGTAACGTATATAATAAGATTGAGGTTTCACTGTTTATCTTAAGTAAATGAAAATATTCAAATGAGCCTTTTATATAAGAGGAATTGCCTATATGTGAAAGACTCTGAGCAAAAACAGTTGGATTTAAAAAGTTGAGCTAGTTGATAAAAGGCTTGGGTTCTGATCATGGCCTACCTATAAGCAACCTTTATGACTTTGGGGAGTTTTAATATCCTCGTTGTTAAAGAGGATCTGTTCCAACTCTCTCATTTGTAAAACTTTCCTTAGTCCTGGAATTTCTTTTTGAAAGAAATAAGTGTGGTATTAGTGGCTGTATGAGTATATTCTGCTATCATGGGAGCTTGAAGTTTGAGGGAGAATGTAGAGTAAATGGGAGTAAAACTTGGACATGCCACATCCAGAGGACCCAGAGCCTTATTGCTAGACCAGGCTGTACAGACTTTACACCATAAGTGCACAAATTAGAAACAAGTAGCCAGTGGGCTGACCACTGGTTTTAATGCTTCTCCTGAACATTGTGTATCAAAACAGCCTTACAGGTGTATACCCTCTCCATTTCCCACGATTTCTACCTTTTCTTAGTCTCATACTAGACTGTTGTACCTGCCTTTTGCCTTTGAAATTTCTTGAGTTTATCCCATGTTGGGGTAATATGTAGACATAGAAGGGTTTTGAGAGGAGAGTGACATCATCAGATATGCTTATAAGAAAGCTTACTTTAGCGAAACAGTGCAAGGTTGATAGAGTAGACTCAAGGGTAGTGGCTGGGTAGCTAACCCTGTAAGAAAGTTAATAGCAGTATTTTTGATTTTGTTTCATGACTGTTTTCCTCAGAATAGTTTTGAATGTTACAATTTTTAAACAAAATATAGAACAACTTAATCCAAAATTTTTTTGCTCTCATTTAAAAGCTGATGCATTGAAATATGAACTCAGTCAATGACCATCTCACTGTGCTTATCTTGGCATAGAACTTGGATGTGTGTATTACACTGGACTCTTGTCTTAAATCTCTATTAGATATAGATATATGTATAGATATATCTATATAGATATATCTGTGGGAAAGCTTTTCTGATAGCCGAGACAATATAAATAACCCTAGATTTGTACTTAAGTACCAAACGTGTTTCTCTCTCTCTGTGCTGCTTGTGTCTGAGGAGAACTTGCTAGGGTATGTTTTCCTCTGCTACTGCACTCACTGCCTTGGTGTATTATTGTCAAGTCAAGATCAGATACTCTGGAGTCAGACAGACCTTGTTCAAATCTTACCTCTCTTTCTTCCTTGGGCCAGTTCATTCATGTACCTAAGTTTTGGTTTCTTACTTGATTTGGTTTCTTACTTGATAGATCGTTTCGTGGACATCGTAAACACATTCAGCTTTACCATCCGGCCTAGGGTACTAAACAAAGATATAAGCCAATCTCCTAGTGTTTGGATGTGTTTCATAAGGAGGGCTATTTAAGGGAAAGTCATCAAAGACTTTTTGAATGATTGAGAAACCACACACAACATCCACATATAAACACACACACAGAAACATAAGGAGATTTATGTGTGCATGAATACAAACATTGATATAAACACAAAAAGAATTTAGAAAGTTAATGAGTGGAGGAGTTTCCATTTTGTAGAATAAGAGCAAACAGTACATTTGTAATGTAATACTAACACAGAAAAGCAGAAAATACCCTCTTCTAATTTTACCTCTTTGTGGGCAAGATTGAGTAAACTGCAGAGTTGGTGAGGCACAGAGAACTGGTTGCCAACAGGATCAAGAATCCTAGAGGAAAGGGCAGAGATTATCCTTTCACCTGAAATTGCTCTCTCTCTCTCCATATGGGTAGAGAAAAACAAAAACAAAACACACAATGAACAGAGACAGGGCATACTGTCTGCACGAATGACGCTCAGGGTGAAAGAAGTCCTCACAAGCTGGCTTTTGTTTCTCCCTTAGTTTATGACCTACTCAGAATTCACTGGGCTTCCTGGAACTTCATATTAAAATTTTCGTAGATCACAGAAGGAATTTTCAAACAGCATAATCTTTGCTGATAGCCATTACCAAACACTTGTTCCTTCAATGACTGATTGAAAACAAAGCTTCTTTGAGCCCTCTTGCACGGTGCCAGTCTTCACAGATTTTTGCATCCTGCTAAGTGGTATTTTTTTGTGACCAGTGCCATGGTTGATTGGCCTCAGCAACCTGCTTAAATATCTGTGATTAAAAGATGCGAATGAAAGAACGGATAAATGGAGGAAAAAATAAACATAGCGATGGTATGTTTACATACAGAAATAAGTTTATCCCAGTGTGTGTCAGTCTCCTTTAATAAAGGAGATTTATTTTCAGGAAACCAGCTTTACGTGAGTGACATATATCATAATAATTTGTTTACCTATATTATAGAATTTCAAGCTGGATATAAATTGAAAATGAAGATTCTTCATTTAGCAAACATTTCTTGGGTGTTTATATGTCAGGCACTGTTCTAGCATTGGGTATACAGGGATCTGTAAGAATTGGTCCTTCCCTTCAAGGAGCTCCTACTTTTGTGGCATAATTGTAACAAATCCTACAACTAGTCCTTATTGAGTGACTACCATGGGCCAGACATGGTACCAGGCTCTGGAGAAAGAGGCAGACATAGTTGTGTTCTCAGCCAACACTATCAATGTTCTGAGAAAGGTAGAGGCAAGGGGATGGGGAGCTCAGACAGAACCTACAAAGAATCAGCTGAAGGCCAGTGTGCTGTGATGACTTGGAGAATGCTGTAGTTCATGTTTTGGCTCAGATAAATTCACTTTATGACTAAAATGTTACTTTTCTTCTATTTAATATGATTACTTATCAATCCTCAGTCTTTAATTATGAGCATTGGCTTTATTGATTTTTTAAAAATATTTACACTCTGGTTATTATTTCTAAAGGAATTTATGAACAGATTCCATACAGCATGCCATTTGACAAATTACTGAAAAAATAATATTTAAATAATATATTTGAGTATCTCATTAATCTTGTTATTCAAGGAGGTGTTAGCCAATTACTCTTTGTTTCCTATATGCTGAATTGATCATTCTTTTTAATTACCTGTTTGTATAAGCTTATTGATTTGACCTGTACTTGAATTAACTGCTTACATTTAACATGTTGGACAGACAGTACTATGGATTGCTCTATTTATGAATTGTAAGTTGTTTTATTTTAATATGCATTTCTAAATTCTGCTTTTAGAACTTTATTTGCTTTTGCATACTCAACTATATTTACTAACATTTGATAATAGTAATGCATTATAGAACAGCAGTGCCACTTATTTACCAAGGCTTTACAATATTTATTTTGCAGTTTCGAGTTTTGAAATAATTAAGCAGTGCTGACGTACAGTTCCCATTGCATTTCCAAGACCTAGCTAAATAATTAGCTTAAGTGATTCTGTCAGCCCTAGTGGCAGTTGGAGGCACATAGTGCTGGCTTGTCAGGCTGCTAAAATGGAACTTGTAAGAATGGAATTACCGTGGTTAGCTCCATTCCCTCCCTACCCTTGAGAGATGAGTTGGCTTTCCTTTTCACGATATAAAAACAGAACCAGATAATGTAAACGGACACCTTTGCTCATGATTAACATAACGTGGGCCTTTTCATTCAATGGGGGTTGGTAGTTTTCCAGTTCTTTGCCTGTGGCTGAGGTTTCACCAAACCTCCTGTCCTTCATCCCACCTTTCCCGTATGATGGTCTCTTTTAAGATTTTATTATGTGTTTGTTTTGGATGCGTTCAAGGCCATTTGGATAATACTTATGGTTACTCTGAGAGCATGAGTGTTATAATAATATTCAAGGTTATAATCTGATCACATATTTGCCCTGCGTGTGCCGTCTGGTTGCCTGTACAGTCGGGTAGGTGGTCTTGTTCTGCTGCTTCTCCTGCCGCGTTGCCTTTCAGACATCCTTTGTGGGTGGGGTTTGAGGTGTTGCCGCTTCCTGTTTTCATCAAACTTTATATAAATTATGGAATTCCACAGCATACATTTAGTACAGTTTGATCGGCTTCAGAATCTAGCACTTTGGCAGGACAGAGGTGAAGGAAGTAGAAATGGAGGGAAGAGGAGGGGTGCAAGTAGGGAGGAACCCAGACTGGCGCTGGACCGAGACAGAGCAGGACAGCAGAGCGTCAGGGCGACTGTGACTTGAACCCCGGCAGCTGCCGACTGAGAGGCATGGACAGGAGAAGCAGGCTTTATGTGGGGCTGGGCAGGGAGGAGGGGAATGGAATGTGGAGTTTGATTCTTGATATTCTTAGGTTTATGTTGGTGAGACACTGTGTGGAAGTCCCCTAGCAGAGTTCAAGTGAAGGAAGGTATATGTTTGCTGGGATGTGTGTTTGAGAGTCACAGCCTGAAGGTAATCATAATAGCAGCCCCCGTTTATTGAATGCTTGTTAGCTACTGTGATAAGGGCTATAGGAACATGCTCTCTGAGCCTAAATTTTCTTATCTGTAAAAGGGGTACAATAGCATTCTTGTGAGATTTAAATGAGTTAATATGTGTAAAGTGCTTAACATATCTAGCACATAATAACTAATATTTAAATGCTAGTTATCAAAAAATATGCTAGTTATCATTATCATCACAATTTAATCCATCATTTGTTTGGAAAGGTATTTTTATATAGTTGACTCTTGAACAATGCGGGGGTTAGGGGAGCTGAACCCCTGCTCAGTCAAAAATCTGCGTATAACTTTTGACACCTCCCCCAAATTAACTACTGACAGCCCACTACTGACGGGAAGGCTTACCAATAACATAAACAGTCGATTAACATATTTTGTGTACGTATTAAATATTGTATTCTTACAATAAAGTAAGCTAGAGAAAAGAAAATGTTTTAAGAAAATCATAAGAGGAAATACATTTACAGTACATATATGTACTTACCAAAAAAAAAAAAATCTGTGTATAAGTGTACCCATGCAGCTCAAACCCATGTTTAAGGGTCAGCTGTACATATTGTATAGAAGAGGGATCTGTGGCTCAATCAACTTAACTACTTAATTGCTCTGCTAGAGGTCACATAATTAGTAAGTGGTAGAAGAATTTGAACCCAGGTCAAACTGTATTCCTAACTTCGCTTGTCTCTCTCCTTCCTTTGTGAAAATAAACTCTTCAACAGAGGCTGTATGGTGTAGAGAAAAGATAGAGGACAAAATACCTAATGCACAGAAAGTTGTTTTAAGTATTTAACGGGCAGTGCCCTTCCAAAACACTATAAGGAGAGCTTTTTAATAACAGTTATTGTAAGAGAGAAAATTTTACAGAAAGATGCAAATGAAGCTTGGCATTTGAGAACTGCTGGGGAAGAATGGAAGGGGAAAAGGGAGAGGATCGTGTAGGACAAAGCAAAGTCAGAGAGAACGAGAGAGTAGAGAAAGGTCATGTCGTTTCTGCATTTAGGGACAAGAGAGCTTAAAAAGTACCTGTTGGTTGACATTGTCAGGTGCTGCATGGAGGTCAAGGAGAATGAGACCTGAGAAAAGGCAGTCTGAATCACTCTTTGGTGTTAACAGATTAAATTTATTTCCCTTTGAGCTATAAACAGTTGACTAAAAATACAGTGATAAGAAACAAATATAGGATCCAATTATGTAGATGAATCAGCTAAAATTTGGAGTTAGATTTATTCTTTTGACCCCCCCTTCCAGTTCATAAGTTTTATCAATAGAATATTCTAGTAGCACGCATTGTCTGACATGTGTCAGCTTAATTAGAGATCTAGTTGGAAAACTCAGCTATCTCCTGCATCTCTGATGCTTCTCCACAAATCTGAAATGCAGTAGATACACTGCTGTGAAATGATGAACGTTGTGCTAATGGTAACCTGGAGAAGCTCCCTTTTAATGCAGTGATTTCTCTTATTCATACTAATTCTTCCCATTTTTTCTTAATTCTTTGTGTCTGCTTTCTCCACAATCAAAAAATTGTGAGATGACTTGACCATGTTTTGAGAGCAACAGGCTATGAACTCTGCAGTCTGACTTGTCTAACATCTATGAGGGATTGATGGGGCTGGAGCTTTGCTCACCATGTATGAACCCATTGCCTAGAATAGTGCCCAGAACATAGTAGGTCCTTAATCAATGTAATTTAAATAAGGCATGAATGAACTCTCCTTGGAGCTTCATAGTCACAAAATTTACAAAAAAATTTATGACACAATATAATGATGTACATAATTGGTGTGCTTCAAAATTAACCAAAAGTAGAAAACAGACTATGTAATTTGCCAGTAAGTGTAATTTCTTTTAATATAATAAAATCAGGCTTTTCTGCAGTTGAGATTGTGCATGTGTGTGGGTGGTATGTGGGAGGGTTATGGAGCCAAGCTCAGGACCCTGGGCAGGGCAGGGATTGTAGACCCCCAGCCTGACGGAGCTCCCTGGGATCCATTCTTTGCAGATTTTCAGACACTGTTCCTCAAGTACTATAATTTGGCACACTATGACCATTCACTTGACTTATGATAGGATGGCCTCCACCCTCTTTAATAAGAACTACATGTCATCTTACTGAAAGGCAAAGGTTAGATACGAATTGGTATAGTCTAGGGATGAAGTTTCCAATGAACTTTGAGTGATGTGTGCCTGTAATATTCCTGGTGCCCATAATATTGATGTAGCAAATATAAGTTGAGAAGCTACTGTATACAAAATATTTTGGGGAATGCAGAGATGTGTAATGCACATTTTGTATGCTGGGAAAGTTTATAACTTTGAACTCTTTTGAGATATAATTAAAATACCATAAAATTCACCATTTTAAAGTACACAGTTCAGTGATTTTTAACATATTCACAAGTTTATGCCAACATCACCGCTGTCTAATTCCATAAGATTTGCATTACCTCAGAAAGAAATCCCATACTGATTAGAAATTACTCTCCATTTTCCCTCCACCTCCCTCACCCAGTCCCTGGGAACTACAAGTGTTCTTCCTGTCTTTATGAATTTGCCTATTCTGGATATTTCATATAAATGGAATCATACAATGTGTGGCATTTTGTGACTGGCTTTTTTCACTTAACGTAATATTTTCAAGTTTCATCAATGTTGCAACATCTTTCACTACTTTCTCTCATTTTCATTGCTGAATAATATTCCATTGTATGGCTATACCATTCCACATTTTATTTATTCATTAGTTGATGGACATTTGGGTTGTTCCTACTTTTTGGACATTATAAATAATACTGCTGTAAATATTCGTGTACCTGTTTTTGTGTGAACGTATGTTTTCACTTCTCTTGGTTATGTATCTAGGAGTGGAATTGCTGGGTCATATGGTAACCTGTGTTTAACTTTTTGAGGTTATGTAGAACTTTACAAAGTGCTTTGTATCCTTTATTTATCACAGTGACTGAGAAGGGAAACTGAAGATCTGAAAGATCAGGTGGGCTAGAGAAAAGCTTGCATGTGTCACAAAAATATATTTAAAATGAGGTTCATTGATGTATTGGTTACTTTAGGGTGGAACTGAAACCTAAATATTGGTCAGGAAGGGTAAATAAAATGTGTGCTATTCACATAGTAGAAGACTGTTGCAGATAGGTTTGTGTGTATAGCATTTATCTATATAGCAGAAAAAGAATATATACACACATATAGCTCAACAGGAATAGATTTAAAACCATAGAAGAACATAATGCCCAGTGAAAAAATGAGTTGCAGAATGATAGATACAGTATAACATCATTTACGCAAGGTAAGAAGACCATAAAGAAATACTATACATTGTTACCCACATGCAAAAGTATAAAAATGGGTGTGGAGGACATTCATCAGTCTATGCAGCGGTTGCTTTGTGTCCCTACTTCTGAGCTTTAAAGTTCCTGCCATTACTCCTTCCTGTGTATTTAACAAATTATTTCCATTACAAGACTGTCAGTTTCTTTAGAAGAGCGGCCATATTTTCTTCACTGTTTTATTTCCATGGTCTAGCACAGTGTGCCTAGCACATGGGCATAAAAACATAGTTTTGAATGGCTAAGCAAATGAACGTGAGGCCACTTAAATTATTTTGGGAAGAAGGTAGGGCAAGACATTAAATTCGCCATTCTCCCTTTCTGCTTATTGTCTCTTCTTTACCTTCACATTCCCCTAGTGTTATAAAATGAGGCCTGCAATTACAAGAGTAGTTCTTTGTGACATGACATGCTAATAAAGCAGATGGTGTGTGCAAATAAGCAGGATTAAAGATATCTTTGCTGCAAAAGTCATTGCTGTCTCCTTTAAAGTATGGAGTATTTTATGATATCTCAGTAGATTTTATCTTCCTTGTCAAGGTAATGATTATGTATCCTATAAATCTTGATGGCTTTGTTGTATCAAGTGTCAGATTACACAGCTTAGTCAGGTAGTTGTAGAAAGAAAGATGTCTGTGATCAGACTTGGATGTAGTATTACTAATATTTTTGCCTTTCAGGAATATGTTGGTTTCACTTCTTTGTGTTTATATGGAGGAAGACAACTCTGCTTCCACTTAGGGTCTGTGCCTCCTTTCTCTCTATTATCTTCTCCCCACGGGAAAAAGAAGGACACATTGTAAAGTTGGGAGCTTGACAACAATATGGGTGAAGGTGCTGGTCTCCATGTCTCTGTTCTGACTCTGTTTCTCCGAGTGCTTCATGGTGGTAAAGATGTTCTCTTCTCCCTGCCTGCTTCACGGTCCTGAAAGCAGAGCAAGGGGGACGGCCCTGTGAGGCCTAGCCTGACCTGCACATGTCTGGTCCTGTCTCAGCCTTCCCTGGGTGAGTAAACCAGTTAAGGCTCTCTCTGTGAATAGGGGGCCTCATTTTGACCTTAGGCTCAAGCTACATTCTCCAGCACGGTTTACCAGAAGCTCTGAGGGTATTGCAGGTAGCTGACGCTCATGCTTTGATCCCCATCTGTCTATTTGTGGTTATGCTCAGTTGTTTAGAACCAGGAAAGGTGGTAGAAGTGAGCCACATGTTTCCTATGTATAACCCCCCCCGCCCCCGTAATGATGATAGTCTTGATTTTCTCCGTCCTTTACAATCGTTGAAACTTTTTTCTTTATGTCTCACAGAACCTTCAGCCAGCATCTTGGCATTATAGGAATTTACTCAGCTTTTTAGAAGCAGTTTGACCATCTGAACCCATAAAAGCAGTTAAAATCCTAAGGGAGCCTGACAGAGCCCATTGTTGATGGTTGCTTTTATAGGTGGTGAGACCTTTTATTTTTACTTGTGAAAGTACCAAAACAGTCTGTCTTCGTTCAGACAAATACCTACTTAGCACAGGAATATTTTACTTAAAAAATGTAGCTTTTGTATTTAATTAAATCTAAGATGCCACTGATTAAAAAAATGTGCACTGTTTTATGTCTCACTAAAAAAGATGCTGCCAGCTAACGGTATGATGCCGCTTGGTATAAGATGCTCCCCCCACTCCACAGTTACTACAGTACGAAAGAAAAGAGGGGTATGGGATAAATGATTTAAAAATGAGTGACTCTTCATTTGCAGAATAGTAGGGGCAGGTTGGTGTGAAGAAACATTGAATGGTGAACTGAATGTCTGGAGACTGAGATTCTAGTTTTGGCTACAGGAGAAAATGTATATAATTTTACTTTTAAAAGGATAGAGCTCATAGAGTTTGCAACAAGTCTGGCCTCTCCCTACCTCCCCAGCGTCTTCTCGTGACACTTAGTTTGACCTTCTTTTAGTTTTTCAGGCTCACCAACCTTCTTCAGCCTGTGTCCTTTGCATACGCTGTTTTCTCTGCCTAAACCCTTTCTTGCTCCTTCCTCTGGTCAAGTCCTACTAACTCTTCAAGCTTGCCCTTAAATATTACCTTTTCTGACCCTCCAGGCTAGGTTTTCCTGCTTTCATATACTAAGGCAAATATACTGAGTATATGTACTAACTGCCCCTGGTATTTCTTGTTTAGTCACGTTTGTCACAATTGTAATAAAATATCTATGCAGTTATTTTCTTGTTGCCTTTCTGCCTTTCATGATAGTTTTGCTCATGCTGTATCCCCCATGTGTTTTCAGTGCCTGGCACACATTCCTGTGCCTAACAGAGATACCTGGAGTGAATAAAATGGCAGTGTCCAACAGTGACATATACTGCTGAGGATGGCAAGTCAAAGTCTGAAAGGTGTCCATTGGGTTTGGCAAGTAGAGGTCACTAGATATTTTAGAAGGCATAGTTTTAGTAGAATGGGGGGGCGGTGGACAGAAGCAAGATTGCAGAATGTTAAAAAGAAAAGCAAGACTATTCACTATAAAACACTGGAACACTTGCAAATAATTTCTCTACTGATAGCACCTTTTCTAATTCAGTAAACACTGTCAGAATCCTCCAAATTATAATAAGATAAAAAATAAATCCCAAGACATCCTACTATGATTTCTCTGCTCAGTGGATAATGGATAGAATGGAATATGCACTTAGTACAGATGATCACAGGCAGGCAGTTCAGAGCTCCCTGCTCCAGAAGAGCAAAGAGTAACCCAGATGTTTCCCATCCCCTCTGCTTCTCACTGAGCCAAAAGTACAGTCATTTTTTTTTTCAGTACCACTGGCATTAAACAATATGTACTCTTTCATTGCTGCGCTCAGTAGAACTTGAAACCGAACCTTAGAAGACCAACTCTTCACATAAGCATGAAGTAATTTGAAAATCCTTATATGATGGACGTGGCCTTGTGAAGACATTTATTGTGAAGCTCTTCCAGACTGTATTGTGGAGGGTGCTGTGGACAGATCCCTGGGCAATGCTGTGCATAGTCCTGGTGTGTTCTACTTCTGAAAAGTAATAAGAGTAACAAATACATGCAACACTTTGGGCGAGTCACCTGTTCTAAGCACTTGACATGTATTTACTCATTTAATCTTCACAACAAATCCTATGAGGAAGCTGCCCTTATTCCTTTTTTTTCTTTTATCTGTCAGGAAACTGAAGCTCAGAGAGCTTCAGTAGCTTGCCCAAGAGGGCAGAATTGGCATTTGAACCCAGGCATTCTGGCTTCCGAATCCACGTTCTCCCCTATTGTAACGTGCCTCTGAGGGCACTGATTATGAAGTCAGGACCTAGGGTTGACGGCCCTTCCCTTTTCTGCCTCCGTCCTGCCCTCTTGCTGAGCACACGTTCCTTCTTCACTTCTAGTGTGAGTGTCTAGAGAAACAGCAACGCAAAGGCTTCCACGCTTTCCCACCAGGGCAGTCGCTGTTTTGGAACGTATCAGGCTCCCCGGACACTGTCACTGACTCTGTATGATTCTTTTGCAGTAGGAGCTTCCTTGTGGATTCCGTCGATTTTTGAATGCTGGTTACGAATTCTAGTCAACCTTCACAATGTTGATCATATGGGAAAATATGTTCCTAGTTCTGTTCCTAGTTTTACATGTACACTTTTGGAACATAATCTGTTTTGAAGTTGATAACTACCTGGGTATGCATTAAGTACAGAAGTTCCCAGTGTTCAAGAAATGTACTACGCTATTAAAAAAGAATTAACAGCTTTCTCTAAAGAACAGAACTAAGCTCAGTGCGGTCTGGTATTAATCCCTGCCTAGAAGTTCCACAATGAAAAGGGCAAAATGTGGAAAAGCAAAGATAAATAAATAAAATTGGAAAATATGCAAAGCTGTTAGAGATGTGCCAGTGACTCAGAAGTAGATAATACAAAGAAATGCATCCAACCCCTGTGCTGTCAACGTGCCACCAAAGCATTGGGTGTTTGAAGTATTTCAGACCTCTTTGTCAGTGGCAAACTGTAGAGCCTTCCACAGTTATTGCAAAGAAAAACAATGCCCTAGAGTGAAAACAAAACAGAATGCTATTTAATATTCAATTTGGTATTCTTTACATTTAAAAGTGTTAGTAGTAATATTTTAGCTGGATTAACAGTATTGTCAGATTAGTGTTAAAATTTTCTCATTATTTTTTTGGCTTGGTGAATTTGGAAGTATTGTTTAACCTAAGAGATTTTTAAAGGTTAGATGAAATAGCATTTATTTTGCACAGTTTGATGGATTGCCAGCAGCAGGGAAGGCTTTACAGCTCAGATGTTTTCAACACCCTTCTGATCCTCTTTTTGCGTTTTTCCTTTCTCATTAATTTTTCTTTCAGAGCAGTGACCATATTTTACTTTGTGTAGAAGAGATGCTTAAGTAGTTAGGTGTTAATGAACTTCTGTGCACTTCATGTCTGTGTGTCTGCTTTATCATAGCTCTTAATAGCCTTGCTAATGTTTTGGGGAGGGATGGGAGAGGTTTTGCTTAATTTTGTGATACACTTTGTCTTTTACAGAGTTTGGTATATGGTTCAACAATAAGTAGGATTATAATAAATTACTGTTTTAGGGAATCTGAATGTTATCTCATTGTATTTGTTTTAATATAAAGAGAATCTTTATGGAAGAATTTACCACATCTCAGGAACAATTATTTTTTAAGCATAATACTTGGATTGCTTTACTGCATTGTTGCTTAAGTGGTAGTCCAAAGGAGAAAGAATAAAACCTTTTACCAATGATTTTTTTTTGATAAGAAATTTCCTTCTCTGTACTCCCACCTTTAGTTGTTACAATGTTAAATTTACTGTTTGTCACTAAATAATTGTGATGTTCACAATTACTAAAGCTATTAAAATTGCATTTTCATATTTGCTACTTTATGATAGAAAACATTTTGACCTAAATATTTTACGAATACTTAAAAATTTCATATTATTGATTTTAGTTTAGAAGTGTAAAGTTTTAATTTTTAGTACTGAGCTACCATATGTAAATTGATTATATTGTGAAATGAAATCAATGGAGAATTGACATCTTCTACTCTACATGAATGTCCAAAACTAAAGAACACCTCTAGGCAATGAGATGTAGCTTTCCATGTCTACACCTCATTTAAATGTCACCTTTAAATTAGGGGAAGGGAGTTGTCTTTTGGTATAACATCCATTGTCAAGTTGTGAGAACCTGCTCTCAACCTTAAATAATAGAACTGCTCCAGGACCTGCATCTTTCCTTTCTGATTTCTGGGTACTTGAGACTATTTTGCAAAGTAGGCAAAGTTTTTCTTAAGATAAGTTGACTGAATTGATAAGTTAAGATCCCTAGGGTAGTGGAGCTTCTCCTGTAGAATCTAAGTACTACTTCCTTGCCTCCCTAGAGCTTCCCTAGTTTTTTTATGACTAGCCTGAAATAAAAACTAGATAGCTTAGGTCTTAGTATACAATGTAGATCTAAACTTCAGGAATAACATTTAAGCTGAAACCTGATAACTAAGTTTTTAATGAAATTTTCAATGTGCTAAATCTACAAGAGACTGATATGAAAAATAATCTGAGCATGGAAGAGAACTCTTGGAGATGTAAAGCATGGTTGCTGATTAGAGGAATTAAATAGACTGCATGGTGCTCAAAATCAAATAGTAAATCAGAAGACATAATGCCTGATGAACAATGGTAGCAGAGATATAATGAGATATATGTATATATCTATATTAAGATTTCTGAATTTTAAAACAGAAAATTCTACAAGTATCTAATCAGTATAAAACATGTTAACGTCAAGTGGAAGGACAGTCAGACCCAAGGATTCTATACCCAGGCAAACTACTATTATTTAAGTGGTTAAAGGATCAATATTGGCAGACATGCTGTTGTTTTAACTATGAATCCTTTCAGAAAAAATTAAGAAAATATTGAAGGCAGTGGCAAAATCAAGGGTGAAAAATGCACACACCATTGTAGAAAAGAAACAGTGGCTTGTATGCAAAGAATTGAACTTGATTTGAATCTAAATAATTATTAATAGGTTGTGAAGCTAAGTGGATTCATTGCATGGAAAATACTGTAGAACATAGCCAGTTTTATTTTCTTAATAACACTGGAGTTCTTTTACAAAAGTCAAATTATTCCTTTCTATAGCTCTGAGTTCACATGCATTTCTAATTAATTGACTGAAAAATCTACTCTGGCAAAACCTGGGACCAAGGGGTTGAAAGATGGGGGTAAAATGGGGATATTTAGAATGTGGGAAAGGAAAATGATACAAATATGATCGACTGTGAATTCCAGGGAAAAATACCAGAAACGATCTGATTTTCAAAAGTAATCATAAAAATAGATAGCATTTATTAAGTGTTGCAGGGTCTTGTTTTAAGTCTTCATTTTGTTATCTCATTTTACCCTGCATATTATCAGGGATATTAATGGACAGGCCAATCTTATATACCTGCTAAAGTGTAAAAAGCATTCATTAATATTATAGACACCTTAATTTTAAAGTCTTTCTTTTTTTTTTTTTTTACTATTTCCCCTTTAATTTTTTTCAATTAATTCTTTTTATTGGAAAAAATACATAAAATATACCATCTTAGTCATTTTTAAGTACACAGTTCAGCAGTGTTAGCTGTATTTACATTGTTGTGAAACAGACCTCCAGAATTTTTTCATCTTGGCGGAACTAAAATTCCGTACCCATCAAACAACAGTTCTTTTGCTCCCTCCCCCCAGCCCCTGGTAAGCACATTTTACTTTTATTTCTATGAATTTGACTACTTTAGATACCACATATAAGTGCAATCATGGAATCATACAGTATTTGTCCTTTTGTGACTCAATTCTTTCTCTACTGTCAAGGGCTAATCATAATCAATAAGGAATTGAAGGAAACTATTGTAGATGCAGCATGTAAAGAGAAAATAAATTGGTTGGTGAGAACTGTCATCCTTCCCATGAGAAAATTTAAGCACAGACGATGCCAATAATTTACATTTTTTATTATGGCACTATGGTTGGCTTGGTTTACATCAGATGGAGTAAACTTTTTATTGAGGAACCAGGAGACCCGAGTTTTCTGCCTTAGGGAAAAGAGACTTTTTTGGGGGGCAATGAGAACATAAAAACAGTAAATTCCGGAATGAAAAGTCAATTGATAAAGGCCCTGAATTGTGTTTTAATCATGGAGTCAATTGCTTTCTATACTTTTTTGCTTTTATTTTCCATACAGAGAATCCCAAATACAAGGGAAATATATTTCTAGGTGGTATTGTATTATAGAACTCAGTAATTTGAATTGAATTTACTTTTGCTTTTGTTATCTGAATGGATTAGGAAAATTCCTTTC
This sequence comes from Hyperoodon ampullatus, assembly GCF_949752795.1. Taxonomy (NCBI): domain Eukaryota; kingdom Metazoa; phylum Chordata; class Mammalia; order Artiodactyla; family Ziphiidae; genus Hyperoodon; species Hyperoodon ampullatus. The sequence continues at coordinate 2,728,910 of NC_136927.1, forward strand.
GAGCAACCAGGGGCCAGATGATCAGACACCATATCATCTTCTTTGCTATGAAAATTATAATTCAACCTTGTGAAATTTTTCTAATGTTATATTTTCTGTAAATAACATAGAGAATAAAAGTAAGTAAAACCATTACTGTTTTTCTCCCTACACATTCTGAACAATAAGCAACTGGTTCTTGGCAAATACATATTAGTTTAATTTTAAGGATGTTATTTTATAGTTCATTTTGATCAAAGGTGTAAAAAGATTCATTATTTTACACTCAAACGTGTGCTAACCGAGGTAATTTGCTGTAGATATTTGGTATCTTTTCATAAATACCTATGTTTAGATAAGTCTTCTTTCTCTCTGGAATCATGTCCTTAAACATTTAAACCTAGACCACCCTCAAGTATAAGGGATTTATGAACCATGTGGGATATTTCAGGAAATCTTTTCACACTGATGAAAACAGGAGACTAGTATTATTGTGGAAAGGAAAAAAATGGGAGATTTATGAGTATATGTTTCATTTATGCATCAAAATTAAATTTTTATTTTTGCTGATAGTCTGACTGATAAGCAGTTTAGTTAACCTAAGAATTTCCCTTCAAAGTTAATCAAACCTAAAATATTTAAGATGAACAGCAAAATATTTTTCATTGTTTGAAATGGCCATGGCTGATTAAAACTATTTCTAGCTAAATCAACTGTATATTAATTATTTAATATAGTTATTACATCCTCTATATGGAAAAAGTATCAAAACCTTGAGGTCTTTGATTTTCCATTCTTGTCAGTTGTAAAATTGTCAGCTTTTTGCAAGCGGTAGAAGAGTTGTAGGAACTACGGAACTAAGAATTACCTTTTCTTTTTACACATAAGCTGCTGCTCAACAGCTGGGTGACCTCGGGGAGGCTGGCCTGTGTTATCTTCATGTGGCAATGATGTACACTTTTATAGAGAGCAAATTTATGGCCCTTATCTGTGGAAGACGTTTATGAATGACTGGTGTAAATCAAGAATTGAATGACTGTTTTTCTCTTTGAGCATAAATCTATGGTTTGGAGATTGATTTCTGAGTAACTTTTTTGTAACCCATTTCAATTACCATTTTTGACCAATTTTCTATATTTTGGCATAAACTGAATAACTAAAATATAACTTAATACCAGTGACAGATCTGTGTTTTTTTTTCTGTTAGGTATGTTTTCTCATATAACTCAATAAATAATCTCAGTTAATAGCGTAGAAAACAAATTTATAATATGTAGTGGGAATCCCATGCATGGGATTGACCAAAGCAACCATATCCACCATTTAGGTGGGAGAGGGAAAATGAAATATATGTTTAATTTTAAAGGTACTTATGATAAAATGTGCCATTAGTTAGGGAAAATAAGTAGAAAGAGAAAGTCATTTCTGGGACATTTGCAGAGTAAATAACTTCTATTGAAAGTCCTAGAAAAGTGTAAAAAAATGTTAGCCCACGATCTTTTGAACACACTTTCCCAAGAGGCTTTCCTTCAGGAAGATGAGTCTTTCTAAAAACAAGATGGGAGATGTAGGAGCTCAGATGGAAGGGAAGGCTAGAAATCAGGTGGGTTAAAAAACAGTTTCATGAACACTATTGTCCTCACAAAAAATTTTGATCTGTAGATGGTAACCTGCAGATGGAGGGATTACAAACTTTGTGAAATTATATTACTTTCTTCTCAGATAAATGCCCCTTCCTTTATCTTGCTCTTGTTCCATGCAGTTGTATGACTTAAACAGTTAACAGCATGGAAGAAATGGTTGGTCAGGAGATAAGCAGTTGATCTTGGCTGTTTTAAAGGGAACTTTCACTACAGTAAGAAGAGAAGGACAGTGCTAGTCACACAGTGGGTGCTTAATAAGTATTTGATGAAAGACAGAAGGAAGAGAAGCAGCCTGGTGGGAGGGATGACACCAAGAGAGGGCTGTAAGTGCAGTGACGGGGCCCTGGATGAAAAGAGGGTGACCCACGGGATGAGTGGGTTGAGGATATGTTCGGATTGGCTCTGGAGTTGGACAGCCTGACCCCAGTTGCAGCAACATCACTTATTACCTGTGTGACCCTAGGCAAGTTACCTTCTCCATGCCTCATTTTCCTTTCTCTAAATAATGGTAATAAGAGAACTTACCTCATAAATTTGTTAGGAGGATTGACTGAGTTAATATGTGGTTGTAAAGCCCCTAGGATAGTACCTGGCACATGGCATTCAACAAAGGGCAGCAAGTATTACCTTGGTTAGACATATGCAGCCATCCTCAACTCCTGTCTCTAGTTAGTCATCACCTTTGGTCAGTTCTACATTTAAATATTTCCTAAAGATGGGTTCTCCATCCAAGGGCCATAGTCTTAGAGACTCTTAATCTCTCATATTAATTCAGTTACTTTTTTTCGTGAAAGTTTCCTAAAATCCATGCTGCTCAATATGACCAGTTAAATGCAGATCTTGCCCTAACAATCCCCTCAGCCCTTTCAGTGGTCCCTTGTCATACTTAAGGAATTTATAATTAATCTTTAGCATGCAGGATTCTTCAGAATTTGCTTTGTTTGCCTTTCCAACCTCATCTCCCAGCAGATACTTTATGAACGTCATATGATTTAATTTTACTACAACCTCCCAAAGGTTGTGCAGGCATCCTCACTCTGCAGGGCAGTGCAGGACTGTAACAACAGCAGTGCAAGCTGGACCCATGCAGAGCAACCTTAATAACCAATGGGAGTGTATATATGTCCATTATACACTACCAAACGTAAAACAGCTAGTGGGAAGCAGCCGCATAGCACAGGGAGATCAGCTCGGTGCTTTGTGACCACCTAGAGGGGTGGGATAGGGAGGGTGGGAGGGAGACGCAAGAGGGAGGGGATATGGGGATATATGTATACATACAGCTGATTCACTTTGTTATACAGCAGAAACTAACACAACACTGTAAAGCAATTATATTCCAATAAAGACGTTAAAAAAAATAACCAATGGGAAAACTTACAGTGGTTTCAGGACCTTTAAAACTTTTTGTTAAAGCACTGAAAACTCTTACTCTCTGTTATAAATGTGTAGGGAAGTGAAAAAATAGTAAAACGAACATTGATTTAGTACACTGTAATGTAAAACATTAGAAACATTGAGAAATAAAAACTTATCAAGAGCAGTGTGAACAGTTTCTCCCTGCTTCATCTTGTTGTGTGACCTATGGAGTACCTTTTCTGTGCCTTGTCAATACTCCTTTCTAAGTTTGGATCAGCTTCCAATATTTTATCCTTTGTGCTTTCGTAGTTGTGAAGTATCTCCTGGAGTTCCTCCAACCTGAAGTTTCTCACTGGTATTACTTCCTCCTGGGCATCTTCATCCTTTTGCTTGTTTACCTTGATAAGTTGCCTCCCCAACTCCCTGTGGCTGCACATCCAGAATCTTTCAAACAGCAGTGGTGCCAATACTTACATGGTCAGCAGCCTCTCTATAACCCCCATTTACGCTAGATTTAAATTTCACTTCCAGCTTTACCACTGTTTGTTTCTTTGTTGCACTTTCATCTTTGTTTTGGCCAATACCCTCGTTGGGTTACCAGTTTTTGTAAGATGTCCTGTGCGTTTATCATTGGGAGACAAGGAGGCCAAACAGCGACGCGCTTTGCTGTCTGTGCGTGAACGAACAGATGCACGGTGACCAATCACTGACAGGCTTTGAAAGAAGTGACCTAATTGGTCATGGATCATGATACACGTCTGTTACTTACTTAGCGATTTGTGGACTGAAGAGCTAGTGCAGAAGTTTGTGCTTTGTGTAATTATTCATGGTTAACATGGTATGGTAACTGACATTTGAACCCTGTTATTAAGGAAATGGTGTTATTTAACTAAAATGTGGTAACTGAAATGTGTGCATCTTAGAACCGTGCAAAGCAAGGGCTGTCTGTATGTTATCATCATTCTTCAAGCAAAGAAACTGAGTTTTGGAAAGACTAGGTAACTGCCTAAGGTCACATAGCTAAGAAGTGTCAGAAACCCATTAACAAAACTTTTTAATGTCTCTGATTTTAATGCTATAAGGATGCACAACCTGTCTATTGATGTTTCTGTCGACATACTGATGGAGCTTGAATTACTAATGGATTGTCTTCAAAATCTCATCTGCACATCTAATCAGGCCTGCAGCCCTCTAGGAACTCTGTCCCTGCTTAGCTGGGCTGACCATGTAATGTTTCCAGGGCTTGCCTGAAAAATGAAGTATTGTACAGTGATTGTGCAAAGCTTCTGCAAGCTAGTGACACACTTGACCTTACATGAGATTGTTTCTTGGAATGAATCAAGAGTCCTTAGTCTTAGAATGAAGGAGAGACTAGCCTAGAACAAGTGAAACATCCCTGAGAAGGAAAGGAACATCCCAGTAATTGAGTGGAGAAAAGTAGGCTAAATAGTTAGCAGTTGAGATCCCTGGTTAGGTTGGGAAATAAGCAGAGTGGGTAGGAATGTTAAGTGACTGACCTCACCTTCAGCTTCTGGGATTCAGGGATGGCTTCAGCATAGTCTCTTCTTCATTCATTGGCCAGCTGGTAGTAGGAGTCCACACTGAGTAGTTAAATCTGAGTGAGTCTGATTCTGAGATACAGTCCAGCTTCTAAAACTGAGGAGGTCCCGTTTGGAGCATTAAAAGTTATTCAGGGTAGAAGAGAACTATGGTACAGAGATGGATTAAAAGGATTAATACTAGGCCTGGAAAGATGAAGGCTGAGAAAAAATTTGATTAAAGAAAAAAAGTGACATTATTTAGTGCCTCTAAAATGCCAGGTCTTGTGCATGGCTTTTAGTTATTAATTACATAATTATAAAAATCTTGTCAGCAGGCATTGCAGAGATAAGGAAGCTGAGACTCAAAAAAGTTAAGTAACTTAAGCACTAGGGCTAGTAAGTGGTAAGGCTGAGGTTTTCTTTTTAAACCCAGACCCATTTTAATATATCACATAGTTCTTAAGTAAAAGATACCAGACTAAAACATTATTAAAAGTAAGTAAGACATTTAGGGAGTATATGTCTCATCTTTGATCTTTTTATTTTTTTAAACATCTTTATTAGAGTATAACTGCTTTACATTGTTGTGTTTCTGCTGTATAACAAAGTGAGTCATTTATATATGTACATATATCCCCATGTCCCCTTCCTCTTGCAGCTCCCTCCCACCCTCCCTATCCCACCCATCTAGGTGGTCACAAAGCACTGAGCTGATCTCCCCATGAGATGCAGCTGCTTCCCACTAGCTAGCTATTTTGCATTTGGTAGTGTATTTATGTCAATGCCACTCTCTCACTTCGTCCCAGCTTACCCTTTCCCCTCACCGTGTCCTCAAGTCTCTTCTCTATGTCTGCATCTTTATTCCTGTCCTGCCCCTAGGTTCATTAGAACCATTTTTTTTTTAAGATTCCATATATATATGTTTCATCTTTGATCTTGAACGAAGCCTGTTGTAGGGACCTCAGAATTCATGTTTCTGTAGAAATAATTTTTTTAAATTGTGATTTGTTACATGGGCCATACTGCAAAAACCTATTTTATATGCATATCTCTATGTTTCTGTGTCTCACTATATATATTTCTTTAAATAATTTAAATTTCTTTCTGTACTACTTAAAATACATGTAATTATTATATAAAACAATATGTTTTTGAGGTACAACTTAGGAACCCTGGGAACTCCGCTGCTCACCCGGAGGGCCTCCCTTCCTGTCAGCAGCACTGTTGAGGAATAGGGGCCCTGGTAAGTTGTCAGATGTTTACATCTGTGCAGGAGTGGCAGCTGTCTTCATCTCTGTGTTCATAAGAGAAGCAGCATTTCCAGTGAATCACTTCTCAGGTATTCTGAATTTGAGAATAAACGGCACTTAATTGATACATTCTATGTTCCCTTTTTCTTATCATGGGTGTATTCTTAATAAATTGTTTTTGTGTATTGGGACTTGTCTTAATTAGTAATTAAAGTTCTTTTGATAGCAAGTGACAAAAACAGACTCTAGCCTACTAAAAAAGACACTAATTCTAAGGCTTCAGTGGGTATGTTGACATTTGGAATCACAAGGTCCCCAAGGACCAGGGACTGGAACTCGGGCACAGAGGAGCTTCCCTCTTCGTCTGGCTCTGCGCTGTCTCTCCCTTTGCCTCTCTGGCTTTAAGGTCACTTGAAGCAGCCTTTCCTTTGCTTGTCGACTTCCTTCTCTCTCCATTCACTGGCTTGCTAAAGGCCTCTGAGCACACGGTCCTACATGATTGCCTCCCTGCTCATGGATTCATATCTCCTCAGTTTCAGTGATGAGTAGATTCTAACCAGTCTCAGACCTGATTCCAGAATCCCAAAGACAGAGTGACTTTGATTGGCCCACCCTAAGTTAGGTATCCATCGCTAGAGAGGTATCCATGTGATGCCCGTGGTCTGGGGGGCCGAGTCCTGCCCTCCCCAGGTGCTGCTGTGGCTCAGTCCTCTACTGGAACATGAGCAGAGGGCGACTGGGGGGTGCCTGATATGGTGTGTTACTCATTAGTTGTATTTGGCTTCCTGTATTTTACTACTTCTAATCTAAGGAAACAATTATCACCACACATTCTGCATTTTCAAATTAAAATTCACATCCGAAGTATGCCCAGTCATAAAGGGCTCCCAAAGAACTGTGATAGAAGAAGGACCAGGAGCAGACTTATTCCGGAAACTAGGGGAGATACTTTAAAGCAAACTTGTCTATTTTACTTAATCAGAAACCTACTAGCCTGCTGATTGTTTAGATGAGTAATCTGAAGACACATACAGTGGTCTGGTCTGTGAGTAAGACTATGCCTTTTAGTCATATTCTTTACTGCTTCATTACAATGAAAAATACCAAAGGTGAATGCCAAATCACCTTTTCAGTATTGTACTTGCAAAGGCAGTCCATGAAGTGGTTGATGGAAAAATCAAACTTTTATGGTAATCTTTTATTGTAATCTATTTTCAGTTCAGTCAGAGAAGCACCATGGCCCAGTGGACTAAGGGGAGGATGGGGAATTTGGAACTCTGAGATATAATCTGTTTTGCAACTGACTAGCTTTGTGACCTTGAAAAAAAAGCACATTAACCTCTGTCTATTTCCTCATATGTAAAATGGGATCTACCTGATAGAATAGATCAGAATATAGGTACATTCTGATTTGAGCAAACTGAATAATAAGAAAGATTTTATAAAAATCAGGAGTGACTTTTTTTCATATCAGAAGACTGTGGTTTATAAAAAGATTCTCCTTAGAATTCATTTAAGATCCAGCCTTTTCTCAGTCTTTTAAATTATGATTAACTGACAGAAGTTAAGTTTATATATATGAGTTTAAAAAAAACACCCATTGGATAGAGTGAGAAAAAAAATTCTGCTAGGGTTATGATAAAAACTCAGTAAATCCATGTGAGATACTTCAAAAAAATGTTTTGCAGGCAGCAGTAAACAAAGAATATTCTCATAGCTTAGATTTCAGGGTGAATTTTTTTCAGTATGAGAATGACATTAGTGCCAGTTCTGCCATGTTTTTGCTAAGTGGTTGACATGGGCATCATCGTATTGGTCTTGGCATGATGCTGGTGCTGAGTCGACATTCACACTGGCACCATGTCATCTTGCTCTAGTCAGGAATGGCTGTAGGCAGTTTCAGTTTATCTGCTGCTATGAGAATTTTGATGTAGCAGGGCTGGAGGTTTGATTTGTACTGTGGCAGTCTTATGCCTGCTTGTGAATTTATTCTCCAGAGGGCAAAGTATCCTAAAAGGTAACATGTAAAACAAGCTCAAAGGATTAAAGTAGTGGGAAGAAATAAATAATAGATTGTTATATATTTATGTTGAATTTACATAACAGTCTTAGTTATTTAGAAGTATATTTTGTAAAAACTTAGTTTGTAGTATCACAAAAGCTTGTATATACTTATTTAAAAGTATATTTTGCCGGGTTTCACACAGAGAAACTCCTGAAGTTGAGAGATTCAGTGGCTAGAGACACAGTGTCCGAATCTTATTAAGAACCCAGGTTTCTTACCTTCCCAGTCCAGACTGCACCCTGAACTGCCTGTCACAGAAGGGTGTTGGAGGATTGGTTTGTGAAGCAGAATGATGTTTGCATTTGAGTTGCTTTGGAAGGAGTCCCCTCCCCATAGGGTAACAAAATTTGCTTATAACTCCCAAATAAAATTGTTTCCTCCAGCTAAAAGAGACTCTCCCAAACCAGTCTGAAGATGAATACTGTGCTGCCGCCTTTTCCAGAAAGAATTTCATGGCTTAGCCTCACTGTTGTATGGATTCACAGCATGTTATTGCTAATGTGTAAATATTCATTTACAGGAAATAGTGACTAGAATCTTGCAGTTCTTTTATACTGTTGTTGAGATTTCTGAGTTAAAACTAGTTTTCCATTAATTTTAGAGGAAGGTTTTCCGCAAAGTTTCATCTTAGTTGCAAAACATATCCCCAGAGATTCCAGTCGACATAACTCATGCTGACCGGTTGATTCCAAGTGTGACAGCACAGTGTTCAGCAAGTCCAAGTGAAACCAGGTCGAGGCCAGAGAATATGTCTGCTTTTGCCTAAATTATCTGGTTAACTGCTTTGATTCTCAATTTCAGCTGGCATCAGATGAATGTTAAACCAGAGATAAATTTTGTAGCCTTTTGTGATACTACAGATGTTTTGCCATTGCAGTTATTGGTTCATAGTCACACTTCAAAAGGTGCGTGCCAGTTGATGTTTGGTTTAGTCATTTTAATACTTGGGAGGAAGGGATAGTTGGATTAGAGTTCTGTTATTTCTTTTCTCTTGAGAAAGGTGAGGTAGGTTCTCAGATTATTGTACTCGATTAATAAACTCCCCTCCCCCAAGAATCCCATCACCATCTCTGTCTCTGTTTCTATTTCTGCCTTCATTTTTATTTTTTTAATTTATTTTTATCTTATTTAATTTTTAAAATTTTTGGCTGCATTGGGTCTTCAATGTTGCATGTGGCCTTTCTCTAGTTGTGGCAAGCGGGGGCTATTCTTTGTTGTGGTGCGTGGACTTCTTATTGCAGTGGCTTCTCTTGTTGCAGAGCATGGGCTCTAGGTGCATGGGCTTCAGTAGTTGTGGCATGTGAGCTCAGTAGTTGTGGTTCATGGGCTCTAGAGCGCAGGCTCAGTAGTTGTGGCACACGGACTTAGTTGCTCTGCGGCATGTGAGATCTTCTTGGACCAGGGCTCGAACCCGTGTCCCCTGCATTAGCAGGCGGATTCTTAACCACTGCGCCAGCAGGGAAGTCCCAAATATGGAAAGACTTTGAATTGCATCCAAAAAATAAGACAGATAGATGGAAGGATAGAAGAACGTGTAGATGAATAGAGATGTGTTAAAGCAAATATAGTAAAATATCAATTGTGGAATTCAGGTAGGGATGCCCTCTGTCTTCATTTTTATCTTCATCACTTCTTTTTATCTCTTTTTCCCTATTTCTTCTCCCTTTTCTTTAGGTGTATATTAAACAGAAAAAAAAATTCTGGCACAATGGCTGAGCGAATTGCAACATTAAAGATTGCTTGGCCAAGAAACTATTACTTTTTGTATGAAAGCCTTTAGGGACCAACCAGCCTTTAGAAATCTTTTTGCCGTTCCAGCTCAACTGACCCAGAAAAATTTTAAGAGCAATAGTCAGTGCTTAGCAGAAAAAAAGAGATACTATTGTAAATTTGAAAAACTCTCATCTTTTTTTTTTTTTTTTTTTTTGTGATACACGGGGCGTCTCACTGTTGTGGCCTCTCCCGTTGCGGAGCACAGGCTCCGGACGCGCAGGCTCAGCGGCCATGGCTCACGGGCCTAACCGCTCCGCGGCATGTGGGATCTTCCCGGATCAGGGCACGAACCTGCGTCCCCTGCATTGTCAGGCGGACTCTCAACCACTGCGCCACCAGGGAAGCCCCTGAAAAACTCTCATCTTTAACACGGCTTTTAGGTATCACAAGTTGACAACCTTATAGATTACATGCATGCTCCAGTTGACTTCAAAAATTTATGTTTTACGGCTTCCCTGGTGGCGCAGTGGTTGAGAGTCTGCCTGCTGATGCAGGGGATGCAGGTTCGTGCCCCGGTCCGGGAAGATCCCACATGCCGCGGAGAGGCTGGGCCCTTGAGCCATGGCTGCTGAGCCTGCGTGTCCGGAGCCTGTGCTCCGCAACGGGAGAGACCATAACAGTGAGAGGCCCGCGTACCGCAAAAAAAAAAAAAAAAATTTATGTTTTAAACACAGTTTTACATCAAAGTTTTCTGTGTACTTAGTGATTTATTAATAAGTTTAACTTTTGTTAAATAGGTTACTTTACATATAAATACTACAGCGCATTAAGGAAGAGTTAAGAATTGTTACTCCACATATCTGACAATTTACACGGGCCTCTCACCGCTGTGGCCTCTCCCGTCGCGGAGGACAGGCTCCGGACGCACAGGCCCAGCGGCCATGGCCCACGGGCCCAGCCGCTCCGCGGCATGTGGGATCCCCCCAGACCCGGGCACGAACCCGCGTCCCCTGCACCGGCAGGTGGACTCCCAACCACTGCGCCACCAGGGAAGCCCAAAGTGGTGTTTCTTTTAAGCAGTCAATTGAAGGAAGTTCAATAAAGGAGTAATAACAGAAAAGAAGCAAAAACCATAGATGTGGTTCCATCTTATAATTTATTTTTGCTGGTAATTTTGGCCTATTTTGTGATGGACTTTTTTTTTTTCTCTTTGGAGACCTAGAGTTAGAAACTATGCACGCTGTGCTACTCACCTTACTGGGAGGGAACCAGCATGATGGAGAGAAGATTAGGAAATCACGTTTTCAAAGACTCATTTAATGAAGATTAGTATGTTAATTTGATTTTTCTTTTATCAAGGATCTGTAAGAGAATTTGCACTTTGTTCCCCTTGATTTTGGTGTATGAGGTGGAATTTTTACTCAACTCCTCTTTTTGTTAATTTTGTTGAGGGATGAGTGGCCTGGCTGTGCCACCTTGCACTTACCTTGAGGAAGTTTGCTTAGCCATGAGTGCCACCCAGTTCTCTTGGAGAGGATGGTGTGCCGTAACTAGAGCTACCATTTATTGAAGATCACATGTTTCCCCATTTTAATTCTTACAACAACAAAAGTATTTCCATTTCATAGATGTTGAGTAGCTTATCCAAGGTCATTTTCCCAGTCAAGTGACCAAGCTGGGATTCCATCCTAAGTCAGCTGACCCAACACAGATGGTCCTCCCCATGAGGTGTGACTTGCTACCATCACCAACCCAAACTGAATGCTTTGGGGTTCTGAATTGCAACACCTTCTGGGCGGTAGTGCTGGCAGCAGAGTAGATGGGAATCAAGCACATCCTGGTGGAGCCTCCTGTTGCTTCCATGTTGACCCTCAGCAGACTCAGTTACAGGTTAGAATTGACCCATTTCATAGCACTGATTATTTTATGTTCTCTTGTTTCATAGCTGATTTTTCTGGAGTAAAGATGATGGGCTAAAATTATAGATCAATTTTTGAAGACTTTTCCTAAATGTTAAGTCTCCACTTGGATCCCACTAATAAGATATGAAGTTGTATCCCAAAGAATAAAATACCAAATTATATAATTCTTACTCTGATCAGTTAATTGCAATCTATTTGGCTTCATGTGAATTAAAGATTTCTAACTTATAATCAGTTTATTTTTGTGATTCTTAATATTTTTACAAAAGCCTCTGTATTATTATTGACATAAATATTTTGTTTTTCTCACTATTTTATGGAAGACAATGACTGGGAGAAAACCAAAGCAGATTACATTAAGAATCTTTTCCAGTTTGAGTTCCAATTCCACGTATTTGACACTTACTAAGGGGGATACTATTCGAAGAGGGACTAAAGGGTAACTGATCTCTGTGCTATTCTACATGCTCCCAACCCTCACCCTTGTCTGTCTTCTGTAGGTGTTTTCTGACTAGTTCTCTGTTTCTCTGCTTGTTCCCTCCCCTCCTTAACCTCCCCTCTCTCTGTATTCATTCTCTGCGGACCTCATCCTTTCTCATGGATTTATGGTGATTACTCCCAAACTTAGATTTCTAGGCTGCCTCCCCTATATTTACAAGTTAACCACAACATTGTATAGAGAAACTGACAGAGTTTTTTCTCCACTAGAAATATGGAAAAAGGACTGTTGCTCTTGGCTAAATGTTAGCTTTGGAAATTAGGTCTGAATTTTGTTTCAGGTCGTAAATGAGCTTAGCACCATGTGGCTTGCACACTAAGTTATTTTAAAGAGTTAGTCCGGAAGGAATTATAGATGGCGGAGTAGAAGGACGTGCTCTCATTCCCTCTTGTGAGAGCACCGGAATCACAACTAACTGCTGAAGAGTCATCGACAGGAAGACACTGGAACTCACCAAAAAAGACACCCCACATCCAAAGACAAAGGAGAAGCCACAATGAAATGGTAGGAGGGGTGCAATCACAATAAAATCAAATCCCATAACTGCTGGGTGGGTGACTCACAGACTGGAGACAACTTATACCACAGAAGTCCACCCACTGGAGTGAAGGTTCTGAGCCCCACGTCAGGCTTCCCAACTTGGGGGTCCGGCAACGGGAGGAGGAATTCCTAGAGAATCAGACTTCGAAGGCTAGCGGGGTTTGATTACAGGACTTCGACAGGACTGAGGGAAACAGAGACTCCACTCTTGGAGGGCACACACAAAGTAGTGTGTGCATCGGGACCCAGGGGAAGGAGCAGTGACCCCAGGGGAGACTGAACCAGACCTACCTGCTAGTGTTGGAGGGTCTCCTGCAGAGGCGGGGGGTGGCTGTGTCTCACTGTGAGGACAAGGACACTGGTAACAGAAGTTCTGGGAAGTACTCCTTGGCGTGAGCCCTCCCAGACTCTGCCATTAGCCCCACCAAAGAGCCTGGGTAGGCTCCAGTGTTGGGTTGCCTCAGGCCAAACAACCAACAGGGAAGAAACCCAGCCCCACCCATCAGCAGACAAGCAAGTTAAAGTTTAACTGAGCTCTGCCCACCAGAGCAACAGCCAGCTCAGCCCACCACCAGTCCCTCCCATCAGGAAACTTCCACAAACCTCTTAGATGGCCTCATCCAACAGAGGGCAGACAGCAGAAGCAAGAAGAACAACAATCCTGCAGCCTGTGGAACAAAAAGCAAATTCACAGAAAGAGAGACAAGATAAAAAGGCAGAGGGCTATGTACCAGATGAAGGAACAAGATAAAACCCCAGAAAAACAACTAAATGAAGTGGAGATAGGAAACCTTTCAGAAAAAGAATTCAGAATAACGATAGTGAAGATAATCTAGCACCTCAGAAAAAGAATGGAGGCAAAGATAGAGAAGATGCAAGAAATGTTTAACAAAGACCTAGAAGAATTAAAGAACTAACAAACAGATGAACAATACAATAACTGAAATGAAAACTACACTAGGAGGAATCAATAGCAGAATAACTGAGGCAGAAGAATGGATAAGTGACCTGGAAGACTGAATGGTGGAATTCACTGCTGTGGAACAGAATAAAGAAAAAAGAATGAAAAGAAATGAAGACAGCCTAAGAGACCTCTGGGACAACATTAAATGCAACAACATTCGCATTATAGGGAGAAGAGAAGAGAAGGAGAAGAGAGATAGAGAAAGGACCTGAGAAAATATTTGGAGATTATAGTTGAAAACTTCCCTAACATGGGAAAGGAAATAGCCACCCAAGTCCAGGAAGTGCAGAGAGTCCTAGACAGGAGAAACACAAGGAGAAGCACGCCGAGACACATAGTAATCAAATTGGCAAAAATTAAAGACAAAGAAAAAATCATTGAAAGCAGCAAGGGAAGAACGACAGATATCATACAAGAGAACTCCCATAAGGTTAAGGGTTGATTTCTCAGCAGAAACACTACAAGCCAGAAAGGAGGGCATGACATATTTAAAGTGATGAAAGGGAAGAACCTACAACCAAGATTACTCTAAGATTACCCAGCAAGGATCTCATTCAGCTTTGGTGGAGAAATCAAAAGCTTTACAGACAAGCAAAAGCTAAGAGAATTCACCACCAAACCAGCTCTACAACAAATGCTAAAGGAACCTCTCTAAGTGGGAAAGACAAGAGAAGAAAAGGACCTACAAAAACAAATACGTAACAATTAAGAAAATGGTCATAAGAACATACATATCAATAATTACCTTAAATGTGAATGGATTAAATATTCCAAACAAAAGACACAGGCTTGCTGAATAGATACAAAAACAAGACCCATATATATGCTGTCTACGAGAGACCCACTTTAGACTAGGGACACATTCAGACTGAAAGTGAGGGGATGGAAAAATATTCCATGCAAATGGAAATCAAAAGAAAGCTGGAGTAGCAATACTCATATCAGATAAAATAGACTGTAAAATAAAGAATGTTACAAGAGACAAGGAAGGACACTACATAATGATCAAGGGATCAATCCAAGAAGAAGATATAACAATTATAAATATATATGCACCCAACATAGGAGCACCACAATGCATAAGGCAACTGCTAACAGCTATAAAAGGGGAAATTGACAGTAACACAATAATAATGGGGGACTTTAACACCTCACTTACACTGATGGACAGATCATCCAGACAGAAAATTACTAAGGAAACACAAGCTTTAAATGACACAATAGACCATATAGATTTAATTGATATTTATAGGACATTCCACCCCAAAACAGCAAATTACACTTTCTTCTCAAGTGCACATGGAATATTCTCCAGGATAGATCACATCCTGGGTCAGGAATCATGCCTCAGTAAATTTAAGAAAATTGAAATCATATCAAGCATCTTTTCTGACCACAATGCTGTGAGAGTAGAAATCAATTACAGCGCAAAAAACGTAAAAAACACAAATACATGGAGGCTAAACGATACGTTACTAAATAACCAAGAGGTCACTGAAGAAATCAAAGAGGAAGTCACAGAATACCTAGAGACAAATGACAATGAAAACACGATGATCCAAAACCTATGGGATGCAGCAGAAGCAGTTCTAAGAGGGAAGTTTATAGCAATACAAGCCTAGCTCAAGAAACAAGAAAAATATCAAACAATCTAACCTTACACCTAAAGGAACTAGAGAAAGAAGAACAAACAAAACCCGAAGTTAGCAGAAGGAAAGAAATCATAAAGATCAGAGCAGAAATAAATGAAACAGAAACAAAGAAAACAATAGCAAAAATAAAACTAAATGCTGGTTCTTTGAGAAGATAAACAAAATTGATAAACCGTTAGCTAAACTCATCAGGAAAAACAGGGAGAGGACTCAAATCAATAAAATAAGAAATGGAAAAGGAGAAGTTATAACAGGGCAGAAATACAAAGCATCGTAAGAGACTACTACAAGCAACTCTATGCCAATAAAATGGACAACCTGGAAGAAATGGACAAATTCTTAGAAAGGTATAACCTTCCAAGACTGGACCGGGAAGAAATAGAAAATATGAACAGACCAATCACAAGTAATGAAATTGAAACTGTGATTAACAATCTTCCGACAAACGAAAGTCCAGGACCTGACGGCTTCACAGGTGAATTCTATCAAACATTTAGAGAAGAGCTAACACCCATCCTTCTCAAAGTCTTCCAAAAAATTGCAAATGAAGGAACACTCCCAAACTCATTCTATGAGGCCACCATCACCCTGATACCAAAACCAGACAAAGATACTACAAAAAAAGAAAATTACAGACCAATATCACTGATGAATATAGATGTAAAAATCCTCAACAAAATACTAGCAAACAGAATCCAACAACACATTAAAAGGATCATACACCATGATCAAGTGAGATTTATTCCAGGGATGCAAGGATTCTTCAGTATACACAAATCAATCAATGTGATACACCATATTAACAAATGGAAGAAGAAAAACCATGTGATCATCTCAATAGATGCAGAAAAAGCTTTTGACAAAATTCAACACCGATTTATGATAAAAACTCTCCAGAAAGTGGGCATAGAGGGAACCAACCTCAACATAATAAAGGCCATAAGGGACAAACCCACAGCAAACATCATTCTCAATGGTGAAAAACTGAAAGCATTTCCTCTAAGATCAGGAACAAGACAAGGATGTCCACTCTCACCACTATTGTTCAGCATAGTTTTGGAAGTCCTAGCCACGGCAATCAGAGAAGAAAAAGAAATAAAAGGTATAGAAATTGGAAAAGAAAAAATAAAACTGTCACTGCAGATGACATGATAGTATACATAGAGAATCCTAAGGATGCCACCTGCAAACCACTAGAGCTAATCAATGAATTTGGTAAAGTACCAGGATACAAAATTAATGCACAGAAATCTGTTGCATTCCTATACACTAATGATGAAAAATCTGTAAGAGAAATTAAGGAAACAGTCCCATTTACCATTGCAACACAAAGAATAAAATACCTAGGAATAAACCTACCTAGGGAGACAAAAGACCTGTATGCATAAAACTGTAAGACACTGATGAAAGAAATTAAAGATGATACAAACAGATGGACAGATATACCGTGTTCTTGGATTGGATGAATCAATATTGTGAAAATGACTGTACTACCCATAGCAATCTACAGATTCAGTGCAATCCCTATCAAATTACACATGGCATTTTTTACAGAACTAGAACAAAAATTCTTAAAATTTGTATGGAGGCACAGAAGACCCCAAATAGCCAAAGCAGTCTTAGGGGAAAACAACGGAGCTGGAGGATTCAGACTCCCTGACTTCAGACTATACTACAAAGCTACAGTAATCAAGACAATATGGTACTGGCACAAAAACAGAAATATAGATCAGTGGAATAGGAGAGGAAGCCCAGAGATAAACCCATGCACCTATGGTCACGTAATCTATGATAGAGGATGCAAGGATATACAATGGAGAAAAGACAGTCTCTTCAATAAGTGGTGCTGGGAAAACTGGACAGCTACATGTAAAAGAATGAAATTAGGGCTTCCCTGGTGGCGACTGGTTGAGAATCTGCCTGCTAATGCAGGGGACACAGGTTGGAGCCCTGGTCTGGGAAGATCCCACATGCCACGGAGCAACTAGGCCCGTGAGCCACAACTACTGAGCCTGTGCGTCTGGAGCCTGTGCTCCGCAACAGGAGAGGCCCCAACAGTGAGAGGCCCGCGCACCGTGATGAAGAGTGGCCCCAGCTTGCCACAACTAGAGAAAGCCCTCGTACAGAAATGAAGACCCAACACAGCCAAAAAAATAAATAAATAAATTAATTAAAGTACCCTTAATTAAAAAAAAAAAAAAAGAATGAAATTAGAAAACTCCCTACCTCCAAACACAAAAATAAACTCAAAATGGATTAGAGACCTAAATTTAAGACCGGACACTATAAAACTCTTAGAGGAAAATACAGGAAGAACACTCTTTGACATAAATCACAGCAAGATCTTTTTTGATCCACCTCCTAGAGTAATGGAAATAAAAACAAAATAAACAAGTGGGACCTAATGAACCTTCAGAGCTTTTGCAAAGCAAACTACAAACAAGACGAGAAGACAAACTCTCAGAATGGGAGAAAATATTTGCAAACAAATCAAGGGACAATGTATTAATCTCCAAAATATATAAACAGCTCATGCAGCTCAATATTAAAAAAACAACCCAATCCAAAAATGAGCAGAAGACCTGAATAGACATTTCTCCAAAGGAGACATACAGATGGCCAAGAAGCATATGAAAAGCTGCTCAACATCACTAATTATTAGAGAAATGCAAATCAAAACTACAGTGAGGTATCACCTCACACCAGTTAGAATGGGGATCATCAGAAAATCTACAAATAACAAACGCTGGAGAGGGTGTGGAGAAAAGGGAACCCTCTTGCACTGTTGGTGGGAATGTAAATTAATACAGCCACTATGGAGAACATTATGGAGGTTCCTTAAAAAACTAAAAATAGAATTACTATGTGATCCAACAATCCCACTACTGGGCATATGCCCAGAGAAAACCATAATTCAAAAAGACACATGTACCCCAGTGTTCACTGCAGCACTATTTACAACAGCCAGGTCATGGAAGCAACCTAAATGCCCATTGACAGATGAATGGGTAATGATGTGGTACATGTATACAATGGAATTTTACTCAGCCATAAAAAGGAATGAAATTGGGTCATTTGTAGAGGCATGGATGAATCTAAAGTCTGTCATAGAGTGAAGTAAGTCAGAAAGAGAAAAATACCTTATATTAACGCATATATGTGGAACCTAGAAAAATGGTAGAGATGAACCAGTTTGCAGAGCAGAAATTGAGACACAGATGTAGAGAACAAACGTATGGACACCAAGGGGGGGAAGCGGCAGGGGGCGTGGTGGTGTGATGAATTGGGAGATTGGGATTGACATATATACACTAATATGTATAAAATGGATAACTAATAAGAACCTGCTGTATAAAAAAATAAAATTCAGAAAAGAAAAATAAAGTAAAAATAGAGTTAGTCCCATAATGGTTCCAAGTGATTACATCATTTTATTTTCTGTATAATATGGATTTTAATTGTAACACTGTTGAGCACTGAGGACACTTTGCATTCACTCACGTAAAGTGGTTTGATGAGTTGAAATGAGGCGACATTTGATGGATTCAGTGGAAGTTTAGATCAATTTGCATGTCAGTTGTATTTTATGGCTGACTTTAGAAAACTTTTTTAGACAGGATTTCTTGGTAAGTTAAAGGATTTAGGGGGATGATTATGAAATAATTGATTTATAAGTATGCAATATTAGCTTTCACTGAACTTAAGCTTGTATGAGTTCAATTTAAAACCTAATTCAGTACTTTTAAAGTTTTATATTTCCCTGAACTTCTTTTGAAGTATTAATTTTGTCATGCTTGTCATTCTAATCTAATGATTATTTAATGTTTGCAAACCTGAATAAATTTGTATGCAAGGAGTTCTGTGGTTTTAATCAGTGAAGATTAAAATTTGGCAACTGAGATGATAAAAAATGAAAAATTTTAAATAGAAAATGAAAATAATGATTATACCTTAGAAATTATTTTATTAATATTCTTGTCTGTGACCCACATAATACCTTTCTCTTCTTTTTATTGAGTAACATTTAGAAGGTGATTGAACCTTAAAAGAAGTAATTACTTCTAAATTGTGAAGATATTTAAATTAGAACAGAATCTTTGTGCTCACATTCTTCCCCCTTTCCCTGAAAACTATAATCTAGAGTTGCAAATAAAAACCAGGAAAATGCTAGACTACTTTTAAAAAGTTATCTAACCGCCCCCCCCCCCAACCCAGGAACCTGCACAGACAATAAAATGTTCTCTAAGGAAAGTATATCTTTACTTCATTATTACTTATTGATAAAAAAAATGTAGAGCTTAGAATGTCTATTAGATCAGTTACATGAAAAAGTCCTGGGTTAGATATCCAAGGGGCAGCAGCCCCTCTTCCAGGAGAATCCAGGAAGAGAATCCCCTCTTCCCCAGTAATCCAGGAGAGCCCAGTCTGGTTTAACATTGCTTTTCTTTCTCAAAGATCTCATGACACTAAAAGACAATTAATACAATCCTTAAAAATGCATACAAGACATTTTATTGTAGTCCTTCACCTTTATTGCTCAGTGCCCTTCAGGGGTGAAAGGAGATATTCCAATGCAAAAAACAGATCTAAAAGCCTAACTGAATAATAAGTAATAAATGATTCTTTTAAAAAAAACTTCTAACATTGTTATTTCTCAGAATTGAGAGGTGGCTTTTGAGGTGGAATAAAAGATGAATGTGATATTTTCAAGCCTAAAATTTGACTTTTTAAAAAGGATGATTTAGCATAAAAACACAAATGTTTAATAGCATATGAAAAGTAAAACTTAAAAAAATATGGAAATTTATGAAACCTGAAGTTCCCTATCAGATGTCAGCAGTTAAAATTAGATATGATTAAGTCAAAAAGAGACATGTACCACA
Organism: Hyperoodon ampullatus; assembly: GCF_949752795.1. NCBI lineage: Eukaryota > Metazoa > Chordata > Mammalia > Artiodactyla > Ziphiidae > Hyperoodon > Hyperoodon ampullatus. The sequence continues at coordinate 2,748,920 of NC_136927.1, forward strand.
GTGTTCATTGCAGCACTGTTTACAATAGCCAGGACATGGAAGCAACCTAAATGCCCATCGATAGAAGAAGATGGAATATTACTCAGATGGACTATTACAATGGAATATTACTCAGCCATAAAAAGAAATGAAATTGAGTTATTTGTAGAGAGGTGGATGGACCTAGAATCTGTCATACGGAGTGAAGTAAGTCAGAAAGAGAAAAACAAATGTCATATGCTAACACATATATATGGAATCTAAAAAAAAAAAAAATGGTACTGATGAACCTAGCGGCAGGGCAGGAATAAAGACTTGAGGACCCAGGTGGGGAGGGGGAAGCTGGGGTAAAGTAAGAGTAGCATCAACATATATACACTATCGAATGTAAAATAGAGAGCTAGTGGGAAGCAGCAACATAGCACAGGGAGATCAGCTCCATGCTTTGCGATGACCTAGAGACGTGGGATAGGGAGAGTGGGAGGGAGGCTCAAGAGGGAGGGGGGATATGGGGATATATATATGCATATAGCTGATTCACTTTGTTGTACAGCAGAAACTAACACAGTATTGTGAAGCAGTTTTGCTCCAATAAAGGTCTGTTTTTTTAAAAATGTAAAAATTGGATATGGTTAAGCAGAACCAAAAATTATTCATGTAGGTTTGAGAAGCTGAATAGAAGCTTCATCTTTGTAGTGCGGGAAGTTAGTAGTGAAGAAACCACATAGCTGACACCCCTGGAAGAGGTAATGTGTTGACAGTTGAGAATACCCCCTTACAAGTGTGCAAGAGACTTGACAGTTTTCTTTATTGTCTCATATGATCTTCTCAATCCTGAAATATGGTTAGGGCAGGTGGAATTATTCTACATTTTACAGATGAAGAAATAGACTTAGAATAATTTTTATCCAAGGCTACATAGTCAACATTTGCAACTAACCTTCCTTCCCTCCAGATCTTTTGAAACCCTCCTTTTCCCCACAGTGCTTTTAAGGTGATGCATTGTATGGTCTTTTGATTCCTTTGATTTTATGCATCATTAACACTAAGCCAAAAATTTGCTACTGAGATCTATATGGCATTGTTATTTCATTTTCTCAATGAATAATCACTTCTGCCTAAAACACGTAACGAGGGTTATCATTTTATAGTTATCTGTCTTCCAGCTAAATTGGATGCCTTCATTTAAAGACAGAAGATAGAATGTGCCACATATTCTGAATAGTTTCTCTTTCTTTAGTCTTAGCATATTCTAGGCCCTCAGGTTTCTATATGAAAGAAGCCTCGTAAATGTGTGTGTTTCCTGTTGTTGTTGAGTGTGTCCTTGCTGCCTGTGCCATCTGTACAATGTGGTCAGCTACAGAGACAGCGCCAGCCTCATGAAACGTCTGCTGGGAAGGCTGCTAGCCCATATGTTGGTTTAGTGTCGTGATCAAGAGTCTGGCTCTGGAGCAGGCTGTGTCTGGGTTCCACTCCTAGCCTGTCATTTGGTTGGTGTGGGGCCTCTCATCTTCACTGCCAACACTCATCTTTGATTCTTTATTTCTCCCTCAAATTCTTAATCTTCCTCTCCAAAGAATCTTCTCCTCTCCCCTCAGACAGCCATCATATCCCCATTCTGAAAAGTTTATTCTTCACTAATTCCCTCATTGGCAGCAGTCCTATTTCCCCTTTGCAGTAATTGTTGAGCCTTTTGAATGTGTAGTTCATGGTAGTTTTCAGTTGAGCCTCAACTGGTTACATACAATATAGTGAACCCATTTTTTCAAAAGGTAAATAACGTTATTTAAATTTACCCTGAGTAAACATTCCATCCAAAACATATGTCACTTTCTTGCTTAAAAAACGATAAAACTAATGTTTCTGCAGCCATGATTATACGTGAGGAACGTGCAAGCTCCGGATCCAGCTTTCCACTGGAGACCACTGTTACCCTCCTTACAAACCTGTGGAGAAAGTCATGAATAATATCAGATTGTTTGGGGGTGTAGTCAGTCTTCCCCAGGACTGACTCAGTGGACAGAAATCAGTTATGTGCCAAGATACGTAAGTGAAATCCAAAATTCCACATGCCAATACTCATACTGAATCTGTACAGGAATGCTACTGTGAGTCAGTGTGGCCAGGAATGTCCTGTGTTGGCTTAGTTAATACTTTCCAGTGGGGTAAAAAAAATGTTTATCCTACTTTTTAATTTGTTTCTTAACGATCTGATACACTTTTGTATCAGAATGACCAGCGCAGCTCTAACTACACACATGAAGACCTCCTTCCCTACCAGAAGACCCTTTTCTTGTGCCAGAAGCATCTGAGGTGGATCAGAATGGGCCATTGATTAAAATAACTCCCAAACCTATAGTGTACATTTTTTAAAGTTACAGCTCTATTGAGGTGTAATTGACATACAGCAATCAAAATATTTAAAGTATACAATTTGGTAAGTTTTGATGTGTATACATCATGAAATCATCACCACAATCAAGGTGGTGAACATATATATCCCTCCCCTCAAGTTTCATGGAGCTGAGTTGTAATCCCTTGAGCAGGTTCTTCGCACATTCCCCCATCATCAATCACTGATCTGCTTTTAGTCACTGTAGTTCGCATTTTGTAGAGTTTTATTTAAAATGAAAGCATGTGGTATGTCTTCTTTTTGTCTAGCCTGACTATTTTGAGATTCATCTCTCTTGTGTGTATCAGCTGTTCATTGTTCATTTTTATTGCTGTGTAAATATTACGTTGTGTGGGTATACCACAATTTGTTTATCGGTTCATCTGTTGATGGATATTTGGAGTATTTCCAGGTCTGGGGTATTACAAATAAAGCTGGTATGAACATTTTTGTATAAGTGTTTATTTGGACTTAGGTTTACATTTTTCTTGGGCAAAACATAGGAATGGGTGGTGGGATCATATGATAAGTATACTTTTTAAGGACACAGTTTCCAAAGTCTAGATTCTTCACATCCATGCCAACACTTCATATGAGCAGTCTTTTTAATTTTAGCAATTACAATAAATGTGTAGAGGTATCTCATTATGGTCAGAGTTTGAATTTCCCTTAATGACTAGTGATTTTGAGCATCTTTTCATGTGCTTGTTTGCCATACATATATCTTCTTTGGTGAAGTATCTTTTCAGATCCTTTGTCCAGCTGAAATTGGGTTGTTTTCTTTGTTGAATTTTGGAAGTTCTTTATTTATTTTGAAAGCAAGTATATCAGGTATGTACTTTGCAGAAATTCTTTTCCAGCCTGCACCTTTTCATGTTCTTAATGTCTTTTGAGGAGTAGAAGTTTTTAATTTTGATGTGGTCCAGTTTTCCAGTTTGTCCTTTATAGATTGTGCTTTTGGTATCATATCTAAGAAACCTTTGTCTAACCCAAGATCACAGATATTTTCTCCTAAATTTTATTTTAGGATTTTTTTAGTTTTCGGCTTATGATCCATTTTGAATTAATTTTTGTATACGGTGTTAGGGATCGATCTCCTCCCTCCCTCCCTTCTTTCCATCCTTCCATGGCTGTCTTCTCGTTCCAGCACCATTTGTTGAAAAGGCTCTCTTTTTCTCCACTGAATTGCCTTTGTACTTTCTGAAAACCATTTGTCCATGTGTGTATGGGTTTATTTTGGGACTCCCTATTTTGTTCCATTGATCTATTTGTCTCTCTGTATACCAGTCCTACAGTGTTTTGTTTACAGTAGTTTTATAATAATTCTTGAAGTTAGGTAGCGTTAGCGTTCTGGCTTTGTTCTTTTGTACTCCTTTTCCAGAGTTGTGTTTGGCTATTCCATATGAATTTTAGAACCAGCTTGTCATTTTCTACCTAAAGTTCTGCTAGGATTTTGATTGAGATTACATTGAATTTATAAATCAGTTTGGGGAGGATTGACATCTTAACAAACATTGAGTCTTTCAAACAATGAACAGAGGGTCTCTGGATCTCTGAAATTTAAAACAGGCATAAGTTTAAAATGTAAAACACTCAAGATCACTGATCAGGAGACAAAGCAAAGGGATAACTCGGGTGCCTCATAGTTAGATTAAACAGGACATTGGGAATTGGTCTTTTTTCACCTTAGTTTTGTTCAGATATAATAGACATACAGCATTGTATAAGTTTAAGGTGCATAGTATAATGACTTGACTTACCTCATGAAATGATTACCACAGTAAATTTAGTGAACATCTATCATTACGTATAGATACAAAATTTAAATAATAGAAAAATATATTTTTTTCTTTTTTTTTTTTTTTTTTGTGGTACGCGGGCCTCTCACTGTTGTGGCCTCTCCCGTTGCGGAGCACAGGCTCCGGATGCGCAGGCTCAGCAGCCATGGCTCACGGGCCCAGCCGCTCCGCGGCATATGGGATCCTCCCAGACCGGGGCACGAACCCGTATCCCCTGCATCGGCAGGCGGACTCTCAACCACTGCGCCACCAGGGAGGCCCTTATTTTTTTCTTTTTGATGAGAACTCTTAGGATTTACTCTTAACAACTTTCATATGTAACATACAGTAGTATTAATTATATTTATCATGTTGTACATTATATCCTTGATACTTATTTATTTTATAACTGGAAGTTCATACCTTTTGACCACCTTCATCCAATTCCTCCTCCCCACCAGCTTCTGGTAACCACAGATCTGATCTCTTTTTCTGTGAATTTGTTTGTTTGTTTTTTGAAGTATAATTGACCTACCTCACTATGTTAGTTCCTGGTACATAACACAGTGATTTGACATTTCTGTACATTTCAAAATGATCACCATGATTAGTTACCACCTATCACTATACAGAGATATTACATAATTGACTGTGTTCCCCACACTGTGCATTTCATACCCATGACTCTTTATTTTATAACTGGAAGTTTGTACTTTTTAATCTCCCTCTCATCTGGCAACCACCTGTTTGTTCTCTGTATCTGTGACTCTTTCTGTTTTGTTATGTTTGTTCATTTGTTTTATTTTTTTAGATTTCACATGTAAAGTGAAATCATATAGTATTAGTCTTTCTCTGATTTATTTCACTTAGCATAATGACCTCTAGATCCATCCGTGTTGTCACAAATGACAAAATTTTGTTCTTTTTTATGGCTGAGTAATATTCCATTCCTTATCCTTTCATCTATTGATGGGCACTTAGGTTGCTTCCATATCTTGGCTATTGTACATAATGCTGCAGTGAACACGAGGGTGCAGATATCTTTTCAAATTAGTGTTTTCATTTTCTTTGGATAAATGCCAGGAATGGAATTGCTGGATCACATGGTAGTTCTGTTTTTAATTTTTTGAGGAATCGACATGCTGTTGTCCGTAGTGGCTGCACCAATTTACGTTCATTTATATGTACGTTCCCATCAGCAGTGCATGAGGGTTCCCTTTTTCCACGTCCTCACCAACACTTGCTATTTGTTGTCTTTTTGATAATAGCTGCTCTGACAGGTGTGAGGTGATACCTCATTGTGGTTTTGATTTATATGGGAATTGGTCTTTTTGCTTGATTTGCTTGACCAATTCTCCACAGAATTTTCATTTAATGTGAAAATGTCTAAATATTTGATGTCTTACTCAGTAGAAACCTCAAGCCCTCCACAAGCATCCTTGTCCCATAGATGCCAGTCAACCATAAACAGGTACACTCAACTAGCCTGCTGATACCACACCAGATGGTGAGCATTTTGGGTGAGATCAAGAGGGATTTAAGCCAGAGATCCAAGAACATTCACATCCTCAAATCCTTGATCAGCTACCTCTCTTGGGAATTTCCTGCAGGAAAGGCAAAGGAATACATGCAACAAAGATTAAGCCATTATTAATAAGAGCAACATAATTCTGGTTATGAGAGAAGGAGGTCAGATACCACAAGTATTTAGATAACCATGCCTTTTATAGAATATAGCTTTTCATATTGGGGCTTCACATTTTTCTGAAGGAGTGTTGATTATAGTGTGAGGCTAAGCTGTGCCTCAGGTAGTGGGATTGTTTATCACCACCATAACGGGTACCCACAGTCCTGCTTAGTCAGTTATATAAAGATAAATGGAATGGTGACTGGTCATTGCACATTAACCACAAGCTCTTCAAGGACAAGCCAGAACCTGTTTGTCGTTGAATATGTGCCTGTGCTGTCCTCTTGCATGTAGAATACATCTTTTCGAACTAGGGTGGTGTTGTGGTTGAGGGCATGAAGCTAGCTTGCCTGGGTTCAAATCACCATTCTGCCTTTGCGCACTGGGGAGTCTGTTTCTCTGTGCCTCTTTTCTTTAAAGGATACAGAAAATTGTGAACATAGAATGGAGAGTTTAAAAGTGAATATTTGGGTTTAGTGTGCTCGGTACATTTTGTGTTTTTAGCAGAATCTATTTTTTCAACTTTTTATCTTTCATTTTGTACGTTCTTGTTGCCACCGACTCCCTGTGAAAATGTGAACTGCGTGTTCTGTGAACGGCTTTTGCTTTACTTTCTGTAAATTACTTGTTCTGCTCACCCTGTCTCACCTGTCATGTTCCCTCTTACTTTCTTGATCTTTTCACCTCCGTCAGCCTTCTCTTTCACTTCAAAACTAATTTCCAGGAAGCCTGTCCTCCCGCACCACAAATGACTTATAGATTAGAGTCTATGCTATTACTTACATAGCCACACAAACAACCGATCCATATCCAACCTGTAAATATAAAAAGCCAAATGCTTTTTTCTACTCCAAAGCAAAGAGAAAAGTTTAAGGGTTCTATCCTTAACATGTAACATAGAGTTCAAAATATTTTTTTGTCCTATATAGTAATGCTGAGAGTACTTAATAAACATTGACAAAAAATTAACCATGTGGTAGATAGTTTTCTGCCGATTAATAATTTATTTAGCTGCAGAATGAACTGTCAGTTTAAGAGCTAACAGTATTATTTCTGACAGTTTTAATATAGGAATAAGACAAAATACTAAACAGAGATAAGAGTAGCTTGAAAACCCTTGATGTCAAGTATGTTAAATTTGAAATAGTTGAAGGCTAAAATCCAAATTCAGAAGTAATTAACCAAAATAGTCGACAGATAATCAGTCATGCTAATAAAATTTGTATACCTTGAATATTTTCCAGCTTGTAATTAACTGCACAGATGATGTGATCTGATTTTGTCACTAACTGCTTATTAATGAAGGAGATAGCAACTAGTTACAAAATCCGTAGTGCTAGATGAATACCAAGTTTAAATATTTCCCATACAGCGGGCATAAATAAGAGCCTTGATACTAGTTTGATTTGTGCTTACTTTCTTCCTCTTTGATTGTCAAGGGGAAAACTGAATTTGTTAAATTCAGCTTTGAGTGACCTTGAAGATAGTAAATCTGTTTCTGTTTTTTGCTCAGCAAGCGTAATGACTTTTATTTTTAGATTCTTTGTTATAAATTTAGTGTCGTCAGGCTAGGGATATCACCACTGGAAGTTTAAAAGAAAGTGCAAACAGATAAAGTCAAGTTCAGTTAAAGCTAAGCAGAACATGATCTGCCAATATGACTTGAAGACCTGAATGCAGAATGCTATTAACATAAATAGTTTAATAACAAAAGAGCATTATTCATTATCTTCATATAATGTGGCATTTACTTTTAACACAGAAGAGAAATACTATTCGGATGGTGAGTGAAATTCTAAGCATGAACAAAAGGCTGTATTAGGTGTTTCACTTCAGGGCACGTACTCGCTAGCCATCATGAGCCCTTGCTTTGGGTGTCATTCATCTCTTCTATCAACCAGTGCTTATTGAGAGCTCACTGTATGCCAGGCACTAAACTAAGTGCTGGGGATACAGTAGTGAGCCAGAGGGTTCCGTATCTCTAAGCAGCTAATACTCTAGAGGGAGGTAGGCAAATAGTCACTCCAAAGATGCTAACTGTGCTGGGTGTTGTGAAGGGCTGGGACATTTTATTGTCATTGCTGCTGGAGGTCAAGAAAGGGTTTCTTGAGGATGGGCTGCTTAAATTGCAATCTGAAGTGGACCAGGTGAAAGTGTGCAGGAGAGGGAACAGCTCACGTGGAGTCCTGTGGCGGGAGAGAACAGCCAATGCACTTAGTATCTGAGGCACTTATTTGAGGCACTTAGAGAAGACCGGTGAAGCTCGGAGCAGAGAGCAGGTCAGATACAGATGGTTCTGGGGAGTTAGCTAAGACCCTCAGCTTGCAGGGCCCAGAAAGCCAATTTCAGGAGATGTGTCTTTATGCTATAAGAAGAGCAAAGGGAATCCATTGGAAGGGTTAAGGAAAGGAGGGAACATGATCAAACTTCAGTTTTGATAAAAATCTCTATGGCTGCAATTGGAAAACGGATTGAAATGCGCTGAAGTAGATGTGGACTAGAGCAGTTAGGAAGCAATTACAGTTGTTTGGGCAGTAAGCATGGAAGCCTGACAAGAAGCAAAAAGATTCAGGAGACACCGTTGTGCAGGCTTCCCATCCGTGTCCTCCGTCTCTCTAATAGGCTGCTGTAGCGCTCTCCCCTCTGCAGACATCTTTACCCGGCACTGCTATTCTCCTACGTCCTTTTCCCCTGGAAAGGACAACTTAGTCTAGTTCTGTCCTGATTTATACGGTGGAGATGATTGCTATCTCCTGGGCCCAGGCCCCAGCTCTGTGCTTTTCTCCTTGGGTGGGCTCTCTCTGTCTCTGCAGTAGAGGAGTCCTCCAGTATTTAGGCTTGTCTGCCAGCGAGTTTTGCCTGTTTGACAATCTCCACGTGGATGTCTCCCTGACCTCTCCAGCTCCACATGTGCTTAGTGCCCCTTTGGTTTTCCTTTTCCCAAACTGGGTTCTCTACCTCCTCCTCACCTTTTCTCTCTTACTCATTTTTGTATCCCTGTGTTTAGGGTAATACATATTCGTTGAATGAGTCGCTGAATTAAACATATAATTTCAGCAGTAGGTAGTTCTAAGAAGAGGGAAGGCTCTTTCCTTACTCCATCCAAGAATAAGAAAACCCCATTCATTTTACAAGAAAACTGTACTTTTTCGAAGTTCTTTTAAAAGTGCGCCACTCAGAACTGGGCACACTCTTACTGTCCCCTGCTAGTTCTCCTTGGATGATCCCACTTCCACGCTCCCCTCCCTAGCTGTGTATATTTCTATTCTGCAGTCAGTTGTTGGATTGCTATCCTTGATTGATATTCCATTTTTGATAGGCCAGTATCGAGCTTGATTGGGGGGAGGTGCCTTATGTAGAGCAATGGTCCCCACTTGCACAGATGACTCATTGAGGGGAGGCTGGAACTTGTTACTGCTGAATGGTGATGAAAGTCTTTTGTCTTCTCTGAGACCACCCCAGAGGGATGGGAGGAACGGTACCATGGTACAGGGCAAGAGTGGCAATCTAGGCAGCCCACTTGGCTTCTGCTTACAGGAATGTGGTTTGTGGGTTTTTTTTTCCCTGAGGTATTTTGCTGGAGTAGAGTGGTTATTGTCTAAAGGTTTTCTGTCTTGTTAGGTTGTGTCCTTCCTTGTGCTTTGGTTATTAGAGCTAAGATTTTCTTGGAGACTTTTTTGTCTACTCCCGTTGGTTTTTCTAGGTTACCATCTTCAGCGTCTGATCTGGGATGAGGAGAAAAGAAGACCAAAAGAATATACTGCTGTGTCATTCTTTGGGTCCTGGGGTCCCTAGCCAGTCTTACTTGTTCTTTCCACCTTTCTGAGGCTTTTATGATTGTTTTCTATATTAGGTTCAGAGTTTTTAGCTGCACTTAGCAGGAGGAATAGGGAAAAGTATGTGTACTCCATCTTGGTTTGGAGCTGGAAGTCAGAAAGCTTTCCCTAATGATTATATTTCTTTTAAATAAAGTTTGCACATTAAATCAGAATATACTCTTAGGGTAAAGGAATGTTCAGCCAGTTTAACTTATACATGTTTTATGCATATTTGTGTGTATTTTCTTTTGTTTTTGAAATTTTTAATAGCCTTGGTATAAATCTGAAATTTTGCTAACAATCACAGTATCAGTTACTATAATTCATGGTGCACCTGCTATGTGCTTGGCATGCTGTGTGCTATCTCTAATCTTCTCTAGACCTCCATGCATTAGATTGTATTATCTCTGTTTTGTGCATGAAGAGCTGAGGCTCATGGAAGTAGATTAACTTAGCCGAGGTCACAAAATGAAGAAATGGTTGCATTAGGTACGGACCAAAGTTTGTCTAATTCTAAAATATTTGCCCGGGCTTCCCTGGTGGCGCAGTGGTTGAGAGTCCGCCTGCCGATGCAGGGGACACGGGTTCGTGCCCCAGTCCGGGGAAATCCCACATGCCGCGGAGCGACTGGGCCCGTGAGCCATGGCCGCTGAGCCTGCGCGTCCGGAGCCTGTGCTCCGCAACGGGAGAGGCCACAACAGTGAGAGGCCCGCATATCGCCAAAAAAAAAAAAAAAATTTGCCCATTGCCTTTATCATACAGTTGCAGAAAACCGGATTAAAATCTTAGAGTCAGCAAAATTTCCACTAGCCTTCCTCCCCCTCGAAATTAAAATTACTTTCTCAGTGCTTTGTTTGGCTTACAATTAAAGTAGGATTTAAAAAGGAGTAAAAAAGAGAGTGTGAGTGAGAACAACCAACTTTCAGAAACTTTATCAAGTTAAATATTTTGGATCCATTCAACTCTATCAAGTCTCCCTGCTTTTAATTTTCTCTAGTAGATTCCTGACATTGTATTGTAAAATAGCATTTATAGAACAAGTTAACGATAACTTTAAGCAATACCTGTTTTCAAACAAGATTAAACTGTATTTGAATTCAATCCTTGAGGAATAAATAATATTAAATCAGTGGCACTGTGTAGGATTAGGTTAATATCCCAGGGTATTGTTTTAGCTACAAGTACAATATTTTTGGATGTTAAACTTTACCGTCAAGTGCATTTGCTCATGAGATTATTGCTTTACCGTGAATTTATTCTCTTCAAATTCTTTTTCAGACTTTCAAAAAGTCTTTATGTGGCTCATCTTTTTAGAGACCATGTAATCAGTAGAACAGCTTTCAAGAAAAAAGTTGAGAAAAAGATGAATTTCTTGAAGGGACAGTTAATGAAGTGATGTGAAATATGAATAAATCTGGTAGGCTGGGTTTTAGGTCCCTTCTTTGTGCAAGTGACGGGTTACAGAGCTCTGAACTTGAAATCTTATTTAAATCTCAGAGGATGGAGATAGACTCAATCTCATTTTAAAAGTGTTCTCAGCAGGTTTGTAATTCACTATTAGTTATATCTTTTAATATATTAAATATTATACATTAAACTACATTAGAGGAAACAATTTTTATATTTAATATTTTCTTTAATTACAAGAGTAAAATAATTGTAACACTTGAAGCGATTAACATATAATGAAGGAAAGTTACTTTTCCCCAGCAGCCTCCTCTTCATCCTCTCTCCCTCTCCCCAACTAATGTTAACATTGGAGGGTTTATCTTTCCATATCTTTCTCCACGTTCAAGTACACACACACACATACTTACTTTCATATACCCATATACATTTCAAACGTATTAGACTTCATTAATAGTAATATGTGATCCATAAATGGGATCATTCTCTGTACATGAGTCTTCAAATTGCCTTTTTCCTCTCCTTCTTCCAGGACAATAGATATATATCAAAGTTATTTAAAATTAACTACAGTATATAGTGTCTGTAGTATGGATGGTCAGTTTATGCAGTCATTCCCTATTGGACATTTCAGTAGTTTCCTGTGAGATTTTCATTTTTGCTTTAAGGGACATATTCTGACTGTTGGTCACGTTGAACATCTTCATTTTTTATTGGCCACTTTAGTTTGGTCTTCTGTGAATTTCCTCTTTATGTTATTTGCCTATTTTTACATTGAGTTGTCTTTTTCTTTTCAGTTTGTGGAAGTGCTTTCTGTATCAGGTATTAACTCTTTGATCATTTATTTTGGAAGTATTTTTTACCAGTCTATAAATTTTTGAAGTGGTTTGTTATTATTTTGCTATAGAATAAATACAAAAAATATGTCATCACAGTTATCTATCTGTATTGTGGAGAGTTTCCTGTCTTCCCTAGTTCTACAGATATGCTCCTAAATTCTCCTAGTCTGAACGTTACTGACTTATTTTTCTGGTACGGAAATCCTTAAGTCATCTGGAATTTACTTTTCTAAAAAAAATAATTAATTTATTTTTGGCTGCGTTGGGTCTTTGTTGCTGCGTGCAGGCTTTCTCTAGTTGTGGTGAGCGGGGGCTACTCTTGTTGCGGTGCATGGGCTTCTCATTGCAGTGGCTTCTCTTGTGGAGCACAGGCTCTAGGCACACAAGCTTCAGTAGTTGTGGCACGCAGGCTTCAGTAGTTGTGGCTTGTGGGCTCTAGAGCGCAGGCTCAGTAGCTGTGGCGCAGGGGCTTAGTTGCTCTGCGGCACGTGGGGTCTTCCCGGGCCAGGGCTCGAACCCATGTGCCCTGCATTGGCAGGCGGATTCTTAACCACTGTGCCACCAGGGAAGTCCTGGAATTTACTTTTATGTATGGTGAGATACAAGGGCCAACCTTTGCCTTTTTCTTGATAGCTTTAGCCATTTATTATGCTGATGGCTTTTACTAAATAAACCATCCTTTCCGCCTCTAAATTTAAATGCCATCAGTATTCTTTTAAAATACTTAAATGATTACATTTCTTCTCCAGCTTAACCCATTTTCAGAAAGGTAATGACTTTTTAAAAGCAGGATTTAGTAAATTGGAAAGGTTATTTCTCTGTGCTCAAATGTCAAATGCTACCTGATAACTCTTTATTGTTGCTGAATAAAATTGCAAGCACAAGAAGGATTACTGCTGTGAACAAATCCACTAATCAGGATGTAACTTAACAATTTTAAGACCCTGGGTAACAAAGGGAAAATTTGAGATATTCATTCAGTACCTCTACAAAAGCAGTAACATATAAGCACTGTAAAGAAAATAATTTATTAAATAATTTATGTTTTCTTTTCACACATACACAGAGAAGTTAGGTTCACAGAAGCCTTTCTCTTCCTTCATGGCGTAAGCTACGTAGGGATGGCTCTCCAAGAAAGACAGTTGTGGTTTGGGCTTGGGGCACCTCAAAGCTGCTCCTCCAGAGGGTTCTGAAGGCAAACCCTCTACCCCCAGTTCTATTTGGGCTCATCTTTTAAGTGTGCCCTGCACAGAGAGGTCAAATCCAGGCATCTGTTACTTTCATTCACTGTGGAAATATGTCCTTGGGCTTGGTGCTACAACATCATGCTTTCTAAAATCTTCCTGCTGAGGAATGCTGATTGGATTTATCCACCGTCATACAAGGAATGAAAGAGAGGCAAAGGTGACTTCAGTATCTCTAATCAGGAGGCAGCAGCAAGAATCATATCAATTACAGATTTGAGAAGATTTGGTTATATATTACATTATTGTGATGATAGATCATCTTTAATTAGAAATAGGCTATTGAAGTCTGTTCAGAACACTTTACTGAACGGCTTAACTCTCCGACAGTAAGGGCCTAAGTAAATAGAATACACTATATTCCTAGGATGGAACAGTACGTAAGTATTAAATATTATATTTTTGATGAATATTTATAGTTGATAAATATTCTCACAATATTATGTTCCATGATAAATTAGTATCTACAGTAGATATCCAGCATTTAAGCTCAAAAGATACCAAGTAGCAAAGAGACTTGTGGGACTAATTTGTTCATTTTCATTTACTAAATAAAACTGACTGACATGGAATAGTCAGAAAGGTAAGAAAATAGGAGGAGAGCAGTTCTGTGGAAGCCAAAGGAGGAGAAAGTTTTCCAAGGGAAGCAGTAGTTAGTGTGGTCGGCTGGCACAGAGAGTTCACGCCCGCTCCGTCCTGAAAGGCGTCTGTTGGATTTGGCAACAAAGAGGTTATCCGTGGTGCAGGCCAGACCGGGCTCCTGAAGTGGCACTGAAAGATGGTGGCTTAAAGGGACGGAATAGAGGATGGGAGATGAAGTGGAGACAAATATACTAGTGTTTTATTTCAGTAGGTTGGCTATAAGAAAAGTAGACAATGCAATAGCTAGAAGGAGATGATGTAGGGCTGAGGAGGGAGGTGTGTGTGTGTGAGAGTGAGAGTGAGAGAGAGAGAGAGAGAGAGAGAGAGAGAGAGAGAGAGAGAGAAAGAAGAACAAGACTTGAGCAATGTCCTAAGTTTCGGGACTAGAGAGTGACAATAAAGGAGATGACGGAGGTGACCGACCCAAGGTCCCTAAAGAGGTGAGGGAGCCTGGAGCTCTATTAAAGAGTAGGGGCCCCTTTCCCGCTGTGTCTGGAGAGACGGACGAGAAGAGGAGCACGTGAGGTGCAGGCAAGTTTGAGTCAGAGGCGAAGCAGGCAGGAGGAAGAGTGAGGACAGCTGCGTTTTCTTTTGTGAATTGAGAGAGGCCATCTGAGGACAGAGAGAGCAGAGATGGAGGGCTTGGGGACTCCGGGTCGGGGAGGGGAGCTGCCCAGCAAACGTGCCTCAGCACAAGGTCCGTCTCCTCGGTCCTGCTGACGTATGGACGTGGAATCGGAATTAAGTAGATTTAATTTAATTTCCATTATCTTTCACTGCATAAGATGTTTGATACTGAGAATTTATGTTTAATGTAGGACTGAGTAATTTACTGAAGTTTAAGCTAAAGTAAATATTTGATGAACAAAACACATAAAATTAAATAGTTCCATCAGAGTTCAGGAACTCTGCTCTACCTGATTACTTTCCGTTTTCCAATATTAACAGTTTTTCTCTCTAACTATGAACCAACTGTATATGGCCAGTCAAACCAGTGCAGTAGGGAAGAAACTTGGGGCAGTATATGAAGACATTGCTTTGGGCAGTTGCCAAGAAAATGGGCCCCAAGTAGGGGTGTTAACACAGTGTATAGGTGTCTCTGCTTATGAGCTGTGAATAATATTGATTTTTTGTATATAGTAAAAATAATTTGTTCAAAACTCATTAACGTTAGTAAACTGGTGTCTTAGAACCAGGAACAGAGGACTAAACTTTTTATTGAGTTAAATTGTGTAAATTTGTCAAGGGTCATAGAAATGGACTCACATGATTAAAATTAAGCTACAGACATTTCTGTATCTTATCTGTTTAACATATTTGGGGCCTTTGTCAGGTCAGCTTTCTTTAGAACAGGTAGAATGTCATCTAAGCTCTTCAGAATAAGTAGTTACTTTCCTAAGGATTCTAGAATGATGTTGCCATCTCAGATTCTTAGATGCTGGCTGTACATTGCTTTTGCTAGGCATCTGGTTTCTTTCTGCCACTCTCTAGAAGCAGGTGATTGATACTAGAAACTGGCAGGTTGGGAGTTATGTACCTAATTATCAATAACATGGATTTATTAATTCATTTTGAATCATAGGGAAATTCATACAGTAAACATCCCTGGAATAAAGTTAACCTTGTGATTGTTGTATCAAAAGTAAAAAGCAAGAAAGTTACTTGGAAAATGCATTAATAACAAAACAAAACATTTACTACTAAAATGTCACATTAAGAAAACTCTTAATTTTGTGTATATTTGCTTCAATACTTAGAGCTCATAATGCTGTCTTGCAAATATTAAAATAATGAAAATATTTGCCAACCTGCTGTGTTATGTTAGAGAAACACTTCCTACAGTATTGTCCTATTTATGGTGACATTTAGAATTCAAAGGAATACATGTAGTTATGTGAATTATCCTTCTTGTGGGAATTTCCCTTTCTTCATCCATCACCCTGTTAGAACTTCCCATTGTTTACTTTTTCCAAAAGTCTTGTAAGGTTTTTGATGAATCAGATTTCTGCTGCTATTCCTGCTGAGATATCCCCTTCTTCTCTCCCTGTTTTTGTTTTCTGGCTCTTTCTGTTTTTGTTTTTTCCCAGCACAGAGCACGTTCCATTGTGAAGCCCTTATTGATGACAGTTGCCCCATTCCACCTCATTCAACCATGAGAAAACTACATGCGACTGTTACTTTTAATACCACCACTCCCTTTGTCCCAACATTGCTTCCTCAGCTCCATCCTGACCCCATGATGGAACTGACCCTGTGTCACTGCTCCTCTGTCCACATCCTACTACTGGTGTCTGGAACTGTGGCAGAGCTTAGACCCAGTGTACTCTGCCCACTTCTTCCAAACTTGCTGAAGCCCCTGTATCAGTGCCTGAGTAGGGTGAGTGCCTTGGCGCTGTGGGAGTCCTCTTTCCTAGTACTTAGGACAGTGGCTCTGAAACTTGACTGTGCATGAGATTTGCTGGCATGTAAAGAATGCAGACCCCTGTTCCCCACAGCCAGAGATCCTGATTCAGTAGCTGTGATAGGCTGAAAAATGTCCCTCCCCCAAGATATCCCACATCAAATCCCCAGAATCTGTGAATTTTACCTTATTTGGAAAAAGGGTTTTTGCAAATGTGAATAAATTCAGGATCTAGAGATGAGGAGATCACTCTGGATTATGTAGGTGGGCCCTAAATGCCATCACAGGTACTAATAAGAGAGACATACAGAGAAGACAGAAGAGGGGGGTAGTGTGACCAAGCGGAGGTTAGAATGATGCTACCACGTGTAAAGGGCTGAGAGCCACCAGAAGCTGGAAAGGGCAAGGAGCAAAATTTCCCTTAGAGCCTCCAGAAGGAGGGCAGCCCAGCCAACACTGTGATTTCAGACTTCTGGCCTCCAGAAATCTAAAAGGGTGCATTTCTGTTGTCTTAAGTACCCAGTTTGCGGTATTTGTTATGGTAGCCACAGGAACTGATATGATAGCTTTGGGTAGAGCCCAGGAATATGCATTTTTAATCAAACATCTGGGTAATTTCAGTGCAGGTGTTCATCTCACTACACTTGACACATGTTGGCTTAGGAAGGGCTATCAGCTTGTGTTCTTTGACCTTCAGCCAGTGTAAGATGATGCCTTGCATCTCAGGTGGACATTGGGACTGTGGTATTTCTTAATAGAGCTGAGAGACAGTGGTGTACTCTACAGTTCTAGAACTGTAACTCAGGTATTTTGGATTAACTTACTTTGGATTAGTCTAGATCTATAAAGTAATTTCATTCATTATTCAATTTTGCTACAAAGCATGGCTGTGAGATAGAGGAAGAAAGGGAAGATTTAAGAATTTTAGGTTATATGGCTTTTTTATGTTGAGAACTTTGTTATTTTCATTAAAATGCTAACTTTTTCATTATAATTTACTTCTATTTGTAGTAATTAACAACTGCTTTCTTATTTCTTATATAAACCTGGAGCCAAGGTTGGTTGGTTGTCAATTTATTTAGACATGTTTTTCTGCAAAACTTTAAGGCAGTATGCAATAAAAATATGTAAATACGATATGCATAAGAGAAAACCAAGTCCCAAGATAAAATTGATATAGCCAGATCATAAAAATCAACTCACTTTCTAGAGTTTCATCTTTATCATGCTTTTTAATGTTACATTTTATTGTTTTTTCTTTTAATTTTCCCTTTAAAAATGAACTTTTGTTGGTATTAATAAATGTATTTAGATTTTTTCAAGTTTCCCCAGATTTACTTGTCATTTGTGTTGTGTGTGTGTGTGCGTGCACGCACATGCGCACATTCTATGCAGTTTTATCACAGATGTAGTTTTGTGTTTCTGTAGTCAAGATACAGAGTCGTTCTGTTACTACAAGGGTCCCTTGTGCTTTCATAACCATCCCCTCCCCAATCCCTAATCCACGGCAATGATGAATTTGTTTTCCATTTCTATAAGTTGTCATTTCAAAAATGTTACACTATGTAACCTTTTAGGATTTTCTTTTTCAGTCAACATAATTTTCTTGGAAGTCATCTAAGTTGTTGTGTTTATCAATAGTTCATTCCTTTTTATTGCTGAGGAGTATCCCATGATATTGATCTGCTATGGTATTTTTAACCATTTGCCTGTTGGAGGACATCTGGGTTATTTCTAGTTTTTGGCTATTGCCAGTAAAGCTACTGTGAACATTTATGTGCAGGTTTTTGTGTGAACATAATTTTTCATTTCTCTGGGGCAATGCCCAAATGTGCAGTTGCTGTGTTGTATAGTAATTGCATTTTTAGTTTTATAAGACACTATCAAACTATTTTCCAGAGTGGCTGTGCCATTTTAGTATTCCACCAGCAATGTATGAATGGCAGTTTCTCTGCATTCTTGCCAGTACTTGGTATAATCATTTTTTAAATTTAGATATTCTGGTAAGTATGTAGTAATATCTTATTGTGATTTCCCAGTGCTCTTGTGGTTATTGATGTTGAACATCTTTTGATGTCTGTTCATGTTGTTTGCCCATTTTATGATCGGGTTGGCTTTTTTTTCTTGTTGAGGTTTTTTTTTGTTTTTTTGGCCCCACCGTTCAGCTTGCAGGACCTTAGTTCCCTGACCAGGGATTGAACCTGCGCCCTCAGCAGTGAAAGCACAGAGCCCTAATCACTGTGCTGCTAGGGAATTCCCTACTGTTGAGTTTTGATTGTTCTTTATATATTCAGACACTTGTTCTTTATTGGATATGTGGGTTTGCAAATATTTTCTCCCAGTCTGTAGTTTTTTTCATCCTCTTAACAGGGTCTTTACAGAGCAAAAGTTTTAAATTTTGATGAAGTCCAATTTACCAGTTTTTCCTGTATGGATTTATGTGTTTTTAGAGTCAAGTGTAAGAATTATTTTCTTACCATTAGTTCTGGAAGATTTTTCCCCTATGTTTTCTAAAACTTACAGAGTTGTAAGCTTTATACTTACATCTGTGATCCATTTTGAGTTAATTTTAGCATAAGATGTGACACTTTAGGTTGAGGTTCTTCTTTTTTTTTTTTTTTTTTTTTAAACCCATGGTTGCCCAGTTGTTCCAGCTCTACGTATTGAAAAGACTGTTCATTCTTTCATGAGTTGTTTTTGCATCTTTGTCAAAAGTAAGTTGGGCATAGTTATGTGTATATATTTCTGGGTTCTCTGTTTTGTTCCATTGATCTGTGTATCTGTCCTGCTGCCAATATCACACAGTTTTGATTAATGTAGTATTATAGTAGGGCTTAATATTGGGTAATGTGATTCCTTTCAGTTTGTTCTTCTCTGTCAAGATTGATTGTTGTAGTTATTCACCTTTTCATGTAACTTTTTGAATAATCTTGTCTATGTCTGCAATGTCTGTTTGTACTGGGATTGTGATAGAAGTCATTCATGTTAGACCAATAGATCAGTTTGGGGGAAATGATTGACATTCTCCAAGAAAAGGTTTATTAGTTATGAATTCATTCAGTTTTCCTTTGTCTCAGAATGTTTTTATTTTTTCTTCATTTCTTAAGGATAATTTTGTTGATATAGAAGTTATGGTTGACAGTTTTTTTCTTTCAGCACTTGAAAAAGTGCTTTCACTTCCTTCTGGCCTTCATGGTTTCTGCTGAGAAATCTGTCATTTGAGTTGTTATCCCTCTGTAGGTAAGGTGTTATTTCTCTGTCACTGATTTCAGTAATTTTTAAGTTTTCATTAATTTGTCTTGATACGGATTTTCTGGCATTTATCCTTTTTGGGATTCATTCAGCTTCTTGAATCTGTAGGTTTTAGGTTTTTTTGGCTAAATTTGGGAAATAGTCATTATTTCTTCATATACTCTTTCTGCCCCACTAGCTTTCACCTCTCCTTCTGGGATTCCAGTGATACAAATTTTGTATTTTTTGTTATTTCACTACAGGTCCTGAGTCTCTGTCATATTTTTCCCCTGGTGTATTTTTTTCTCTCTTGTTCTGATTGTTAAATTGAACTGTTTTATTTTCAGGTTCACCAGTTCTATCCTGTGATCTACACTGTCCTATTAAGCACTGGCGGCAAGTTTCTTTTTTCATTTCTGTTATTTTTCAATTCTGTAAATTTTGTTTGGTTTCTTTTTTATAACTTCTATTTTACTTATTTATTATTTTTTTTGTGGTACGCGGGCCTCTCACTGTTGTGGCCTCTCCCGTTGCGGAGCACAGGCTCCGGACGCGCAGGCCCATCGGCCATGGCTCACGGGCCCAGCCGCTCTGCGGCATGTGGGATCTTCCCAGACCGGGGCACGAACCCGTGTCCCCTGCATTGGCAGGCGGACTCTCAACCACTGTGCCACCAGGGAAGCCCTATTTTATTTTTTGCTGAGATTATCTTTTCTTTTTTAAAAAATTTGTTCCAGGAGAATTTGTAATTGCTTATTGATGCATCTTTATGACGGCTACTTAAAAGCTCTTGTTAGGTAATTCTAACAAGTGCATCTTAGTGTTGGCATCAGTCAATAGTCTTTTCTCATTCAAGTTGTGATTTTCCTGGCGTTTGGTGTGATGTATGATTTTTAATTGTGTCTTAAACATTTTGGCTATCATGTTGGGAGACTCTTGGTCTTGCTTAAACCTTTTATTTTAGCCAACAGTCACCTTGTTTAGGTTCAGCATTCAGATTCTAATCTACTTTTTTTAGTGGTTCCAGTGACACCTTAATTTTTAGAGCCTTGGTCTTTCTGTTTTGATCTGTTTTGTTCTTCTGGTGCCTGCAGGACTTGCACTGGTTCCTGCTGATGCCTACTGAGGGTACAGAAGGTGTTTCCCCAGTCTGGGCTGCATGGTTGCTTTGGGGACAGAGAAACTGTTTTCCTATGTTAAAGCAAGATATAAAAGTTAAAACTTGAAATGTCTTTTCCTTCTGTCAATTACTTTTTTTAAGAAAAGTTATGTTTTTTAAGACATTTAAAATATGATAATAAGTATTTGCTTAATACCTGCTTCATAGTACATTTTTAACGTTCATTGTATGTGTACATACGCGTATATTTATACACACATATAAAGTATTCTGGCTGAAATATATTTCAATTTTATGACATTTCTCAGTTCAAGTTTTTAATAGCAGATTTTTACAAGGTAAGTCTTGACTTTATATTGTACATTAAATTAGTCCTTCTCTGGAGGAAATATACATTTATATGATTTTCCTTTAGTATTTGATCCTGAACTATAGTATCTGTTGAGTATTTTAAAAACAATATACTTTGTGTGGCCAAGGCTAACATATTACTAACTGAAGGCACACTTAGAGGAAGACTTTGGAAAGGAAGTGCACAGACTCCAGCAGAAACTGAGTCAGAAAATCTGTGTGTGGTGGAGACAGCTCTGTAAGCGAGGCTGCAAGTAGGGAGCTCCCCACAGCAAACTGGAATTGGGCCTCCAGTTCACAGTGGTTAGTGCAGTTCTAAGGATGGACTCTGTAGAGGACTTTTTGATTTGTGATATGGTTCGGCTTCTGAGATGAAGCAGAGGCCCTCATGTCCAGTTGGTCACTTGTGACAATGGGTGGCATTCTCTAGAGATTATCATAATTTTTTCCAACATTTTTGTAACACATGCAAATTCATCTATGAATAAAACTATTTAAACCAAAAATGAAAATTAGGAGACATAGATACATAAAACATAATGAGTAACCTCAGCATAATTTGAGATCGCAGCAATTGAAGACTAAGTTTGAGAGGAGATATTTCTAGTAGAGATACTCTGGTGTCCCTGACCATTGTTTTTCCTGTCATAGGGATTACTATGAACACTTCCCTTTCTTCTTTGAATGGCTTTTCATCGCTCTACTTGCTGAAGTTTGTATAATGTTAGGTTATTGGTGGAATCAAGCCCCCTCCATATACTGAGAACACACTCTTCCTGTTTAACCATTTAATGGAGGATGGGAAAGACCCACAAAGGGAGGTGGACCCATTTTTTCTTATCATTCACTTATCTGACCATTCAGGCACAGGACTTGGAAGGTCTGGAAGGAGTGCCTGGTGAGCCAGCTTAGAGCACTGTGTTGGTGGTTACTGAAGCATTTTACATCCTACGACGGAGCATTTCAGGGAGTCAACACTGAGTTAACCACAGGTCTAAATACCCAACAAACCATAGGGACATGTTGAGGAGAATTTTGTATTAACCACACCTGAGACATGTGTTCACATGGACCAAGTCCTTCCTGAATAAAAGTTGTTGCAGTAATTTTCCATCACTCTTTTTTTCTTGGACTGATAGTAAAGCATAGACATGGATTCCTTTGAATGAATTCCATCTTCAGGAGGTGTGGTGGCTTTTCTCTCCCTAAATGGACAACTATGTTAGAAGGTGAGGTTTTGCTACTGGCTATGCCTTGAGTTCTGCCTCATAGAACGGGACTGTTGGACAAATTGGCAGTCATGATTTAACACATGAAAACTCATGGGAAACTAACTTTTGTTTAGTTCTTGGGATACGGAGAGAGCCTGAGGGTCCTCAGGCGGATTCTTAGCTTTATATGCCAGTTCTGAGAGCTGTGTTCTGCAGGGTATGAAACAGACAATGAGATGTTCCATCATGAATGCTGCTTCCCAGAAGAGGAAATAATAGGAAGCACGGCAATATCACGTTACACTTTCTCTCTGATAGTGGATAAATTCTGGGTGCTCACCCGGAGAACAAAGTAAATGTTTTTCTTTCACAGACAGTATTCTTATCTAGCTAGTGTCCTAACCTCAAGAATTCAGTTGGGTTGTGTCTTGTCAGTTGGATTCTTTAGCCTGGGGCATGAGCTCAGCCTTGCACTGTTTCTGGCAGGTTTACCCATTTTCATTCACGCTTATCTCAGAATGAGTATATCTGTTTTTTGAGCCATGTTCCATATACACAGTTCATAAGAAATTGCTTGTCATTCTTGCTTATTACATAAAATAATAACTGGCTGCTTTTCTATTGTAGCATTTGTAGTAATGGCAGAACTATCCAAATGATTATGATAATCTGTCAAGAGGATTACACAAAGTATTCCCCCACCCCCATTCTCCATAGCAGAGTTGAATTGAACAACATAAAGGGAATTTTCATAGCTTAGGATTTTGACTAATGGTTTACTGTGTGTTTAAATTGATGTGAAATGACTGGAGGCGTTGAGTTTTTTAAGTTGGAAATACTTACGAATCATCCATGGTAAACATTATGTACCATTAGTGTCTTTAATTCCTTTGACAAATATGCTGGTAAAAATCTGTCTCTTTCTCTCTCTCTCTCCATATATATGTCTGTGTGTGTGTGTGTATATATATATAGTCAACTATGTGAAAACAACAATACATGTAGTTAGTAAGGAAAGGCACAAAATGTTGATAAATGTGTTTATACCTGGATGGTAGAATTTAGGCTACTTTTCACTTCTTTATACTTTGATCTATGCTTCATGGAGACCATGTGTTATTTTTAGTGAAATCAGTAAAAAAAAATTTTCTATAAGCACGCATTACTTTCACGGTAGAAAAAATACTTTAAAAAATTGCCAATAATTGAAAACAGTAAAATTTGAATATTGAGCAACATTTGAATTGAAGCTAAATACCACTTACATTCCCTTTAAAAGGAGAATTTTTTTTTTTTTTTTTTTTTGCGGTACGAGGGCCTCTCACTGCTGTGGCCTCTCCCGTTGCGGAGCACAGGCTCCGGACACGCAGGCTCAGCGGCCATGGCTCACGGACCCAGCTGCTCCTTGGCATATGGGATCTTCCCGGACCGGGGCACGAACCCGTGCCCCCTGCATCGGCAGGTGGACTCTCAACCACTGCGCCACCAGGGAAGCCCCAAAGGAGAATATTTTTACTCATGAATTTAAGCGCCATATTCACAGGCATTTAAGAATTGTTGCCCACTGTACTTTTGGTATACATAAAAACTATACCTGGTAAAACAACAATCTTATTGGTGTTTGGAGAGATGGGCTAGATGTTCCTTTCCTTGAGTGAGTTTATTTGCTTTTAGGTAATTCTTTATTATAGTAAGTTTTAAAAAAATTGTTATCTTTACTAAAATACAATGGAAATCATAGTGCATGTTTTGTAGCTATCAAAGAACAAAGTTTGCTGAAACCTTTAAGAATTTGTCTTATAACCAGTTTCCTTATTAGTGATTTTTTCTACGTTTTTTGGATTTGTAAATAGAGGTAGGATTAAAGATACACCTAATTTTATAGTAAAATTAATTGGACAGTATTTAATTAAAACTTATTCTCCAAATGAAAACTTAGTTACTTTTCCTTAGTATTAGATTTTGTTTATTAGCTTATGCACTGGAACAGTGCTTGGAAAAATCTGAAAATGCATCACAGGTTTATTAGAGATCTTGCTTTTGCATAATTTTTAGGCTTCCTGGCTTTCTAACTGTTATACATACATGACCTTATCATTACTGTTACTGTATTTGTTGAGGATTTTAAGCAGTTCTTTGCCTCAGACGTTTATAATGATGTATATCCAAGAAATGAATAATTATCTTAATATTCTAGAATGGAAAAAATAAAGCATAGAGAATCAGTTGTTCAAGTTGTGAAAAAGTTCAGATAAATGTTCAACATTTCTTTATTCTTACCTCATGTGACATTCATGTTGTCCAAGAGAAGAATGTTTTCCTTTCCTACTAGTGAAATATGATTTTCTCATGCCCAATGATGTGTTTTCTGGAAGGATATAAACAGAAATTAGATTATGGAATTTTGGGGGCTGTTTACACAATTTGGGCTTCTCTCTAATTACGTGAAGTTATGAAATAGTGAGTAACAATATGTTGTCAGGTTTAAAGACTGATTTTTCTGATTATGTGATTATGTATAGGCTGATTTTAAATTTGGAATTTTGTGTCAAGTGATTCTGTGAGAAATTCTTTAGAAATTAAGACTTTCAGTAAATAGCATCAGGTTGTGCATACTGCTTTAGTATTTTTAAATATTTATGAAGACCTTGTCTACTTAATTGTGACTAGTTTTCCAGGTATTTCTAGGTTGGTTTTCCAAGGGAAGTTCTGTGTGTGTGTGTGTGTGAATGCCATGCTTTTCCTTATCCATTGACATTTCTGAATAGCTTGTATTCTCTATTTAATGCCTAATTGTTTAAGGATTCTCTGAGCAGTTTGCTTAAAGTCTGTTTTTCCCCCATAGCCATTGACAGCAAAACACATCTGCCTGTGTGAGGCCCCTTTGATCTTCAGAGAGCTTTATCTAAAGGAATATTAAAAAGAAGTCTGTCAGGCATTTTCCCAAGGAAATTGAAAGTGCTTCCTAAGATTTCAGATCAGGTGAAGCTTCATCTCTGAATTAAGACCTAGGAAAATAACTGTGCTGATCAATGGTTTAATCATTGGTTAGAAGTTTCAGAGATTTGTTTGACTTGGTATGAGAATATTTTAAATTACACCTCAGGCACAAAATTCATGCAATAATATTGACGGCCAGAAGCAACTTCTTTTCATTAATTTTACCATATTTAACACTACTCATGTCCATGGGGAAGAGACTAGCAAGGTTGCGTTTGTTTTCAGCTTTGTCGGGGCCTGGTGTCTTTGGAAGAATTTGCAACTGGGCTTTTCTGAATCTCGTTGATAATTTTCAAAAATGTGTATGCCAGCCCCGCTCCCTCCCTTTAAACAAATATATGTAGAGTGCTTATTTTGTGCCAGACTCTGGGTTTGTACTATTTACCAGGAGCAAACCCAACAGATATAGGATCTAATAGGCAATGGGCTTCAGAGAGAGTCGAAGTACTGTCCTCAAAACACTGTGTATGACTGTTTAAAGATCTCTTGATGGTCCTCAGTTTTAGTAAAGAAATATAAAGTCTGTAATCAAACTAAATTTAATTTCTGACTTACTGTTAATTTAGCCTTTTAAAAAGTTAGAGCTAGGGACAGCTAATGAGCTGTTAATTTATAATATAAAACATGTCCGTAAAAAGAAGTCTGCTTTGAGGCTCTCATTCAGTCAGTAATAAAACCTTGGGGAGGAAGCTATAACTGTGTATAATGGAAACTTTTTATCGAGTTTAGGATTGTGGAAGGAGAGGAAACAATATGAAAGTCTAACGAACGGTTACAGTCTGATTTCTGAAATGAATGGCTGAAAGGACATGGAAAATAAGGGACTGACAGGAGAAACAAGCTTTCCAAATTTCTTTTCAGAAATTCCAAGCTTTTTATGAACTTTTGAGAAAATGGCTTAACCTTATGTTCTTCCATTTTGAGCTGCTTGGAAGAAAGTGTCATATAAATGCAAATTTCCACTATAATAATTTGTTCACCTTGTATTATGTGCCTAAAGAGTTAGGAGAGTCCAGAAGCTGTTTAAGATACAAAGCATTGCCTATAAAATATTCCTTTATCACATAAATAGTTTGCTGTATTTGATAAGCAACTACCTCTGCTTCCTTCTCCTCATTTACACCCCAGGTTAGTCTCTGAGTTGACCAAAAAGAACCTGTCAACATCTGGCAGCTATTATATCTGTTTGAGGACTATTGGTATATGGGACTTTAGTTGCTATTAGTTGATAACATTTTGATGTCCTTCATTTCATTAATTAGTTTAGGAAAACAATATGGATTTCATATTCAAGTGAATGCTAATTACTTGAGTCATGAGAAGACTGAGAGAGGTCCAAGTGTCCTATTAGTTCCTTTGAGTCCAAAAATTTCTCATAATTGTTTTGGCAAGAAGAGTGAGATTAGTTGCTAATGAGGAGACAAGTATGTAATTTTAGCATGATATAAAGCTGTGATTGTAAGTGGTATTAGGAATCTAGATTATTTTTATTAGACCTTATTTCTCTCTACAAATCATTATCATCTCCTGATATTGTAAATTGGGTTATTTCACACTGTTATTTTTAATATGTGTTAATCCTCAAACTATAGGTACTTAAAACCTTGCTAATTAAGGAGTCATTATTAAAGTTAGCAATATGAGCAGTCAATTTAGATTCTCCAACTAATTCAGATGAAATTGAATTTTATATATTTACACTTTGTTTTCAATTTGCCTGAAATGTTTGAAGTAAGTCAAGAATAAGAAATGTTGTCAACTTACTTACATAGACCAATTTAGTTTGGGTTCAAGTGAAGGACTGGTAACATTGCTAAGAATCAGATAAAATACTACTTTTACTAACCAAGAACAAAATGAGTGTTGTGTGGTTTTACTTTTTATAGTCCCTTTGGCTTTCTGTTTTTTAATATAAAACTTCCTGATTATATTATACTAGTTTGAAACACTCTGGGACTTTAAACTTCAATTATAACATAAAATGTCTCTGAAACAAACATGAAGTGTTTTGCATTTGATTTGTGAAAAGGGCTTTTTTTCCTCTTCAAAAATATCAAGTTCTTCAAATTATTCATAACCACAATCACTTTTACTTGAAGCATGTGTTGTAGTCTTGAGCATTTTTTCAGTTTTTCACTTTTGTAATCTTTATATCCTTCTTTTGTATTTTGGCTTATGTAAAAGTAGTGTTACAGTGAACGTGAGTGCTTTCTTATCCATTATCCATGTCTCCTTCTCTACTGTGTTTCGAGTTAGTAAATTCATACTTCCCTCCACTACTTTTTGTTGGCAAAAAGGATTGTAAAAATATTTGCATCTCTTGTTTTTTAGATATACACAGAATTCCATTTTTAGCTATTATGTTTTCACAATTTTGAGACACCTTTTGCTGAGGGAGGAAGGATTGTAAAGAACAGTTGAGTTTCTACATGTTACACATTTTGCATAAATTTTGCTGAGTGTCTGGCATATGCCCAGAGTGTTACTAGGTACTGTGAAGGACGTGAGAGGAATTAATCATCTTTCTTGCCTGAAGAGCTTCTTATTATGTAGTTAGAGGGACAAGGCTAATAAGTTAGAAAACAATACAAGCTAAAGATAATATATAAGTATGTTTTGCATGAACAAATAAATAAGATTATTTTTATATCTTAGCAGGATAATTGTAATTGATAAATGACTAGTTCTTTATTTAGTTAAAATTGGCTACTTCACCATCACAGGGCCTTGAAATGAACAAGATACTACCATTTGAAGTTTAAAGAAAATGAATCACTATCTTATTGAAGTGAAGTTTCTGGAGAACCAGAAAGCTTTGAAAACTTAGAACTTTAGCTTAAATTACTCAATTTACATTTGAAGAAATTAAGACCAGTGACTTACCTAAGTTGCACAGCTACCTACTAGTAGTGTCGGCACTAGAACATGTGGTAACATATGAGTTTGAGTTGTTGGCCATACTTAGGGAAGAAACTCTCATAAGCATTACTGATGTAGTAAATGAAAGGTCATTATATTTGACCCTTTCCCTCCCTCCTCCTTTTCTTCTCCTTCTTCCTCTTACTGCTGTTCTTTCTCCATCATTATCAACATCAGTGTCATTATGCCTTCTATTTGAATGGCTCCTTAGGGTTTAAAAAATATTGTTTTTTGCGGTACGCGGGCCTCTCACTGCCGTGGCCCCTCCCGCCACGGAACACAGGCTCCAGACGCGCAGGCTCAGCGGCCATGGCTCACAGGCCCAGCCGCTCCGCACCATGTGGGATCTTCCCGGACCGGGACACGAACCTGTGTCTCCTGCATCGACAGGCGGACTCTCAACCACTGCGCCACAAGGGAAGCCCCTAAAAAATATTTTTATATATACCAGTTTACCTGAGCATAACAGAAACCTGTGAGGTACGTCAAGATTGACTGATCGAAGGTGAGAAAACACACCTGCAAATCAGTGAAATAATTTGCTGAAGCAAGTGAAACAAGACCTCAAACTCAAATGTCTTTCTGCAAGCCTTTCCCACTGCTTCTCAGAAAGCTGGTTCCATCCCAAATCCTTTCCCAAACCAGGGAATCATTTAGAACATGTGGAAAATGAGAAGTGAAATTGTGATTAAATGCTTATTGTAATTACTTGGCTTGTGCCTTTTAAATATGCTTTATAAATTTACTTCTTTAATAATCCTTGTAGATTTGCGTGTATGTACTATTAGTAGTTAGATAGTATAAACAAAAGTCTAGGCTGGTTTGAAGAATAGCTTTGTGGAGTTTTTAAACCTGAGGGACCATGTATCTCTAGATGGGACTCTTGCATGAAGTGGGATGTTTGCAGTCCTAAATGACTAGAAAAGCCTTTTGAATTCAACTGTGTGCTTCCATGTACTTATTGATTACTACATTTTCCCTCTAGGTTCAGCTGCTAATATATCTTCAATTATTGCTTTTTTTTTTTTTCATTTTATCTTTCTAGTTACCTTCATTCTACTTCCAGCTTCTTCTTCCTAAACCCTAGCTCCTAAAATAAGGTGCTAACTTATAAATGTTTAGGAGTGTGATAGAAACTAGGTGATCATATTTGACCATTGTATTGTCTTCATTTATTTTTCTTAGGCTATTTTCCCAAATTCATTATGTTCTTATCTTGGACAGCCATGAAGGGTATTGGAAGGATCTGGTCTTTCAAGTCAGACTGGTTTGGGTTGAAAGATTCTCTCCATCACTTGCTAGCCATGTCATGTAGTCACAGGGTCCCTTGAATGTGGGGTAGGGAGGCAAGAGGAGAGGTCAGAGTGGTGTGGCGTGGGAAACACTCCATCAGCTTTGCTGGCTTTGAAGATGGAAGCAGACGTGAGTCAAAGGAGGCAGGCAGCCTCTAGAAAATTGAAAAGGCAAGGAAATGTCTTCTTCCTACAGCCTCCAGGAAGGATGCAGCTCTCCTGATTGTAGCCCAGTGAGACTTGCATCAGGCTTCTGGTTAGTATTTCCCCGGTGTATCTTTTTTCTTTATCTTTCTACATTTCACTGTGCTTGTGTTTTGTGTCTCTTGTAGGCATTATGTATGTGGATTTTGAATTTTTTACCTAGTTAGACAATATTTGTTTTTAGTTGGAGAACTCAACAATTATACTTACTATGATTACTGATACATTTGGAACCATTTTTACCACTGTATTTCTATCATTTTATTTTGTCCCCATTTTGATTTAAAAACCTTCTCCTTTGCATATTTTTCTCCACGACTTAAGATTTAATAAATTATATTTATTAAACATGTATTAAACATATTATTACGTGTATAAACATATAAAGGTTTAACATGCGTATTTAAAGTCTAAAAACTTTGCCCTAACAATCCAAGGACCTCTAAATGACCTCTTAGTAATGGTCATTTCTTTTCCACATTCTTATTTTCCAGTATATTTAGTTCTGTCTCTTCTTTCTTAATCCCAAATGCAGTAGCCTTATTGTTATTTTATATGGTAATATGTGTTTGGGATTAACCCCATGTTTACTCTTGCCTGTGGCCAGCTTTTCATCTTGCATTCTCAGACCATCCTTCTGGGTTTGCTTTCTTTTTCAAGTATATATCATTCAGAAGTTCCTTTTCACATTGTTTGGTTTTGTTTGCCTGAAAAAAATATTTTTATTTTTGCATTGCATTTGAAAGATAGTTTTATTTGCTATAGAATTCTAGGTTAACAGTTATTTTCTTTCTGCTTCAAAAGTTCTCTTTTCAGCTATATCTAATTGGCTGTTAATTCTATTTATTTTTAGAAGGTGTATTTTTTACTTTGTAAAATACACTTGTTCATATTTTCATTGTCTCTTGGTGCTTTCCTGTGACTTTAATTGCCTATTATTTTTCAAAACGTATTGACTTTGTTTTCTATATCTCAATGTTATGTGTATCTTAAGTTTTTTAATGAGTCTCATCACATTTGCTCTTTCTATTGACCCTCACTATGTTGCTTTCTTTTCTTATATGTTATCATTTTTATTATGAGCTCATGTGTATGGAGATTTTAATTGTAAAAATTCTGTGAGGGTTGTGTCACAGGGAGACTTTCTCTAGAGGCAGTTACGTTTTCTCTTTCTTTGGAACAGCTACCAAGATGGGACTACTTCACATTAATTTCTCTATTTGGAGTGCTTTGGACTGTACAGATAGGGTAAAATTAAATTTCAGTCATTCATTAAGGTCAATTTGTGATTAGAATTCAGACTTTTTTCCCCTCCTTTATCCAGAATTAAGACCAAAAAATGATAAGCTTTTTAAAATCTTTTCACAGTAAATGTAGGGACCTTTAATGGCTCTGTCTTTATTTTAGTTTCCCACCCTATATAGGCCCGAGGTCTTGTCCTTGTTTTTTGTGCAGTCATTGAAAACAGAAGCTCTAGTTTCTGGGACCACCAATTTAAGCTCCTTGGGGTCTGTGCTCCATCTTTATGTTTCTTATTTATTTGTTCTATCCTTTGAAAAGGAGTTCCCTCTCTTCTTTGCAAGCTAAGCTGTGCACATAAAAGGAGTTCCAAATATTCATCTTTCTTTGAGTATTTTATTGCAACAAAAACCTTTTGAGGGGTCTAGATTAGTTTATTTTCTATTTTTTATAATATACACATTTTTAGAATGTGAACATTTATGAACAGTGTTTGCTACTTTTTGAATGTGTTATTTAAAAAAATATATAAACAATATACTATGTTCTTAAATGCTATTTTACTAATCATATTAGATTTATCCATGTAAATACATATAGTATATACTTTTTAACTGCTACATGAAATTCTGTCTTATGGATAAACAGTGATGTGTTAGTTATCCATTCCCTATCAATAAGCATTTGGGTTGTTTTCACTTTTTTGCTGTTATAAACAAAAATATTCTCATGCATTTATTTCTTTGTGCATATTTGGGAGAGTTTCTCTAAGGTATGTAATTAAAAGTGGAAATGAAATCAGTTAAGTTGGTAAGGTGAGCCATTCCATATTTCAACTGATTTGGTCTCTTCATCAAGTCTGTCATGAAAAAATATGTTGGTGACTACTTGAGATTAAAATGAGATTAGCTCACATGTAAGAGTGAGCTAATGACTGAATGCATTCTGTTGCCTTTGAGTGGATCCTGATTTGAACTAACCAGCTGTAAAAGTAATTTTTTTTAAGCCTCTGTAGAAATTTGAATATGGACAGAGGGTAAGATGAAATTAAGGGATTATTGTTAATTTTGTTAGCTGTGACAATAGTGTGATTATGTAGGAAAATATTTTTTAAAATGCATGCTGGAGTATGCATGAGGCTATGTTATGATTTCTAGTATTTACTCGAAAATAATTCAACAAGATATTGATAAGACAAGTATACCAAAATGTTCATATTAAACCTGGATGGTGGGTATATAGATATTCATTAGACTGTTTTTTTAAAATACTTTATATTTGAAACTTTCACAATAGGTAAACAATCGAACAAACAAAAGCAAATTATTTTTCGTTCTGTATTACGGGTTGACAAACATAGCCATACTCATTTATGTGTGGTTGTGGCGGCTTTTGTGCTACATGGGTTGAGTTGAATTCAGCACACCTCAGAGATACGGCAGGTTCAGTTCCAGACCACTGCAGTGAAGCGAATATTGCATTAAAGCGAGTCACATGAAATTTTTTGGGTTCCCAGTGCTTGGAATAGTTGTTTACACTATCATCTATTAAGTGTGCAGTGATACTGTGTCTAAAAAATGTACATACCTTGATTAAAATTTTTTTTAACAAATGCTAATCATCTGAGCCTTCGGAGAGTCGTTATCTTTTTGCTGGTTGAAGGTCTTGCCTCAGTGTTGTTGGCTGCTGATTAATAAGGGTGGTGGTTGCTAAAGTTTGGGGCGGCCGTGGCAATTTCTTAAAATAAGACCATAATGAAATTTGCTGCATCAATTGACTCTTCCTTTCACAAACGATTTCTCTGTAGTGTACAATGCTGTTTGATAGCATTTTATCCACAGAACTTCTTCCAAAATTTGAGTCAATCCTCAAGTCCTGCCACTCCTTTGTCAGCTAAATTTATGTACTATTCTAAATCCTTTGCTGTCATTTCAACAATCTTCACAGCATCTTCACTAGGAGTAGATTCCATCTCAGGAAACCACTTTCTTTGCTCATCCATAAGAAGCAACTTCTCATCCTTCAGGTTTTATCATGAGATCACAGCAATTCAGTCACATCTTCAGATTCCACTTCTAAATCTAATTCTCTTGCTGTTTCTGCCAGATCTGCAGTTATTTCCTCCAATGAAGTCTTGAACCTCTCAAAGTTATTCATGAGGATCGGAATCGACTTCTTCTGAACTCCTGTTAATATTGATTATTTGACCTCTTCCCATGAATCACAGATGTTCTTAGTGATATCTAGAATGGTGAATCCTTTCCAGAAGGTTTTTTTTTTTTTTCTTGCTGTACACGGGCCTCTCACTGTTGTGGCCTCTCCCGTTGCAGAGCACAGGCTCTGGACGCGCAGGCTCAGCGGCCATGGCTCACGGGCCCAGCCGCTCCGCGGCACATGGGATCCTCCTGGACCGGGGCACGAACCCGTGTCCCCTGCATTGGCAGGCGGACTCTCAACCATTGCGCCACCAAGGAAGCCCTCCAGAAGGTTTTTGATTGACTTTGCCCAGATCCATGAAAGAATCACTATCTGTGGCAGCTATAGCTTATGAAATATATTTCTTAAATAGTAAAATTAGTTGAAATTACTCCTTGATCTGTGGGCTGCAGAATACATGTTGTGTTAGCAGGCATGAACCCACATTAATCTCATTGTCCATCTTCATCAGAGCTCTTGGGTGATCAGGAGCATTGTCAGTGAGCTGTAATGTTTTGAAGGGAATCCTTTTTTTCCAAGCAGTAGAGCTCAACAATGGACTTAAAATATTTAGTAAACCATGTTGTAAACAGATGCGCTGTCATCTAGGCTTTGTTGTTGCATTAACAGAGCACAAGCAGAATAGATTTAGCATAATTCTGAAAAGCCCTAGGATTTTTGGAATGGTAAATGAGCACTGGCTTCCACTTAAAGTCACCAGCTGTTAACAAGAGGGTCTGCCTGTCCTTTGAAGCTTTGAAACCAGATACTGACTTCTCCTTTCTTGCCAAGGAAGTCCTGGATGGCATCTTCTTCAAATGTAAGGCTGTTTCATCTGCATTGAAAATCTGTTGTTTAGTGCGGCCATCTTCATGCATTATCTTTCCTGGATCTTCTGGATTACCTGCCGCAGCTTCTCCATCAGCACCTGCTGCTTCACCTTGCACTTGAATGTTATGGAGCTGGCTTCTTTCCTTAAACCTCATGAACGAACGTCTGTTAGCTTCAGTCTTTTCTTCTGCATCTGCCTCATCTCTCTCAGCCTTTATAGAATTGAACAGAGTTGAGGCCTCATTCACTGGAGTAGCACTTTTAATTTTCTTCAAGAACTTATAGTTAGAGCTCACAACTTGGCTAACTGAGGCCTAGCTTTTGGCTTATCTCAGTGTTTGACATGCCTTCCTCACTAAACTTAATCACTTCTAGGTTTTAATTTAAGATGAGAGAGGTGCCACTCTTCCTTTCACTTGAACTCTTAGAGGCCATTGTAGTGTTATTAATTGGCCTAATTTCAATATTGTTGTGTCTCAAAATAGGGAGGCTCGAAGAGAGGGAGAGGGACGGGGAAATGGCTGGTCACTGGAGCAGTCGGAACACAGTGGGCATTTATAGATGAAGTTTACTGTCTTATATGGGCATGGTTTGTGGCACCCCAGAAGAATTACAGTAGTAACATCAAAGATCACTAATCACAGATCACCCTAACAAATATAATAATGATGAAAATGTTTGAAATATTGTGAGAATTACCAAAATGTGACACAGAGACACAAAGTGAGCAAATGCTGTTGGAAAATGGTGTAGATAGACTTGCTTGACTCAGGGTTGCCATGGAGATTGAATTGTAAAAAATACAGTATCTGTGAAGCGCAATAAAGTGAAGAGCAATGACATGAGGAATGCCAGTAGTTTCGACTGAGGCCATTTGTCCTGTACATCCTAAAATGTTTACTATCTGACCTTTTACAGAAGAAATTTGCAGACCTCTGCTCTATATATTTACCCTAATTTATTTTTCTTTGTAGCCCTTAACTCTCTGCCCTTCCCGCTCCCCTTAACATGTAATTCTTTATTACTTGGCTCTGGTCACTGTAATATAAGCTTCAAAACAGACTTTATGTTTTCACCAAAATAATACCAGGTGTATATAGGGGCTCAATAAATATTTTGTTGAATAATGAATGAATTAGCAATGTGTGTGGGTTCAGTGTTCCCACATCCTTGTTAGCACCTAATATTAGGAGACATAAATTTTGCCAATCAGGTGGGTGCGGTGGTATCGTGTTGTTGTTTTTATTTGCATATCTCTTGCACCTGGTGAGATGATTCATCTTGTTCTGTGTTCTCTGTTTATTGACGTACACTTTATCTTGTGTGAATTGCTTGCTAATCCTTTACCTGTTTTTCTATTTGCTGCCTTCAGTAATGCTTTGAATCCTGGGTTCAAGCTGCTTGCCTCCAGAGAGGATTTGTACTTGCTTTTTCCTGGGGGCACAGCTACCTGAAGGGTACATTTAAAAATTGTTAGCTTAAGGTTGTTTTGGACTTCCTGGTAGTGTAGTGGGAATTTGGACCTCAGACCTGCATGAGGCCCCCTGGTGGTTAGAAATTCTCGGGGAAGAGCTTTCCCTTCTAAACCAGTAAGTCAGACCTGTCCTCTGTCCTTGCCTTTTTCTTCTATACAGGGGTTTATTCCTCATTCACCTTTACACTGTGGGTGAAGGACTTTGTGATTCCAGCTTTATTCAGAAGTCTCTTTTGAGCTTCCCACCTTGTAGAGCCCATAGGCTTTATTGCTTACCTCTGATGCCCCATGCAGTCCTCAAATCAGAGGCTCCCGGCCACCAGAGTTCAGAGACATGGTGAAATCTCACTGCCGTCCTGGAGTACAGCTTTCACTTTTTTCCCCCTGACAATTTCTTACCCTCTTGCCTGATCAGAGATACATTTTGCAATACCTTTTAAAAAATATTTCATCTAACATTTTAAATTGCTGTCAGTAGGTACATAGTTTAGGGCATCTGATCTGTCATAACACTGTAAAATAAAACCTGTCTCTTTTTTACATTTTATTGCTGTAGTTTTACAATATGTCTGGTAGAATATGTTCTTTCACTCTACTATTGTGTGGCTCATCATTTTTATGGGTGTTTTGACATCCTTTTTATGCCTTAATTATTAATCCTTTCAAGTTCTGACTGCCAAATCTGTTGCTTTTTTTTGTCACACAAAAATTTTAATTTTGATGTCATTAATAAGTTTTTCTCTTATGTGTTTTGA
The DNA here is from genome assembly GCF_949752795.1 of Hyperoodon ampullatus. Classification (NCBI taxonomy): domain Eukaryota; kingdom Metazoa; phylum Chordata; class Mammalia; order Artiodactyla; family Ziphiidae; genus Hyperoodon; species Hyperoodon ampullatus. Next base: position 2,784,930 of record NC_136927.1, read on the forward strand.
GATTTTGTCTTTTTAAAGAGGGAATTCTTACCCTGGGTTATAAAATATTTATTTTCCTGTACCTTCTATTAATATTTATATAGTTTATTTTGAATATATTGATCTTCAGTTTGTCTATAATTTTTCTGTGTGACTGATATGAGGTAGGCTTTAACCATTATTCCCCCCAAAGATTAGCTGATTTGATTAACTGATCCTTTCTCAGTGTATCAGTCAGGGTCCTGGCAGAAAACAGATTGGTCAAGTAAACAGGGATAGTTTTTGAAGAGTTTAATAAAAAGACTTTCACAAAAGTGTGGCAGTTGAGGGAAACCGAAAGGAATTCTGCCGTACTCTGGAGCAAGTAACAACTGCTTTTTCCACCTTAGGCCTTTAGGGATGAGGTCAGTGGAAGTGGAAAATAGATGTTGAGAGGGCTGAGTGGAGAGGGCCACCTGATAGGAGCTGTGACATTTTGCCGAGGGATGTAGTGAGCTTTGTGGCAACCCTGTGGAAAGGGAGCTGATGTGTATGTGTGTGTGGCGGGGCGGGGGGGCGCAGTTGGGGCTCAGGGGCCAGAATAAATATCTTGACCTAATTATTTACCCTTATTCCCCATTGGGTGAAACCAACTGGAAGTCATAGGAGCCCACTAATGTAGTCCAAACAGGCCAGCGTCTTGCACACAGAGCAGGTTGCAGAAGGGCGCATCTACAGAGGTATGTGGAAGACGTTAGCGTGTCCGATGATTGGAAATTTTACCTTTTAAAATTCTCAACCTCCCTAAACTATATGGCACTGTACCAGGATAATATGGTGGTTACTGTAGTCGGACATGCTGGATTTGAATCCCAGTCTGCCAAGCATTAGTTGTGGGACCTTAGACAACTTACTTAACCTCTCTGAGTCTTAGTTTCCTCAGCTATAAAGTGGGAATAATAAAAATATACCTACTTACAAGGATTGTTGTAGGAATTAAATGAGCTAATCTATGCAGTAAATTTAGAACCATGTCTGGCACTTAATAAGTGCCAAGTAAATGTTAGCTATGATGATGATGACGACGATGGTAACAATGATGACATTCATGATTTCAAGGCTTTTTAATTCTCTTGATTGCTTTTTCTCTTCCAGTATTACTGTCACACTCTTTAATTAAATACAGTGCTATTTTGTTTATTATTTCATATAGCTCAAATGCTTTCATTGTTCTTTCTAAAAATTTTCTTCCATATTTTTAAATTTAATGTAAGTTTTAGGATTAACTTGTCAAGTTCCTGAAAAATCATGTTTGAATTTTGAGAGATAGGGATTACATTTATCAATGAATTTGTTAAAAAGTGACATTTTTATAATATTGAGTCTCACCATTTCTTGAACAGAGTGTGTCTTTTCATTTATTCAGGCTTCGTTTATGTCCTTTAGTAAAGTTTTACAGTTGTCTTCATAAAGATCTTGCACATTTCTTTTAGTTTTATACCTACTTTAGTGTTTATGTTGCTTTTTTCTATTAGATTCTTAAACTGGCTGTTTTGGAGGTGGAAGAAAGCTGTTGATTTCTGTGTTGACCTTGTATGTGGTACACTTGACAAAATTTCTTATTTTTCTATTGCGTCTGATTTTCTAGGTGAATAATCATACTGTTTATGAATTATGATAATCTTATCTTTCCTTTTCCAATATTTATAGTTCTAAATTTTTGTTTCTTATTACAATACCCCAATCAGGTATTGAGATGTGGAATATTAGCAGGTAGAACCCAGCTCCTTGGTTTACTTTTCCTTTAATGGATGCTTCTAATATTTTACCATTACATATAAAATTTTCTCTAAATTTCTGGTATATACCCTTTTTCTGCTTTGCTAAGCATTTTTGTTAGGAATTAGAGTTGAATATCATCAAATGATATTGCAGCGTCTATTTGATAATTATATGATTTTTTCCCCCTTTAATACATTACTAGAGTAAATTCATTGGGTCTCTTTATTTCTTTTCCTTTTTTTAATATTATCAAAACATATTTATATACCTTGGAGAAATGCCACATGGTCACAACACTTGTCTAACTTTTATAGTTTAAGATAATAATACTTTATTTTAAAAATGTTACAAATATGTTAGGTAGCTCTTTAAAAAAATCTTTTTCTTTGTCCTAAGACATTTTATATAACATGGGAACTATCTGTTCCTTGAAGATTTGGAAAACTCTTCCAAAAACCATCTGAGCTTGGTGCCTTCAAGGAACTCTTGGTTTAGTTTTCCAATTCAACTCTTTCCCATATTCATCTATTTTTATCTTTCATCTTTATTTTGCTTGTTTCTCTTTGCTTTCCAATATCCCTAATTGAATGATTACTTTGTTTTCTACTTCCCCTCCCCCTAGTTTTATGCTGTATCTTTTTTTCTGATATCAATTGGGTTATATTTCTTTTTTTCCCCATCTTTTCTTTCTCTTTGTGGTATGCAGTATTCTTGAATTATTTTCTAAAGTTTTTATAATTGCATCTTTAGCTTCTCGTTTGTTTGAGAAATGATTTAGTATTTGAGGAGAATTAAAAATTTTTCTTTTCCTTATTTAGCTATTTTTGTTTTATATTTTTGTCATGAATTTCAGTTTTTTTTTTTTTTTTTTTTTTTTTTTTTTTTTTTTTTTTTTGCAGTACGCAGGCCTCTCACTGTTGTGGCCTCTCCCGTTGCGGAGCACAGGCTCCGGACGCGCAGGCTCAGCGGCCATAGCTCACGGGCCCAGCCGCTCCGCGGTATGTGGGATCTTCCCGGACCAGGACACGAACCCGCGTCCCCTGCATCGGCAGGCGGACTCTCAACCACTGCGCCACCAGGGAAGCCCCGAATTTCAGTTTTTATTACATTATCTTCAGAGAATGTGATCTCTGTAATTTATGTGCTTTTGAACTGAGGCTTAGTTTGTGACATAATAATCAAGTTTTATAGTGTTCTATGATCACAAAATGATTTTTGAAGTCTATCACGATGATCATCAGTTAGGGTGCTTTCAGCTACAGGATGGAGAACCAGCTGAAAATGGAAAACCAGCTGAAAATGGCTTAAGCAGAAAGGAAATTTATTATCTACATCGGGGTCCCTAACCCCTGGGCCACAGACTGGTACCAGTCCGTGGCCCGATAGGAACTGGCTGCACAGCAGGAGGTGAGCAGCAGGTGAGTGAGAGAAGCTTCATCTGTATTTACAGCCGCTCCCCATCACTCGCATTACTGCCTGAGCTCCGCCTCCTGTCAGAGCAGTGGCGGCATTAGATTCTTATAGTAGCACGAACCCTACTGTGAACTGCACGTGGAGGGATCTAGGTTCGCGCTCCTTGTGAGAATCTAATGCCTGATGACCTGAGGTGGAGCTGAGGCGGTGATGGTGATGCTGGCGCTGGGGAGGGGCCTCAAGTACAGATTATCATTAGCAGAGAGGTCTGACTGCCCAGAGACTATATAAATCAATTGCTTGCAAACTCATATCAAAACCCTATCAGTGAGTGGCAAGTGACAGTTAAGCTGCATCTGCAGGCTTTATAGTGGCAAATGAGTTGATGTACTCCAGTTGTATAGCTGCATCTGGTGCAGGCTTTAAGTCAGAATCCGAAACTTATTTTAGTCCACGAGTGGCCCACCCATTATTTTATTTACTACTTCCATCCGTGTGCCTCTTTCCCACACTGCACACTTGTCTCAATCACAGTTTTGGTAAGCCCACAAGCTAACCCTAGACAAAATGAGTAAAAAGCAAACATCACTGGAGAGCTTCTTTGAAAAGGGGGAAAGACCCAGTGATGAGACAGCAGAAGACTCTAAGACTGCCAACAAGAAGAAAGCTGCATTTAAAAGAAGACACCAAGAGTCCTACTTAAATCACGGGTTCATTGCAACAGGTGATTCACATTCTCCAAGCCCGCTTTGTGTAACATGTGGCGACCAGCTATCCAACAAAGCCAGGAAACCTTCAAAACAGCTTCGCCATATGGAGACCAAGCACTCTGCATCAAAAGACAAGCCCTTGGAGTTTTTCAAAAGAAAGAAACGTGAACATGAAGAACAGAAGCAGTTATTGAGGGCCACCACTTCATCAAGTGCGTCTACACTGAGAGCATCGTTCTCAGTGGCTAACTGCATTGCTAAAGCTAAGAAGCCCTTTACTGTTGGTGAAGCATTGATCCTGCCTGCTGCTAAGGACATTTGTCGTGAACTTTTAGGAGAGGCTGCAGTTAAAAAGGTGGCACGTGTTCCTCTTTCGGCTGGCACCATAACTAGATTATTTGATGAAATAGCAGAGGATATTGAGGCACAATTGTTAGGATTAATGAGTCACCATGGTACGCAATCCAGGTTGGTGAGTCTGCAGATGTTGACAACAAAGCAGCAATGCTTGTTTTTGTGTGATATATTTTTCAGGAGGATATGCATGAGGATATGTTATGTGCACTTTTGTTGCCAACCAACACCACAGTGGCAGAACTATTCAAGCCTTTGAATGATACATATCAGAAGAAATGAATTGGTCGTTCGTGTTGGTGTATGCATGACGCAGCGGCTGCCACGTCTGGACGGCTTTCTGGTTTCACTACTCGGGTCAAAGAGGTGGCTTCTGAATGTGAATCTACGCACTGTGTCATCCATAGAGAAATGCTGGCTAGCCGAAAAATGTCACCTGAACTTAATATTTTGCAGGATGTGATTAAAATTATCAACTGCATTAAAGTACATGCCCTTAACTCACGTCTGCTCACGCAGCTCTGTGAGGAGATGGACGCAGGGCACACACGTCTTCTCTTATACACAGAAGTGAGATGGCTTTCCAAAGGGAGATCACTGGCCAGAGGTTTTGAGTTACGACAGCCACTCCAGAGATTTCTTTTAGAAAAACAGTCACAGCACATTTCAGTGACACAGAATGGGTTGCAAAACTTGCTTACTTGTGTGACATATTCGACCTGCTCAACGAACTCAGTCTGTCACTTCAGGGGAGAATGACAACTGTGTTCAAGTCGGCAGATAAAGTGGCTGCATTCAAAGCCAAACTGGAAACTGGAATTATGGCGACAACGAGTGACCATTGGGATTTTTGACATGTTTCAAACATTAGCAGAGATTTTGAAAGAGACTGAACCAGGGCTTTCTTTCTCCCAGCTGGCGCATGATCACTTATCTCAGCTTTCAAAAGAGTTTGAGCATTGCTTCCCAACCACAAAAGACCCCCGATCTGGGAAGGAGTGGATCTGCGACCCATTTGTGAATAAGCCGGGTGAATCGACTTTGTCCGTGCTACAAGAGGATCAACTGCTTGAGATCGCAAATGACGGTGGCCTTAAAAGTATGTTTGAGACAACTTCAAACCTCCATACATTCTGATTAAAGTGAAGGCAGAATATCCTGAGATTGCCACAAAAAGCCTGCTTCCATTTCCAACATCCTATCTTTGTGAAGCAGGGTTTTCTGCAGTGACAGCAACCAAAACGAGATCACGGAGTAGTCTGGACATAGCAACACACTTCTGGTGTCACTGTCTCTCATCACCCCCAGATAGGACCATCTAGTTGCAGGAAAATAAGCTCAGGGCTCTCACTGATTCTGCATGATGGTGAGTCTATACGTGTTTCATTATATATCACCATGTAATAATAATAGAAATAAAGTGCACAATAAATGTAATGCGCTTGAATCATCATCCCGAAACCATCCCACCCGGCGCCCAGTCCGTGGAAAAAGTGTCTTCCACAAAACCGGTCCCTGGTGCTGAAAAGGTTGGGGACCGCTGATCTATATAATAAGAAGCCCTGAAGTAGGGTAATGCTAGGGCTTGTTAACTGCGGGCTTCAATAGCATCATCAAAAACCTAAGTTCTTTCCATTTTTCCATTCTCCCCTTCTCAGCTTAGGTTTATCCTCTTAGGCTGGTTCTCCCCATGGTTTCAGGATGGCTCTCACAGATAACGACCAGATAAAGAATAAATGTTCTCATCTCAGTGCCAGTGGTGTGTGGGTGGGTGGGGGGAAGGCCTTCCCAGAAGCTTCCTATAGCTCCAGCAAGCTCTTTGAACGACCGGAATTGTGTTACAGGCCCATTCCTAAAGCAGTCATCGGGAAAAAGACCACCATGGGTAGTAAGTGCAATAATAATTTGCTGCTTGAGGGTAAGTCCGGATTGGGGGCACAAAAGGACAGCTGCCTTTTCCAAAGAACCTGAGCCAGAGTGAACAAAATCAGGGTTCCACAAATAAGTTTAAAGGCTGGTGTGGCAGGGAGTGCAGGGATGGTGGTTGGGTGGGAAACCAGTATTATTGTCTACACAGTACAATACTTTATCAGCCATAAGATTGCACAAACAATCCATACACTTCATTTGGAATATTTTTTTCAGGTGTAACTTAAGCATCTTTTTGGCTATAAATAATTGAGTTTATCCTGGAAAGTTTGGTGTGATTTTTTTCTTTCTTTTTTTTTTTTTTTCTGTAAGTGGGCCTCTCACTGTTGTGGCCTCTCCTGTTGCGGAGCACAGGCCCCGGACGCGCAGGCTCAGCGGCCATGGCTCACGGGCCCAGCCGCTCTGCAGCACGTGGGATCCTCCCGGACCGGGGCACGAACCCACGTCCCCTGCATCAGCAGGCAGACTCTCAACCACTGCGCCACCAGGGAAGCCCGATTTTTTTCTTTAATAAGTAATTGCTGCCCCCAAAAAATGATTACTATAAAATTCTCTTTCTATTACTATGAGTATGTCAGATATATATATATATATATATATATATATATATATATATATATATATTTTTTTTTTTTTGCTATTTTGTTTATAATTCAGAATCTTAGGATTTTGAGCAGACATTGTATCTTCTTTATTGTTCATCCAGCAGTGAGCACTGGATTTCCAGAAACTCATTATTAGTTATATATAATTATTAGTTATATATAATAATAAAAGGTACATATCTGGAGATGGATTGAAATGTAACTCAAGATGTGATTAGCTACCTAGTTTGTTATTATTAAAATGTTATTTTTTCCTGCATATTTGTAACCCAGGGAAAGCTTCTAATATGAAAAATAAAGTAGATTTATTTTAAGGCAACATAAAAAATAATTGGTTTAACAACATTGTGTGAATACAGATGAGATAGTCCTATTAAAATTTGGTCACAAAGTGTATATGGTAATGCAGCAAGATTCATGCCAAATAATTACTAGTTCAACTTTGTTGTAAAATGCTGAATTGATGTGAAGTTGTAGTGTCACTAAATGAGTCCTGTCATAAAGAAGTGATGTTGCCAATTACACAAAGTAGTCAAAGGCTAATATATTTGAATAACTAATTGTCCGGATGAGCTTTTTTACCCCCCTTGTGCTTACTGTTCGTTTGTTTATTTTCAGTTTTGTTGAGAGAATACAAAAAGTGATATATTGTCACTTGCCTTCAAGCTGGAATTATTTCTCTTGATGTTTAGATGTAGGTACCAATTAAGTAAAAAGAAATCCGTCTTTAGTAAAAATTATTACAGCTAGTATAGGTATCCTGTAACTGTTTAATCTTGTAACTGCTAGGTTCTTTGCTTTACTTTGCATCCAGGTAATTTAATATGAATGATGGATTATTATATTCTTTTTATTGGAAATAGGCATACTTTAAGTTAATAGTCCTTATCACTGATACCGATTAGGGAAAGAGAAATGAATTCCCAGGATTTATATTTCGTAATAGCTCTTTCAGGATTGCTTTGTTACTCTTGGGGAAGGTGTATGAAATTTGGCCTAGGAATCATATCTGGCATAGAATAAATTTATGTATTATTTCAATTGAGTACCTGTGATTGCCAGTCATTCATGTGTTCTGTACATCATTTTATAGGTTGCTATTCCTTTTCTTCGTATATTTCTTTAGAGATCTTATTTTGTGTTAAGAATTTACCATGTAGAAAGCTAGGACTTCCCGTCACCTCCATTTAACTCTCTGTCAGGAATACAGTTCAGTGTGAACACATGCATGAAGCCCTACCTGCTCAGACACTCAACTACGTGGAATGGCTGGTGAGGGGAGAACACTGCCTGAGCCCACATCCCTGACTCGGGGGTTCTATGAGCACTCCTTCTTCAAACAGCTTCAAGACATTGCAGGAACCCTCGTTCCCTACAATTTGGGGGCAGTCTCCCAGATTTTTGCAAGGCACGGAGCTTGCTTTAGGCTTTGATGAAGTGCATTCTCCCTCACTTCTTGGGGCATTCTTGGAACTTCAGGAGAAGACTAGGTGCCTAGTGGATTCCCCCTGTCCCTCACTCCCACAGGCAAATTTTCTTCTCTTTGGCATTTACTCCTGTATAGCATTCATGCTGGGGCCACAAATTGCAAATGTGAGAATAGCCACCATCACCAGGTTGATCAGCTTCTCCACACCTTGTGCTTTATGCACTCTCGCTCTCAGCCTCACATTACCGCACTTTATAGATTGCAGGACAGAAAGGACGAGGGTCTTGTTTGGATTGCCTCATAGAAGTTCAAGCATGTGCTCATGGAACTTCATTTTACAGGCATATGTAGCCTTAAGTGAGCAGGATGTCTCCCCGGTTGCTAAGGGGCCCACATTGGCTTCTGTTCATGTTGACACCGTACGATGCGACTGCGTCATGGTGGGTCAGTATATCTTCCCATCATAATACCACAATATGGAGTGCTGTATGTAGATCCCTGTCAGAGCCTCTGGGGTGGAACCCAGGCCATCAGTATTTTGAAAGTGTCCAGATGATTTCAGTATGCAGCCAAATATGAGAACTACTGGTTTAGAGCTTTGAATAATGCAGTTGTTGCAGTTTTAGGGTAGATGTTACTGAAAAATATTGAGTTGTCTATAAAATGAATTAAAGGTTAAAGCATTTCTTTTTTTCCCCCATTCATAAACCATTGTGATAGCAGTCTTCTGCAGAATTACCTAATTTTGCCTGATGAGATTTACTTAGAAAAAGAAATAAGCATATAGCTGTATCTCTCCTGAAGTTTTTTTGCAGCAGCTAATTAAGGCAATAATTAGTAATAGTTAGGCATTCTTAGCTGAGGTAGAACTTTAGATATTGTCTCATTGTTCTACTGAAAGTTACCTGAGTGTTATGGCTTTTTAAATGAATCAGAGCAATAAATCCAACATTGTTTGCAAGCCAACTACTATATGCCAACAATTACATAATCAAAGTATAAAGTAGCCATTTGAAGAGTTCTTACTCTTGAACAGAATTTAAATTTAAGAATTAGAAATAATAATTAGCATAGATAAAAGTATCTTATTGACCACCACTTAGTTGATGCAGTGAATACAGGTCCTCTTATGAAACATATAGGCATTTAAAGTCCTCTATCTATATGGAACACATTACCTTTTGTTCCATTTTACATTGACTCCCTGTTGGTTTCTGGATACAACTCAAGGTGTTGATTTCATTTTCAAATGAATTGAAAATGATTTCATTTTCAAATGAATTGAAAATGATTTCATTTTCAAATGAATTGTGATTTGGACATTTGGCGGAATAAAACTTAAATTTTCTCTAATAGACTTAAATTTTCTAATAGACTTAAGTTTTCTCTAATAGACGCTTTTTAGGAACTTAAGACATGAGGAAACTATAATAGCTGCTTATTTAAATCCTGAGCATTTCCAAAAGTCTTTTCTGTTCATCTCAGACTTTCTTCCCTGCTAAAATTTATTATATGTGAGGGCAGATTTGTGAGTTAGAGGGTAATGTCTCTAATTAGAAAGCTTGTGTCTGATAGGTGTCTGTGAAGTTGGGTGATCTTACCAAAGGAATGGGTGGCCAGCAGGCGTGCCTTGGGCAGTTCTTCATCAGTGTTCCTCTCCCTCCTCCTCAACACAGCAAACTTCATCCTGTATCTCAACAGTTCACATTTAACAAGCGCCCTGTTGCTCTCTGGTTGACTGATGTTCTGTTTGTTATGTAACATCCTGACATCCTATTAAGACTGTAATTATAAAACAAAGTCCCAACTCATTGACAGAAAGATGCAGCTGTTTAGCCTGCTCTTCTTGATTGAACATAGAACTTAATTCAGCCTTTAGTTGCCTAATGACTAAAATTTTTATATTTTAGATGAGCCAGGAAAACACTGGGAATTTAATGGGATTCAAATATGCATGTACTGTGTTCCAAGAGAAGATTTAAATATGTGTCTACCTACCTACTTAACATCTATTTATCCATCCTTGACATCACTTGAGAGCTAAAACTGAGTTTTTAGTCTTCAAGTCTAGAGCTCTGTTCATTCAGTTATTGTAATAATCGTATTTTAATGATGCTTATGGATTTTGTTCTAAAAAAAATTAAAAATATTTCTTGGGTAGTGTGCTGTTCTCACTACAGAATATTGTTTCCTTTATTTCTGATTTATACATATTTACAAGGAAGTGCCCACAGAGATAAAATAGTCATAATTAATCAAGAAATTTGATTTTCTTGGGATAATGCTTTTATTTAACTAAAGACAAGGAGGGATTATAGGAAGAATTTTATGAATCTCATCTTCATGAGTCAGGGCTTTTGCATTGTTAGGGCTTTTCAGTTTGTTTCTCTCTTGCAAGATTAAGAGAATTATTCTTGTGTTAGCTCACAAATCCTGCATTTGATCATCCTTTCTCACTTGTGACATAGCCTCTGACTTATGGAACATTGGACTTCCTATAGTAGATCAGTCTGAATCTGTCTGTACATGGAATGACCAGATTGAATTGGCACCAAAGTTCCATTACAAATCCTTCATCCAGCCTTCTAGTTTGCATTGGAAGTATCAGTTCAAGCTTCTGTATTATCCTTAGGTGAGTTCTGAAAAGTTAGATTTTTTACTAAACTTTAATCCCATTTATTTAGAATTCAGATATATTTCAAGGACCTAGGAGAAAGCAAATAAACACCTCCTTCTCACTTCAACATTCAAAATAGCTATTATAAAATCTTTTTGTTGGGCTTCCCTGTTGGCTCAGTGGTTGAGAGTCCGCCTGCCGATGCAGGGGACGGGGGTTCGTGCCCCGGTCCGGGAAGGGCCCGTGAGCCATGGCTGCTGGGCCTGTGGGTCCGGAGCCTGTGCTCCGCAACGGGGGAGGCCACAGCGGTGAGAGGCCCGCGTATTGCAAAAAAACCAAAAAACTTTTTTCCTTATTGCATAAGGAAGACTTTTATGCTTTTTTATCTTGAATCAGTATACTTACCTTATATATGATTTTAACGAGCTTTGCTAAATCTTATTCTATTATAGTCCAGATTAAAGATAGGAATTTGGAGGGAGGTTTTAAGTAGTGCAAGATGGAGCAGTGAGAAAGGATGGGGGAATCATGTCTGGAAGAGAGGGAAGGAGTTATAATAGTCCGCGGATATTGAGGGTGGTGCTATATAACTCCGAGCCAATAATAACTTATAGGGATATCATAACATTATGTTATAGTAAGAATATTAGTGTTAGAAATTATAAATTTATGGAAAAGGGTTAAGTTTTATGTACTTTATTAAAGAAGACAATATATTGGGAAGGCCACCAAAGTCATTAAAATTTTAACCAATGTTTAAAATGATAAGAGCAAATGTTTGTACAGTTCACCTGTTTGGATTACCTCATTCACTGATTATGCTGCATAATTCAGAGGTTACTCCATATACTTTATTTGGGAAACATTTATCATATGCAGGAAGTGATGTGGGGATTTCTCCTCTCACCAGGTGCCCACTCCTTGGTCCTGTGGTTTCATGTGTGTCTCTCTCTCTCCATCTGCAACCCAACCTCTTGCTTGAGTTCCAGACCATTGTTTCTTACAGGTTAATGTTTAGCGATGTTTCTCTCTGGTGAGAACCTGAAACCTTAATGTCACTCGAACACATTTGTGTAAAAAGAGATAGAGAATAATAGTCGTATGTATGGGGAGAATACCAGGGGCCAGTGGGATAGAAGAACTCAGCATCACCTCGGGTGGAAAACTTGGGGACTGATCCAGGCGTGTCTTTTGGAAATAGTTTTTTCCTGTTGAACCATATGAATTTTATCCTTCCTTGTTAAGTGTAGGAATTAACCCATAAATTCTGGATGGTGAGGCAGGCTTACTAGCTTTGGTACTGTGCACTACCTAGTAGAAGTTGGACTGATGGCTGTGAGTGTCAGCTTTTACCTATTCATAAATGATGTTTTAAAATACAGAACTTGCTCTGCTGTCTCTATTTATGAACTCTTTGGGTGGGAAAAAGGACTTCCCCAGATTTGAAATTTGTAATAAAGGCACTTAAAACAAAGAACAGAAACTTCTTCTCTCTGTCTTCCTGGAGCGCTACTACTCAGGGGTGTTTCCTGATTGGTTAATGGGGACACCACCATCGGGCTCTCAAGTTTGAAGCTTTAGGGTCTCTCAATGCTTTTCTTACTATCCACAGCCTGTTGATCACAACATTATGTTTTCCTCAGAACCATCATCTTAGTGAGACCCCTTTCCCCCTTTCTCTTGCCTTAGTTCAGGCCAACAGCTGGAACATGTAACAGTTGTAAATGTTCTCCCTTTGTTTCGGCTTTCCACAGTGTTGACGTAACTATTCCCTTTAAAATGATAGTGATGATGTCACACTTCCCACAGAGACCCCCGCCCCCAACCACTCTGTCCTCTGGCTCCCACATCCCTTTCACTCTGGCTCCCTCCACTGCCTTCTCCCGCCATGCAGCACCTTGGTCTCCCCGGTGGGCTGTGTCCTGCCACAAACCTGTGCCTTGGCACGTTCTGTTCTCAGTGCCTGGAGGCTCTCTTACAATACTGAAGCCAAGGAAATAACAGACCACTGTCTCTTGAGTTAACATCTTCTTCTAGTGTGGATCTATTAAGCTTTACTTCTCAAAATTTCAATTCATACATTCCAGGAAAGTTTTCTACACAATTAGAACATATTTATCATATTTTCTCAGTGGACCGTTGCTGTGGAGATCAAATAGGATCTCAACTGTAAAATAAAGTTATTGATAAATTTTTCCAAGGAATAGAGACAGTGTAACATAGTGGTTAAGAGCTTGGACTCTGGAGTCGCACGGCTTGGTTTTGAATTCCTGCTCTAGCACAGAGTAAGTAGCTGCATGACTTCAACCTGTGTTAGACCTGCTTCCTCATCACTAAAGTGGGGGTGATATGGTACGTATCTCACAGGGCTGCTGCAGGAACAAACAAGTTAGCATTTCTGGAGCTTCAGGGATAATGTCTGGTATGCAGTCATGTGCTGTATATTTTAGCTGCTGTTGTTACTGTTTTCATGGTTGTAGCTGTGTTCGTAATTCCCACAGTTTATTTATGGGAATTCCGAATAAAGCTGTTCTTTTTTCAGAACGACGCTTATACATACATACTTTTTAAAAGTTTCTATAACTTGTCAGAGTATCAAGTCCTATTTTTTTTTAAGCAATGATTAAGATTTTTTTTTCAAGTCCTATTTTTAACATTATATTTTCAGCATTATAGAAGGAAGCTGTCTTACGTACTTTATCTTGTTTTGCTTCCTAATTATAATATATACGGAAAATAATACTGTTTTACATTAATGAATGAGTTAATTGGATATAGGTTGCATGGTGAAGGTGAAAATTTAAAATAGTGAGGATTCAGGTCAAGTATAATACATTGGTTTATGCTCAATAAATTTCAAAACAGTGAATTTTCACATGTTGAATTTCTCTGTTTTGTGAAGAATATCTGTGCTTCAAATATTTTGCTTTTCAATTCCGTTTCATCTGTTACATTCTGAGAGCATAAAGAGTGGACCGCTGGTTAATTCATTTAGTGTAGTGAAGGTATACAAATCCAAGCTCTACAGGCTGGAAGATAAAAATCCTTTTACCTCTCACAGTTAGGTTAGTAGTGCTTGACCAGATTCCTCTTCAGAGGTCACCTGATCTAATTGTGGGTGTGAAGCAGCCAAGCAATCTGAGTCCCCGTATTCGTATTTCTGTCCCCTTATGTTCTCAGCATGGAATAATTAAATAATTATCGGTGTTGGTCATGACATTTTTCCAGTGAAAAACGTCCACAACAAATATGTGAGAGTTGAAATCATTCTAGATAAGAATGTTTATTAACAGACAAGACAGTGCTTATTCTTAAGGCTTTATTTTAATCTATGACTTAAAAGAGGGATCCTGAGTAACGCTCCTGTTGTAAGCACGTTACCTCTACATGAGTGCAGTGGTTACTCTTTTATTTTTTAGATTGTTTTGCCCCGAAGATAGACATCCCCAGGGTGGAAATTGTGAAATAGAAACAAACACAAGGGGACTGGGGCTATAGATCTGTGTGAAAAAATATAGTATTTGTGGGAAATGTCAAGCTACCTACTCTTCTTTGCATTTTATTTTTTGATAGATGATGTTTAACACTCTTTTTGTAACTCTCTGCTATAGACATCATTGCACCTTTATTATGAAAGTGCAGTAGCTTTCCGGTCATTGCTATTCCAGAGTGAGTTTCTGAAGCAGCAGGAGTGAGATGATTTTGCAAATTGCGATATAATAATACTATATATGATCTTGTCTCAACCTGTAACACACATATCCTCACAGAAATAACGTTTAATTATGGTAATATCCTTCCTGATATCAGACACGGTGTGGCGCCTGTTAAGATTATATTGTTTGTAGTAAGATGGAGTAGAAAGTGGCTTAAAAATGAAGGAATAGGGCTTCTCTGGTGGTGCAGTGGTTGAGAGTCCGCCTGCCGATGCAGGGGACACGGGTTCGTGCCCCGGTCCGGGAAGATCCCACATGCCGCGGAGCGGCTGGGCCCGTGAGCCATGACCGCCGGGCCTGCGCGTCCGGGGCCTGTGCTCCGCGACGGGAGAGGCCACAACAGTGAGAGGCCCGCGTACCGAAAAAAAAAAAAAACAAAAAAAAAACGAAGGAATAAAATCACATCCCTTGATAAACCCCTTAGATGCTATTTAGGCTGTGGGGAGCTTTTGATTTTGTTTCCGTTCTTTGCTCCCAAAATAAAAATGCAAACAATAATTTGACAGACAAACACTGTCACACGCTGTAACCTCATCTCATCCCCTCACTGCACATCTTAATCCCTGACGGACTTTTTGCAGATATATGGGCTGTGAGGTTTTCGAGTTTCTGGATTTGACACTTTTTCCAAAGTCTCCCAGTGACAGATGCAGTGACCTTATCATGCAGACAGCTCTATCCAGTTTGACAGTCCAGCCATCTGGTTTATATCGATCATAATTGATTTAAAGGAACCAGCTCTCTGAAAGTTGGTCATTTGAAACCCTGAGGCTAAACTGGCCTACATTTAATTTGAAGTTTTAAGTCATTATTCTTGAAACTTGTTTTGAACTGATTTGTAAAATTAAGCCTTGTTTCTTGTCTTTGTGAGGTTTGGGGGTGAAAATACTTGTGGCCAGCCTTGAAAAACATCAGCTTTTGTGAATAATAGTTTATACTCTGCAGACTGTATATGAATGTACACTTATAGTTTGAATTTATGTCTCTTTTTAGATTTTGCAAGAGCTGAAAACATACGTGGAGTTTGGTGTTAGGATCGGCTTCCTTATTTACCAGCTTTCTAGATTTAAGCTCATTACTTAACCTCCCTGAGTCTCTTTAGTCTAGAATGTGGGGTGATGATAGTACCTATTTCATTGCATCGTTGGGAGAATTAAGTGAAGTAATATGTCGTGTGCTTAACGTATTGCATAGCTCAGTGTGAGGAAAACATATACTTTCCTGCTGATTACCATTACTGATTACTCCTTCCTTTCTTGAACTTCTCTCCTGTGTTGCTTCCGAAATCTTCCTCTTACCTTGTTTTCCTCAAGTATCACTGACACAGTGGCTCAGTCTTTTACCTGCCTCTTCATCTGTCTGCCTGTTCCGTACTGGAATTTCTCCTGTACGCATTATCTTTTGTTTACACGCTCTTGATAACCTGAGCCACAGCCAAGACCTCAGCAGTCACTTGTTTGTGCGCTGACAGCTTCCACATGGTTATCTCCAACCCAGACCTTTCTTTTGGGCTCCTCTGAAGGGCACTTCTTATCCTGCTTCCAGGGCATGTCAGGGGACCCAGTGGCCATAAGGGCAGGTAGAGATCAATTTGGGAATGAATACCATTGATCTGGAGCCAACTCTTATTGGTTAATTAAGAATATGTGGAAATCCAAAGTTTAATTAAAATGCAGGTGTTTTGTACTTTGTTTTTTAAAATCTGATGTTGCGTGTCGCACCATAAAATAAGTAAATTTTAGTCAAGTGTTCCATTTCTAGAGTTCCTGGTTACGATGATGCCTCTGCAATTATTTTGGAAAACCTGGTTTTCTGAATTGCTGAAATTGTACCCAGTGCAGCACTAAATTGGTTCTTTAAGATGGACATCTTTTCAAATTTATCTTAGGTCTTGATTTAATTCAACAGTCATATATACAACATTAACTTGGATAAATGCCTTGTCAAGCTACCTACTCTTTTTTACATTTTGGTTTTTATTTTTTTTGATAGATATTTATCACTCTTTTTGTAACTCTCTGCTACAGACATCATTGCACCTTTATATGAAAGTGCTATAGCCTTCCAGTCATTGTAGCTTTTCAGTCATTTTAATAAAGCACTAACTTGCTTTGTTAAAATGGGGTTTATTAACCAATTATTCTTTAATGTCTTAGCCTTTTTTTCTATTTTTACTTTCTTTTTTTTTTTAATTGTGAGACATATACTATATGGGGAAGCATGTGTAAAATGTGTATTATAGTTTAAAGAGTAATAGTAAAATGAACACCTAAGTAATCAACTTCCAAGTTAAGCAAATAACATTATCAGTGTCTTAGAAGCCCCCTGTGGACTCATTCCCTGTTTTTTCCCTTTCCTTCACACCCAGAAGTAAACCCAAGGTGTTTCCTTGCTCTTCGTTACAGGTTAACCACCATATTGTTATTTTGCATAAAACAATTTATTGTTGTTTTGAAAAATTGAGTAACTTTTGTACATCCAGCTGTGTAAGGGAAAGGCAATGTTGCTGCTGTGGTCTCCATAATTAGAGAAACTGAACTGAGTCTCTGGGTCATAGCTGTGCTTCATTTTTCCTGGGAGTTTACAGAACCCCTTCTGGGGAAGTTAATGCTCAAGGTCATGAACGAGTTCTGGGAAACATAAGGTTTACCATAATCAGAAAAATTGGCAGGGCTGATGTGCGAGTCATGTGTCAGATGCCTGGCAGAAATATGGTAAGAGAGGATGCATGCTTCTCTATTTTCTGTTTCTAAGTTCACTGTGGCCACCACAGCTCTCTCCAGAGTAGATGAAAGTAGCCATCATAGGGTGAAAAGAAAGTCCTCAGTGGATAAAGGCTTCAAGGTGGAATTGGGAGTTGGTGGGAAATTGAGTAGGAACTTCATTAACATGTGGTTAGGATGAGCCAAAGTACAGATAAGAGTCTGGGTCTGGCTCACCTGGGCATTTTGTATTCAGGTTGAAAAGGTGGTTAAAAAAAAAAGGGGGCTGGGCTTCCCTGGTGGCGCAGTGGTTGAGAGTCCGCCTGCCGATGCAGGGGACACGGGTTCATGCCCCGGTCTGGGAAGATCCCACATGCCGCGGAGCGGCTGGGCCCGTGAGCCATGGCCATTGAGCCTGCGCGTCCGGAGCCTGTGCTCCGCAACGGGAGAGGCCACAACAGTGAGAGGCCCATGTAACGCAAAAAAAAAAAAAAAAAAAAAAAAAAAGGGGGGGGTGGGGAGGGAGTGGGGTTTGTGGTGATAGCCCTCAGCATGTCTATTGCATTAGTCACATTGCTGAAATTGCATTAGGTCTCTATATTTGTCTCACAGTTCTGATCCAGTGATCATTCTTCACTGTGTTTTGATGATTCCATTTACTTATTCTCTATGCTAGATCTTGTGCTTCCTGAATCCCACATTTCCCTCTTCTTTAGATTACTTTCTTTTGGTGGAACATATCCTCCAGTATTTTTTGAGATAAACCTGCATGGGAGATGACTTTTTTGAGATCTTATATATCTAAAAACGTCGCACTTCTACCCTCATTCTTAGATCGAAGGATAGAGAATTCTCAGTTGGAAATAATTTTCGTCAGTAACATGAAAGTGTTGCTCCATTGTCTTCCGGCTTCCAGTGTTACTGTTGAGAAGTTAAAAGCCATTTGGTTTCTTAATTCTTTTCATGTGATCCTGTGGTTTTTCTTAGGCTATTTGTAAGAACTTCTCTTTTCCCCCAGTGAATTGAGATTTCACAATGATATATACCTAGGTGGAATCAGTTCTGAGTTTTCTTGAAAATTTTCATTAATGATTTTCTCTCCATTTTTTTTCTTTCCTGTTATTTCTTTCTGGGATTCCTGTTATTTGGATGCTGCACCTCCTGGACTGGCCCTCTATTTCTTTTCTTTTCTTTAATTTTTCATTTCTTTGACTTTTTGCTCTACTTTCTGGGAGATTTCTTTAACTTCATTCTCCAACTCTTCCTTTTTTCCTGCTATCATGCTGTTAATTTTTTTTTTTTTTTTTTTTTTTTTTCCGGTACGCGGGCCTCTCACTGTTGTGGCCTCTCCTGTTGCGGAACACAGGCTCTGGACAAGCAGGCTCAGCAGCCATGGCTCACGGGCCCAGCCACTCCGCGGCAAGCGGGGTCTTCCCGGACCGGGGCACGAACCCCTATCCCCTGCATTGGCAGGCAGACTCTCAACCACTGCATCACCAGGGAAGCCCCATGCTGTTAAGTTTTAAGAGTTCTTTTTTTGTTCTTTTCCTTTTTATAGCATCCTGTTCTTATTGGTTAGATGTAATATTTTTTTCATATCTCTGAGAACTTTAATAGTAGGTTTTTTTTTTTTTTTTTGCGGTATGCGGGCCTCTCACTGTTGTGGCCTCTCCCGTTGCGGAGCACAGGCTCTGGACACGCAGGCTCATCGGCCATGGCTCACGGGCCCAGCCGCTCCGCGGCATGTGGGATATTCCCGGACCAGGGCACGAACCCGTGTCCCCTGCATCAGCAGGCAGACTCTCAACCACTGCGCCACCAGGGAAGCCCCTTAATGATAGATTTTTAAAGACGTTTTCTTCTTTCTCCATAGCCTTTACTTTCCAAAAGTTGCTTTTCTTTTTTAATGATTGTTTTGATTTCTAACTTCTCTGTTGAAGTCTTTCCTTAGATGACTATTAATCCTATATGTGTGTTTATAATGCCAAATAGCAGGCTAAAAAAGTTGATTGAAAGTGCTAAGCATGTGGGTGGGACATTTTAACTTGAAGTTTCATTGCAGGGTGATCTACTTGAGCTCTTTTTGGGTCACCTTTGACATTAGTATCTTTAGAGAATTCCTGTTGGACTGATTAGATTCCCTAGAGAAGATTACTTCAATCACTTGCTTGGATTTTAGCTGTTGTCACTTTTTCTTCCTTTCCCTTTCTCTAATTTGCTGTTTGCAATTTTCTATAAGCTAGGGAGTCAGGGGGAAGAACCTGATTAGGATTGTTTGAAATTATAACAATTAAATCTTGAGTGACAGCCTAAGGGACTGGCCTGTGCATAAAATGCTTTAAATGTGTGGATTTTTTGGCATCTATTTTGGTGACCTAGAAACATGTTTTTGTTTATTTTGTGTTCTTGGATGTATTCTGGAAACATGATGTATTCATGTAACAGAATTCTAAGTAGATGAAGTATTAATGCAAATTGTTCTGGAGTAATTTGTTTTTTCTTAACCATTTCAGTTGATCCAGTATGTGTACTTTTCTAGCTGATTATAAAATGATTTACTTATTAATTTGTTCTCTAATCTTCCTAGTTACTGAAGTAAATTCTACTGATCCATAATTATCATAATCTTTTATTTTTGTTGAAGTAGAACAGTCATTTGACTTTTTGCAATTATAAACTGTCTACAAGTTCTCAAAAGTAATGGGAGACTGTGTTTGAGAAGGACTTCTTACTTTTGATGTTCTCCAAGGTTCATATTATGATTTCCTTTTGATTTACAGACATTTGGAAATTTCAGGTATTCTGTAACCATTTTAACTTATCCTTATTCTTGCTTGTTGTTTTGCCCTCCCAGGCCAGAGATGTTTTTTCTTTATAACTTCATATGTTTTTATATAGTTGGATTTCTAGTGATAGAAAAACCTTTAGTAAAAATTCCATTTATGCATAAGCTCATTGTCATTTGGTAACTATGAATTAACCAATTAATGTTAAAATTATGGTTTAGTCACTGCCATTAAAACAAAACTATGAAATGAAAATTCAGGTGTACACAAGGATCATTAATTGGAGATTGCTGCTTCAGAATTTTAGCATTCATTGTTTTAATAAATTTTTTTAACAAAATGTTTCATAAGATGATTTATTTTAATAGTATCTTTAATACATTTAAATCCTGATTATATATACAAAATTTGGATTCACATGCATTTTCAGGACAGCATATGTTGCATGAGCATACACCTATATTTTTTGACAAGTGAAAGGGCTTTTTAATAGAAATCAGCTCCAGCTTCTGATTTTCTGAGAGGCCTTGAACAAATTGTTTATTTGTTCTATAACACACTTTTCTAGGCTATAATGCTGAGATGAAGATGTTAATCCTGATTCTACCAAATCATTGCAGTATTGTAGGGATTAATGAACTAATGTCTGTGAAATATTTTGTTCTTCTTAGAATTGGAATTACCTACATAGATGATACTATCATTAATATTATGTATTATGTATTATGTTCAGTACAGTGGACTAGATAATTGTATCATCCAATGTTTTGGATTCCTTTTCATTAAAATTACATGGAGATAGTGGCATGGTTGCTGCAATCTTGTCCTCTGCAAATGGCAAGTGCATATTAACATAAAATATTTAAATTATACATAATTACAAGTTTCTGAAGAATTTATCAGCTCTAGGGCAAAACAGGGAGTAAGAAAATGTTAATTAATATTCAGGAATTACAGCAATTGTATTTGGAAAAATTGGATTATTTGTCCTATGGTATTCATAATATTTCAGTACATTCATTTTCAGCCAGTGACGATTGAATCTTGTCAAACAGAGTATACAGCAGTGAATAATCCACAAATGAAGTTAAGAAAACAATTACATTTATGATAGCAATAAAGAGTGAAGTACTTAAGAATAAATATAAAGAAGTACAAGACTAGTACACTGAAAATTATAAAGCATTGTTAAAAAGCAATTAAAGAACACCTAAATAAATGGAAAGGCATGACATGTTTATAGATCAGAAGACTTAATATTATTAAAGTAACATTATTTCCCAAATTGATCTACAGATTAAACACATTCATATCAAAATTCCAGCTGAATCTTTTCTGTCAGTGTTGCAGAATTCACAGGCTGATCCTAAAATCACATAGAAATACAAGGGATCCAGAATAACCAGATAATATTGGAAAAAAAAACAGTTGGAGGATTTGCACTTCCCAGTTTCAAACACTGCAAAGCTACAGTGATCAAGACAGTGTGGGATTGGCATAAAGGAAGACATGTAGATCAATGGAATAGAATTGAAAGTCCAGAAATAAACCATTACATTTATAGTCAATTGATTTTTAAAAAAATAAATTTAATTATTTGTTTGTTTATTTATTTTATTTTTGGCTGCGTTGGGTCTTCGTTGCTGTGTGTGAGCTTTCTGTAGGTGCAGCGAGCAGGGGCTACTCTTCATTGCAATGTGCAGGCATTTCATTGTGGTGGCTTCTCTTGTTGCAGAGCATGGGCTCTAGGCGCACAGGCTTCAGTAGCTGTGGCTAAAAGACTCTAGAGCACAGGCTCACTAGTTGCGGCGCACGGACTTAGTTGCTCCGCGGCATGTGGGATCTTCCCAGGTCAGGGCTTGAAGCTGTGTCTCCTGCACTGGCAGGCGGATTCTTAACCACTGCGCCATCAGGGAAGCCCTAGTCAATTGATTTTTAGCCAAAGTTCTAAAACAATTAAATGGAGGAAAAAATAGTCTTTTCAGGAAATTGTGCTGAGACAGCTGTATACACATGTGTAAAGAATGTTCAGATCCCTACCTCACACCTGTACAAAAAATAATTCAAAGTTTTTCTTATAGTTATAAAACTCTTAGAAGAAAACACAGGAGTAAATCTTGAGACCTTGGGTTAGGCAGTAGTTTCTGAAAGCACAGGAAACAAAAGAAAAACAATCTCTCATGCATTGCTTGTGGGAATGTCACTTTGGAAAACAGTTCGGCAGTTCTTCAAAATGTCAAAGATACAACTACCGTATAACCCAGCAATTGTACTCCTAGATATGTACCCAAGAAAAATGAAGGTATACATCCTTTCAAAAATCTGTGCACACGGGCTTCCCTGGTGGCGCAGTGGTTGGGAGTCCGCCTGCCGATGCGGGGGACGCGGGTTCGTGCCCCGGTCTGGGAAGATCCCGCATGCCGCGGAGCGGCTGGGCCTGTGACCCATGGCCGCTGAGCCTGCGCGTCCGGAGCCTGTGCTCCACAACGGGAGAGGCCACGGCGGTGAGAGGCCCGCATACCGCAAAAAAAAATAAAAAAAAAATAAAAAAATAAAAATCTGTGCACAGATGTTCCTAGCAGCGTTATTCATAATGGCTCGAAAGTGGAATCAGTCCTAATGTCCATCAACTGATGAATTGGTAAATAAAATGTGGTATATCCATACCCTTGAATATTACTCAGCAGTAAAAAGGAATGAAATACTGGTACATTCTATAACATGGAAGAACCTTGAAAACATTATACTAAGTGTAGAAGATAGACACAAAGACCACATATTGTTTGATTCCATCTATATAAAAGGTCCAGAACAGGCAAATCTATATATAGAGAAAGATACTGGTTGCTTGGGGGTGGGAGTGAGGTGGGGAATGGGAATTAATTGTTAATAGAATTGAAGTTTCTTTTGAGGTGATGAAATATCCTAAAATTGCATTGTGATAGTGATACAACTCAGAGAATTTACTAAAATCCATTAAACTGTATCCTTTAAACAGCTAAAATTTATGGTATATGACATATCTCAATAGTCCTTTCTTAAAACCCAGCTATTTCGTAGTTGTCAGTAAAATGATGTAAAACAGAAGTTTTTGGGCTGTTCTTCATGGGCCATTTTTGTTTCACAGAGATGTATTTGGGGTTGACATGGGTGATAGGGAAGATAAGTGACAGGGACCTCAGGTGCCCCCAGGCCTTCTTCCAACTTCTAACAAAGTCCCTCTTTTATTCATTACATAGGTTGTAGTTCCACATATGATTTTGTTTGGAAAATGTATTGTACTGCTTTAAAAAATAAATTAATGGGGAGTAGATATTTACGGCATTAACCACCATTTATAAGAATTTGATTTATTCGTTCAACTAGTATTAAATTGAGCACCTCTTTTATGCCTCACATAATAAGTAAATAAACAAGTAAAATATATAACATTTCAAGGGGTGATACACCTTTAGATGTTTAATTTGGCTCTTTTTCTATATGGTAAGACCTTTGACCATTAGAATAATTTTCTTTAAAAAGCACAGGTTATATGTAGTTGAAAAAAATAAAGTAGAAATTTTCCTTTTTGCTTACCTTCCTTTGGTTTCAGAATTTTAAAGTATTACCTGTTCTCTTTTGCCTTATTAACTAACACTCTTTCATTTTTACTGGTTAACCTAGGGTTTACAGTACACATATTTAATTTATTGTCTATCTTTAAATATCATATCCATTCATGTAAAAGATAATAAACCAAAGCAGTACACTTTTATTCCCCCTTCCTGCCCTTTATGCTATTACCATCACATATTTTTTACATATGTATAAGCTCTGCAATTATTTTTGATTTTAACTCTGTTTAAAGAAATTAAAAGAATAAGAAAAATTCAATTTAAATTTATCCATATTTACCATTTACAGTGCTTTTTATTCCTTTTTGTAGTTCTAAGCTTTTATTTTATAACATTTTTCTTTTACCTGAAGAACTTCTTTTAGCTTTTCTTGCAGTTCTTTTGAAATCAAATTATCTCAACATTTTTTTGGTTCTATTTTTTTTTTTTTTTTTTCCAGTACGCAGGCCTCTCACTGTTGTGGCCTCTCCCGTTGCGGAGCACAGGCTCTGGATGCGCAGGCTCAGCAGCCATGGCTCACGGGCCCAGCCGCTCCACGGCATGTGGGATCTTCCCAGACCGGGGCACGAACCCGTGTCCCCTGAATCGGCAGGCGGACTCTCAACCACTGAGCCACCAGGGAAGCCCTTTGGTTCTATTTTTGAATGACATTTTCATTGGATTTAGAATCCCAAGGTCATGGTTTTATTTATTTATTTATTTTTCTGAAAGAGAAGGATTTTCTTCCGTTGTCTCTGACTTGTGTTGTCTCTTATGAAAAGTCAGTAATATCTCTTATCTGTTTTCTCTTTTTTTTCTTCTGGCTGCTTTGTAAGAGTTTGTCTGTCACTAGTTTTCAGAAATATAATTTTAATGCCTTGGTGTGTTTTCTTGGTTTTTATTCTGTTCAGGGTTTATAGGCATTTTGGATATGTGGATTTATGTTTTTAATTTCCCAAATTTAAATACTTTACCTTCCTCCAGGACTCCAGTGACAGGTAGAGCATACTGATTGATTACTGTGACTATGTCTTTCATTCAGGCTCTTCTTCTCCCCATGCTTCAGTCTGTACAGTTTTTAATGCCCTGTCTTCAAATCTACTGTTCTTTTCTTCTCCTAGGTTTATGTGCTTTGAAGCACATTCAGTCACTTTTTCATTTCAGGTGTTGTATTTTTCTACTCTTTTTCCCTATATTTTCATATAAATTAATTATGTTTGTTTTCCTTTAAATCCTCATTTGAAGTCCTATTAATGTCATCATCTCTGTCATTGCTGCATCTGTTTATACTGTTTGATTTTTCTTCTGGTTAATTACATTTTCATTTAAAAGCATTTATTTATTTCTGGTGGCAAGCTAAATTACACGTGTGACCTCTTCAAGTCTGGCTTCCCAGTTTTGATTGGTGGGTGAACAGTGGTCTGTCCTATAGCAGTGTTTTAGCCCTAATTCTAATTCATGGTCTTCAGAGGTCTCTACTTAATGCCTCTGGTGTTTAGGGAGGTTCCAGTGGGACTCCGATGTCGTCCGACCCTGTGTACACTCCAGTGGTGTCCAGCTTACTCCTCCCCAGTTTTTGTTTCTTGCCTTGTCTCTTCTAACCTCGCGCTACACATGCACAGTTGAGTATTCAGACACGGAGTCAAGGGGATTGTATGCAGATGTCTGGACATCTTTCTCCGTAAATCTCCTCCTTTTTAGTGTTCCGCTCCACAGACTCCTCTGCTCTCTGTCTCCTCAGCTGACAAGACCAGATTCTTGGGCTCCCATCCCCCATAACATAGTCCAATAAATGTCTCCAGGCAGAAACCTAAGGTGCCTGACTATAGGGCTCACTTCATTTGTTTCCTTTTTCTGGGGCATCATAGTCTGTGACAGAAAATGGTCATTTCTCATATTTTGTTTTGTTTTCTAGTTTTTTCTTACTCCAGGAAGACTGGTCCAATGCTAGTTATTGTGAAATGTTTAGCAGTCCCTTTATTATTATTATTTAACTTGCTAATATCTTGTCACCTTGATTAATGCAGAGACTTTCTCCTGTCTTTCTTGTATCATTGAGTCTGGAACAAAGCCTAATACATAGTAAGTGCTTAATAAGTACTTGCTGAATGTTCTATTGAATAGATGATCTCTCCCTTTCTCCTGTATGTTCTATTTCTTCTACAGGGCTGATGTCCTCCAATTAGCATTTAGATATGCTTTAATCTCTCCTTGTCTTAAACAGCCATATCTGGACCTGGTGTCACTTAATTCTCAACCTATTTCATTCTTGCATTCACCTAGTAGTTCTCCTGCAGTAGCATTTCGCAGGGTTACTCATGGCTCCCCTGTTGCTTAAACGAGCAGACTGTCTCAATACTAATCTCACTTAATTTCTGGTGGCATTTGACACTTCTTGAAATTCTTTCTTCCCTTTTTTTTTGATATCATAACTTCCTACTTTTCTTCTTCCCTTTAAGGCTATCCCTATCTTGTCTGATTTACTTTTATCAGGCATAAAATTCTGGTGATTACTGGAGTATTGTCCATGGTCTTTGTCTTTTCTAATTTTGCACACTCCTCCTTAGCAATGTCACATAGTTCCGTAACTTGAATTATCATCCATAAGCTGGTGTTCTCCAAATATTTTTTTTTCTGGCCATACTTTTTTCTGAGCTTAACTGGCTGTTGCCTTCCCTGTCCATCAGACTTTCAAACTTAGTATACCCCAAATTGAACTAAACATTGCTCTTGCCCCTCTGACATTATCATTCTTGAGATTGCAACTTCGATATCTAATTCCAAGAATCCTTTCTTAATTCTCCGAAGCATTCTATACTTTTTCTGTCTTAACACATAGAGCTTTTGTATGGGAATTGCCTTGTATTGCATTGGCCTTTCCCCAGACTTGTTTGTTTCCCAAATTATGTTGTAAGTAAGAACTGATTCTATAAGTAGGTACTTAGTATATATCCGGTGAACAAAGGAAGAAATAAGATTTATAGGAAGTGATTATTTCTTTTATTGAATGTGGCATGTGGTTTATTCTTTTGCTCTTAAAGAGTAAACACATCTAAAATGTTTTAGTAAATCGAATGTTCTAGTAATAGCTGTAGCAGTGATGGCAGTCATAGCAGGCCAGGAGCAGTGGTGAACTCAAAATTTTATGGTAGCCTAAGGAATGAGGTCTGTGTGCATGTGTGTACATTGTGTTTGTGTGCATGCTTGTGAGATAATGGGCACACATACATACACAATCCACCCTAAAGGAGCAGTCAGTATATTAAGTGAGATTAAGTCGTATTAAGTAATGGAATTGTGCCCAACGACTTAACCCCCAAAGTATCAGCACTGGCACATACGCTTGGGGTTGGATTCTCAGGCTTTCCTAATTGTGCTGTATTTCTAATATTAGTGATGGGAGCTTCTCAGGCTGACCCTGGAGCCAGAGCTACTTGGGTTTGAATCCCAGCTCAGCCAAGATGTGACCTGAGGCGTTTCTTCACCTTTTCGTGTTTAGTTTCCTCACATGTAAAAATGGGAGTGATGATTTGTAAAGTGCTTAAGGGTGTCTGGCACCTAATCATTGCTGTTTAAGGGTTTATTAAATAAATGCTTAAAACCACAGTGTTAGGGGTTATTCTGTCCTCTCTGTTTTAGAGATCCAAAACTATGGGCCAGTCAGCCGAGTGTTCCCCGGGTTCCTCAAGGAACAGAGCTGATCTGCCTCCGAGTCCTTTTCCCCACATCATGCCTGTTTCTTCACTCACCACGTGACCCTCCATTTAACAGTGCGGGCAGCCTCCCACAGCAGCCGTCACACAGGGCGTGTGTCCTCTACCATTGGCCCTGGGTAGGATTTCTGTAAGAAAAGGAACAGGACGGGTAGAGAGAGACCCCAGTACAACTGGGGAGCGAGCTTGTGGAGTCTAAATCGTAGAGAGTACAATGAGTTAGGTCAACGCAGGCTGCGTGTGAGCATCAGGACCTCCAGCACTGGTCAGAGCTCCCAGGTGGCCCCAGGTGCAGGCGTGGTTGAGAAGAGCCACTGATGTAGGCTGCGGGGGGGCTCAGTTACAGCTTGTGCCTCCAGGGTTTTCAGGAGACAGCCTCATCAGAAGTAGATCTCACAGTGTTTTTGCAGTGTTTGGACCTGGGGATTTTTTTTTTTTTAACTGCAGCTTGAATTCAACTTTGCAGACCACTAGGTGCTGTTAGTCACGAGGTGAGAGAAGCGCAGTGTGTGAGGTGGAGAGGAAGCCAGTGTATCAAGGAGTGTAACATTTCACAAGGAAGCAGGGCCTGAATGCTCAAAGTGTAATCGATTTGCACAGAAGACTCTGTTACACCATAGGTGTCACGGGCCATGTCTTGGCTGCTTGAAGTTTTCACTTCACCTGTGTTTGCTGACAATGCAGTGCTTGGATTTTTATGTCCTGTGACAGTATTGAAACTGGGTACTGATATTCTGATGTTTTGCTTAAAAAGAATTAACATGGTAGATGGAGGATTAAGTGAAAAACGGAATGATTTCCACGCTCATTTGTATGAGTAGTTGAGATTTGGGGTAAACATAATTTTGTGACTATTTTTTTCCCCGGTTAGCATCACAATAAAAGCTTCTTTTCCTGTGTTGTTGAAAATGCATCATGTCATTGTAAGAGCTGTGTGATTGTAATGAGATTTAATATTCACCTCTTCTTAGAAATCTTGGTTATCTTCACCTTTTAAAAATTATAAATAGCATTCCCATTAAAATCGTTGTGCATAAAAAACTTTCCTGTATTTTGGATTATTTTCTTAGAGTACATTCCCAGAAATTAAGTAACTGGTTTGAAGAATAGAAACATTATTGAGGGTCTACATACACATTATGAGGTTGCTTTTCAATAATTAGACTAATAAAAATGATAGCAGTTAACATTGAGCCCTTTTATTCCTAGTCTTTCTGATGTTTTATCTCATTAAATCCTCTTAAACACCCTGTTGGGGGGGTGCCTGTGATAACCCTGTTTTATTTCTGGGGAAACTGGAGCTCAAAAAGATGGCAGAAGCAGAGCCAGGATTCACACTCAGGTGGTCTTTCTCCTCCAGAGCCCTTGCTTTTGCATCCTCTTAGCTGTACTGCTTTGCATGGCAAGAAAACACTGCACTGGTTTTCAACCCTAGATTGCTAATATTATAAAGTTTCTGTTTTTAAAATCTCAGTAATTTTATAGCTGAGACATGGCTTCTTGTTTTGGTGTACTTTGAAAAGTTAATGGAAAATTATTCAAATATGCATTATCCATTTGTATTTCTTGTTTCGTTCCTTGTCTTTTCATGTCCTTAAATTGTTATTAACTTGCTATGAAATTAACCGATCTATATTGTGTCATATTTGTTACAAATATTTTGTCTGGGTTTGTGATTTGCTTTTGGATTTTAAATTGACGTTGCAAATTATCAGTTTTAAAAAATATGGTCTGAGGAGATAAACTTGTTTCTTTTATGGTTTCTTCTATTTCTTTGAAACATCATCCAGAAAGCTGATAAATATTTACATCTAAATTTTCCCTTAATTCTGGGATTTTGTTTGGAATTGTGTTAATCTTATAAATCAATTTGGGACTGACATTTAAAAAATAGTCTCCCTATACATAGCAAATCTCTTTATTTAAATCTTTGTCGTGTTTAATGTCTCTTAATGAGGACTTAAGACTCATGTGACTGAAACATGAAATTATGGTGTACAATATAAAGAAAATAGTATTTTAGAAATAAGGAAAGAGCAGAAGGACAAGATAGGTTTCAGAGCAAATGTTTATAGACTTACTGTCTGGAGTTTTTTGCCAAGTGTAATTTTTTTTTTCTGCAAGAGATTTACAATTGACATTTCTGCATTTTATAAGTTGAATATGGTGTGTAATCTTCTGTTGTTTCTTGGACATGTTTTTACGTGTTAGTGTGTATTTTCTGCTAATGCAACAAGGAAACGAATATGTGGTTAAAACTCACAAATATATTTGTAGAAAATTTACATTTCAGGTAGATTACCTTTGGTTGCTTTCAATAGACAATCCATGTGGCTTAAACAAGAGAGAGGTTAATTTTCTCTTACACTGTGAGAGGTAGGTAGTCCAGGGCTGGTGTGGTGGGTCCGCAGTCTTAGCACTCAGGCTCCATGTGACTCACCACTCTGCCACGAATAGCATGTCGTTGTCATAGATGGATGCTCTCATCCAGCTCTCATGCATTTCTGCTTGCAGGAAGGAAGAGAGCCAAGGAAAACAGAGCAAATGGTATCGGCTCAGCTTTCTGTGAAGGAGGTGTCTGGAAATTGCTGTGCAGTACTCGCACTCTTTCTCACTGGCTACATGTTAGGCCTGTGGAACAAGATACGGTGTTTTGTGCCCAGCTGAAATTCAGGAGCCTGTTGTTACTAAAGAGGAATGGAAGAATGGATATTGGGCTAGATAAGTAGCCATCTCTGTTCCACCTGATTTACATTTCTCTTCTTACATACATACAAAGAGGCATTTATTTCATGTGTAATAAGAGCAAAGGAAACATTTCTAATCCTAATAAGAAAAATAATCCCTTGGGCCATTTTCACCAGTAAATGTAAAGATTCAGGATGAGACATTATCAGGCTTGGAAGGTACCTTTAACATTGTTGTGCCCTTGACATCTCTGTATATCTGGGGGTTCAGGGGGGCAAGTGAGAGAAGGGGCACACTGGACTGGCCAGGAGGAGACTGGAACTAGAGGTGTAGCACCTTCTCGTTCTGCTGTGTTATTGAATGATCTTGGGAGGTTGAGCACATCTTGGACTAGAGCTGACTCTTAACTCTTGGGACCATCCTGAGAAATAGTCCCATAGGAGGAAAGACTTATATACTTTAGGAAAAGAAGAAAATTTACTATTTTTTTGTTGTGACTAAATTTAATTCAGAAGGAGAGGTACCCCTAATCAGCAAAATTCTGGAGGGCAAAAATTGCATCCTTATGAATTGCTTAGCACAGGTCCATGTGCATAAGGCCCAAATTACCAATTACTTTAAATTACAAATGCATTATTAAGAAATCCCAATAGTACAGTCTCAAAGCTATAAATCACAGTATTTTGATCAATTTTTAAAGATTGAAACAAAACTAATGAAAAATAGTCTTCACTAAGTATAAGAGACTTAGCTGAAATTTTTCATTTTTGACCTTTGGAAATATTCATGTAGTGTAATTAGAAGGGCTTTCTGCACATGTAATTATTTCATTACTCATTGTTATTTTATACCTGTAATTCATTAGATGAGAACTAAAGTATTAAGTCTTCAGTGATAAAAGTTGGAAAAATGTAAGAAAATTTTAGAACTCTCCTTTGTTCTTACCCTCTTCTTTAAAAAAATATTTATTTATTATTTATTTTTGGCTGCGTCAGGTCTTAGTTGCGGCACACAGGATCTTTCATTGCAGCACACAGGCTTCTCTCTAGTTGTGGTGTGTGGGCCCCAGAGCGTGCGGGCTCAGTAGTTGTGGCGCAAGGGCCTAGTTGCCCTGCGTCATGTGGGATCTTAGTTCCCTGACCAGGGATCAAACCCGTGTCCCCTGCCCTGGAAGATGGATTCCCAACCGCTGGACCACCAGCGAAGTCCCTGTTCTTACCCTTTAACTCAAAAGATATATTCTTGTTTTTTGGTCCACTTTCAAAATAGGTATGTGTGTGTATAATGCTTAAGATATATATATAAACTCTCTATGTATATATACACCTATATGATATATTTATGCACCTATATACTAAAGTTATATAGCTTATACATATTATATATGTACATATTATGTATACTGTAAATTATTTATATATATAATGTTTATACATACATGAACCTATAAATAATCTCTCTCTCTCTCTCACACACACACACACACACACACAATCTACCTATGTCAAACCATCCTACTGGATGATTCCATATTCTTTTAACCAAAAACTGACTTTTATATGTTGGAATTATTTGCCACAGGCTAATAATTGAAAGTACAATAAGAAATTTTAAAGTATTTTACTTATAAAGGCTATTTTATATTTTAAGAAATACTTGAAGACATATTTGTCAAACCTTTAATGAAAACATTCTCCTGATTTCTGAATGAAGTATTTTTTAGAGCTTCCCTGACCTCTTAAGGAATTCATTTTTTAGTGTACCAGTAACAATACTTTTGCAAAGTGTTCTAAACATATATTAATTAGGGTGTAATGGCCTTTCAAGTGAATTATTGTGGGTTTGTATAAAGGATAATTTGGGAAAGTTCATGGAAGACTTTTGTGAAAAACTCTGGTTATCTTCTGATAGTTAACAATTTGAAATATATCCAGTATTATATATTTTTACTTTAAAAGAAATGGATACAAAAATCATTCAAAGAAAAGTGCTTACTTTCTTAAGAATTCATTCGTTGTAACAGACTTCATTACCCATAATTTGGGGACATGAAGAAGTAGTCACTTAAGGAGCTGTGAAATGTTGTGTTGGGTCAGATCAGCCTGCTAGTAGCTCTCTCTGATGTTGAGAACTAGACGCTGTTTTTTGGTATGTTTGCCAAAAACACACATATGGGTTATGTCATCTCAGAGGATTAGAGTTATAAGCAAACAGCCCTGATATTTCTCTGTGACTTATATTGTATACATCATTCATAAATGTATGAAAACTCTTATTGAGCCTACTTACATTTTTAGTCTGAACCATTTCTGGAAGAAACTTATTCCTAAGCAATTGCTTCTGAAAGAATATCAGCAGTTGCTCTGGTGGTCAGGAAATTACAACTTTTAGGTTTATGAGAGTGCCCCGTAATTCAAGCATCTTTACATAAAAACTTCAATTATGCCCAATTTACTCTTCCGTTTTGTAGAGCAGTAACGTTTTTAGTCTATCTTTATGAGGGTCTCTTCCGCCCTCTTTGTTATTTTAGCTTACTTTTGTTTTATTTCCTACGTCTCCTCTTGAATTGTACCCATGCAAATTCAGTACGGTGTCAGAGACAGAAATGCATCATGGTTCCACAGAAGAGGAAGTCAAGTAATGTTCTGTGTCTCAGATACTCTTCCTGATGATACTCGTCACTTGTACGTGCTTCCTGCGGGAACTTACTGAGCCCTTTTCATTATAGGAAGTGCCCAGGACAACCTAGGCAGCCACGAATATGTCACCCTCCATGATTCCTAGCTCAGAGCCTATCATCTCTGGAGTAGGTTGTTATTATCTGGACTGTTTTACCTGCAAGTTGTCCATGTTGATACCCACCACTCTTCTGATAAAGCTGTCAGCTTTTTTATGTTGCATGATCTATTAGCCTGGAACTTTACTACCACCCAGTGCCTTCTCTTCCTAGCTCATCTAGAGAATTTCTTGTGCATTTCTTCTCCTAGGTCATCATTAAATAAGACCACTTTTCTAGCACCTGACACTACAGTTGAGATTGCTCTTTCCAGAAAACAAATTTCTTGTTATTGCGCTACCTCTACCCAGTGACTAAATATTTTTTCTTAATCTAGTGGGTAATTCATTTTGTATTTTGTTACTCTGTTTTAGTGCCCTCACTCTTTTTGGTGCAGAAGCCTACCAGGGTATTTAAAGAGCCAAATTAAAGTTATAGTTTTAGGGCTTTGCTTTGTCAAAGCATAATTAATCTTTCAAAGTGTTTTAGTGAGGTATTTAGAGTATTGTTTTTGCCTAGAAGATGGGCTGAGATTATATAGTTTACCCAATGTTGATATGAGGCAAGAGAATATATTTCTTTAGGTGAATAATTTATTTCATACCATCCTTTCTGGGAAAAAATTAGTAATACATATTAAGAATTCTTAAAGTGTGAGCCTGTCTACCCAATAATTATACTTCTTGGAATTTATTGTAGGAAATAATAACAATGAGAGCTAACATCTCTCTACCACTTGCTGTGTTTTAGGTGCTGTTTTAAAGCATTTTACATATATTAACTTATCTAACTCACCATAACCCTAGGAGGTAGGAACTGTTGTCATATCCATTGTTTAGATTAAAAAATTGAGGTACAGAAAGTTAAGTAACTTGTCCAGTATCACTTAGCTAGTGAATGGTGAAGCCACTGTTTTATTTTGCCTCTATTACTCTCAGAGGTGTGCATTAAAGTATGTGTAGAAGATGAAAAATTTTGAATCCACTTGTATTTCCACAAATAGAAGTTATTATTGAATAAAAGAATCATACAATAGATTTCTATGAGGAGATTAAAAATTCAAGTTGTGGAAAATGCCTTCCGTAATGGTAAACCTTAAAGTATGATACTAGTTTTATAAAAAGGGTATTAATACACATAAATTTGAATAAAGATATTGTATAAATAAACTGGGAAATCATCTAACAGAATATTAGTAATATTGACTACCTCTAGATATTGGGATTGTTGATGATTTTATTTGTGCATGTAGTTTTTTTGTTTCCTAAGTTTTTTCCATTGAGCACGTTATTCTGCATTTGGAGAAAAAAAAAGGTTAATTAAAATCAAAAAGGTTTTTATTAGATTAAAAGTTACTACCTTTGATTATATTTTTGCCATTGTGCCAGTTAACTTGATACTTAGCATTTTAATTTAGTTATCAGACTCCTCTCTAGAGCCCTCCTGTGGGGACTATGTTCACACTCTACCTGCATTTGACACAGTGACCTTGTAAGTTACATGGTCAGGATTTGACCACCAAGTTCATAGTTTCACTGTCTGTTCCTCTAGGGCTTCTAGATAAATGCTTTGTGGTTCCATTGATTTATCTATATCTATATCCAGTTTGTGTGTTAAGAACATCAGGTGCAGTTATCTGTTTACTCCATTGAGCCTTTGGATGGTTATCTCGTTAGTATAGCATTTATAATAACAAAGCTGTGTGAACAATCTCTCTGCAGGCTATTTAACTTTGCTGTGTTTTGTGTTACAGACTGTACTCCTAATCCTGTCAGAGAAAAGGGTTTTGCCTTTTCTTTGAAACATTTTGCCTGAATGTTTAGAAATTTTGTATAAACTTCTCACTTTATTTCAAAAGCAATTGCAGCAAATAGCCTTATCATATACTATAGTTCTAATATATTTGACCAGATTATTTTAAAACCCAGTTTGACTATGGGGATCTCTCCAAGTTTTCCTTAATAAAAACTGAAATGTTGTCTGCTCTTTACTTTTATCTCTGTTCACGTGGGCATGTTTATTTTTAACCAACTTACCAGCATTTAGCTTCTGTTTGGATAGCTTGTCTGAATTTGCATTTTGGCCTGTGTTTGACCTTGCGCTGCCATATTTGTTTGACCTTGTGCTGCCATATTTGTGAGCAGATTAGTTTCTTATTGCTACCATAATAAATTACCACACATTTAACAACTTGAAGCAATGCTCATTTATTATTTCACAGTTGTGTAGATCAGAAGTCTGAGTACATCATGGTTCGACTTATTCTTCTGCTTAGAGTCTCACAAGGTCAAAATCAAGGTGTCAGCAGAGCTATGTTTTTTTCTGGATGCTCTGAGGATGAATCTGCTTCCAAGCTCATTCAGGTGTTCCCTGAAATCAATTCCTTGCAGTTGTAGGACCGAAGACCCCGTTTCCTTGCTGGCTGTTAGCCAGGGGCTGATCTCTGCTCCGAGAGAGGCCACCCACATTCCTTCTCTTGTTTTCCATGTGCCTCTCTCCAGGGACAGCAGCTTGAATCTCCTTCAAGGGAATGTTCTACTTCCCTTCTGCTACACCTCTCTGCTTTAGGAGCTCATGTGATTAGATTGGGCCCATCCTGATTATAATCCAGGATAATCTTCCCATTAGACCTGTAGAGTCCCTTTCGCCTTGTATAGTAACATAAAGGTTCTAGGGATTTAGGGCGCAAACGTGCTTTGCGGGCTGATCTGTTTTCCACAGTGAGCCTGTTTGTTTTCATGGCTGTAATCACGTTCCTTCTGTGTGTTAACCACAGTAGTGAGCACCCAGAAGATAAGAGATGGAGTCCTAACACCCGAGTTGGTAAAAACTAGTTGAGGATTGTGATCAACACTTATACTGGTGTTTTAGGATTTTAAAGGAAAGTAAATTCAGTGAAGATGGAAATAAGAAGGCTTTATAGAGGAGGAAGCCTCTGAGTGAGCCTTTAAGACTGTTTGAATGTTCACACCCTAAGGACTGTGGAGTTGTAGAAGACAGGAAGAACTTGATCAACTTCAACAGATATGATGTCGGATTGGACATGGTATATTTATGCGACAGCAAATAGGCTCCATTGACTACGTTAGAAATAGTAGTAAATAATATGTACAAATTGTATAAAGTTTGGAGAGTCATGCAGTGGAATTTAGGTATGATTTCTTGAAATGGGAAGCCACTTTGTTTTGAGCGAGAGAGTAGTATAAGGAAATGAGTTTCCGAAAGATTATTCTGGCAGCAAAATATGCAGGATGGACTTGACGGTGGAGGAGGTGGAGTTCGGACAAGTAGGGCACAGGGTCTGGACCATCGTCATCAAGCACCTCGCTTACTGAGCACAGGCTTGAATACTGACATCGTAAGACTTGTTATGATTTTAAAGTTTTAAGAGGCAACTTCATTAACTCCTTCACTAACGATGCTATCTTTTGGTTTCATTGTATACAGTAAATCTCCCTATGGCGGCTTTGATGTCAGTCAGTTAGAGTGATAAACTTTTCTCCTGTGTCAGACTTTTAGTGCTTCACATACTTTTCTGATAATAGTCTTCAGAACGCATTTGGGATAGGAAGAATTGCTTTTTCTCTTTGAATATGAAGAGGTGAAATTCAGAAATCTGAGGTTACTTTATCAAGATCATTCAGCATGTCAGTGTCATAAATAGAAGTAGAATTCTGGGCTTTAGTTCTGATCCAGTGCCCTATCCTGGCAGCTGTTCTTGGAGATAAGTTGAGAGAATCTTCAGATACGCAGTTTGAACTAAACTGAATAATTTTCCTGCTAAATAAATATATGTATTTTGTTACTGGTTTTTAAGCAGATATCTTAGATGAGGCATATGATAAATACTTAGGAGCTGGTTGGATGCAGAGACTTGATCATCTTGTTGCTTCAGGGCTTATTATGGGGCCTGGCTCATAGAAGGAGCCCTGAGATGCTTATTAAATTAATGATTGATAATTGGGGTCACCTCGGCTCACCTTTGAAAAGCCTCTTATTTCTTTTCTTCCACATTTCCAGAGGCCTGAAGGCCACTTGACACCCTGGCCAGATCCAAACCCTGAGTACTCGATGCATGGGCTCCAGCTTTGAGGCTCACAGCACCCTTTGAAAAACAAAATCTTGTTTTAAAATAATTTCCATGTTGATGCTTTTGGTGGGAAGGGAATTGACAAGTATTCACATCAGAGAGTATGACTAGCCTTTTCTAAGGAGATCTCATTAGTTTGTTAAATTCAAACTAGCATTTTAGACATGACTTCAGTAAAGGTTACAGGCACTCTTTGGCTCTAAAATTTCATTTCAAAGTAAGAGGTCCCTAAGGGCTAGTTTGACTTATTTAATTATACCGTATAGGACTTGGGTAATAGTTTTATAAAAACCCTCTTCAAGGCAAATTTGTAATTTAATACAGTGTGGTAAATTGGTATGCCTTTAACATTTGTATCCTGAGACAGGTGACGTAGGTCAGGATTAAATAAAGGGGAAAAATTTAGGTATCACATTTGAATTAGAAATGACAATATTTGTATATTCTTGAGAAAACTTGGAATGAAATCTCCTGAAAAACACTAAATGCAATTGACCTGAATGCTGTAATTGTTAAAGAGCCACTAAAATTTGCAAAAGTGTCTGTAAATCATAAATGAAACAGCTTATTTTCTTCTCTGTTAACAAACGGTTACTACTGTGCTTGGCACTGGGTCCTAGAGATGTAGCCTGTGCTGTCCCAAGGCTTCCAGTCTAGTGGGGAATGAGACACAGACTCAGGCATACGTTTCCAAGGGAGTTCACTGTGGGTGCAGAGCGAGCATGCAGTAAGTACTCAGTACGTTAGGGTATCACGAAGTATTGGATTAGTGAATGAAAGTGCCCCTTCTTCTAAACGTGTCTGCCTGGTGAATGGCTACTAAGCTTTTGAGGTTTAGCTAAGACCCATAAGTGTCCTGTAGAGGGTCTTTTTGGACTCTTTACCACCTTTATGCAGTGTGAGCTTCTGTCACAGAATTTATGATACCCCAACAGGTATAGCCACCAGAATGAGTGCAGCATGGGGAGCCCTGAGGGGCCCAGCCTCCCAGAGCAGGAGGAAAACTTCTGTCAGAAAATCAGAATCATCAAATATTAAATAAGCTGTGACCGTTGTTAACAACCAGTCAGACTTCTGATGTGCAGCAATGTGAAAACGTTTTCTTTCCATCAAGCTAGAAAAAACAAACGAAAATTAGAATCCTTGAGCTCACACAGGAGTCCCTCTGCTCCAGGGACAGCACATCCGCCTCCCCACCCTTCTCCCTCACCCCGCCATGTGCTGTGCTTGAGCAAGTGCTCGGTAAATGTTCAGGAATATTGTGGGGGGAAAGCATTCCAGTTCGAAGGAAACTTTTTATTGTGCTTATTGTTTTTATCAAAAATGATTGGATTTCTTAGTTTTCATTTCCTTTCTTGTATTCTGTTGCAGAAGTCTACTTCCGTTTCACTAGCTTTGTCTGATGGTAGGCATGTGAATTTCTGGAACAAAGCTCATTTACGCACACCACTCGGAGTCATACCATTGTGTTGTGTCCTCTTGTTTAGGAAACATGTACTTCTTTCTCCTTTTTTCCGGTTGATGGCCTCCAGATTTTCTGTCACCTATAGTTCACTTACCTATATAAAATGAATTCATTCATTTATTCAGTAGATGTTTATCGGACAACTGCTGTGAGCCAGGAACTACTGTAGGTACTGGGGATAAAGCTATTCTAGAATTCAGACGTAGTGCCTGCCCTCACAGATGTTACAGTCCAATAGAGAAAACAGATAATTAAACTAGTAATTAAAGTGTAATGAGATGGGAACTGTCTTAGGGGACATATGGAGTACTGAGGGGTCTGGGAAAAGAGATTACAATGTTATAATAGAAACTCTTTGATACCGGAAATCTCTCTGAAAAATGGTTAGTAGAATCTATATGCCAAAGACAGGATTGTTGATCTCTAAGAAAAATCTTTAGAAAGCAGTCACTAGGAAGTAGTAAACCTATCAATATCAGTTAAAAGAAAAATTTAAAATTTCCAAATCGCGGTATGTTATGGGTATATGCTGTCAAGAGAAAATTGAATAATTTGATGTAAGGGGAAAAAAAAGATGGACTGCAAGTATTAATATTTCTGTGTATATTTAAAGGAAGAAATATTATCCGGTAGGTAATCAGGTGTATATTGTAAAGGCGCCCCGTATAGTGGTGCTTCTCAAACTATCTGTGGTGAAAGAGCAGTTTTTTCTTTTTTAAGAAGTTCTCATCCACTGAAGACTAGTGAATGGCCTTTCTGCACATGAGTAGGATGTAGCTCACACCACATGGAGCCCAAACGATGTGTACCTTGATCACGTTCATCGACAAATCACAGCAAAGTCAAGTTGCCTCAAAGTTGAAGCGCTTGCTCTTTCTGTCCTGACAGTGTGCAGACTGGCAGTGCTGGATCACGTTTGAGCAGCAATTCTACAGTGTGACTGGGTGATTAATTTTGCCTGTATTCTGCTAGATAATTTAAGTCTCTTTGTTGTAATGTTATCATCACCAAGCAGTCTTGTGGTTGTATGTTTGGTTTTCTGCTTAACTTAGTGGCAAAATATTACTGTGATTGTGGGTCCAGACCCTGCTGTTGGCTAACGACTTGGTGTCTATGCAAACCTGTCTCCTTTGGGTCTGGACTCTCACCCCTGGCCTGTGAGTCCATCACTGGGATTAGAATCCTGTAGTTCGTGGCCTGAGTCAGCACATCAGCTTTGTGAACAGCATTGATTGATTCATTCATTCAGTAAATATTGCCTGAGAAGATGACATTTGAGCAAAGGCCTGCAGGAAGGAAGGGAGTGAACTAACTGGCTATGTGAGGGAGAGGCTTTCCAGAAGGAAGGAACAGCAAAAGTAATTGCTACGAGATACGAGAGATGAGGTCAGGGGCACCGGCTCGTGCACGATCCTACAGGGCTTTCTGGAGTATTTTAAAGACTTTGGCTTTTATTTGCAGTGAGTTGGCAAACCATTGGAGAACTCTGAGTAAAGGTAGAAATGACAAGATTCTACTTACATTTTAACGAAGTTACTCTGGTTGCTGTGTTGAGAACAGTTGAAGGGGGCAAGAATGGAAGCAGGGGGATCAATTGGGAGGTGATTTAAATGATCAAACAAAGGTAATGAGATAACTGCACGAAGTGTTAGCAGGAGAGACGGTGGGGAGTGTAGGATTTTTGTATATATTTTAAAGGTTGTGCCAGCAAGGTTTGCTGACAGGCTGGATATGGAGAGTGTGTGTGTGAGAGAGAGAGAGAGAGAGAGAGAGAGAGAGAGAGAGAGTGTGTGTGTGTGTGTGTGTGTGTCTATGCCCACACATGCATGCGTATATGTGCCCATAAAAGAAAGGAAAAACAGAAAATAGAGCCAAGGATGACCTCAAAGTCTTTGACCTGAGAAATTATGTTTCTGTCCACTGAGATGGGGTCACTGAGATCAGCAGGTTGGAGGATGAATTTCAGGAGCTTAGTTTTAGGCATGTTCACTTTGAGACGCCAACTAGATGTCCACGTGGAGCTGTCGGATGGGCAGCTGGATGTACTGACCTGGAGTTGTGCTCCGGAGAGGTCCAGGTTAGAAATAAAACTGGAGGTCATCAGTGTCACTAAAGGCCTGAAAGTCACGGGGTTGGATGAGGTCACTGAGGGGGAAAGTGTAAATGGAAAAGAGAAGAGGTTGTTTGAACTGAACACTGGGTTCTCCAACATTTAGAGATCTAGGCAATAAAGAGGAAACAAGCAGAGCAGCAGGAGGAGACCAGGGACCATGGCGTCCTGGAAGCTGAGGGAAGAAAGGAGGTCGGCCGTGCCAGCTGCTGCTGCTGAGTCCAGCAAGAGGACACTGACACTTGAACACTGGGTTCAGCCACTTGGATGTTATTGGAGACCCTTAGAAGAACAGTTTTGATGAAGTGACACTGATGAAAACCTAACTGGATATTGAGGAAAACCTAACTCTCTCTCCAGAGAGTCACTGGGAGAAAAGAAATTGGAGAAAGTGAAGATGGAGTTTGTTGTAAAGGAGAGGAGAGAAAAGAGGAGAGAAAAGTTAGTGACAGGGAGAGACAGCGCAGGACGGCTGGAATTAGGTCCTTGATTTAGTGTGCAAATGCAGGTTTGGTCTTAGATGGGAGGAGTATGGCCAATAGTAATAGGTGACAGGGCAGAATACACAGGTACAGAGACAGGTGGGAGAGCAGATGAGGTGGTGATGGTTATGTAGAGCTCTTCTTAGAGAAGCAGGAGCAAACTGAAAATGAGGAAGGAGGAGGTGACGTGGGAGGTTTAGGGGAAGGTGTATGAAATTGTCGTGTAGGGGATTGGGAGAGGGAACGGACCAGACAGTGGGACTGCCAGACTGCAAGAAGGGCCCCGCTTGAGGTTTGCAATCTTGAGTTTAAAGGGAGCCCAGTCAATATGATTGTGTGTCTTTGTCCAGACACAGTCAGTTGCCTGGGAGTAGAAGTGGAGTTCACACATACAAGAGAGTGGACTGCTTCTGTAGCGATGGTGGGCCTCTCTCCATGGATTCAGGCCATGAGGAGGGGGTTCTGGGTACAGTGGGTCACTTTCTGCCTCCTGCCCTTTCTTTATCTAGTGAGTTTATATCAGGCAGTTTGTTCACTTGTACTTGGGGAAATGCCTTTTCGCTCCTAATTTTGTTTAGACCCCACGTCTCCCTTTTCTTATCTTCTGGAAGGTTGATGGCACAGTACATTCACTGCGAGTGTGGCTGGTTAGTAAGAGAGCAGAACCACCTCAGTAGTGTCCCCCACACCCCAACCTGGAAAATGCTTTTGTAGCTGTTATGTGTACAATATACTTCTGATTGCAAAAGCCTCTATCCTTGTACTGGGTCAGGGTTAATTCCTGTCACCTCTGTTTCTCTTAGAGGAACGTTTCTGATGAAGGGATGGCTTGTGGACAGGTGATATCAACATGGAAGCCATATTTACAGTTGGTCTTCCAAATGGCTTTCCCCACATGCCCTGTTATTTTCTGTCTCAGTTGCTTTGTAGATTTCTTCTGCCTGAAATTCCCTAACTCCCTATTCCCTGACCAATAAAAAACTATCACATTTAAAGTAATAACTTGTCGTGGGCTTCCCTGGTGGCACAGTGGTTGAGAGTCCGCCTGCCGATGCAGGGGACACGGGTTCGTGCCCCAGTCCGGGAAGATCCCACATGCTGTGGAGTGGCTGGGCCTGTGAGCCATGGCCGCTGAGCCTGCGCGTCCAGAGCCTGTGCTCCGCAACGGGAGAGGCCACAACAGTGAGAGGCCCACGTACCGCAAAAAAAAAAAAAAAAAAAAAGAAAAAAAAAGAAAAATAAAAAAATAAAGTAATAACTTGTCGTATGTAATTTTGTTCACTTAAATAAAATTCAGATTTTACCCAGGACTTAAGTTGGGGTTGGGATAGAGATTAATGAGATAATATATCCCTGCTATCAAAGAATTCACATTTTGGCCTTTATAGGATTTGTTGTTTTTACCATCCAATTTTCCATTGTAGGATTTACCATGGATTTTTATTATGGTACCTATTTCACTGTAAATTGGCAGTATTTTTCATACATTGGAGAAAATTTTTAAAGTCAGTGTTTTCCCCTATGATTTTGGTATAACTTTTATTTAATAATCATTGTTTTTAGATTAAAATTTCTCAGCCACCTTTTTATATTATATATTTTCCTTATATGTTGTCATGTGAGTGTATGTATTCCATATATATGTATATATATATGGAATTATTTTCATTGTCTGCAGATCGTTCTTAGGTTGAATTTTTCTTTTTAGCTGTTACACTTTCCTCTATCACTTTGCTTGGGAATGATGGGTGAAATAGTTACTTTCCTTCCTCTTTTTGACTATCATGATTGGTTCCTGCAGCCCCATTTATTTTCGTCAAGTTCTCCTTCATGCCATCAATCTGCCTCACTTCTGTACCGGTTCAGTTTCTTTTCCTTTTTTCACCGCCACGCAGAGCTATGGATGGTCTTTATTTGCTTGATTTTCATTCTTGATGCATATACAAACCACTGGAGTGTGCAGTTTTGAATCCTATGTATGTCTTCCAGATCTAACTTTATATTATTATGAAGATATTTGTCATTTGGGCAGCTCTGAAAGGCTTTTTCCTTGAGACTCTCTCTACTTACCTTTACTAGTGTTCACATGGCAGGTTGTCAGTTAAATTGCTATAAACCTGTCTTCAGTTTCAGTATTCTATAATTACGTCAATTCTAG
Source organism: Hyperoodon ampullatus (assembly GCF_949752795.1). Classification (NCBI taxonomy): domain Eukaryota; kingdom Metazoa; phylum Chordata; class Mammalia; order Artiodactyla; family Ziphiidae; genus Hyperoodon; species Hyperoodon ampullatus. The sequence goes on from NC_136927.1 coordinate 2,828,006, forward strand.
TATGAATGGCACATCTCTGGTTTGGTGGTCTGTTGCTAGTGGTTAGTGTCACTAACCCTGTTATTTTCCCATTTATAGTGAATCCACATCTTCAGATGATTCTATTTCTCTTTTGTAAACGTTTGTTATACGTACATTTCTGTTAATGTGTCAGTTTAGCAAATATTTATTAAACGCCCACCACGTATTAGGCACTAATGGGGATACCAGGATGCGTAGGATGCCCTTGTAAGAATTACACCCTCACGTAGGAGGCAGACAATAAGCAAGTGAATACAAACCTTATGGAACAACAGGTTGTGTTAAGTGCTTCAAAGAAAACAGAGCAGGGTGCAGGGGTGGAGCTGAAGACATTTGGTGTGGTCAGGGAAGGCCTCTTGGGAAAGGTGACGTTCAAGCCGAGTCCTGACAAATATGATGGAATGAGGGCAGTTTAGAGAAGGGAGCAGCACATGGAAAGGCCCTGAGCAGAACTAGCTGAGTGTCCTAGGGAAGTGGGTGGTAGTAGCTGGGGTGAACGGTTGGAGCTGAGGTTGGAGAGGCAGCAGGGGTGATCCAGAGGCTTTAAGAGGCATAGTAGAGAGTTTGGACTTTAAGTGGAGGCTCTGTCCTCCTGAGTAATGGAGGATGTTTTTGTAGGGAAGGGTGGTGAGCTTGCATTTGTTAAAAACAGCAACAACAACAACAAAAAGCCTGAAACAAAAAACAAGAACCCTCACCTACATAAGCACAGTGTAACCATGTGAATCAGGAAGTCAGTGTTAATATAACACTGTCAGTCCTGTCCACAGAACCTATTCACATTTCACCAGCCATCCTACCGTCTCTTTCTGCTTCCTGCTGCAGTATCCATGTTACCTTTAGTTGCTGCGTCTCCTGTCTTTTAGTCTTTATTGGTTTTTTAGTCTTTTCCCATCTTCATGATGTTGACATTTCTAAAGAGTTTAGGTTTATCATTCTCCAGGATGTCCCTCAACCTGAGTCTGTCTGGTGTTTCCTCATATCCAGCCCAGGGCTGGAATTTTGGCAGAAATATCAGCTAATTGATACTCTTCTCTTTTCAGTACTGCTCATCAGGAGGCACGTGATGTCACCATATCCCACGACTGCCAATGTTTACCTCCATCAGTGGGTCACCAGTTTTCCCTTTGTAATTTAAGTATTTTGTCGGGAGATAAGCCAAGACTACACCAATATTCTGTTTCTCATCAAACCTCCCCCACCAACGTTAGCATCCATTGATGACTCCCACCTCAATCAGTCACCACTACAGTGGTTGCCAAATGGTGATTTTTTTTTTTTTTTTTTACTTCATTATTCCTTCCTCATTTATTAACAGGCATTCTGCTGTAAGGAAGGACTTTCCTTCTCTCCCATTTATTTATGTTTATTTGTATCTATTACCATCATTATTTATTTTGATGCTCAAATTGCCCAAGATTTGGACAGTGAGAACCCCTTCAGGCTGGGTCCTGTAGCTTTTGGACATGCCCCAATCATTCTGAGTACTTTCTTGCTTTCTGACACAAATACATTTTCCAGGATCATCTTATGTTTATGCTGGAATCAACTATTCCTTCAAGGAGCCGTGGTTTTCTTTTAGTGGAAGATGGAATTTAGAAAATAAAACCTAAGCACTTGGTGTACTCATTGCATTTAGGAATCTAGACTTCTAGAAATTATGGCTGGAAATAATTTCAGGATTTATCATTGCAAAGATGGCATTTAAAGTGAGATTGAGCCAGCTTGGTTTTGTGTTTTTCACGAACCATGTTCAGCTGTTTGTGTGCAGGTGAGGTGGGGGTAGAGCATTTGGTTTAATTGATATTGGGGGTTTCCAGCTGTCTGGGATACAGGGCGAGAGGACAGGGAAGTTAGGGGTGCTTATAAGGGCATGATTATAGTGACGGACAGTGGGATCTAAACTGTGTAGGGCTGAGGTAGGATATGAACAGAGGAATGACCAGTAAAGATGTTCTAGAGGTCAATGGCTTGAAGGTCTTGATGGAGGTCAGTAGTTTGGCAGTGTGTGAGCAGGACTGCCTAATTGCACAGCCCCAGTTGTACTGCAGGAAAGAGCTCTCAGGGGCCCTGATAATGAGAAAGTGAGCCTGGGACATAGCAGGATACTTGAGGTTGAGATTTTGTCAAGGTCTCTAGAGTATACTCATGCAAGGAGGCGATCAGGTCGGGATGGAGGAAAAGTTCTTCAGATATGATGACAGCAAAGAAATGGGCGGTGAGTGTGAAGGATGGATCATCTGTGTGCACGTTGAATGATGACAGAAACTGTGACAGTAGGAAGAAGACAGCTCCTCAGTGCTAACATTTCATCATCGAGAGGAAGGGGTGGCCAGGAGGTAAGGCCAGAGAAGGAGATGTGATGATGGGAGCAGAGTTGGGGAGGTTGAAGATGCCGTGCTGCTTGCTGGCTTTGAAGATGAAGGAAGGGGCCCCCAGCCAGGAGCACAAGAGGCCTCTAGGAGCTGGAAAGGCAAGGAAATAGTTGGACTGCAGCCCTGCTGACAATCTGATCTTAGCCCAATGAAACCCTTTTTGAACTTCTAACATCCATAATGGTGAGATAATAAAATTGTGTTGTTTTAAGCCACTGATTTTTGTGGCAATTTGTTATAACAGGAATAGGAAAATAATACAAAGGATTTAAGGCTAATTCTTTAAATTTGCTGGAAGTTTGAGTGAGGAAAAAAATCTGTAACCAGCCATGGCATATTGTCTTCAGGGCAATGGCATATGTGGTGTGGAGAAAAAAACGGCTGCCACCTCCAAGGGGCTTCTGGGGACAGCCTGGTTTCAGTTAAAGGAAGAGGTGATGGGGCTATTCCGAGAAGAAATTGAGGGTGTCGAGGCGTGGCAGAGGGCATAGTGGTCGGGTATGGAGGGCAGAGCAGGTAGAATTCGAATACGTTTACTGGGTGGAGAGGGTTACATGGGGTTAGGAACTTGCATAATGTCAGATAACCAGAGTGCTTGAAGTTCTTTTGTGGGCGGAAGTTGACAGCGAAATAAGCAAACCACCCAAACTAGTAATTTAGGGCATCATGGGATCGCTCCACAGAAATGTAGGTAATCAGTGCTTAATCTGACCCCTGTGCTGGGATTGGTCTGTCGGGCAGTGCATCGTGGTGTGAGCACCTCCTCAAGGCCTAGGGCAGCAGCAAGCCCTCCTCCAGCAGTGCCAGTGCTTCATTTGCCCTGACCTGGGGTCTTCACCTTACAGACCTGGAAGGCATTTCAGCCGTTAGAGATGCACGAAGGTACTTTTCCTACTCACAGCCTTTCAGGTACTCTGTTACACCACCAAAATAGAAAATAAAAGTCACTAATTCTATAGCAATTATCTTTATTTTTTCCCCTAAGTTTAAAAGAAACCTTATAGAGATAATAGTAATGTATGAAGAAGAAAAGAGTGATTCACTCAAATAATCAGCATTCCATTTTGGTATACTTCCTTACTTTTTATTTGTAGTTTTACATAGTTGAAATCATGCTATATATATTACTGTATGTCCTGCTTTTTAAACATAATTCACCTCATAGCTATTTTACCTTCTTTTAAACATTATTTATAAGCAGCTGTTTAATGTCAAGACATAGTATTCCATCATATAAATGAGTCATAATTCAACATTGTATAGTTTGAGTTTTAACTTTTCACTATGTGATGAACACTTTTATGGGTAGAATTCTATACCTAAGAGTATTCCTTGGGATAGAGTTCTGAGAATCTAATAACTGGAAGAAAGAGTAAGAACTTTTAAAGACTTAAAAAGTATTATTAAATTATATTCCCAAACCTAGCATCAGTTTATGCTCTCACTAGTGATTTGTATGTAAGTACCAATTATATCAGCTCAAAATGGCAATGAGTTTATTTGCATGCATTTGAAAATAATAGTACAATAAGCCATAGTCTTTTTTTTTAGATTTTTTTAAAAATTTATTTATTTTGGCTGCACCGGGTCTTAGTTGCGGCATGTGGACTCTTAGTTGCAGCATGCATGTGAGATCTAGTTCCCTGACCAGGGATCGAACCTGGGCCCCCTGCATTGGGAACGTGGAGTCCTACCCACTGGACCACCAGGGAAGTCCCTAAAAATAATAATACAATAAACCATAGTCTTAGAATGACCATTTTGACTTGCCTAAGAGCAAGGATTAGATCTTTCTGTTTAAAAACATTTTCTATAGTATCCCTTACATATGTTCATCACCCTCCTGCTTAAACACTTCCAATGAAATTTCATGGATTTTGTTTCTTTTAAGGCTAAATGCTTATTAAAATTTTAGGCCTTTTCAAGTTACTAAGAGGAAATTTGTCTTTTACCATATTATTAACCTATATTGTAGCTTACAGAAGACATCTACTAATGACTAGCTCTTAGAATGACTGTGAACCATGAGAGAAATAAGAAAACAAAGTCAGAAAGAATAAAGAAGGGATAGATAAAACATGAGTGAATCTTTAAGTTCTACAAAGGAAAATAAATGGATAGAATGAACAGTAGAGGGAAATAGTATTTCTGTTGTTTATTTGTGATATTATTATTTTTTTTTGTTTGTTTGTTTTTGTCTTTTTTTTGCGGTACGCGGGCTTGTCATTGTTGTAGCCTCTCCCGCTGCGGAGCACAGGCTCCGGACGCGCAGGCTCAGCGGCCATGGCTCACAGACCCAGCCGCTCCGCGGCATGTGGGATCCTCCCAGACCGGGGCACGAACCCGTGTCCCCTGCATCGGCAGGCGGACTCTCAACCACTGCACCACCAGGGAAGCCCTATTTGTGATATTATTGGCAGTGTGTTACCTGTTTTCAAATAGACAGGTATATAAGGTCAATCATCTATTTCAAAATTACCTTGAATATGAAGTTAGCATATGTGCATGAGTGAGAAATAAAAATGTAAACTATGGTAGCTAAATTCATACATGGAATATTAGGATTCATTTACTTCATGAGGAGTACTAGTGAGTCTGTGAACTTACATCTATGAACAAATTTGTGTGATAACTTAATTTCTGAAAGAATTATTTAGCTTGCCTTATTATTTCTCTATGTATAAAAGCATAGACAACTATCCAGAAGGTCAAATCTAAATATTATTAAAATTTGTTTCTCAACGAAAAACTTTATTGTACAGTTGATCATCTCTGCTGGAAATATATGGCTGGTATTTGGAATTCTGCCGTTAGAATGTTTTACCAAGATAGCTCTGCTTCATGTACCAGTGAATGAATGATGCATTTAAGAGTCTAACAAGATTGGACTAATGTGAACTCTACTCTGAATATTGGATCCGCTCCTGATTGTCAGACCGAAGTGCTTACCCTCAAACTACATGGTTTTCAGTTGATATTAAATGTGGATCTTTTGATAAGCCCACGTTTTTACTTGAATAATTCAAGGGCACATTTTGGAGTGATCTTAATCCATTCCCTATTTTAGTGCTTTGTGTAAGACCTTTATTTACCTTTAATTTTGTATTCAAATGTTCATGATTATTTTGACTTCAGTTACTTAACGGTAGTGAGAAATGTGATGCAGATTTAGTCTTTATTTGAATAATGGGTATTTGGGAAGGCTAAATTGAGGATAAATTTAACTTTTACTTTCTTAAAATTAAAAAAAAAGTGAATTTACCAGCTATTTGAGCATTAATCTGTCTTTTGAATTTTTTTCATAGAGACTCAAATTTTCCTAGCCATGTTCTGAGTCTAGCCAAAAGGGAATGTAGGTTAGTTAAAACATACTTACTGTGTAAGTAATTAAATTTGTCATTATCTGAGTATGTCTCAGTCAAATATAAGTGATTTTAATATATTTAATATTATTTGGATCATCCATACTGTTTCATACCTGTTAGTGTAGATAATTAAATTAATTGCATTATTTTGATTCTTCCATTTGTACTGGGTATTGACATTTGTTAGAAGTGATACATGGCAGAGTTTACTCTTGAAAAAGAAATGATTTTTGCTTACTACTTACAATGCTTATCTGAACAATGCAGTGTTACACATTAATATTTTAAACATATAAGGAATTCACAGGAAATACTCTGCAGTTCAGGTAATATAAGCTGCCTAGAAGTTAAGTAGGCTTTTGTTTTAACTTGATTCATTTATTTGTACTAAAGTAGCACATTCAGTAGCACCCCATTTATCCGGTCATTTTCCAGAATAAGGTGGAATTTTCCAGGTAGCTGATCATAAATTAGTTTTCCAGGTAACTGAATCTTACACCTTCAAGGACTAAAATCTTTTAAATTTAACCATTTTTTATGGAAATCATCATAAAATTTATTATACACTTTCTACCTTCTTCCTTTCTTATGTTTTCTTAGTCAGAGGATACTCAGTGTAATTCAATCTTTTTTTTCTAATGACTCAGGTCCAGTATTTTATTTAATCTACTTATTTATTATTATTTTTAAAATCTTTATTGTAGTATACTTGCTTTACAATGGTGTATAAGTTTTTGCTTTATAACAAAGTGAATCAGCTATACATATACATATATCCCCATATCTCTTCCCTCTTGCATCTCCCTCCCTCCCACCCTCCCTATCCCACCCCTCTAGGTGGTCACAGAGCACCGATCTGATCTCCCTGTGCTATGCGGCTGCTTCCCACTAGCTATCGGTTTTACACTTGGTAGTGTATATATGTCCATGCCACTCTCTCACTTTGTCCCAGCTTACCCTTCCCCCTCCCCGTGTCCTCAAATCCATTCTCTAGTAGGTCTGTGTCTTTATTCCTGTCTTGCCCCTAGGTTCTTCACAACCTTTTTTTTTTTTTTTAAGATTCCATATATATATGTGTGTTAACATATGGTATTTGTTTTTCTCTTTCTGACTTACTTCACTCTGTATGACAGACTCTAGGTCCATCCACCTCACTATAAATAACTCAATTTCGTTTCTTTTCTATGGCTGGGTAATATTCCATTGTATATATGTGCCACATCTTCTTTATCCATTGATCTGTCGATGGACACTTAGGTTGCTTCCATGTCCTGACTGTTGTAAATAGTGCTGCAATGAACATTGTGGTACATGACTCTTTTTGAATTATGGTTTTCTCAGGGTATATGCCCAGTAGTGGGATTGCTGGGTCTTATGGTAGTTCTATTTTTAGTTTTTTAAGGAACCTCCATACTGCTCTCCATAGTGGCTGTATCAATTCACATTCCCACCAACAGTGCAAGAGGGTTCTCTTTTCTCCACACCATCTCCAGCATTTATTGTTTGTAGATTTTTTGAGGATGGCCATTCTGACTGGTGTGAGATGAGATATCATTGTAGTTTTAATTTGCATTTCTCTAATGATTAATGATGTTGAGCATTCTTTCATGTGTCTGTTGGCAATCTGTATATCTTCTTTGGAGAAATGTCTATTTAGGTCTTCTGCCCATTTTTGGATTGGGTTGGTTGTTTTTTTGATATTGAGCTGCATGAGCTGCTTGTAAATTTTGGAGATTAATCCTTTGTCAGTTGCTTCATTTGCAAATATTTTCTTGCATTCTGAGCGCTGTCTTTTCATCTTGTTTATGGTTTCCTTTGCTGTGCAAAAGCTTTTAAGTTTCATTAGGTCTCATTTGTTTATTTTTGTTTTTATTTCCATTTCTCTAGGAGGTGGGTCAAAAAGGATCTTGCTGTGATTTATGTCATAGAGTGTTCTGCCTATATTTTACTCTAAGAGTTTTATAGTGTCTGGCCTTACATTTAGGTCTTTAGTCCATTTTGAGTTTATTTTTGTACAAAATAAAAATAAAGTGTTCTAATTTCATTGTTTTACATGTAGCTGTCTAGTTTTCCCAGCACCACTTATTGAAGGGGCTGTCTTTTCTCCATTGTATATTCTTGCCTCCTTTATCAAAAATAAGGTGACCACATGTGTGTGGGTTTACCTCTGGGCTTTCTATCCTGTTCCATTGATCTATATTTCTGTTTTTGTGCCAGTAGCATACTGTCTTGATTACTGTAGCTTTGTAGTATAGTGTGAAGTCAGGGAGCTTGATTCCTGCAGCTCCGTTCTTCTTTCTCAAGATTGCTTTGGCTATTCGGGGTCTTTTGTGTTTCCATACAAATTGTAAAATTTTTTGTTCTAGTTCTGTAGAAAATGCCATTGGTAGTTTGATAGGGATTGCATTGAATCTGTAGATTGCTTTGGGTAGTATAGTCATTTTCACAATGTTGATTCTTTCAATCCAAGAACATAGTATATCTCTCCATCTATTTGTATCATCTTTAATTTCTTTCCTTAGTGTCTTATAGTTTTCTGCATACAGGTCTTTTGTCTCCTTAGGTAGGTTTATTCCTACCTAAGTAGGTATTTTATTCTTTTTGTTGCAATGGTAAATGGGAGTGTTTCCTGAATTTCACTTTCAGATTTTTCATCATTAGCTTATAGGAATGCAAGAGATTTCTGTGCATTAATTTTGTATCCTGGTACTTTACCAAATTCATTGATTAGCTCTAGTAGTTTTCTGGTGGCATCTTTAGGATTCTCTATGTATAGTATCATGTCATCTGCAGACAGTTTCAGCTTTACTTCTTCTTTTCCAATTTGGATTCCTTTTATTTCTTTTTCTTCTCTGATTGCTGTGGCTAAAGCTTCCAAAACTACGTTGAATAATAGTGGTGAGATGGGCAACCTTGTCTTGTTCCTGATCTTCGTGGAAATGGTTTCAGTTTTTCACCATTGAGGACGATGTTGGCGGTGAGTTTGTCATATATGGCCTTTATTATGTTGAGGTAAGTTCCCTCTGTGCCTACTTTCTCGAGGGTTTTTATCCTAAATAGGTGTTGAATTTTGTCAAAAGATTTTCCTGCATCTATTGAGATGATCATATGTTTTTTCTCCATCAGTTTGTTAATATGGTGTATCACATTGATTGATTTGCGTATATTGAAGGATCTTTGCATTCCTAGGATAAACCCCACTTGATCATGGTGTATGATCCTTTTAATATGCTGTTCGATTCTGTTTGCTAGTATTTTGTTGAGGATTTTTGCATCTATGTTCATCAGTGATATTGGCCTGTAGCTTTCTTTCTTTGAGGACCACTATTTTAAAGAAATGAGGTTGTCGAGTGTTACGCCTACTTTTAAGTGTTTTCTTCTTGGTTAGATTATTAACAAGCTGCCTATTCCTCTGCTCTTGTATCACATCTAATAACTTTTCTTTTTCTCTTCGTGGTTTTGCTTTTTGTTCTCCACGGCTTGTGAAACCAAAGTTTTTAGGCATTACTGTTGATGGTAAATCAGAATCCAGGAGGATCAGGGTGAGGACCTCAGCTGACTGGGCATTCACACTTCCGCAGTGCTTCTGGACATTGAGCTCTGTCCTGAAAGGTTGATTACTGAGAGGTCACTGACTCATGGTATGTTAGGTCCTACCTGGTACCTTCACCTTCCCTTAGAGGTGAGTAAACTGTGCCCTAAGTGAGTATCCTGGGAATCACCCGAGCTTACATACACTAAATAGTAACAGAAACCTGGGTTTAAGTCTCAGACTCTTGTCTCCAAACTCAGTGCTTATCTGCTGTAACTATGACCTTAACTCCAGGTAATTAAGAGCATTGCCATCAGTCTTGATAAATAAAAAAGTCTGTGTTCTTTCTTGAAGGGACTCATATTACTTACCCTCTTACATACGCTAGAAACCAGAGAATCATCCTAGACTTTTTTGCACTCTGCATTCCAAGAGTTACTGAAACCTCGTGTGGTTTAAATCTCACTGGAGTCTTCCTACCTCTCCATCTCTGTTACATAGGCCCGGTCCATGCATTGTCATCTTTTGTCTTTTTTCTCTCTTTGTTCTGCACCCTGCTTCTGGAGCCATTGTCCTCAAAAGCACCATCCCTTCAGCCAGTATAAGCAATCAATAAACAGAGAAAATGTGGGAGAAGGAGGGAGATGGAGAGACTACGAACAGACATAGGCTGAGGATACCTGGAGGGCAGAGAATGAGTTCCAATGGGTAGAAAAATAGAAATACACCAATACAGATAGAAAGTAATTGAAATGTGTATGTAGAGGTGTGAGAGGTAATGATTCGCGTGTCCCAGCCAACCAGAACTTTGTGGTAAATATCGGGTAGGACACCATGAAAACCCCGGATGCATGGTGGCACGTAAAATTGACCTCTTGCTTATCAAATACAGTACTTAGAGATTAAAGTTACTGCTGCTCAGGCTCTGATTGGAATCCCATTTCCAGTACAGGGTAATGCTAAATAAAAAGTGTAGACAGGGCTGAGGAATGTGAGCTCTAGTAACTAAATTGAAAAGTAGAATAAGAACACCCATTGGTAAAAACTTAAGGAAACAGAATTACTGTGACTTGAAAAGGAAATGTTAAGGGGTGACTTATAGGTGACTTAAATATATAAACTTTATTATTCTGAAGGTGGTGCCAAAATAAATTCTATATATTCCCCAGACAGTAAGGGATTATGGTATAAGCAGTGTTTTGAATTTAAATATTTTTATTTTTATTGGCCTAACATGTACTATATAAAACCAATTAGTATATAAGTCTTGGCAGTTTCCTGTTGGACTTGCTGGGATAATTATCCTAATTTCATCTGGTTTTTTTTTTCCTATTGTAAATCTCTTCGGTTCCACACCCCCGCTCTGCCCCATTTCATAGTAGTCTTTTCTTAGCTATCTGAGGATACTCATTTTTTCCTTTTGCTTTCTTCATTGCTTCTGCTGCTGCTTGCGTCCTTTTTTACATTTGTTTCTCTTGGTCTCTGTCCTTCGTGTTGGAGGCTTTCCTCAGATGCCTGTTGGTCATAAATTCCTTGCACATGGATGGGACCCAAATGCTTTTTTATAAGGTGATCTGTCTTACCTCAGTGGAGTTCTCCAGGTGTCAGTGTACAGAGTTCTCTTATATAAAGTTCTCCACATTTAACTAGCAAACCTAGAAAGCTATTTGAATTAAGAATACGAAGAACTGGGCTTCCCTGGTGGCACAGTGGTTGAGAGTCTGCCTGCCGATGCGGGGGACATGGGTTCGTGCCCTGGTCCGGGAAGATCCCACATGCCACGGAGCAGCTGGGCCCGTGAGCCATGGCCGCTGAGCCTGCGCGTGCGGAGCCTGTGCTCCACAACGGGCGAGGCCACAGCAGTGAGAGGCCCGCGTACCGGGAAAAAAAAAAAAAAGAAAAATTTAAATTCTAGGTATATTAGATATTGCACTGAATTATTATGGAAGGCTTTATAACTTCTGAAAGCTTATTGTTTTGGTTTTTAAATATTAATGTTATCTGTTTGCAGTGTGTTTAGTGTGGGAGATTTTGTTGGGGGAATCAGGAGCAGGGTCCTTGTCTTTTTGTGGGTGAGGAGGGTGTTGTTTGCAGGAACATTACAATTCTACTTCCCCAAAGTTCACTGTAATTCAGTAGTAAATTGGGTTTACACTAACAAATTACAACACACACTTCTTCTGGTAGAATTGCTAGCCACTTACGTGGTTCAGAACTCCTCCTAAGTGATACTTTATTACTATGATCCTTAATTAGGATAGGATAATGTTTTTTTTTTTTTCATTCTTAAATACTTACTTGTTGAGAAATTATTTCATGTAAAAATAATTTAAATATTTTAAACCACTGTAAAAAAAATAGGCAGATATCAGTGTTTTCATAGAAAGAGCAGTGATAGATATTTTCTCAAAATCATTTTACTAATAGTTTCTAAGGGTCTTGCAAAGTGAGAAAAAATGCATTTAGCCTTACAGTTTAAATTAATAAAATGCACCAGTTTATTTCAGAACTATCAAAGCTAATAAAATATAAAAGCTTGCACATTAATTTTCATTAGTATGAGTGGGTTTAAGTATGGGTAGTTCTTTTATTACGTTAAAACAAACTATGGTAGGCTATAAAGAGTCCCTTTGCTTATCTCTTGGTTTAATTTAAAAGTAAAACATATATTATTCTAATTATATGCATTAGTGTTGAATGTTACGTTCATAAATTCATGACTCTCATTCTTAATTTTAAGAACATTTGATTACTTTATACCCTATGACTACAGTATGGAAAGAAACCTGGTCTGGGAACCAAGAGAACTGTTCTCCAAGTTCAGTTTGACTACTTATTTAGCTGTGTGACCTTATGCAAGTTACTTAGCTTCTCTGCTTTAAAGTTTTCTCAGTTGTGAAATGAGAGCCCTTGGGTTTCCTCTATTTGTAATGCTCCCTTATTATATGACAAATTATGTCATTATAGGTCTTCCTAATTAAATTAATGTATAATCAACTAATGCAAACAACATATTTTTATTTTTTTTATTTTTTTATTTTTTTTTGTGGTACGCGGGCTTCTCACTGCTGTGGCCTCTCCCGTTGCGGAGCACAGGCTCCGGACGCGCAGGCTCAGCGGCCATGGCGCACGGACCCAGCCGCTCCGCGGCATGTGGGATCCTCCCAAACCGGGGCACGAACCCGCATCCCCTGCGTCGGCAGGCGGACCCTCAACCACTGCGCCACCAGGGAAGCCCAAACAACATATTTTTATATACATACACACACACGTACATATATATGTATGTACGTGTATCGTGGTGAAAAATTCGGACATTATCAAAGTCTGTAAAACAAAAAGTGAAAGTCTGCTCCCACCCCCACTCAAAACAAAACAGATTAAAAGTCTACAGTGACAGAGCTAATAATTGCTAACACGCTCTGTACATTATTGCAGAAATGTTTCATGTGTTTGTCAGTGTATATACGTATAAATCATAATACAGGTACTATTTAGTACCTTTTTTCCCCATTATATCTTGGGAATGATCTTATGTAAACATATTCCTGTACATATTTATTTTTAATCACTATCTGGTAGCTACAATTTATAATTTAATAAGAAATTTAATTTTTAATTCTTTACTTTTTTTCTTAAATCTTAATTTTCCCCCTGCAAGTTTGAATTGTAATAATAGAATAATTTTTAAAAACCTGTATATAGAAAAATGTCTGGAGATAGGAACCAAGATGGTGGAGCACAAGGACATGCTCTCACTCCCTCTTGCGAGAACACCAGAATCACAACTAGCTGCTGGACAGTCATCGACAGGAAGACACTGGAACTCACCAAAAAATGTACCCCACATCCAAAGACAAAGGAGAAGCCACAGTGAGATGGTAGGACGGGCGCAATCACAGTAACATCAAATCCCGTAACTGCTGGGTGGGTGACTCACAGACTGGAGAACACTTATACCACAGAAGTCCACCCACTGGAGTGAAGGTTCTGAGCCCCACGTCAGGCTCCCCGATGTGGGGGTCTTGCAGTGGGAGGAGGAATTCCTAGAGAATCAGACTTTGAAGGCTACTGGGATTTGATTGCAGGACTTCAACATTACTGGGGGAAACAGAGACTCCACTCTTGGAGGGCACACACAAAGTAGTGTGTGCCTCAGGACCCAGAGGAAGGAGCAGTGACCCCAGGGGAGACTGAACCAGACCTACCTGCTAGTGTTGGAGGGTCTCCTGCAGAGGCGGGACGTGGCTGTGGCTCACTGTGGGGACAGGGACACTGGCAGCAGAAGTTATGGGAAGTACTCCTTGGCCTGAGCCCTCCCAGAGTTCGCCATTAGCCCAACCAAGGAGCCCAGGTAGGCACCAGTGTTGGGTTGCCTCAGGCCAAACAACCAACAGGGAGGAAACCCAGACCCACCCATCAGCAGACAAGTGGATTAAAGTTTTACTGAGCTCTGCCCACCAGAGCAACAGCCAGCTCTATGCACCACCAGTCCCTCCCATCAGGAAACTTGCATAAGCCTCTTAGATACCCTCATCCACCAGAGGGCAGACAGCAGAAGCAAGAAGAACTACAGTCCTGCAGCCTGTGGGGGGGGCGGGGGGTGGAAACCCCACACATTCACAGAAAGAGAGACAAGATGAAAAGGCAGAGGGGTATGTACTAGATGAAGGAACAAGAGAAAACCCGAGAAAAACAACTGAATGAAGTGGAGATAGGAAACCTTCCAGGAAAAGAATTCAGAATAACGATAGGGAAGATGATCCAGGACCTCGGAAAAAGAATGGAGGCAAAGATTGAGAAGATGCAAGAAATGTTTAACAAACAAAGACCTATAAGAATTAAAGAACAAACAGAGATGAACAATACAATAACTGAAGTGAAAACTACACTAGAAGGAATCAATAGCAGAATAACTGAGGTAGAAGAGTGGATAAGTGACCTGGAAGACTGAATGGTGGAATTCACTGCTGCAGATCAGAATAAAGAAAAAAGAATGAAAAGAAATGAAGACAGCCTAAGAGACCTCTGGGACAACATTAAATGCAACAACATTCGCATTATAGGGGCCCCAGAAGGAGAAGAGAGAGAGAAAGGAGCAGAGAAAATATTTGAAGAGATTATAGTCGAAAACTTCCCTAACATGGGAAAGGAAACAGCCACCCAAGTCCAGGAAGTGCAGAGAGTCCCATACAGGATAAACCCAAAGGAGAAACACGCCGAGACACATAGTAATCAAATTGGCAAAAATTAAAGACAAAAATTATTGAAAGCAGTAAGGGAAAAACAACAAATAACATGAATAATGACAAATATCATACAAGGGAACTCCCATAAGGTTAACGGCTGATTTCTCAGCAGAAACTCTACAAGCCAGAAGGGAGTGGCATGATATACTTAAAGTGATGAAAGCAAAGAACCTACAACCAAGATTACTCTACCCGGCAAGGATCTCATTCAGATTTGATGGAGAAAAACAAAAGCTTTATAGACAAGCAAAAGCTAAGAGAATTCACCACCAAACCAGCTCTACAACAAATGCTAAAGGAACTTCTCTAAGTGGGAAACACAAGAGAAGAAAAAGACCTACAAAAACAAACCCAAAACAATTAAGAAAATGGTCATAGGAACATACATGTTGATAATTACCTTAAATGTGAATGGACTAAATGCTCCAACCAAAAGACACAGGCTCACTGAATGAATACAAAAACAATACCCATATATATGCTGTCTACAAGAGGCCCACTTCAGACCTAGGGACACATTCAGACTGAAAGTGAGGGGTTGGAAAAACATATTCCATGCAAATGGAAATCAAAAGAAAGCTGGAGTAGCAATACTCATATCAGACAAAATAGACTTTAAAATAAAGAATGATACAAGAGACAAGGAAGGACACTACATAATGATCAAGGGATCAATCCAAGAAGAAGATATAATAATTATAAATATATATGCACCCAACATAGGAGCACCTCAATACATAAGGCAACTGCTAACAGCTATAAAAGGGGAAATCGACAGTAACAGAATAATAGTGGGGGACTTTTGACACCTCACTTACACCAATGGACAGATCATCCAAAATGAAAATGAAAAAGGAAACAGAAGCTTTAAATGACACAATAGACCAGCTAGATTTAATTGATATTTATAGAACATTCCATCCCAAAACAGCAGATTACACTTTCTTCTCAAGTGTGCATGGAACATTCTCCAGGATAGATCACATCTTGGGTCACAAATCAAGCCTCGTTAAATTTAAGAAAATTGAAATCATATCAAGGATCTTTTCTGAGCACAACGCTATGAGATTAGAAATGAATTACAGGGGAAAAAAACCATAAAAAACACAAATACATGGAAGCTAAACAATATGTTACTAAATAACCAAGAGATCACTGAAGAAATCAAAGAGGAAATCAAAAAATACCTAGAGACAAATGACAATGAAAACACGATGATCCAAAACCTGTGCAATGCAGCAAAAGCAGTTCTAAGAGGGAAGTTTATAGCAATACAAGCCTACCTCAAGAAACAAGAAAAATCTCAATCTAACCTTACACCTAAAGGAACTAGAGAAAGAAGAAACAAAACCCAAAGTTAGCAGAAGGAAAGAAATCATAAAGATCAGAGCAGAAATAAATGAAATAGAAACAAAAGAAAGCAATAGCGAAGATGAATAAAACTAAAAGCTGGTTCTTTGAGAAGATAAACAAAATTGATAAACCGTTGGCTAGACTCATCAAGAAAAAGAGGGAGAGGACTCAAATCAATAAAATTAGAAATGAAAAAGGAGAAGTTACAACAGACACCACAGAAATACAAAGCATCCTAAGAGACTACTAGAAGGAACTCTATGCCAATAAAATGGACAACCTGGAAGAAATGGACAAATTCTTAGAAAGGTATAACCTTCCAAGACTGAACCAGGAAGGAATAGAAAACATGAACAGACCAATCACAAGTAATGAAATCGAAACTGTAATTCAAATCTTCCAACAGGGGCTTCCCTGGTGGCACAGTGGTTGAGGGTCTGCCTGCCAATGTGGGGGACGCGGGTTCGTGCCCTGATCTGGAGGATCCCGCATGCCGTGGAGCGGCTGGGCCCATGGGACATGGTCGCTGGGCCTGCGCGTCTGGAGCCTGTGCTCTGCGGCGGGAGAGGCCACAGCAGTGAGAGGCCTGTATACCACCAAAAAAAAAAAAAAAAAAAAAGTCTTCCAACAAACAGAAGTCCAGGAGCAGGTGGCTTCACAGGTGAATTCTATCAAACATTTAGAGATGAGCTAACACCCATCCTTCTCAAAGTCTTCCAAAAAATTGCAGAGGAAGAAACACTCCCAAACTCATTCTATGAGGACACCATCACCCTGATACCAAAACCAGACAAAGATACTACAAAAAAAGAAAATTACAGACCAATATCACTGATGAATATAGATGCAAAAATCCTCAAGAAAATACTAGCAAACAGAATGCAGCAACACATTAAAAGGATCGTACACCATGATCAAGTGGGATTTATCCTAGGAATGCAAGGATTCTTCAATATATGCAAATCAATCAATGTGATATACCATATTAATAAATTGAAGAGTAAAAACCATATGATCATCTCAATAGATGTAGAAAAAGCTTTTGACAAAATTCAACACCGATTTATGATAAAAACTCTCCAGAAAGTGGGCATAGAGGGAACTTACCTCAACGTAATAAAAGCCATATATGACAAACCCACAGCGAACATCATTCTCAATGGTGAAAAATTGAAAGCATTTCCTCTAAGATCAGGAACAAGACAAGATGTCCACTCTCACCACTATTATTCAACATAGTTTTTGAAGCCCTAGCCATGGCAATCAGAGAAGAGAAAGAAAGAAAACGAATACAAATTGGGAAAGAAGAAGTAAAACTGTCACTGTCTGCAGATGACATGATACTATACATAGAGAATCCTAAAGATGCCACCAGAAAACTACTAGAGCTAATCAATGAATTTAGTAAAGTACCAGGATACAAAATTAATGCACAGAAATCTCTTGCATTCCTATACACTAATGATGAAAAATCTGAAAGAGAAATTCAGGAAACACTCCCATTTACCATTGCAACAAAAAGAATAAAAAAGCTGAGAATAAACCTATCTAGGGAGACAGAAAACCTGTATGCAGAAAACTATAAGACACTGATGAAAGAAATTAAAGATGATACAAACAGGTGGAGAGATATACCATTTTCTTGGATTGGAAGAATCAACATTGTGAAAATGACTATACTACCCAAAGCAATCTACAGATTCAATGCAATCCCTATCAAATTACCAATGGCATTTTTTTTTACAGAAGTAGAATAAAAAGTATTAAAATTTGTATGGAGTCACAAAAGACCCCGAATAGCCAAAGCAGTCTTGAGGGAAAAAAACGGAGAGGGAGGAATCAGACTCCCTGACTTCAGACTATACTACAAAGCTACAGTAATCAAGACAATACGGTACTGGCACAAAAACAGAAACATAGATCAATGGAACAAGATAGAAAGCCCAGAGTTAAACCCACGCACCTATGGTTAACTAATGTATGACAAAGGAGGCAAGGATATACAGTGGAGAAAAGACAGTCTCTTCAATAAGTGGTGCTGGGAAAACTGGATAGCTATGTGTGAAAGAATGATATTAGATCACTCTCTAACACCATACACAAAAATAAACTCAAAATGGATTAGAGACCTAAATTTAAGACCAGATACTATAAAACTCTTAGAGGAAAACATAGGCAGAACACTCTTTGACATAAATCACAGCAAGATCTTTTTTGATCCACCTCCTAGAGTAATCGAAATAAAAACAAAAATAAACAAATGGGACCTAATGAAACTTAAAAGCTTTTTCACAGCAAAGGAAACCATAAACAGGACGAAAAGAGAACCCTCACAAAGGGAGAAAATATTTCCAAATGAATCAACAGACAAAGGAATATTCTCCAAAATATATAAACAGCTCATACAGCTCAATATTAAAAAAACAACCCAATCCAAAAATGGGCATAATACCTAAATAGACATTTCTCCAAAGAAGACATATCGATGACCAAAAAGCACATGAAAAGCTGCTCAACATGACTAATTATTAGAGAAATGCAAATCAAAAGTACAATGAGATATCACCTCACACCAGTTAGAATGGGCATCAACAGAAAATCTACAAACAAAAATGCTGGAGAGGGTGTGGAGAAAAGGGAACTCTCTTGCCCTGTTGGTGGGAACGTAAATTGATACAGCCACTATGGAAAACAGTATGGCGGTTCCTTAAAAAACTAAAAATAGAGCCACCATATGACCCAGCAATCCCACTACTGGTCATATGCGCACAGAAAACCATATTTAAAAAAGACACATGCACCCCAGTGCTTGTTGCAGCACTATTTACAATAACCAGGTCATGGAAGCAACCGAAGTGTCCATCAACAGATGAATGGATAAAGAAGATGTGGTACATATATACAATGGAATATTAGCCACAAAAAGGAATGAAATTGGGTCATTTGTTGAGACGTGGATGGATC
Source organism: Hyperoodon ampullatus (assembly GCF_949752795.1). NCBI lineage: Eukaryota > Metazoa > Chordata > Mammalia > Artiodactyla > Ziphiidae > Hyperoodon > Hyperoodon ampullatus. Next base: position 2,846,865 of record NC_136927.1, read on the forward strand.
TAGAGACTGTCATACAGAGTGAAGTAAGTCAGAAAGAGAAAAACAAATATCGTATATTAACGCATATATGTGGAACCTAGAAAAATGGCACAGATGAACCGGTTTGCAGGGCAGAAATTGAGGCACAGATGTAGAGAATAAACGTATGGACACCAAGCGGGGAAAGCAGCGGGTGGGGGTGGAGGTGGTGGTGTGATGAATTGGGTGATTGGGATTGATATGTGTACACTGATGTGTATAGAAGTGATGACTAATAAAAAAGAAAATGAAAGTAAATAAAGCAGATGTTAATAATGCTTATGTTGGGTGCTAAATTTGAAGTAATTTTTTCCTTTATGCTTTTCTGTATATTTCATATTTGTAACAATTGACATTTTATTGGGGGAAAAATCTATTTTAATAAAAAGTACCATGCTATTATGAAGTGTTTATCAATCATTAGTTGTTTAATTGAATTATAAAACCATATTCTTTATTGACTATCAAATAGCACCTCATTAGAATATTTTATTGTCATTCTTCCTATTTTTATTTTTTCATTGAAGTATAACTTACATGTAATAAAATGCAGAGATTTTAACTGCACATTCTGATGAGTTTTTTACCCACTACACTTAAAATATAAAACATTCCAACAATCCCATAAAAGTCCCTTGAATCCCATTAAAATCAACCCCTCTCCTCCATCCAGGCAATCACCAGTCTGGCATCTATTACTATGGATTAGTTTTTTTCTGTTTTGAGCATCATTTGAATGAAATCCCAGTCTCTGTACTCTTTTGTGTCTGACTATTCTGTTATACATCATATCTTTATGTGTCTTCATCACTATTTTAAAACACCTATTCTTTTTCTCAGTGTTCAAGTCACTGGGCTAAAGTTGCAGAGCTAGGAAGTGCTGGAACCAGGGCTTGGTCTCAGGTTTGTGTGACCCCAGAGCTCTTTTCTCTGACCCTATGCTTGTGACTTTCCTAGGCTTGTGATAGGAAATAAAGTTGGAGAGGAGGATGGTGTCAAATTGTGAAGTACCTTGAATGTTATGCTAAGGAATGTGCATTTTATTCCTTCTAATGAGCTCTCCACTACAATACCATGATGCTTTGGGGTTGTGAAGTACAACAAACTGCCTTCATTTTATATATATAAATATATATATATAAATATATATAATATATATATATTATATATATATAAAATTCCAGTCTTCCTTCAGTAAGGATTCATCAAGTCACTACTGTTCTAAGTAGCTTGCTGACCCCAAGCCCTGGCTGTGGGGTGATCTGGTGACCTGTTGAGTCAGGGAACTTGATTTTAGATGTTGGCATTTTTGTTTCCCCCTTGAGCAGGTTAGTTTCTCCAGGGAAGATTCTATTTGTCGCCTGCCTAGAGGGTGATAGCCTGGCTGCAGCATTCAGGAAGGTGAGTTGGGGCATATATGCATAAAATCAGATCATCTCCCTGATTTCAGGAAGGTACTCGGCTATGTCTGTCCCAGAGTCTAAGTCCATGTACCCTTGTGTTACCCTCTCCAGAGAATAAACCTTCAGTGCTTGCCCAGAATGGCAGAGGGTGGCACCTGATTATGCATAGTGGGAAAGAGCATTGAGATACTGGTTGTTTTTAACTACCTTTCATGTAATCTTCCTTGCCTAGCTCCTTTTCACTCCTTTATGGGGTAGCTCAGGCTACCCAGAATCCTTTGGGGATTTTGCATTATAAATCATCATCTCTGCTGTTAGTTTCCCTTTTGCCAGTTTTGGATTCAGGCTTCTTGAGTCATCTATAGCATTTCCCACTGCTATAACATTTTCCAGCTGTCCAAATTTTGTATTCTCTCCTGTGTTCCCTTTACTTTTAGAAGAAAATCCTTTTACTGTCATTTCATGAAGTTTCAGAAGAGAGTTAACTATGTACTTTCAATCGGCCATCTTTACCTTGGAAGTCCCTTTTAAAAAAAATTAGTCTAGGAACAGATCTTTTTTCATTAATTTTTAAATTAATGTTTCCTTCTGTTAATTCTGAGGCAGGTTCAGAAATACTGAATTTTTTTTCCCCAAAAATCAATGTAATTTTGACTCCAAGCACCTTCCTGTTGCCCTGTCAGCAAGTTATCTTTATTCATTCTTAAGGTACATGCCCCATTACCTGGAAAGGAAGATGGTGTTGGACTGTGAAATACTTTGGATGGCGTGCTAAAGAATTTCTGCTTTATTCCTTTTATGTGGGAATCGACTAATCTCCATGGTCCCCTCATATCTGCCAACCCAGCTACTTCTGTGCTAGGCTGAGGACACAGGAATTTAAGACACTTCTCACCCCAGAATGTGATGAACTTGGAGGAGGGCAAAAAGGCTCGTTCGAGCCTGATGGAGAGGAAATTACTGCGGTGGCTGGATAATGTTTTAAGGAACAGAAGAGGGGGGAAAAGAGAGCCCCAGAGTGCATTATCCTGCTGGCATGATTTTATCGTTGTAGGAACCAAGAGACGGAAGGGATTCCTCTAGAGGTGTTTTTGCTGGATTCTTTTTCCTGTTTCTGTCCTGTCTCCCCAATTGGTATCATCTCCCTCTGCCTTTTCAACCTGGTCGCTAACTGGTGTGTCTCGGCTTGTAAGAAATGGCTCTGGGTTTGTTGTTTGTGAGTTGAATACTCCCCACCACCATTAGGGGGACAAGAAGACCCAAGGGAGAGGTTTTTCAGTAGGTCCTTTCTCTTTGTTCAAGCCACCTACTTCCCAGGTTGGTAAGCATCTTTCCACAAGTTAGGGCCTGTGTGGGAGGGGGCCGCTAGGGCATCCTGTTACTTATACTTACCAAGAAGTTGGAGCTTGGCTATGGAGACCTTATCCAGTTGGTGTTTCATCTTTAGAAATTGCTTCCAAGACTTGATATATACATGATTTAAAACATTATTTGAGTGTTTGTGTGGAATTTTAATGGGAAAGTGAAAGAGGAATTTTGGGCCTTTGCCCTTGCCGCCTGCAATGCTCAGAAGAGGGCTTCTTGTGGGAGTTTTAGGCTGGACAAGCTGAATTTGTGCTGGCTTTGGAGCATCCATGTGAGAGGTCCCTGGGGTCTAGAGACTGTGGGCTGGAGCTCAGCAGAGACTGATTTACTTGCCTGGCTCCCTACCTTGAACTGCAGGCTCATTTAGAGCAGGACCACATCTCATTTGTTGTTGAACTCCTGACAGCTGGCATAGTTCATGGCATGTAATAGGTGCTCAATAAATTATTGTAGACTGATTAAATGAGGATGTTACCATCACGGTGATCATCCACACCAAGATGAATCCTAGGAACGCGCTTGGTTACAAAGAATTATTGCAGACGTCTCCATCACAGGACTCATCAGCTCTGTGCGCACAGTGTCCAGACGAATGAGTGCAGAGCGGCCACTCTAGGATGATCAGCTGCAGCTACAGCTCAGCTCAGTGTCTGTTGGTAGGCAGTGGCCGGCTGGAGAGCACACACCTTATCTGATGGGGGCAGTTGCTGCTCAGCTGTAGCCAGTAGATATGATGACAAACCTCCCAATTTTTCAGAAGGCAACATGAACTATTCTGATTTTTAAATTTAAATTTGTAGTATCTTGAGGAACAAATAAAACACACATATAGGTCAGATTTGGTCTGTAGGCTTTCACACTGCGCTCTCCAGAAAACCAAACAAGAGGGCAAGGCGCCAGGGACCCTGAAGGGGCAAGTGGAAGGAAAGGAATTCCCAGCAAGCTTGAGAAAGGGCAATTAAAGAGCTGGAGGAGAGCAGTGAACTTGAATCTTAAGAAGGGAAGACTCTCAAGAAATCTGGGCAAGGTTGATGGATATCTGCAATGATATATGCTATGGAGAAGTCAAGTAATTAGAGAACACAGTGAATCATTCATGAATGCAGGGAGAATGCATATTAATATTATGCAGCTATTTTTGGTCTGCATAAATATGGTCCAGACTGTGACTTAAGTATCAATTTGACCAAAGTTGTTTTTAAAGTGATTTCCTTAAAGCTTTAACAAAAAATGAGTCCAAGTTCATATAAATTGACATTTTGAAAACCATTATTCATGTATCCATAATATAATACTTCAATAGAGTATTTAAAATACTTCAAGCAATTTACATGAAACTGTCAAAGGAATCATTCTTTTTATATCTTCACCATGATAGTATGGGCCTTTGTCTTGTCTGTCTGGGTAAAGTTATGACAGTAGATCCTATTCCAGGAGGTTTTATTTTATTGGAGGGAAGCCCAGTTAAAATCTCAGTGTTAATTTTCTGTCATGTTATCTACCAAAGAACAGATTTCCAGTGTCTCTCAAATATTTGACACAGTCATTTCCATTTGTTGAACTTCATCAGTGTTCTTCAAGTGATATATGCATTTTAAATCAAAATTGAACAAGGTACATCCTTGAATGTAACAAGGTGTATCCTATCTAAGGTATTGGACTAATAGAAGATGTTTTCATTTTTATTTGTTGAAATAGAAAGTTTATAATTAATTATAAATTACTCTAATGAGTGCTTTGTGCAAGTTGGAAATTGTCTCACGGAACAAACAAAACCCGTTTACTGAGTTCCCTCCGTGTACTCCCATATGCTCAAAGCCATGCAGGTTGATTTATTATGATAATGCTAAAGAGGGTGTAGTCTAAGCCACACACTGATCATTCTCTGTACTTCCTTACCTCCATGTCTTTTTCTGATGTGTTGCCCTCTGCCTGGAATGTTCCATCCATTTCCAGTCTCCTGTCCTAATCTTTTTTGTGAATTCCTACTTATGCAGCAGGGACAGTTTAAAATGTCAGTTACTCTAGAGCTATCCTTAATGCCTCCTTATCATTATTCCCATAACACTTTGTGTAAACTATTTCTGCATCTAGGCATGTATCTGACATGGGGGTGCTTTTCAACAAATGATTGTTGACTTGGATTGAATCCATTTATTAGGACAGGTATCACTCCAGTGCATGACTCAGGCAAATAAACCATTAACCCAATGTGTTATTAAATATTTAGCTTAACAGTGTGATGAACTAAATGATCTCACATATTATTATTATGTAATTCAAACAAAGGAACAAAAATAAGACTTTTCAAGGGAAGAAGGGCTAGGTATGTGTTTAAGCTTTCATAAACTAATTAACTCAAAAATCCGGCACTATTGTATTTTAAGATGGTTCACATTGATTTAAACATTTAATTGTTGGTTAAGAAGTCAGTGACAAAGCAAACTCTAGAATTTTCATTCAGAATGATAGAGATTTCTCTAATAATCTGCAGTATATTTCTTTTATGTCATCCCTTGAAATTACATAGTTTAGATATGCCACAAGTAAACTCATCATTCAGAGATCTAATGATTGTGAAGGTCTCACATAAGACAACTTGGAACATTATTTTTCTCCCAATACCAGCGTTGGAAAGGTGATCTACTATAGCTAAATGATCCTTTTTAACGTCTGCTTTATGTAGAGATCATGAACACAACTCGTTTTATAGAGACCTGTGTAGCCAGCATGGCCCTGGCTCCCATGCTCCAGGGCGGAGCACTGGGTCTGTAAGAGAGAAGGATCCGTGTCTAGGGGCTGTGCTGGGAAACAGCTCGGTTTCCCCAGCCTGGCGTATATATAGTAGGTTAGCATTTAATAAGTGTTTATGCAGTGTTGCTCGATTAAAATGGCATTGATATGGTAGTCAGTAAAAATATTTGAAATAGTTAAGGTTTTAAAGTAAAAGATATTTTAATTTTTGAAGACACCTTGCAGTAGCTATTGGCAATGTGAAATTTTTCCTCTTTAAACCTCTCTTAGATATGACATGGTAGGCTTAGTTTTATTCTTTGTTTACGAGGAGTACCTTCAGAGAAGGCAGAGAGCTCTGAAAGGGGCCTCTTTTAAGAGTAAATGGAGAAATGAGAAAAAACATCAAGGACAAAGGAAAATTTCTAAGAAGGAGAGTAAAAATGGATTTACCCTGGCTTCAGAAGCTTCCCCAAAGGGAGGAGCAAGGAAACGGGGGCAGACTGTGCTGAAGGCATCCTTCATTCCCTCTGTTGCTTGTTTTGTCCCCTGATGCTGAGAGCCTCTCTGGGGGAGATTAACCTTCATGGTAAGTTTGCTGCTGTTGCTCTCATCCCCCCATGCTGGGCAAACTTAGACGTAGTTCCTACTTGTGTTTCAAAGTTCTCTGCCAAAGCATGTATGTCTCCAAGCTAACTGAGCTTATGCTTCATTTTTATTTTATTTTTTTTAATTGACAGACTGTTTCTACCACTAGCAAGAAAAAAGTTGAGATATCACCATAGAGGAATTGTCATTGAGATGGCATTTGTGATAAGATTTGACCTTTTGAAGAAATAGATCCCATTTCCCTTGGCCTCCTGTTCTACCCTGAGTGTTTAATTTGATCATTATCTGTTGTGATTGTGAGGGTAAAGCCACAAGGCCAGACTCCTACCCTGTAGGTGCAGCCATTTTACTGACGAGATGAGCTCTCCAGTCTGAAAGAAGTCTGGGCAGAATGGGCCCCAGGCAGGTCAGGTGAGAGGCTACTGCACTTGACTAATGCGCTTTCCAGGGGCCACTTCTAATAGTAATAAAGATGACACATAGTCACATAAAGGCAGGTCTGGAAACATATAAGATGGTCATTTGCTTCTCAGAAAAAGGTTTGGAATGGCATTCAGTATGTTTCTGCGTTATGCATGTTTATAGACACGGGCAGGAATTATAGACTTCATCGTTATAATGTGTTTTAAGTTCTATTGATGTTTATTTATATGGTTTGAATTTCATTTTTGGCTCATTCTGTATAAGAGGATGATTTTTTTCAGAACATTTAATAAATATTAGCGTCTGTATTACCTCAAAATATTCAATTATTAGTTACCTGATAATAAAAACACCAATAGCAATCTGAGTTTTATAAACTTTTAGTTTTTATCATGAAGATGGGCTTGATTTTATTTTTGAAAAATGATCATTTTTGAATGAAATAATGCCATTTGCAGCAACGTGGATGGACCTAGACATACTGAGTGAAGTTAAGTCAGACAGAGAAAGAGAAGTATCGTATGATATCATTTATATTCGGAATCTAAAAAAAAATGGATACAGATGAACTTATTTACAAAACAGAAACAGACTCACAGGCTTAGAGAATGAACTTATGGTTACAGGGCGGGTGGGGGGGCATGTGTGTGGGTGGGAGGGATAGTTAAGGAGTTGGGGATTGACATGTACACGCTGCCATATTTAAAATGGATAACCAACAAGGACCTACTGTATAGCACAGGGAACTCTGCTCAATATTCTGTAACAACCTAAATGGGAAAGAACTGGAAAAACAATAGATACATGTATATGTATAACTGAACCACTTTGCTGTACACCTGAAACTAACACAACATTGTTAATCAACTATACTCCAGTATAAAATAAAAAGTTAAAATCATTGTTTGCTCATAGATTGTTACTACTAGCCATGTATGCTGCTGTTCAACTTGTTTAATTCCTTCCTCAACCATAACAATTGTATGGTTTTTATATTTGAATTATTTTCCTCATAAATTGTGTTATCCTTGGCTAAAGGCTTTTCTCTTTAGTAAATGCTTTTGACTATCTGGCCTTTATAGCATCAGTTTCATTTTTAAATGCCTACGGAGATATGCTTGACTGCTTATAAATTTTCTAGTGTAGTTCTGTAAGAATTCTTCACTTTCCAAGGACCATATGTATCCATCTTGGTTCCCAACAGTTTGACTGCCAGAATAATTTAAAAGACATTTTTCCTTTGCAACTTAATTTAGAGTGGAGTGCATTTTGTCAGCAAAGGCAGTGCAGGAGGTGGCGTGGATCAAGCAGCACTGGACCTCGAGCAGCCTCAAAGGCAGGGTGGGGTGTCCAGAGAATGTTGCACTGGGAGTCTGGCTTTTTAAATTTCAGTTTATTTCATGCTTAGGCTACCCATCCAGTGTGGGTAGGCTGGGGAACTACTGCTCAGCACAGTCCTAGGCTGGTGGAGGAGCCACCCTCTCAAATGCCGATACCTGCCGGAATGGCAAGGCAGTGTGGCCCGTGTATGTGTATACAGCTTACTGGGTCCTAAGCATCTGCCGGGAAGTGAGCCTCCTGACTTCTGCTTGCATTTCACTGGCTGAAGCAAAGTGCCATACCCAATTCAGGGGGCAGGGAAATGCAGACCCACCAGGGCCTGGGAGAACGGGGAATGTTTACTGGGCAGCAGGATTAAAACCCCACTTTACAGAGGCGAACTTCCAACCAAAGCCAACTTTAGGAGAAAATTTTGATAGGCAACAGATCTTTGCTCAAGACATTTCCACGTTGTACAGAATGAGGATGATGGCTGGTGAAAAAGTCATTAGACAGGAAGCAGAGACGTGTCATGGGTTTGATGAAGGGTTAGAAAAATAGTTGTGGTGCACCAAGTAAACAGAATGCCAAAAGGGGCTAGTGTTAACAATCAACTTGCCAACATGACATTGCACATTTCGGGGAAAAAAGATGAATATGGAGTTGTTTCCAGAAAGATAGGGTTGTAGGCTTCTTCATAGCTGTTTGCTTCAAGAACTCTCAACATCCTTTACTCCTCATCCTACATGGCTTAATTCAAATATCAGTTATTTATTTGCATGTATTTTTCCCCACTGAAATATGAATTCCTCAGGGACAAGGGGCCATTTTTGTATACTGTGTTCCTAGCACATGGTTTACAGGCACTGCGAGATTATTGAATGAATGAATTAGAACCATCTGGCAACCGTCTCCCACGGTGCCAGGTACCTGCAATCCCTTTTGGCTGGCTCAGCATTTCACACACCTACACTGGGGTTGCCGCTGGTGGCAGTGGCTAGGGCAGGGTGGCATTTCTGAGCATTCTGGCCTCTGCTCTCTTCATCTTGGTGGGGCCAGTGCAAGTAGGAGGGGTAATAAAGTAGTAGTTGGAGAGCTGAAAAGTGAAAGGGAAAAAGTAAATTTGTACCTAATACATAGTTTTTGTTTTGTTTTTGTTTCCTACTTTTGAGTGTATCAAAATATATTAAAAGGAGGAAAACCTAAATTAATATGATCTAGTCATTTAAAGACTCTATAACTTGCAGTATTCTTGCTTCACATTCTTTTATTATTACAAAATTACTAAACATAATTAGACATGTAATTTAACTGTTAATCCTTGTGATATAGAACAGCATTTCTCCAACTTGAGTGCATCAGGGTCACCTGAAGGGCTTGCTAGTACCCAGATTGCAGAGCGCCAACTCCCAGAGTTTCTGGTCCAGTTAGTCTGGGCAGTGGCCTGAGAATATGTAGTTCCCAAGAGGTGCTGAGACTGCTGTTCTGGGGACCACAAGTTGATAAGCAATGATGTTGAGGAAAATGGAGTAAAAAAATGTATGCACTTGAGTCTCTGTGGTGCTACTTAACAAATGTTTGGCTTTGTGTAAGTTACTCAGCCCCTCTATTTCTGTTTCCTTCTTGTGGAAAATGAAGGTCATAATTGACCTCACAGAGGGTCAGATAAGATTGTATAACAGACCCTTTTTTTTTTTTTTAAAGTAAGGCTCTGTGAAAATACCACCTTAGAATGTCCTATATATTATGAACCATAGACATTTAATTTGCAGTCAAATGTATACAGGGCACACTGTGCAAGGCAGTAGAGTGTAGGACATAGAAAAAGAGAACAGCAAAAGTGTGAGCTATCCCAAATGCTAAATATGTGCAGTGGCTGTTAAGAATTCAGAGAAAGAGAGGTTGCAGTGGGCTGTTGCAGGTGACCTTTGCCCATAGTTTGCTGTGCAAAGACCATCATTTCACAGGAAAACACTGGGTGTTCTTTGCTGTAGAACTGTCTTATCGCAGAGGTAATGTCCTGAAACCTAGAAATCTGTAATGTTGGCATATTTTCAGTGAAGTTTATCCTTTCCAAGGACTCAATCTCAGGTTACCTACTTCTTAGAGTTTGGTGAAATTAAGAGTATAAAATTATTTGTTTTGCCAGCATTTAAAACTCACCTCAGTAAGATAGTTGTAAATATAAATATCAGAAAGATATATAATGTCATTTTCTTAGCCCGTTCAGGCTGCTGTAACAAAATACTGTGGACTGGGTGGCTTATAAACAACAGACATTTATTTCTCACAGTTCTGAGGCTGACAAGTCCAAGATCAAGGCAGTGGCAGATTCGGTGTCTGGTGAGGGACCCAGTTCTGGTTCATGGGTAGCCACCCTTTTGCCGCCGTGACCGCACATGATGGAGGGTACAAGGGAGTTCTCTGATGTCTCTTTTATAAGGGCGCTAAACCTCCACCCTTGTGACCTGTAACCTCCTAAAGCCCCCACCTCCTAATACTGTCACACTGAGGCTTAGATTGCAACGGGTGAATTTTGGGGGGATGCACACATTTAGTCTATAGCAGTCTACCGAAACTTTAGATTTAGCCAAATGGGGTGGGTGAGGAAAACCCCTGAAAATCTCAGTTTTAAAAATGTAGCTCATAATAGTTGATCAGCACTAGCATTTTTCTTTTATGATGTGTGACCTTGTCCATTCTTAGAGTTTTAGATATTTTTATTATGGTTTAACTCTAATTTTTAAAATTATACTTAATAGTAGGTTTAGAAATTAATATGGAATGCAGAATATTAACGTATTTACTTTAAGTGGTTTAATAGCCTGATATTTAAGTTTAAAGTGATAATTTATCATTAATTATATTGATTTGAATAGAAAATATGGACTAATTTTATAGGTCAGAGCAATTTATCTGGTAAATGAAAATTATTTTTGACAATAAAATTGAGATTTTAAAACTTATTTTGGGCAAAGACAGTATCTGAGCAGTAGATTGAGCTCTAGACAGTGAAGCGTAACTATATATGCTGGCTACCATTATGATTAATATGATTATATAAAAGCTTGACTGCAATTGTAATAGATTTTATTATGTATTTTTCAAACAGTGGATACCAAAAGGCCAGTTACTACCATATGGGTTCTGTTTAGATTCTTGGCATTAAAAGGGGGATCCTCATACCTGAAAAAGATTGGGAATCCCTGACCCAGTCCATGATACTATTCTGGCCCTTCATCTTGACTTGCTGTTTGGATCACCTTGTAACATATGTTTCTTACATATTTCTTAGCCTTTTGACTAGAACTATATCTTCTCTAAAGGAAGCAATGATGGAAAACCAAGAATATTAACTTAGGATGTGAGGATACTTCAATACTTTCTTAAGACTTCAGATACACCTCAGCCTCAGATGATGGCTTTTTGCTTCCCTCCTTTCCCTCTGCCTGGCTGTCTCCCCTCAGAACCTTTTCTGATCATGTCAACCCACATATTCTTGTTGAAGAACGTATTAGATAGTGTGACCAATTTTTCCCGCCGTCCTCTTTCCTTTTATTCTTTTAAAGACAACTTTTACTTCTAAAGTACCAATAGAAGAATAGATCCAAGAATTTGCCCCCCACATTCTTAAAACATTTCACTGTGGGGCAACTATAAACCATGTACAATGTACTATGAATTTCTCACAATTAAATCAGTATGAATTAACATTGAAATAGATCTGTAGAATAGATTAGAGGTCCAAGTATATATAAAGATCTGATATATGATAAAGCTGTAAAAATCAGTTCAGAAAATATGGTTTATTTAATAAATGTAATTGACACAACTGACCATACTTCCAGAAGAAAATAATTTTAGACATCCTTCTCTACTATGTGCAAAAATAAATTTCAGTTACATTATTATTCTAAACATTCCAGATATAGAAGTTGTAGAGGCAGGATTTGAACCCAGGTCTGTCTCATGCTTGTGTGCTACATCTTTAATATTGACAGATGTTGTCCTGTTATATTCCCTGAAGGAGAGACAGGGGAGAGAAATGTTTTCTGTTGCTCATCATTTGTTTTTATAAATAATGCTTATAAATTGTCTAAATTGATAAGTGGATCCATGATTATTTTCTTAGAACCATTTCCTAGGTGTGAAATAGTTCAGTCAAAGGATACTCAGATTTTTGAAGGCTTTTGAAATGAATTTCCAAATTGCTCTTCAGAAAGGCCATGCCAATTTAATGATTTGGCTCTTGTGTTGTATTCAATATCTTACTATTTTTCTATTCCTAGACCATCATTTGTTATAGAGATGTACTTTTCCCCCATCTTCTTTTTATATTGGCAAGTTTTTAATTAACTTAGGGCTTCCTGTGAAATCTGGAGTTAATATCCTTTTATCCTTTTTATCATCTATTGCAGAGTGACATATCAATAAGGTCAGGAAGAAAATATCACTTCTTTGACCCCAAATATCTTCTCTAGCATTAATCAGAGACGTCTGTTATGATTCAGTCACATAGAACAGCAGTAGTAGGGTTTACTTTGCATAGTGTCAATATATAAAGGGTGTGGTGGCCAGAAGTCCCTCCTCCTCACACTGTCCGTGAATTACAGCCCTGGTAGAGCTTGCTGCTACACGATTTCTGTCACTCTCCATTATCTATTCAGTGGAAGTGCAGTATATTTCCGAACTGTATAAAAACATGTGCTGTATTAAGACTTACTCCTATGTTTAGTTATCTTTCATGCATACACTTCTTTTTCATGGAATCTAGAATTTACAGAGTTAATTCTGAAGGCCATGAAGTGTGATTGCTATGAGTTCTGGTCTTCCTGTGTGGATGCATTCTCTTTGTGGAAGCCACCACAGGGTTGATACAGTATTATTTATTTTTCTTCCATATACTTTTTGTACTTTTTGTACGAAGTAAGGGCATCTCACCAATTATTTGATGACATAAGAATTCCTTGTGTGTTGCCATTTTACTTAAAAATTTTAAATAATATATTGTGCTAAATATTATCCCTTGTGCTGAAGGAAAATAAAGTTCTTTTCAGAGCAGGGAGTTTTATGTCTTACAGTATTCAGTGTGAAATAGGATGGAGATGTGTCATGAATCACAGTGCATACCAGGCTGAATTTAGAGCGTTTGTGTCCTATGATCTGTTACCGGGTCTCCATGCAAGTAGGAGGGGGTTTTGGTTTTGGTTTTACTTTTTAGCACAGACTTAGACGGTTATACTATAAATAAGGTGAAAATTATAGGAATTGTTTAAATTGACCCTACAGAGTAACACTGACATCCTTCTGTAAATTGCTTTACTAACGCACATAAAGGCACTTCTCTTTACTCTTGCCCTTCTTTTTACTGCAGATCATTTAATATGTAAGCGGAGATCTGAGTCATGACTCATTTTTCTTTGCATAGTCCGGTTCTTTCCTCAAGCCAAATTTAGCCAGAAAGGAAAAAAATCTTATTTTGGTGCATGCAACACTGAAATAAAACAATGCAGCTTCATTTACAGTCTCCTTAAATCTGCATCTAAAAACATATATTTAGATATATGAAGTATATATGTTTATTAAACATCAGCACAATGATATTGATATTTGTAAAGTCAAGGTGAATTTTTAGCATACATTCATATGTATATATCTCAATATATTTATGTATTTTATTTATCTCAACATATATGTATATCTTAGTATATCTGCATATATATTGAGATAACACAAATAACATGATTTATCAAGGGGGTTACAAATTTTAGGTATCTTGTGATGTTTAAATAAACTCACAGTATTTCAGTGCCTGGAATTTTTTTAACCTTTACATTTTAGTGATTTGCACTTTCTTCTCTTTTCTCAAGTACTCTTCAGATGAATTAATACACTCAAAATCAAAGTATTATGGCAAAGTGAAAATGATGGGTATTGCACACATTACGAGGGATTAGATCAGAGTAGTCCTGACGACCACTTAAAGCATCTCATCTCCCCTCTACCTTTAAGACCTCCCCTTAGTTATTATTGGATACTTATCATTATTCCTTCTCTGGTTTTATTGGAATAGTATAAATTGGAATACGTCTTTGCCTATCATATATTAGTTTGGTTTTTCTCCATCCTTATCACTTGATGCATGACTCCTAAAAGTGGACTTTTAGGACATGTAGAAAACAAGTCAGGAATTTTCTTGTGCTGATTATATCCACTTGACAGATGTACTCTGAAACTTTCTTGTAGTCATTAAAATATGAAGTAAAATTTGAAACGCTTTGTGTGATATATTAGTGCTGTGACAAAAATATAGTTTAAGAAGGAAAATATTTCTCATAAGAACTCTCATCATATTCCTTCTATCTTCATGTTTTGGTATTTCTAGGAAATGTTTTCCTCTATTAAAGATAAGTACTTATAATTTTTTTGCAGTACTGCTCTGGAGCCTAGTTGAAATGCACATATTAGCTTATTTTAAACCTTCCTTTATCATTTGTGATTGTTAAAAGAAGTAAAGGTTAAAATGTGTAAGTGTTGGGTAAACTCAACCAGCTTTTGATACTATTTTTTAGCAGGATAGCAGGATAGAACAACCTATTTAAGGGCCTCACTTTTAAATCATGCACACTAAATTTTCTTTTTTTTATTTGTTTACAAATCTTTTTCCTTTTTATTCTTTTGCATTTTATTAATGTTTATTGTAATGGTAGTTTGCCAGGAGTAGATGTTTTTAGGGGGTACAACCCTGTCAAAAAAAAAAACCACATCTGTGTTTATAATGCAATATTTATGAACATAGGTCATATTACTTTAATATATCAGTACCTGATGGGTATGTGAATTATTTAAAATGAGCATCTGTGTACTATTTTATGGTATTTGAAATAAAATGAATTTTAAATGTTCCTATGTAATAAGATCTGCCAAGATTATTCCGGTAAAAGTTTTCAAATCCATATGGGGAGTCAGCCGCAGTGTTTCTCCCTCACTTTGTAGCAAGTGTAAAGTTGGACTCAACCTTCAGTGATGTTTTCCTGCTTTAAAATGGGCTAATTACGTATATATTTATACACTATTATGTTAATAATTTTTGAGTCAGTTAAACTTCAAGCTTGCTTTGCCTGCCTTTTCAGTCTTTTTTTTTCCCTGGAATTAAAGCTATCCAAAAATAAAAACAGAAATATCAGTTTAGCTGATCTCACTTTGCCCCTGAATTTAGTAGTTTTATATAACAGACAACCTTAAAGGTTTTCTTAAAGAAAATTTTTCTCAAGGGAATTATTTAGACCTAGAAATGCTGATTCATGTTATCAATCTTTAAAAAACTCTTACTGTGATTGAGAGCATTAAGTGCTGGTTTCACTGAGGTTTCAGTTTGGCACAGCTCCTAAATGGACCCTCTGGTTACTGAAGTCATGGTCCCAAGCCCTCAGCTGATGTCTGTTGAAGGAACGCTCACTGAGCAACTCCATCCTCCAGAGCCTGCTAGCTTTTTACCTACCTATGCTCCCCATACATCAAGGCTGACGTAGTCCGAAAGGAAGGCAGAATTTGCACCTATGTTAGTTTGTGGTACCTATTTTTACTTTGGAAGAAATGATTTTCATTTGGGTGGATCACACTGTAGAGAGCTCCTTGCAGTGAAGTGGATGCCGAGCAATGTTTCTGAGCTGGACTAGCCACAGAGAAGGATCTTACCTTACTCATGGCTGTGAATCATGTTAAGCCATTTATCTTAGCTGTCATGCAGTTTGCTAATTAAGTCATTCTAGGGGTTAAGGGAAGTGAAAGACTTTGAAATAATCATCACATTCTCAGAACAAAGCAGCAGCAGTTAGTGCTCTTGCCCAATCATTTTATTCTGATGTCTCATAAACCCAGAAATGAAAGATAAGTTTGGATCTTATTGTTGTATTCATCATCTTCCTCACTTTATCTGAAGAATGTGCAGAAGATATTTAAATAAGAAGTGATAAAGTATAGATTTAGGTTAGTTATTTTAAAATTTTTATCATCAAATGAAAACCTATTAATTGTAGAACACTTAGAAAATACAGAGAAATATAAAAGAAGGAAATTTAAAAATACCCATGATCCTACCATCTACAGGTATAATTATTTAATGGATTTCATTCTGGCCCTTTCTATTCATATCTTTTCACAAAGTTTAATTATTGCTTTATATTTTGTGACATTTTCTGAATGCTTATTTCATAGAAGGCGGTGAGCTGAGAGCTTTATGTGTGTTATTAATGTTCACCACAGACTATGAGACAGTTAGTTTTTAGGAATGAATCTGAGACTTAGAGAGATTTTACTCAATGTCAAAAAATTAGAAATTTGAGATTCCCTGTCTGTACAAGATGGCGTAGATCTGTTTCTCCCTCCTCCTCCCCACTGAGTACAACTATAAACCTTAGAACTAGTGCACGAGGCCAAAAAGGAGAGCTCTGAAAGGTGGTAAGAAGCAGGCCAGCTGGTTTGGGACCTCTGGAACAGAGGAACTGTGTACTGGTAGGACCTATTATTCATACATTCCCCAGCCAACACAAGAGCCGGCGAGGCCTGGCATCTTCTGACTCCCCACACTAGCAACATAAGCAGCTCCAGTAGGCCCTTTCCTTCTCTGGATCAAACAGGAGCAAGCCTGGCATCAACAGCAAGTGGGATCAGTAGAAGCCCCTCCAACAATTATTGGCCAGGGTATGCACTCTCCTTCCCTGACGGGGCTGAGAGGTACCTGAGCATTTAGTAGTTCCTGCTACAGGGGTCCTGCCACAACAAATGGCCCAGCCAAGTAGCTCCTTTGTCACTATGGGTCTGATACTACCCTCCCCTGTCCAGAGACAGAAGGTTGCCAGGACACAGGTAAGGGGGATTCTGCCACAGTAAGTGCTAGGCCTGGGAAGCCTCTTCCAGCCTGTAGGCATTCTCCCTCTTCCACTGAGAAACAGCAGGCAGCCATACTTGGGGAAACCCCTTCCATCCTCTCAGCACCACTGGGAGCTTCACTGGCACCAGATAAATGAAGCAGACCAAAAGAACACTGCAAAGCCTCTGATAATTAGACTGTCATTGAAGCCACAGCCCATAAAGATAGACCATGACCTGTATGCTGAACCTAGACAGGGTGACTGCCTAGAGAGAAGATCAGTAAGGGTATAGAAAGGCCGGACAACACAATCAGCCAATGACCTGATTGGCATTTCTAGAACATGCCACCCAACAGTGACAGAATGCAGACTTCTCAAGAGTTCACAGGACATTTGCCAGGATGGGAGACATCCCATGTCTTGGAGCAGACCTCAGCACATTTAAAACAATTGAACTCATGCAGAGTGTGTTCTCTGACCACAGTGGAGTAAAACAAGGACTCAATAGCAGAAAGACAACAGGAAGACCTCCAGGCAGGTGAAAATGAGACAGCACACTTCTAAGCAATATGTGGATCAAAGACATCTTAGAGGAAATAATAATATGTAGAATTGAATGGAAATGAAAACAAACATATCAAACTACGTAGGATGCAGCTAATGCAGTTCTGAGAGGGAAATGTATAGCACTAAATTTTACATCAAAAATGAAGAAGGGTCTCAAATCAGTAACCTAAGTTCCTACCTCAAGATATTAGAAAAAGAAGAGGAAAAAACCCCCAAAAGCCAGCAGAAAGAAGGAACATTAAAGAGCAGAAGTCAATGAAATTGAAAATAGGAAAATAATAGAGAAAATCAGTAAAGCAAGAAGGTGGTTCTTTGTTAAAAAAAAAAAAAAGAATAAAATTGATAAACCATTAGCACGACTGAGAAAGAAAAAACTACACAAATCACTAATATCAGAAATGAAATGGGATAACACTACAGATCCTGAAGCCATTAAAAGATGTAAAGGACAACTTTATGCTCATACAGTTGCCAACTGAGAAGAAATGGACCAATTTGTCAAAAACTACAAACTACCAAAACTCAATCAAGATGAAGTAGATAATTTGAAGAGTTTTATAACCATTAAGGAAATGTGATGCAGGGTAGTGGTTGTGGTTACAAAAGGACAACACCAGGGATCTGTGTGGTGATGGAAATATTCAGTATATTGGCTGTAGTGATGGACACATGAACCTACACATGTGCTGAAATTGTAGAATTACACACACACACACACACAAGATCAGGTTAAATGGGAAATCTGAGAAAGAGCGGTGCATTATATCCATGTCAAATCCTGGTCCCAATATTCTATAGTTTTGGAAAATATTACTGTTGCAGAAAACTGAATGAAAGGTACTAAAAATCTCTGTAATTTCTTACAAATGTGTGTGAATGTATAATTATCTCAATATAATTTTCAATTGAAAGAAAAGCTAAGAACTTGTTACTTTGAGTTGACCCCTGGCAGTGTAATTCCAGAACGTGTGTTCCCAGTGACACATTTACACTGCCATGTGATTTGAGACATTGCATTACTAGAAGTTTTATGCAATCACATGGATTCATACTATGTGTCAATTTAAAAACGTGTGTGTATATGTATAGATGTATATATGTATTTGCATATATATCTTTATCTTTACTAGCAATGGTTAATACTAGATAATGTAGTTTTTTTTTTTTTCTATCACATAGTTTGAAAATTCCATTCAGTATTGGCAGCTGTGATCACCAAAGACTCTTTAAGTTCTAAGTGGCATAAATTTGACATGACCTGTTAGGCAGAACCAATTGAAATTGCCAATATGGTTGTCAAATTAGACAATTTTGATTTACAGAAATGGCAGTTTCATATGGTTCAAAGAAATTGCTGGAGCACAGGGGATTTCTTGGAAGGATCTTTTAGTAGGTAATAGGATCACAAGAACTGTGGAGGGGATGAGAGAGCTCTGGGGGTCTCTGAGACTGGGACCTGGGACACAGTCTCTTTCCCCATTTCTTATCTTTTCTTCTTAGATATTGGGTTCTACTGCAGATGAGCCTTCTCTGTACCGCCTGCAGTGGGATCCTTGGTAGCCTCTAGGGTCTTATCCTAGCAGTCCTTCAGTCAGAAGGAAAGGGAACCTCCCTCTTCGAGGATTTCTTTGAAAAGATCCCAGGGAAGATTGAGATTAGCCTGGTTTGGGTCACATTCCCAACCTTCTCCAATCACTGGGGAAGGGGCAGTGATTGGCGAAGCAGCATGGGCAGCGTGGACCAGGAGATAGAGATTGTCTCTGTATGAAGGGGGTGGGAAAGGGGAGGGCACTTGAGGGGCAGCCCAGACATGACCACTGGGAACCAGGAGCTGCTGCGGTCCATGGCGGTAGTTATCAGGGCAGGATATCTAAATGATAGTAAAATCGTGACTGTAAAAATAAGTTTAAAAATATGCTTAATTGTAATAGCTTTTGGGTTCAGTAGACATTTCCCCTTCTGTTAATGACAAACCAATCTATATTAGGGATTATCAAATATATATATATATATTTTTTTCTTTTATTTTGCGGTACGCGGGCCTCTCACTGTTGTGGCCTCTCCCGTTGCGGAGCACAGGCTCCGGACGCGCAGGCTCAGCGGCCATGGCTCACGAGCCCAGCCGCTGTGCGGCACGTGGGATCTTCCCGGACTGGGGCACGAACCCGTGTCCCCTGCATCGGCAGGCAGACTCTTCCCTGGTGGCGCAGTGGTTGAGAGTCCGCCTGCCGATGCAGGGGACACGGGTTCGTGCCCCGGTCCGGGAAGATCCCACGTGCCGCACAGCGGCTGGGCTCGTGAGCCATGGCCGCTGAGCCTGCGCGTCCGGAGCCTGTGCTCCGCAACGGGAGAGGCCACAACAGTGAGAGGCCCGCGTACCGCAAAATAAAAGAAAAAATATATATATATATATTTTAAAGTAGCATTTAAACAAGGAATATTGGTATGTTTTTAATATGCATTTTTATTAGGCAAATGTATATTCCACTCTAAATTCATATAATCACTTCTTCCTACTGTACTTGAAGTCACATATCTAAGGTTGTTTGAAAGCAGGCTTTTGCCTAATGGGTATGAGAAGCAACAGCTGAATGTTTTAAATTTTCCTGTTACATACAGGATGTATGTTTTTGAAAACTTAAGAATGAAAATAGAAAGCATGCCCTCTCCAACTGAAGGTGTTTTCCTTGAAGCTTTCAGTCTGTAATTGAGATGCTGAACCTAACTATGATATATAAATAGTTATTTTTAGTAATATTACAAGAGTCAAATGTGTACTTGGAAACAAAACCCCAAACAGTACAGAATAATGACTCTTGCAAGGATAATTTACTATTATGAAGTCTGACTTTATAACTCATCAGCACAGGAAGCATCAATTTGAACAATGCTGTTGTCTCCTTTGTAAAATGGTAGTGGACAGTCTTCTTGTCCACTCTGTTACCCAGTATGGCTTACATGAAGACCCATGTGAACCCCGCTTCAGTCCATTTCCAGGAAAAATATTTTCTCTGCCAGTGAATTTTTGTGTGTCTTTTGCCAGAAAACGAAAAGATACATGCTTTAAGTTTTTCTTTAGTGCCAGGACACTTAGGGGGCCAATTTAGTGCCCAGATGTAGTAATCGGCATCCTCAGATGTAAGCCATTCATTTGTACTCCATTCTGATTCATTCCTAGGTGTCTTGCAATAGCTTTTACTTTATCTGTCTGAAGCTCTGTTTTAAAAGAAGTGTCGATTCAGTTTACCTGCATATCTGTTTACAATTTCTAAACTATTTTCACAATCATAAATATTTGAACCTCCAAAATAACCCTGCATAGTTTAAATAGAGATGACACTGTGTTTTCCTTTAAAAACTCACCAAAACAAAAACAAGCACAGATGAACTTAGTATCAACATAGACTATAGACTTCACAAGGGCAGGGACTCTCGCCTTCGCTGCTGTATCCCTAGTTCCCAGTATAGAGCTTGACACTCAATAAATGTTTCAAGATGATTGATGTTGAATAAACTTAAAAACGACTGAGCTCCTCAGAACTTGAAAGAACACAGAAAAACCTGTATTGGCAGAAGAGAGAAATGCACAGCCCCAGGAGACCAGAACATAGCTCAAAACAACCTGTCACAAGTACATTTCTTTGAAGTCTGGTGTTTTATCTTAAAAACTCATACACATTTAAAATTCTACTTTATATTTGGAATGTTTGCTCTATTGCAAAAATTATTTTAAATGTTATCTATCATAAAATAATATCATGCTTCTGGAAAATGCACTGTGTGTGTCCGAATACCCCTAATACATCTCTGTTGCTTTTGAGAAATACAGATGTCCAATTAATTACATTCTGTTTGAGCACTATCTGTATGCAGATGACATTCAAATGCATGTCTTTTGTCTTTACCCTCAGTTCATCTTAGTTAATGGCAACTGTCTTTCCAGTTCATTGGACAAAAAAATTGTTGAGTCATCCATGACTTGCTTCTGTCTCTCACCATCTACATCCAGTCTATTTGGAATTACTTTTATCTCTGCCTTGAGACTATATTCTGAATTAGATCACTTGTAACCACCCCTACTACTACCGTCATCTGACACCATTATCTCTTAAATTAATTGAACAAGGAATCCATTAGACTGAAGTGACTCTAATGCTGGTGGCCTTTGTAAGCAAACCAAAACCTAAGCTTGTAAATGCCTCAAGGTTACAAAATCAAAACACTAAGGACAGCTGATCACAAACAACCAGCTTGGCTTTACTGTAGCCAATCAAATGATTTCCTTTGCTTCCGCACTTTCTCTATATAAGTTTTTACCCTGGCTCCTTTGGGGTGGCGTGCTTCTAACCACTTCCTGTTTGGGCTGCCTGATTCAAATTGATTTTTGCTCAAATAAACTCTTAACATTTTAAATATTGTCTCAGTTTGTCTTAGCATCTCTCACCTGGGTTTGTGCAGGAGCCTTGTAACTGGTCTTACCATGTCTACCCCCCAGCGCCCCGCCCGCCTTTCTGCCCAGTGTCCATATGGGAACCACGTGACCCTATAAACACACAGGTCAGGTCATGGCCACACTTGACACAGCACTCTCCGGTGGCCGCCCCCTGTCTGGAGTGACCCTGCACACCCCTCTGTAACCTACGTCCTGCAGCCTCCCATCCTCCTGGCTCTCTGCCTAAGCCAGTCTGGCCTCCTTGCTGTTCCTCCAGCATGCCTGAGTTGGTGCTTCTTCAAGGCTTTGCAGTTGCTTTCCCTCTGCCGGACCAGCTCTCCCCCAGATATCCAGATGGCTGGCTCCTACTCTTCAGTTAGCTCTATACTCAAAAGTCACATTTGCAGTGAGGTCATCCCATCCATCCTATCTAAAATTTCACACCTACCACCAAGCATATCCCCCCTTCCCACTTTATTTTTTTATACTTATCATATCAGCATACTATATATATTTTACACGTTGAAGGTACTTATTATCTCCTCTTCCCTCTGCTTCCCTCCCCTGCAAAATACAGTCCTGGACTGTAAACTTGGTGAGGGTAGGATAAGATGGTACCTGCTACATAGAACAGGCATGCCAGGAAATCTTCATTTAATCCTGATCTGTCTCCAGAGTTAGCAGAATGCCCCCTTTTAACTCTCTCTCACTCATTTCTTGAGTCAGATCCCTAACACTCACCCTCAAAGTCTAAAGCCTACATCATGTCTTTAGGATATTAGGCCAGCTTTGTGTCAGAAATACTTCCGAGCCAGCTGTCTAATTGTGCTTGCTGCTTTCTTCAGGCATCAGGGACAGAGCTTCTAGTGGAGAAAAGAAAGATGCTGTCTCCTTTCTGGTCACTTCTTTATTCCCACATGCATATCCCAGTGCGGTTCTATATGTTAGAAACAGTAAGCGCAGTTGTGGAAGTTGGAAGTCCCCGAGAGGATAAACATTCTCCTGATGACTTGTTTCCTAAAGAGACTTGCTCATCAGGATGTGTATGTGTTTTCCTAAATGGTAGTTATTGGTCAGACATAATGTCCAGCACATAGTAAGTGCTCAGTAAATCATTTATAAATCAAGATAGGGCCCCTAAATGTGAATTTGATGATTTTAGTTTGTCCCTATACAGCTTACACGTGGTCTTCACATATTTACATTCTGAAGCTCCAGGAGATATTATCAGAGGCCAGGCTACAAAGAGCATGTTTCCTTCCAGAATGCACTGTTTCTAACAAGCAAACTAAACAGGTTTTTCTGAATATGGATATAAATAAGATTCATTGTAGGGCTGGCCTTGCACAGGGAACTTATTTTTATAAGGAACCTGTAAGTTATGAATATTTCTCTTTTCAAAGTTTTCTTCTTAAATTCACATTTGCTTTCATTTTCTTGTTAAAATGGATTGAGAAAGATTAATTTTAACAAAAAATGCTAGTGGGGGGAAATACAGAGAAAATATGCAGTCATAATAAATATTTTAGGTCTCTGTCTTTTACCAACCCACGGCTACATTTACGTAGTTGATCTAGGACAGAATGCAATGCCATATCTCTACAATATGCTGCCTCAGAGCCAGCGTTCACCTGGGGAATATAATTTTATGTTTGGGAAACTGCATAGTGCCCGAGTGAAAAATGATTCCAAGTGCGAGGCAGATCCTATCGCCCAGGATTTCAGACCATCGTGTAAAGTTTCCAAAAATAACTTGCCATTATCAGCTTTGACCGTTACCTTTAAAATAACATTTTTTCTTTGTTCAAGTAAAATACGCTTATCGTAGAAAATACTTTGGCATAATCTTCTTTAGGTTTGACATCCAAGAAGCGGTGTATGGGCTTTTAGTGCCAGCCAAAGGGTAAACTAGCATAGACTACCGACTTCCTCTTCCCACGGTAACTTCTGAGAAAGCACAGAAACTCAGGGAAATCCCGGTGCTGAGAACTAACTAACAACAGAACATGAGGACCCCCTCGCGGAGACCGAAGGCTGCTTGAACTTTTGTGTAGCTGGGTAGCCTGTGACTGCAGCCTGTGCGGGAGGCAGCCGGAGGTGTCATGGAGGAAAGCTTTCTTAGCTATTCTTTCTAACTGTGGTAAAATATACATAACATAACATTTTAACTGTTTTTCAGTGTATGGTTCAGTGGCATTAAGTACATTCATGGTAAGTTTTGCTTTCACCTTTCCCACTGCCTTGAATTATATTTTCAGCCAAATTGTCATGCAAATATGAGGGCATAATAAGTACCTTCAGCTGTACAAGGCCTTATAAAACTTTCCATATGAAGGCCCACATTGAAATATTTTGGGAGAAGTATCTAAATATGTGGGGTAACAAACACATGAGCAGCTCCAAGAGATAAGGGAAGTGAGGAGGAATCAGATGCCCTGGGAGAGTTTATTGAAGCTGTAAATGACAAAAAATAATATAATTTAATAGTGAGTTGGATATGCTTTGTTCAAGGAAGGACAGTCCTTGGACTCAGGGAGTACAGTGCCTCACAAGCAGGGGAGCATCGTTCCTGAGGGGTACAGGGTAAGAACAAGGTTTTATGGAGTGTTAGAAGCAGCAAAACAGAAACAGGACAGTGGCTAGGGAGCTGGAGAGTTCCTGGTAAGGCTAGCAGGCCCTGTTTTCTAGGGTCAGGTGAACTATAGCCAAACTGAGTTGGAGGATTGTGCTTGGTGTGTTAGGTTCCTTGACAGGTGTTTCCTGTAAGTGCAGGCTGATTTACGTTTTGATTTGTGATGTGGGCTGGACCAAAGTGAAGGACCAAAATAAAAAGAGAGAGAAACAGGCAGAATAACCCAGGACTAAAATTCTAGACATTATCTGCATTATTTGGTTGAGAGGAAACCAAAGGGACTTGACAATAGGGTTAGATAAACATAAGAATGGATCTTAAAAGCAGCCACTGTGCATACAGAAAACAGAAGATGCAGCTTTTAAACCAGCAGAAGAAAACTTGATTTTCCTAATCAGAAATAGGAAAGGGAGGTGGGGTGGGGGAAGAAGACAAAAAGAAAGTACATTAAGTGGGAAATGTGAAAAAGTGACCAGAGTCTAATATAACATTAATCACAATATATGTTACTGGCTTATTCATTATAAAGAGAAATCCTTAGACTGAATAGAAAAACAAGATGCAAAAATGAGTTATCTACAAGAAACATACTTCAAAAAAAAAGGCAGAGAAAGGTTGAAAATGAAAGGATAGAAAAGAGGTATACTACACAAATACGATCCAAGAGAAAGTAGCGGTAACTTAAAATAAATATAAGGGAGAAAGGAATGTTATATACTGGTAAAAGGAGCATTGGAACGTCAAGACTACAAGAAGGTATAATCATCAAAAACATAGGTATCTAACAATACAGTCTGAAAATATA
Source organism: Hyperoodon ampullatus (assembly GCF_949752795.1). Lineage (NCBI taxonomy): Eukaryota > Metazoa > Chordata > Mammalia > Artiodactyla > Ziphiidae > Hyperoodon > Hyperoodon ampullatus. The sequence goes on from NC_136927.1 coordinate 2,872,045, forward strand.
CCAAGCAGAAATTGACAACTGCTGAGAGAGAGAGAGAAAATCAACAATTGTATTTGAAGATTTTTAACACACTGCTGTCAGAAACTTAAATCCTGAAGTTAAAAAATAAGCAGACATGGAGAAGTCCTGAACAACACAATTAATAGGCTTGAGCTATTAGAAATATGCCTAAAACTGTATACCTAACAGAGAAATGTGATTTTTTGGGGGGGAGGGGCTCATGTGGAATGGGTATATATTATGCTATAAAGGAAGCTCGATAATTTCCAAGAATGGAAGTGATACAAATTAGGTTCCCTGAATATGTGCAATGTAATAAGAAATTACTCACAAAATGATAGCCCTCCCCCCAATAAAAAATCCCTTATGATTACAAATTAAATAGCATATTTCTAAATAACCCTTGGGTTAAAAAAGAAATAAAAATGAAATTACGGTATATTAGAATTGAAAGGTAGTGAAAACATTAAATGTCAGAATTGTGGGCTATAGTTCAAGCCGTGCTTAAAGGGATTTTATAGTCTTAAATACCTTTATCAATAAACAAGAATGGTTAAAAAATAAGTGAGCCAGGGGCTCCCCTGGTGGCGCAGTGGTTGAGAGTCCGCCTGCCGATGCAGGGGACACGGGTTCGTACCCCGGTCCGGGAGGATCCCACATGCCGCGGAGCGGCTGGGCCCGTGAGCCATGGCCGCTGGGCCTGCGCATCCAGAGCCTGGGCTCCGCAACGGGAGAGGCCACAGCAGTGAGAGGCCCACGTATAGCAAAAAAAAAAAAAAAAAAAAAAAAAAAAAAAGTGAGCCAAGCATTCAACTCAAAAGTTGGTATATAAAAAAAAAAAAAAAACAAAGTTCAGGGAAACTAGAAGGAAGGAAATAAAGTACCGAAGGCAATAAAATACAGAACAATGATAATAATAAATGATAGAGAAGGTTAAGAAAATCCAAAAATGGATCTTTGAAAGATGGACCTCTAAGAGACTAAACATGAAGAAAATAAAATGCAAACAGGAGATAGGCTATAGACCAAAGACATTTTCAGATGAAAAAAGTATTGGAACAAATATATGCTAATAAATTTGGAGGGGGGAAATTAAATTAAATTAATAAATTTTCAGAAAAAATATTAAAGGTCAAAGTTGTCATGAGAAGAAATAGAGAACATGGTTTGACCAATGTATGGTTAAACCAGGCAAGGAAATAGTCGTCAAAGGCCTCTTCTCCCAAAATCTCTAGGGGAAATTTTATAGGTGATTTCTGTTAAACTTTTAAGAAACAGTCCATTTTTCTCAGTTGTCCCAGAAGTAGAAGGTAAAGAAAAAAATGCTCAGCTCATTTTATGAAGCTACTGTAATCATTATCAGAAAATCTATGAATGTAATACTGCACATTTAAAAGAATGGAGGAAAATAATATTAGTGCAGCAAAAACATTTGATAAATTTCAACACCTATTTATGATTTTAAAAACACACATGCACGTAACAAATTAGTAACGAAAGGGAACTTCTTTAAGGTTACATACCAAAAACTATATCAAAGATTGCACTTAATGGAGAAATATTAGATACGTTCCCTCTGATACTGGGAACAGGACAAGTATACTGCGGTAAGTTACAGTTTAGTGTAGGAAATAATGTGTCCTTCCAGGTTGTCAAGTGGAAGGAGAGGTAGTATTCTGGGTCAGATACTTAAAAAGTTGCTGGAAGCACTCGGAGGAGCAGGTTTGGGGGAAGGAGTTCAAGATCACATCACTGCATTTACACTCAAAGGACAGAGGACAGGAAGGTGCTGCTGCTACCACTGCTGCCACTGTCATTACATTTGCTCTTGTGCGAGTGTGGGGAATGGGTTGAGGAGGGAATCTGTACATAAATCAACCCATACATATAAACGGTGGTTATATGATACTCCCTTCATGAATGTGGTACAGTTTGTGAAAGCTGCCCCTTATTGTTAGGTATTTAGATTGTCTTAGGGTTTTAAAAAAGCAGTGTAATGAACATCGTTGCAAATATTCATTTGGTCACATTTGAGGTTATCTACTTAGAAAGAACAGTGCTCTGGCATTTACTAACTGTAACCTCAGCCAAGATATTTCTCCCCTTTGCCTTACTTTCTTCATGGGTTATTGTGAGACCTGTAACAGGATTAGAAGAGTGTCTGACACATAATAAATGCTTGGTAAATGGTAGCTTATTACCATGGCGTTATTCCTAGAAGCAGAAGCACTGGGTTAATTGGTGTTAACTTTTTTTTTAAGACTCATCATTCATTTGTTCATTCAATAAATATTTATTAAGTGCCCATAATATGTCTTGGTACTTAGACAAAAGTGGAACTAAATTACCACAGTAACAACAAAAATAAATAAATAAAACATAGCCTATATTACATGGTAATAAGTGTCACAGATGACGATAAAGCTGTGGTTAGTTTTCATGGTACTCTGATTCAAGTGTGCTCAGCACTTGGGTCATCTACTCATCACTTCGTCCTTCATTTTGTCATTCCACAAGTGTCAGCAAGAGATGGTAACCCCCTGAGGTTTTCCTCTTATTCATCATTGTTTCCTAGTCAAGGTGGGGGTTAAAATGCTTGGCCACCTGCCACCTGTATCACATCCTCCATGGTTCTCAAGAGGGTAAGAGATTTGCTGTTTGAACCAGTGTCATAAATGGCAGCATATGGGCCATTTATTTACTATGTTAATCTTTGTTAGTCAGTGACTTTAGACAGCTCTGATAGACCATTCCTAATTTCTGGCTTCTTTCCAGAAGGAAGTGCATTCCTTCGTGGTGCTTCCATAACTCTTTGTACCTCTGTTAAAGCGATAATCACCATTCTTCTTTGTATGTAGTGCACATATTTTTTTCCCTCCCTAGATTTCGGATTCTCCTGGTTGGGGACTATGGGTGGCTCATCACTGAATCCCTCAAGTGGTTAACATTCAAGGAGTTTTTGTTGAATTGAATCTTGACCTTCCCCCTTGGTATCCTTTGGACTTCTTTCTGGTAAATATTCAGCCTGTTCCCCAAGGTTATTCATTGCCACATTCCAAAGGACCTCAGAAATGATTTGCACCGACAGTTTATGATAAAGAGCAGACCCTTGGCATGATTTATGACTTTATGATTTATGACTCCACCTCTGGTGACATATAGATGTGGCCTTTGGCAGGCTCCCTGATATGAAATGATTTTTTCCTAAATTAACCTCATCTTGGAGTATCTTTGATGCGTACTGTTGGTCACCAGGTCCCTTCAAACACCATATTCCAACAGGTTTTGCTCCTACATAGGAGCATATATCCATTTTATGCTGTTAATAAAATAGAAAATATTTTCCCAAAGAAATTATAGACAGGGCTTCCCTGGTGGCACAGTGGTTAAGAATCCGCCTGCCAATGCAGGGGACATGGGTTAGAGCCCTGGTGCGGGAAGAACCCACATGCCGCAGAGCAACTAAGCCCGTGCGCCACAACTACTGAGCCTGCACTCTAGAGCCTGCGAGCCACAACTACTGAGCCCACGTGCCACAACTACTGAAACCCATGCGCCTAGAGCCTGTGCTCCGCAGCAAGAGAGGCCGCAACAGTGAGAGGCCGGTGCACTGCTATGAAGAGTGGCTCCCGCTCGCCGCAACTGTAGAAAGCTCTCGCACAGAAACAACCCAACACAGCCAAAAATAATAAATAAATAAATTTATAAAAAAAGAAAAAGAAATTATAGACAAATTGATTTATTATCTTTTTTCACTATACAAACATTTAGTTTAACTTCTCTAATTTATTACTGAATATTTTAGCATGGCATAGTTTTTTCTAGTACACATTACTGTTGGCAGTTCTTTAGACCTTAATTTTCTTACTGGAAAAATTAATTTTTTTTTTTTTTTGCGGTACACGGGCCTCTCACTGTTGTGGCCTCTCTCGTTGCGGAGCACAGGCTCCGGACGCGCAGGCTCAGCGGCCATGGCTCACAGGCCCAGCCACTCCGCGGCATATGGAATCTTCCCGGACCGGGGCACGAACCCGTGTCCCCTGCATCGGCAGGCGGACTCTCAACCACTGCGCCACCAGGGAAGCCCTAATGTTTGTATTTTTTATACTTATTTACTCATTTAAAATTTATATCTTGCTTAGTTCTAAAATGCATTTAAAGTTGGTGAAAAGGATACAGAGAGTACAAAAACAAATGTATCAGAAGTGAAGAAAAACAAGGAAAAAGAAAAGTAGACCCTCAAACTAGAGCCAGATGTGAGGCTGATAGAAGCGCGCAGAGCCTGGGTTGTTCGCCATGACTGTGCCTGATTTTAGTGATATGCTGTGTTGCAGCCAACAGGAAAAGGGAATCCTAGCCAGTTGCCTGGTTCCCAAGGCTCATCAGATAAAGCAAGCTCTTTGTTTCAAAGAAGCACAGATATTCAGGATGCTAGGACCAGAGTCTATGTTTCTTGAGAAGTTGGAAGTGGAGGACAGTGAGGCTTAATGAGCAGTGTCTCAGTGGCATCCTTATAAAGCCTTGTGAAGAGTCCCAAGGGCATCCAGTGCAGCCTCTTTCCACGTGGGCAGTGAGGTCCCCCTGACACGGGAGCCAGGATGAGGAGTGAAGGCTCTTCACTGGATGGTCTCTCAGGCCCGGCAGTTCTCGGAGATCTTCTGCTAGAGAGGCCAGGGTGCCTGTGCAGCCAGGAATCATTGGCTTCTTTTGCACTTATGCAAGGAAATTTTCACTCTGTCAGCATGCGTTACAAAGTTGTTCTTTTCGGAGGAACAGTTTTACCTTAGACTTGTTAGGGTCTGTTCTGTTCTTTGTGCCGTACAGTTGACTCTTGGTTTACTGTTTTAGTGGGAACTGTGTCCCCTTGTGCATCTTATGTGCGATATACCACCATCTTCCTTTGATGCTGCCTCCTTGGGGCTCAGAGTCCTTCTCTGCCTTTGGCCTTAGGACTGTTATTTTCTTATCACTGTTTTCTTCACAATTCTAAATCATGGACAACAGCTCCATCATTTGAGAGAGGTGGGGACGGAAACCACTGGCTCTTCATTTTCTGTGTAGCACTAGCATCCAGTTGGTTTGGGAGAAGCCTTAGGCTGCTTCATCCCTGTTTTGTTTTGGTTTTCCCCCAGTATCACTTAATTAATGGTTCCGTTTCCCCAGACTACTGTCTGCCTCTCACTGGATGGCGAGGATTCCCATTTAACCCATCGCTCCTGGGAGGATCTGTCCAGTTCTCTCTTATGTGGGGATAGTTCTTGTTTTCTAATGATGGTTTTATTTATAAAGACACGGTCATTAACTTATGTCACAGTCACAGATGGCAGTGGCCTGGCCGTATCCTGCAGCATGGCATGCCGTGGCATGTGAGAGCAGTGTGATTTACTGCATCAGTGAGTCCCTAAAGGCATTTAAAGCTTTGCTCCACAAAATGCTGTATTTTAACTCAAATTAATGTTCTTTATTTTGTCCAGTGATTTTTGTTAATACATAAATGCTTAGAATTCATTATAATCATAGTTTGCTTGCTTTTCTTTCATGCTTCTTTAATCTATGGTGATTTATGTGTTTACCATCTGTAGTATGAATTTCTCTGTCAGAATATGTACTGAGATATTTGTACTTACAGTACACTCATTTGTTTTACATTCCGCAGGGAGCTAATATATTTTTCTCAAATATATTTATTTAATGAAATTAGGATCTTCCCATTGAAATGTTTATTTTTAAAATTCCAGTTAAGTATTTGATGTTATGCAACTTAATTTAGAGTTGGATTATTGAAGTTGATTATTTACTTAAAAGTAATTTCTGGAGTATCTATATCTCTCTGTCTCTCTCTATATATAGATATATAAACTTATTTTAGATATTTTATATTACTGGTCTACAAAATATTGGTTTTGGTGGTATTGTTCTTATTCTAGGCTATCTTTGTTGTTAATGAGGTAGCTTTTTGTTTTAGAGTTTGTTATAAGGGAATTCCCAAATTCACATCTTTTAAAAAGTATTAGCTCATTAAGACCCCTTTTTAAAATCAGCTTTGAGGAGTGTACGGAGCTCACTGAATACAGCATTCTTGGTAGTTAGAGAAAAGGGCCAAATTTTTAGCTTGGACAAGCAATTCCAGCATGAGTTATGAGGAAGTGTAAATTGACCTATTAATGTTGAGTTAAATCTGCTGTGTTTTTTAAAGCTAATCGGTAAACCTCTACCTACCCCTTAAAAAGTCATCATTCTCTCTTCTCATCCTATTATTCCCTCCTCTTACCCAAGTTACTCCCTTGCTATTCTATTAGGAAAATTTTCAAAATCTACTTGTTGAACATCTAAGTACATAGGATTTACTGGCTAACTACCAATGCCTAACCATCAAAGAAAGGGCACTTGACCCATTAAATTAAACCTTTAGATCAGCAAGAAGTGACTAATTTTTTTAAATTCAAGTCAACAGCCATTTACTAGGTACTTACTATGTTCAAAATACTGTGGATAATAAGAGAACTAATAAGTCAGTAGTTTCTAGTTTCAAGTAACCTTCATTCTTGCTTTTTTCTATTCCTTTGCTGGAACTTGTTGACCTAAAATAATAAAACAGCCACTTATTTTTACCAGCAAAATGGGTTCATTCAGGAACAGCAAAGAATTGCCATCAAGGACATGTGATCTCTGGGGAAGCACAGGCAATTCCAGAGACAAAGGAGAGGAACAGTCTTTTATAGAGGAGAAGGGGGAGTTGGGAGGGGCTGTTACAAACAAAAAGGCCATTGGAGGAAACTGGGAATTTTCATTGGCTGAGTTGTGACAGTCTCTCATTGGCTGGGCTGTTGCTGAGCTGGGAGAAATGCTTCCTTCCTCTTGCTGAGTGGTGAAGTAATAACCTTCTTCCTGTTGGAGATGCAAATGTATGTCTCTTCCTGTTGTTTCTACAATTGATGTCGAGTAGTAGGGTGTGGCAGCTCTCCCTTATGGTCTCCTGACTCCAATTTAAATGGAGTTTAATTAAGTTGTTTAATGGTATTTCATGTATTTTTGTTTTGTTTTGTTTTTTGCGGTACGCGGGCCTCTCACTGTTGTGGCCTCTCCCGTTGCGGAGCACAGGCCCCGGACGCGCAGGCTCAGTGGCCATGGCTCACGGGCCTAGGCGCTCGGCGGCATGTGGGATCCTCCCGGACCGGGGCACGAACCCGTGTCCCCTGCATCGGCAGGCGGACTTTCAACCACTGCGCCACCAAGGAAGCCCTCATGTATTTTTGTAAAGAAGTTTTTTTAATGACAATCCTCGGCAAAAATGCCTCATTGGAGAGGATGTGGAGCTTATTTGGATTAGGATCCCCTAGATCCTCAGAGGGCAAGACTATGGGCATAGTGGGTGGGCATCAAGATCTGGGCTTGGTGTAGACATCAGGTCTGACCGGACTGGAGTAATGTCTCCATATGCTGTATAAGGTGCATGGACCACTGAATGAGCATAGGAGAGACAGCTGGAATGTGCCAGAAAGAGCACAGATTAAATGAGACACACATATAAAAGGGCCTAGCACATTGCCTCACAGCTCAATAAATGGTGGCTCCTATTTTTATTCTGTTATTATTTTTTTTATTCTGATGAATATGCTTCAGTGAAGATAGACAGCCATTCATTAATGGCTGCTCATGGAGTGCCTGTTATGTGATAGGCACGGTACCAGGTAAAGAGGATTTCATTGTGAACTACACAGACCAACTCATTGCCTCCATAGAACTTGTAGTTCTGTGGGGGATTCAGACGAGTGCTCGGGCTAAACAGCATGTGTGATGGTGGCAAAATACACGGTGCCATTTGGAATGTGTTCTCCTGAAGAGGGGGGTACAGGAAGCATTCCCGTTGGAAGGGGTGTTTCAGCTGGAAGGTGGGTAGCAGTTGGTGAGAGGAGGAGGTGCGGGGAGCACCGTTCCAGCAGAGGCAGCATCCGGCGTGACCACCCAGAAGTGAGGGAGAGTGCAGGGCACCCCCGGAACTCGTGTGCAGCCCAGGTCAGGGGCCAGGTGGGCCCTGCGCGGGCAGGGCCTCTAGCTTGCTCCGAAGGAGTCTGCACTTTATCCCAGAGCAGTGGGGGAGCTGTAGATTAAATATTGCTGCGATCTGACAAAATACTTAGAAAAACTTCTCTGGCCTCAAGGTGGAGAACGGTTTGGGCTGATGGAGGAGCTGCTGCAGAGCCAGAGGCAGCGGCAGAACTGGGGCTGGCACTGGGCCCGGGGCTGACACTGAGCAGCTGTGACCAGGAGGGGCAGAAGAATGCAGAGTGCCCCACAGAGGCGTGGACAGCGGGCAGAGGAGGCTGGCATAGGGCCCTTCTCGGGGGGCCGGTCTTGGGCTTCTGTAGACGCTTCAGCAGTGGGAAATGGGCTGGATCTGTTCGCTCGAGGGCCCAGGGAAGAACTGGCATTAGGGAGCCAGTGTCACCAGACAACAGTAGATCAGCTGTCCCCTGAGGAACGGGAGCGGTCGCCGTGCCCAGCCCGGAAGAGGTGCAGTCACGGTGCGTCTCTCAGTCCCGCCCTGCACCTGACGAATGAGCGCTTCCTCCAGAACCAGCCTTTGAATGGGAGGAACAATAATCAAATGCTCCTCTTCCCGGGGCATGGTGCGTTATCACGATTAGCTTAGGGCCAAAGCTAAACCCAAAGACCAAAGGCTTTCTGGGAACGCAGCTGCCTGTGGTGGCTGCGGCCACGAGCACTGTGAACTCTGCTCTTCCTTTTCTCTAAGGCAGCCGGGCACCCTTCAGGCCCCTACAGTTCTTCCCATTTGCCACTCCTGTTCCAGTGCTCATTAAGAAGAAAAAGAGAGGCAGAAGAAGAAAGAAAGGAAAGGAGAAGAAACCTGAATGTGGGACCAGGTCAAACCTAGACGCTGTGTTTTTTATCTTTTTTTTTTTCCTGACGGCTTCATCAAGTCTACATGCATTTATTGAATATTTACTAAAGACAGGCTGTATTTTAGGTGCCATTCTTTGCGGAGTCCGTGTTCTGAAGATAGGCTGTGTTGCAGGATTCCTAATAGTTTACTTTGAAGAGTGGACAGACTTGGCTTCACAGTGAGGGCTCAGCTGTCCTTCCAAAGCAGACTCTGTGGTCCCTGAATTGACCTGGTTTGTGAATTTCTGCCGTGAACTGTTGCCAGAACCTGGGTTTAAGGAACCGGTGGGGCTAGTGTGCTGTTGCTGAGAGTAGATGAACCTGGGAAGGTTCCCGGCCTCCTCCCCACAGCCTTGACCCTCACCAGCGCTGGCTTCAGGGTCCTACCATTTGCAAAGCGCCACCTCCATTCCCCTCCATACCATCTCCCTCCACGCACACATTCCACGCAGCTAAAGCAGCTTATAAAGTAGTTAGTGCAACACAGCACTGCCTGGTTTCATGAAAATCAGAAGGAAGACATTTCACTTAAAGTTACGAAGCAAACCAATTACTCAACCAAATAAAGGAATAAAGAAGGAACATGTGACAAAAGGTGAAAGAAAGCTGGAAAGAAAGTCTTCTGAGATGAATAAGTTAGAGTTCTAGGACTGAGAAAAGAAGCAGTTATCAGGCTCACAGATTAATAATGTGAAAGGCACTTTCTCTGGATTAGAGAAAACGTCTGAGTGTGAGCTGTCCTGTTGGAGCCACTTTATCTCCAAGTGCAGGAGAGTAATTTTCTGAGTTGCTCCTTCCAGCCCCCTCCAGGTTGTTTGAATTATCACTGCTTTACACTCATGAGGAGCCCAAAGAACGCCCCCTTTGCCTCTCAGAAGACAAATCCTTAAGTTTGAATTGACATTTGTCTTAGCTCTAGCTCCATGACACAATACCATAGATTGGGAGGCTTAAACAACAAATTTCTCACAGTCTTGGAGGCTCGAAATCCAAGATCAATTTTCTGGCCAGTATGGTTCCCAGGGAGAGTTCTCTTCCTGGCTTGCAGACGGTCACCTTCTTGCTGTGTCCTCACGTGGTGGGGAAAGAGAGAGAGTGGAGAAAGCACAGGCGCTCAGCTGTCTCCCATGAGGACTCCACTCTCACGACTTACCCTAATCGTAATTACCTCCCAGAGGCCTCATCTCCAAACGCCATTGCATTGGGGGTTAGGGCTTCAACATACGAATTTTGGGGGGACAGAAACATTTAGTCCATAGCAGCGTCTCATTTAATATGTTTATTTAAGCTGAAAGAATACATTTATACATTTTCTGGAGGAAAAAAAACCCCACATAGGCTATAAATAGTGGTTTCAGCTGGCTTTTGATATTTCAAGATCAAGAAAAATCTAGAGATAAACAATAAAATTCCATTAAGTAGGAGCTTCAAAGGGACCGTCTTAGTAAAGGCAGTAACTCTGTTTAGAGAAAATTTGGGGGATCAGCTTATTAATAGCATTCAAACCCATCAAGCTTTCTTTGTTCTTTAAAGTTAAGGGAATGAATTAAAAACAAACTTCCCAGTCTATCATGTATCATTGAAACCCAAAACACAATAGCATTGTCTTGTTACAAACCAGGAGGCTGTAAATCTATTATTTATTTTTTATTAAAGGTGCAAGCTCCAGAGGTAGGCCTGTGAATAGCCAAGAGAAATAGGAGATGAAGCCTTTCATCTCTGCTCAGTTGTACCCCATGTGACCCAGGTCAGCAGTGATTCAGTGTTCCTGCTTCTCTTATGAATGTGTTTGTTTACCTGGACTATGTTCAAAGGTAAAGAAAAAAGAAAGGGAAAAATGAGGAAAATCACAAATCTGACTTTACATTTCAGAAGAGAGTTAAAATTGTAATTAGAGACGGGTACCCTACCATTTCCAACTCTCAACAAAATTTTTTATCAAACCAGTTGTGCTTTGGATTGCTCGCGGATCATTATGAACAATGTAGAATGGTAATGCTGTGCTCTTCAGACTTCTCTTTTATGTCTATCACCCCCAAGTAGGTAGGTCTCTTGGGGTCACCACTGTTTACAGAGTAGGTAGTGTCCTGCCCCAGGTGAAGGCTTCTGAAATTACACCAGACACCTGGGGTCTGACTCTGATCTAGCTGGGGGCATCTGGAGCAGGTAGGCAGCATGTTGCCTGGTTAGAGAAAGCCTGCATCTTCCTTGGGGGACCAGTGAGCAAGCACAGAAAACATCGAGCAGAGAATCCCAACTGGGCAGCCGGGTGGCAGTGGTGACAACGGGAGATCCCTGGTGTCTTAATATGGTGGCCTTTGAGGGAACTGATCCAGTTAATGGATTCCATGCCCTCAGCTATCCAGCAAATAACTTCTTTACTTGGATACTAGTGTTGCACTATAGTAAAGCAGTCAGTATCTTTTAACTTGCTAGAAAAGACCAAGTCATAATCAATTCTACCAGTTTTCTCCAGTGTAGGAGACATTACTTATACCTTTGTGAATTATGCACGGTCATGTATGTGGCTGTGTTTTGTCTGCTTTAAGCCCATGTGAACAAACTAAAAACAGTGTTTCTTTATTGCCCTGGAAACTAGAGCTTCTACATTTTGTTCCTGATGCTTCCTTGATTCAGGTGGAAGGTGTGTGCTTAAATTATATACATAGTATCTGCAAAGCTGAAGTCAGCTGCTGTTTGTTGGGACTGTCTAAACCTGCCTCTGGGGAAGGGCACATTAATTTCCCAGCTAGCTGGTGGGCATCTGAGCAGACGGTAGACTTGGTGTGCATCTGTTTGCACGTACCCGCTGCGGACAGACTTCCTCGTCTTTCCTTGGTGCCTTTGTAGCCACCTCCTGACTTGAGTCCTCGTGTCCAGTCCACCTCAGAGACGGGGCCGCATGTCAGTGCCCCTGGAGACTGGCCTTGTGGGACGGTTTCACCCGCCCCTGAGCCCGTTCCACACCAAGTCCAGAGGCTCCTGCGTCTGGAATCCTAGATCCCCTGCAACGCCCACAGACCGGCTTGGCACTTCCTTTCCTTACGCTTCTCTACAAATCATCGTCTAGTCCTAGTAACAATCACGGCAGTAATAACGGAGCTCCAAGGCTGGTGCTGTTACTTGCACATTTTACAGACAAGGAGGAGGAGGCTGGGAGAGAAGGGTGCCCAGCCCAGGGTCCCCAACCAGCAGGTCCTGGTGTCAACCTGAGCCAGGCCGTCTGACTGCAGAGCTCTTTGCTGAGGCACGGCGCAGTCCCTCGGGCCCCTGGGAGTTGGTGTGCGGGGTCGGGTCCTTCACGCTCTCCCAGCTCTAACGCTGCAGCCACGCCCGCCTCACGTGTAACCTTCTGTGCACCAGGTCCTCTTGAAGGTTTCCGTCCCTCTGCGTAACCCCCATGGAAGTCTTTCATTTTCCTGCTATTTACTGATCTCTCTCTGTGTCAGACCCCGTGCTAAGAGCTTTCCATGTCTGTTGAGTTAAATTGAAGTAAACTGAGCATTTCATTCTGCAGCAGCAAGGAAAGCATTCCGTATTTTACTAATGAGGGACCGGGCCCACATTAAATTTTCATTTGGTTGTATCGTCCCACAACCATGTTACAAGCTTCTTGAGGGCAGAGTCGATAATTTCCTCATTTTCCGTGTTCCCAGGTGACCCCTAATATGTCCATACAACAAAGAGGCTTGCAGTGAGTGCCTTGGTTAATTCAGTTTAAAGGAAATCTCAGGCTATAGAGAAATGATCAGGGTAAGAAGGAACAGGAGAAGTGGTCAGATGGATCCTTTCGATTCACCTTATACCGACGAGGGAGGTGGTGAGGTTCCTTTCTTTTCCTTCCCCTCCCTTTTTCTTGATTTCATCTTTTTTTTTTTCCTCCTGTAGTTTGCATTATTTTCCCCTAAGAGGGAGGCTTTATGAAAGTAACATCAAGGCTAGTCCTTCCGTTCTGGTCCTTGTTCTGATCGTGCAGTAAAGGAAGCAGAGTTCCTTCCGTCTCTGGTAGGCCTTTGGCCGTGCCCAGCCCAGCCCTCCCTCCCATTTTTCCAGCGTCCTCTTTCTCATTTAGCTCTGCGGCCTGAGCATGGCAAGGACTTTATCATCCAGGACCTCCGCCGCGCTGGGGGGAGGACACACATGGCAGGCCGTGGCAGGTAATGAGGGACTTACACAGGTAGTGGGTGTGCATTCAGGACTCCAGGAGCCTGAGGGAGACTGTGCTCCCGAGGTCCCGCGTCTGCTGCTCAGGCCTGCGGAGGGCGAGGGGGTGGGAGTGGGGGATCGAGAGCATTTTGACGGAGAAACTCAGATGGAGACTCTGGGCAAATGGGCGTGAACGGCCCCCAAGCCCCTGGTTGTGTCGTCCATGTAGCCCCCGACCACAGCCATGTGGGCCGTACATCAGCATGACTGTGTTCATAGCTCTCAGTCTAATGAGGGTTATCACTTATGCCTGAGGGTGTGTAAATCTGGCAGTTCTTGCCCTAAAATAACACTCTCTGTCCTTTGGGGAGTAAACTGCTTTCTCAGTAAACAAGTTTTCAGTTTATTATGTTACCATTTAGAAACTTTCCTCTTCTTGCTCCAAATTGCTCTTAAAGGTGACGGATTCATAAAGGATATTTTATTTACCTTGAAATAAGGTTCTGTTTAGAACAGTTTTAAAACACAAGGAGAGTCAGCAGTCCCTTGCTAGAAGGATGCGAGGAGCTTAAAACACTGGAATCCACATCTGTATTTGTCTTTGAGAGGTTGTTTCTATCCAGTTTATGACACTTATTTCTGATTCATTCACTGAGTTGCTATTATGTGCAAGACCCTCCACTCGGGGGTCTCCTTAAGATACAGAAATGAATAACATACAACTATTCTCTGGCCCTTGAACCTCCACACTTTGAAAGGGGAAATAAAACAAGTACTAAAATGAGAGGTGGAGAGTCCTAAGTGCCCTCTGAGAGGTCTGGTGTGCAGAGGAAGGCACAGGTGGGAAGACCACATATACCTGCAAGATCAGAGGAAATGGCACAGAGAAGGTGGCATCTGGACAGCAGATTTATTCAGCAGTAGATAGAAGGTGGGGCAGGCATTGCCGGTGGAGGGGCTGTTAAGGACAGAGGAAAGCATGGGGCCCGTGGAGCCCTGGGAAGTCTAGTCTGGTTGGAGTGAAGGTTAGATGCCAGCAGTCTAGTAAGGAATAGGCTGGAACCCTGGTTTGGGGACAGGTACCAGCCATCCTTCACCATCCCGGGAGGAACCAAATGGCAGTCTGAAGTGGTCGATGGTGGAGAAGTTTCTAAATTTTATAGAGCAAGAAAAGTAAACTGAGTTGAATAATTTTTCCAAAGGATGTTTTTTGAATGTAGTTTGGAGTGTTCTGAGGAAAAAAAGGTCTGTGCTTTAATTAAGTTTGGGAAATAAGCAGGTCTTTATTATAAGATTGCTTAGTGCCTTCAATATGCTTTGTGACTTTCTGGATGGAGGATGTATTTTGTGCCATTTCAAGTGTCTTGGACCATAAACCTGAGTGGGACACAAGCCAGGAGCACCTTGTTGGTTTCCCTTGGCTGCCTCCTTCTGTCTTCTGCCAGGAACTCCCTGCCCCAGCCCTGCCTGGCCCTCTGTCTAGGCTGCATTCTGATTCAGTTGCCCCTCCACTCCTGGCCTTGGGTAAGATGCTTCATGACAGTGTTCCTGATGGCACAACCAAGGGGTGGGGGTGATGCAACCTGGACTTTCTGGGGGAGTTAGCTTCCCAAGAGGTTAATCTTGATCAATAGGCGTTGGGAGGGGGCTGGGCTGGTGGAGTTCCTGTCCTTTGTCTCTTCACAGTCTGTTCCATGGTATGCTTCTCCTGAGAACTTTTCAGAGAAGCCACACATGCCTGGACATGTCTGCCAAGTGAGCTGATGTGTCTTTGAGTCTGTGCCATCACAGCCTCTGGGGCGACCCAGTACTTACATCTCTCCTTGCCTCAGATCTCTGTTTCTCTACGTCCTCTGACCTAGCTTGCACTTTGCAAATAAAATGTCAGCACTTAATCCTTGCCTCAGGCTCTGCTTTCTGGAGGACCTGGGCAAAGGCAGAATCCTGTTTGTGTTGCGCATTCGAAACCAGTGTTTCACAGGGCTCACTTTGGGAAACAGTGTGATGGTTGCTTGGGCTGGGCTGGGGCATCAAGCACCAAGGATGACCAGCCTCACAGTAGTCTAGACCAACAGAGCACAAGAAGGAGAGAGGAGGAGAGGATATGCCCAGCAGGTAGTTGATGAGGTAACTCAGAACTGGGACTAGAGGAGCCAGAGGAAAGGACTTGGGGGAGGTCTCTCAGAGACGATTAATAAAAAGATGGTGGTATAGACTGCATATGGGGGTGGGGTAAGCAGAAAAAGGTGAGAGGTGGGACTGTCTTGGCATGGAAAGGGAGAGGATGAGACGCTCTTGAGAGAGGGAGGATGACCGCAGAAGCAGGAGTGGGGTGTGGAGCCCCTGAGAACACTGAAGAGCACGTGTTCTGATGACGGAGGGGACCAGGACCTTGGACTCCAGGTGTCACACAGTGGTGGAATCACGGTTCCCGGCGGGTGCAGTGGGTGCTGCCAGGGGTGGCATTAAGACTGGAAGTTGGGTAGTGGAGGGGAGGAGGATGGCAGCTAGAAGGTACATCTGGGTTGAGGAAAGGGAAGATAGATGAAACGGGGGAAAAAGCAAACTAAAAGCAAAACAGATTATAGCCACTTCTGCCTCTAAAGATGTGGTATAATTTTCGTCATTGGAGAAATCTATTTTTCTCTACCCTTAGAGATTGGTGGCTCAGGGATTAGAGGGAAAACTGACATTGCAGGGCCTCTGCTATTTCCTTGTTGCTAAAGGAAACAGAGTTTGTGGCTCTTTGTTTTAAAAGAAACAAGAATGAACTTTTGGATATGCACATATGGGCTCCACAACTGATTGGGTGGAAGAGAGCTATATTGCTGTGCTAAAGAAAGTGGGGGGAATTGACTTTGGGGGTGGGACTGGCCTGGAAGAGAGGCCTGAGTGAAATGGAAGCAGAGTCGTTAGGGAGGGAGAGGGCAGAGGCACTGCTCTGTTGCCCTAACCTTCAGGGACGTGTGCCATGCACAGAACACCTCGGGCCAGTGTTTCGGGCAGGATGGAGCAGGGAGAGGAAGATTTAAGTCATACGGAGAAAAAAGGGCTACTTTCTACTGGTCAGCGTGGATCAGCAGAAGAGCCCAGATGGGGGCCAGCAGCTGTGCGCGGGAGCAAGTGTGCCCAGCTGACGTGGCCTTGAGAGCCTGTCTCTTAGAGATTATAAGCAAAATTGAGGAGGGATTTGGACTTCCCACAGTACGTGGGAGAGGACAGCAGAGGCACTTTGATTACAGTGTCCGAGGACAGAGTGACCTTAGCTGTCATCTGGATGTCATGGGGGATTCTTACCGTTTGTGTAGGCAGCGGGGAAGCACTCAGTGGAGGCGGCAGAGAGGGGACATGGGCTGGACAAGCTGCTGGACAGTCAGTGTGATTAGGGTTCCACAGGAGATTTGTTTTTTTAAAGCAGTGAGGGTCCAAGTAGGGTTAGCTGGCCTTGTGGCGAAGCAGTGGCATAACTGCTGGGTGTAGTAGAAGAAGGTAGAGGAGGAGGAGAGGGTGGGGGGCCCAGTGCAGAGGTTTGGGGATTGGCGTGCTGGGCATGGGCTGCCGTTCCATCAGGGGGGGATTCTTGGGTGTGTGAACTCATGTTGAAAGGGCTGGTTATGGGTCCAGATACAATGGCTAATCCCTAACACACGCCCTGCTCGTGGACCTAGGTAAGAGGAATGATTGAGAATTTAGCAGTCAGACTGATGCCAAACTTAGAGAAGAAGGGAGGGAGCAGAGGAAGGAGATGACAAGGAATGGGTGTCGAGGGGCTTTAGAGGGCTTGAGACTTGCAGCAGTTGCTGCTCGTATTAGAGCTCTTCAGACAAACAGAAACAATGGGATATAACAAGAGGAGAGAGAGAGAGAGACGTGAAGACGGAGGCTGCGAAGTCCCACAGTGCGCCATCTGCAGGCTGGAGACCCAGGAAAGCTGGTGGTAGTTTGAAAGCCTGAGGGCCGATGGTGTCGATTCCAGTGAGTCTTAAGGCCTGAGAACTAGGAGTGCCGAGGACAGACGATCAGTGTCCTGGCTCAGCAGTCTGGCAGAGGGAGGGTGAATCCAACCTGCCTCTTCCTTTTTGTTCTATTCAGGCCCTCCATGGATTGGATGATCTCCACCCACAGCAAGAAAGGCCATCTTTACTCAGTCTACCGTTTCAAATGCTCATCTCTTCCCAAAAGACCCTCACAGACACACCCAGAAATAATGTTTAACCACTTATCTGGGCATCCTTTGGCCCAGTCAAGTTGACACATGAAATTAACCGTCACATTCCTCCATGACCTTCCTTGGACAGTGACCTAGCTTTCCATGTGTGCACGTCAGATCTCCACAGTCCAGTTATGAGTGAGCTCCTCCAGAACAGGGTCCCTGTCTTCTCCTCTATGTTCTCTGCAGCTGACACAGTGCTTTCCATGTACTAAATATTCAATAAAAATGTGTTGGGTGGTTCATTGATCCAATAAACTTATGTCTATGCCAATGTAGAATTGCTCTTAAAAAGCTGTGGGTAAATCAATTCTTTGTAAATTGAATCTTATTTCAAATGTACAAGGGATCTTCAGCATTTAAAGGAAGCTTAAGTCAATTTTTAGGAATCCAGACGTCCTTTACTCTGTTATTCTCATTTTACAGATAAGGAAGCTGATTTGCAGAGAAATTAAGTGACTTGTCCCAATCTGATTTGCTGGCCAAATATAAGGTTCCTTCAAGCAAAGTATACCTGTTATTTAGGTAAAGAGAGACTCGGTGAAAAGTCCAACTATGGGATTTATAGCATTAGATTAATAACATCATATTTCCAGCAGTATTTATCTTTAGTCTGCAGATACTTAGTAGATTTGTTTAAGGTGAAACATTATTTCAGTAATACACTAATGAGTGAAATCTACATGGAACAGTTTTGTATTTTATGGCAGGGTAATTAGGAAAAAAAAAAAAAAAACCACAGGAAAAGCTTCTAGCCAAGAAAATTCACTTATAAAAGGCCCCTGACTCAAAGCACTGAGTTTTTCTTTGGTGACTTGTGTGAGGAGGTGGGCGTGCTGGGCAGGTGCATGGCCTGGGTCGTGAGCGTGTGTTCCTGGGTTCTCTGTTGAGGTGATGAAAGTCCTTGCAGCCATGACTTCATGCTAAGTGTGAGAAAGATGTTGAGAAAGGTTTAGTGAAACCTTTTGGACACCTCACTGATTGAATTATTCATTTAAAATTGATCAGGTTTTATCAACATCTGTGTTGCGTTGATTTAGTTTCTTCTTGCTGTGTTCTAGAATAAAGTAATTTATTGGATGAGAGAAACTTGAGAAAAAAGCAAAGCTACTTTGGATCGCTCTTTTGGATGATCCAAACCAAAGAAATGAAGGAATCAAAGCCTGCATTTGATTTGCTCTCCTTTCTCTTCATGGTCATTTTCCCATGGCTTCTGCTTATCAAAAATGATTTTGAAATTGTCACTTAACTACAAAAGAAGCTTCCTCTTCATTTGGGATTTTAGTTTCCTGACATGGAACAGTGTCAGATGTGAAGGACAGGAGTTACTTTGTACTGATATTCGATAACAGTTGTTGTGCAGATATCACCTCACTTAATTCTCACAGCTCTGCGGGGTGGACGTTGTTAGCCCCGTTTTGGAGATCCCGAGACTCGGGGATGAACAGACTTGCTCACCCAGTTAGCATGGACCTTGGACATCAGTGCCTGGACTCTTCTTGGTCATTAACACTGTCTCCACAGCCAGAATGTCTTCTTCCAGTTTTTACATATATTATTAGTGTCAGCTGCTTTGACCACTGTTTTTGGAAGACAATGTGATATTATTTGCATCAAAATCTCTTGAATAATTGTACTATTTGAGCAATACAAAAAGTATGGATAAATGGAATCTTTTGATTCTCCACACTCTCAGTCTTTGTGTTCATCACAGTCTCCACTTAACCAGAATCGTATGCTTCTGGAACTAGTTATATGGTGCTATGCCAGGATATACACAAAAATGATAGGGAGTAGAAATTTTGTTTTCATGTTGGCATAAATATGTTATGGGATAGAGGGTAAATAAGCTATGCATGGGTTTATAAAATTGAAGACTAAAGCTAACATGTAGAGCTCGTAGCAGGTAGCTTCAGACTCTGCTCCCAGAACTTTGAGGGTACTTGTTCAGTTTCTTCACCTGTTATGGGAACTCCGGAGTAAAACTTGAACTTCAATGGATTTGAAGTAGAAACAAATCCTGTTCCTTGAATTCTGAATACTGGTTGGTTTGAAGTAAAAAAAAAAAAAGGATCGATTTAGACTTTTTTACCTCCTTCCCTGTTTCTGTTTCCTTGGCCTTTCTTTTGAATAAAGATTTATTATTTTTAAATTATATAACAAATTTAATGAAATTTAATGAAACAAATTTAATGAAAGAGTGAATTGATAATTGAAAATATTCTGTTTAGCTTCTAAAAAATGAATATTAATAAGTTTGAAATCACTGAATCACAGTGATTTCTTGCTTTGAGCAACAGAGTTCTATTAATTAAAATTGAAAGTCTAAACATATTTTGGGGAAGACCGCTCGTGTCACATAATGGTGTATGATATCCTTCACTTCCTTTAAACTGTTCTCAGCCTCAGCTGCACAATAAAATCACAAGGGAAGCTTTGAAAATGCTGATGCCTGGGCCCCACTGCCAGGCATTCAGATTTAATTGGTCTGGGGTGTGGCCTGGGTATCAGCATTCTTTAAAACTCCCCAGGAGATTCTAATGTACTTCCAAAGTTGAGAACCATAGTTGTATTCTAATCATTCTTTAATCACATTTGGTTATTTTTTTAAAGTTAGAGCTCTGTATTTTAACATTTTGACTTTAGAGTACAGTTCTGAGGAAGGCAGCTCAGACCAACTTACAGGCAATTAAAAGTCTTGACCTTTATTCTTAAGGTTTTTATATTTTAGATGGCAGTTACCGTAAAGATTACCCGTTTCCTTTTGCAGCGTCATAATACTGAGTGCCAGGACCTAAGTTTTGGAAACCTCCCAATAGACCCTTTTTAAACTGTTCTGGGCCTGCCGGGTATGGCAGGACCTGGCTGTTAATTCAGTGCTTTAATCTGATTGACATGGGGAGGATCACTGACCACCTAGGGGAAGCCGTACCATTATTAATTCCTTTCTGGACATCCTTTATGTGTTTGCCCAGAGGCCTTGGCATTGGGCACGTTGTGAAAGTCATAAAATTAAAGAAGTATTGTGCACTGGCTGCTCATACTGACATTCAGAAAAACAAGTCACAGTAATGGCTGGGGCTTCCCCCGTTGAAAGAACATGCACTGAATGCCTTTTGGGTGTATATTTCTTGGTAGAATTTGCAGTGGGCCTACTGTGTGCTGATGGATAAAAAAGGGTGCATGTTCATGATGAGGCCACAGCACTGGAAGCTATTTGTAATCTCTGCACCCATTTGTGTGTGTGTGTGTGTGTGTGTGTGTGTGTGTGTGTGTGTGTGTGTCCACGCGCAGGCGCACATGGGCAGGCTGGGATGTACATATATTGCTGGGTTTTTTAAAAATTTGAAACATGAAGCTCAGTTTTTAAATGTTTGCAAAATTTGTGCAAAGGGAGAGAAACCTTTAAATGGGTGATTCTCAAACTTTTGTAGGCATATCAGGATCAGATTTAGTATCAGATTTGGGGTCCAAAGTTTGAGAGGCAATGATTTAAATGAATTTCCCCCCAAAGCTATTTTTCTTAGATGCCCTGGCACAGATTACAAACAAGTCTATTGATGGTTTCATACAGAAACAAATGAGTGTATTTTTACCATTTGCGGAAATTATAGTTTTGAAACCCGGGAGACCTGTGTATCACTATCTACTCTATTTTTGGAAGTAAGGGAGGAAGTATTTCAACCTGATTACTGCCTGTGGAGTGAGGAACTTAGTATTTGACTGACCACCTGCTGATACTTTATTTCCTTAGAGCTCCTCAAGTCATTATAAGAATCACCCAACAGTTTGAAATCAAAATGATGTCTCACTATAAAATGTCAGCTACCTGCTGTAGAAAGATTACATGCCACTTTAAATATAACTGCCATCCCCCTCCCTCCCCCTTACATGCAAACGTTTGAGAATAACAGAATCCTTGCAAAATGAGGAGGAGCATTCAAGGTTCAAGCGTTGCAAATCTGAGAAACTGCCTTCTATTTTAAGGCTTTTAATAGTCCAGATAATTATAACTCCACTTACTGTCCTTTTCTTTCTCTCTACCTCTTGGTCATTCTTGCGCCATTTTCATGATGCTGTTTGTATGTTGCTGCTGATGAATTCTGCCCAGGGAAGGTTATTTATTTTTTCCTAAGCTGGATTTTTTCCTCTGTTTACTTATCTTGGTATTCTGTTTCCTTTCTGAGCTGCTACCAGACATTCCTTTCCATGCCGTTGTGTAATGCACAGCAGGCTTGTGGAGCTTGGGGACTCCTGCTGTGGAAGCCCTGTTTAGGTAAATGTCACTGCTTTAGACAAAGAAGAACTTGGCTAAATCGCACCTCTAGAAACAGCTTAGATTGCCACCATTTAGCTGTTTTATCTGGCAGTTTGAAAGCATCTGCTTACTGTGTACTTTGAAACACTAGCTGGTTTGGCACGGGGTTTTTAACTCCTTGTTTATCAATATCCTTGGGGTGAAGGTGAAAAGTAGCCAGTGGGGGTTGAGCAATCTAGAGTCTGTTCCCTCCTGCCCGCCTTCCGTCCACAGGCAGTTGGGGAGTTAAGACAGGCACCTAGGGAGAGAGAACTCATCTGTAAAACATTGTTGGAAAGCAGTGTTGCAGCTGGAACTTTGTGAGGCTGCAGTAGAGTCCTACCTCGGTCTTACTGTTGGGGAGGGTAGTTTAGTTGATTCAGTATCTGTGACAGCAGGCTAGGGTCTAGGTACTATTTTGAGAAGTCTTACTCATCTTAAGGCTTATTTCTTGATGTTAAGAACATGCTTGTGTAGTAATGCTTTTTTCTCAGCACTTCAGGGCTTTTGAAATGGGCATTTGCCTTCAGTTATTTCTACCCGACTGCCGTTGCCCCTGGGCCTCCCTGTTGAGTGTAGGGGACCCGGGGACAGGGTAGACATCTCCACCAGGCCATGCCTCCCTTCTTTTGCCCTTCAGGTGTGGGAATGGCATGTGCTCCCCGTGGGCAGTGGCCATGGGTCTGCTGCCCCTTTCCTTTAATCTTGCTTTGTTTACTCAGGGACCTTGGAGGCTCTGAAAGTACTCAGCTCATTTTTTCATAATTCTACTTGTTTAGAACATGATTATTTTGAAGAAAACTTTGAAGACACCTTCTCATAATGGTTTTCCTTCTTCTTCTCAAATTGAATCCATCAGCCTTGCCCAAGATCTTTTTGCAAAGAAGTCCCCCTGTCTACAGGGGAGATCCTTCTGGTTTTCAAGAATGTATGTCCAAACTTAAGCCAACTGTCCTTCCGTCCTTCTCTTGTTGTCCTCTCCTGTGTCCCCTCCAGTTTCCCTCCCCTTCCTTCTGTGCACTGACCACTGCTGACACCCACAGACAGAAACTGGCTCTTTTTAGGAGACTGTAAGGCAGAGTGGGTGAGAGCACACACTTTGCATGAAATTCCCTGGGCACAAGCCCTGCCTCTGCCACTTCCCAGCTGTGTACCTTGGGCACATCCTTGCCCCTTCTGTGCCTCAGTTTCCTCATCTGTAAAGCAGTGAAAATAATAGTACTTAACATGCTTAGCACAAATAGCTATTATTATTATTTCCTAAACATGCTACTTTAACAGCTTCGTTGAGATAATTTAAGGCCATAAAATCCACCTGTTTGAAGTGTAAATTCAAAGTTTTTAATGTTTACAGTTGTCCAACCATCACCGTACACTAATTTTTGAACCTCCGAAATAAACCTTGTACCTATGAGCGCACTCTTGTCATCCTCTTCCCTCTCCCTGCTCTGCTTATCTGTCCCCAGGTAACCACTAATCTACTTTGTCTGTAAAGATTTGCCTTATTCTGGACATTCATATTAATGCAGTCGTAGACCATACGATTCTTTGTGACCAGTCACTCTCACTTAGCTCATGTTTCTAAGGTTCATCCATTGTTGCAGCGTGTATCATATATTTTTCTTTCTACTGCTGAATAATATTACATTGTTTATCCATCCACATATTGTTTGTCCATCCATTGCTTGGTAGACATTTGTGTTGTTTCCACCTTTTGGCTGTTATGACTAACACTGCTATGACTGTTCACGTGCAAGTTTTCGTGTGGACATGTGTTTTTATTTCTCTTGGACGTGTACCTAGGAGTGGAATTACTGGGTCACATGATAATTCTATGTTTATTGCTTTGAGGAGCTGATAGACTGTTTCCACTTTATATTCCCACCAGCAGTGTATGAGTTCCAGTTTCTCTATATCCTTGCCAACACTTATTATTATTTGTCTTTTTGATAATAGCCATTATAGTGGGTGGTTTGGGATAGGTTATCTCATTATGATTTTGATTTTCATTTTCCTAATGACTGATGATGTTGAGATTTTTATGTGCCTGTTAGCTTAAACACATTGACTGTAACAAAATTGTGCTTACTGCTTTAGAGATAATACAGATATAAGAAATACCAGTTCCTGCTTTAATAAAGTTTGCAACCGTGGCGAGAGAGGATAGTTTTTAAGTCACGCGTACTTAAAGAATCATACCTGGATCTCATTAACATTAAGAAAATGTCAGCTCTAGATAAAACAAAGTCGTCATTAATGTTTAGAGTTTAATCATTTCCTAATATGTTTATGTATAGAGAGATCATTTTGTTTGGTTTCATCTGTACTTGCATTTGTGTTTTAATTTTAAAAATTGGTGTTTAGTAACTTGGAAAATGCCTTTTTTGCTACCACAGTGAGTTCCAATTTGTTCTCAGCAACTCTTAGAAGATTGGAGTCAGATGCAGCCAGTTTTCTCCCAATTTTTTTTTTTCATCTTGCCTGAATGATGTAAGTTTTCAATCAACTACATAATAGTGGTTTTTCTGTAGTATAGGTGTGTTAATGTAATTTGGCTTGTAGGAAATTATAAATATATGTTTTTTTATATCTCAATTTACCCTATCCATTGACTGCTCCCTGCAGGGAATATTTAGCTATGGCACTGATTATCTTTTACTGCTTTTGTATAAATCTTACCTTTACATAGCTTCATCTTGGGTAAGGGGGATATTTGTCTGTATATTGTAGGGATTTTGAAACAGAAACATGAACCACTCCCCTTGATATAAAACTTGCCAACACTAATGTTGATATTTAATTATGCAATTGTATTTCTATTCACTTTTAGTTTACGTTCTGAAACAGAGGGGCAGTAGGCCAACAGTGTGGTGGTGGAATTAATTAAGGACAGAGGTGTTTGACCTTGACTCTACCACTTAACTACCAATGTGATCTTGAATGAGTTACCTAATCACTTTCTGTCTCAGTTTCTCACCTGTCTAATGGGCATTAAAAAATATGACCTATCGGTTGGGGTTGTCGTGGGAATACCTGAGATATGATTTATTAAAACATGTCTTCCTTGGTATGCAGTAAATACTCAATAATTGGTAGGTAGTAGTCCTAGTAGTACAAATAGAACTATAATCTTGTTGACTCATCCATCTGACTGGGAGATAAGATACACCTGAAGAGTTAAATGGCAATAGAATCAGAAGTTCAGTAACACATTGGCAATCTCATTAGCATAATAGTAGAGGAGAGTGTGTCTTAAAGTGCCAGTGACCATGCAGGTAGAAGCCAGTCATTGATCTAAAGCAGATGGAGGCCGTGACTGACAAAGGAGTGTCTCTGTTTCTGAGACAATGGGCACATGTATGCCTTAAGGACTTTCGGTTGAGGTAAAATTTGTAAACTGTGAAATTCACAGATATTAAGTGTACAATTCAGTGAGTTTTGACAAATGTATAAACGCATGCAACTACCACCTCGGTCTGGAAATGGAACATTTCTCTCACTCCATCAAATTTCTTCATGTCCATTCCAGTCAATCTCTATCCCTGCAGGCAACCATTTTTCTGCTTTCTTTTCACATAGATTAGGTTTGCCTGTGTTAAATTTCGTATAAAGGGAATCACATAATATGGGCAGAATTTCTTTCACCCAGCATAATGTCTGCGAAACTCCTCCACGGCGTTGAGTTTATCAGTTTGTTCATTTTTATTGATGTCATCTCTGTTGTTTTCAGTTTAGGGTATTAGAATTAATGCCACTGTGACTATTCATGTGAAGTTATTTGCGTGGACATTTGCTTTCTTTTCTCTCAAAACAATACCTAGGCCTGGAATTTCTGGGTCATTGAGTAGGTGTTTAGTTTTATAAGAAATTGCCAGACGTTATTCTCAGGTGGCTGTACTATTTTTACACCCTTACCAGTGATGGAGGAGGAGGGTTGCAGTTGCAACACATATTTGAGCACATTCAGTGTCGTCTGTCTTTTTCAGTTTAGCCATTATAGTCCCTACTGTCAGATGATATTAGCACTTTCCTGTGTGCTTGTTAGCTATTGGCATTTCTTCCTTTGTGAAGTGCATGTTCAAGTCTTTTGCTCATTTTATTTGTTTTCTTTGTCTTATCATTGAGTAGTAGGCATTCTTTCTATAATCTGACTTCAAATCTTTTCAAGATACATGTAACCAGAATATTTTCTTCCACGTTGTGGCTTTCATATTCATTATCTTAACAGTGCATTTGTTTTAATGAAACTTTTTGAGATAATTTCATTATTTTGTTGATTAGGAAACTCAGGCGTAGGAGGTTGAGTTACCCAAGCTCACAGAGCTGGTCAGGGTAGAGCCGGGGTTTGAGCCTGGGCAGTCTGGCTCCTGAGCCCTTGCTCTAAGCTGCTATGATGTACGAGTACTTCTCTTTGAGAAACCTTTATGGTTTGTAACTTTGCTGAAATCAATAGGCCTTAACTATTTGAATTTAGATATTCTTAAGAAGTTCTTTTCCCATGTAATTTTCCTGGTCTAAAATTAAACCTTCACCATTTAGGTATCTTCTGAGTTCCAGGTTTTTTTTTTTTCACAACTCACACACACACACACTGTATTTTATTTTTACAAGAGATAAATAAACTGACACCAAGCATTATAAATGGATGACCACAACAAAAGCAACAATGATTGCAATTACCAAACACGAAACACACTCATACTATACACGAAACACACTCATACTATACACGAAACACACTCACACTATGTCATAATATTGACATTCAGTCCAGGAATCCTCCACTGTAACAGCTCCTTTACTTTGCAGTGAAAATTGATTTGTATATTTTTTGCCTCTGAGTCCTTGTGGGGTTCTTTTTTTTTATTCAAACAGTTGCAAAAATTATAATCATCCTCATCAGTTCACTCATTCCCATGTAATTACTTTTTTTTTCATCTTGATCTTTTGTTAGCACTTTTATGAATTCATCAGTTTTCCATTAGAGTTCTGAAAATGCTTATTCATTCAGTTCAGCAGTATAGTCAGTTACCAGAAACCTGTACTTGTCAGATGAGTCCCAGTTTTTATGTCAGTACACATATGACAGAAACTCAGCAGTCTGCATTAATCAGGGAAAGATAAATCTCATCTGAGTTTCTTTGCTTTTACCTTTTGGCCTTTTATTTAACCTGAGTTGGAGTTTCAGGATTATTTGAAAGAATATTTGAGAGAAATATTGTACCATATTCAAGAAAAATGTTGGTTACTTCTGATAACTCTTCTCCTTATTTTGGTTGGTCATACTTTTTAACGGCAAACCATAGAAATGATGATTCAGTGTGATCGTACTTTGAAATAAAATATTGGAGAGCTGCAAGCTTATTGCAGTTTAGAGAAATAGGGGAATTGGTTTTATTCCACTGCCTCTTATTATTAATTTATATGCTGAAATAGATTAGCACAGTGCAGGATCAGACCAGTACATAAATACAACCATTTATGTTTCTACCATCAGCATCACTGTAGATTAATCTCACTGAAAGCTTGAATGATTTCTTAGGGGAAAATATTGGAAGGGTAGTTTTACCCCATGAGTTCCCTTAAATATGCTGTTAATTCACATTGATTTTAGAGAAAACAGAGATAATCAGTTTGACTTCCCCCTGACTAAATGCATTGGCAAGCTGTTCCCAGTACTGTTCAGTGGAAATCTTAGGGACCCCTCCTGCTTTCCTCTTTTCACACACACAGATCCAAATACCAAGAGAGCACTGCAGACCAGCTACTTTCCCACACTCTCTAGATGAACTTTTGAATAGAAAATGATGGCTTTACCATGAGATCTAGGAATATGCGGTGCATGGTTTGATCTTTTTTCTGCCTCTGCTTACGGTGCCCCCCAGAGGGCAGTGGGACAGACACTTGAAGAGGGATGAACAGTAAGTCTTTTCCTTCCTCTTACAGGGTACTCAGGTGTCCTGTCCCCTGGCTTCCCAAACTCTTTCCCTAAGCAAGCTTAGTACTCGCTGCCACTCCACCAGGCCATTCCTCATCCTCAGAGGCCTCTCCAGGCACGTGAGGACGGTCCTGCAGCCCTGCTCACCTTTCACAGCTGGGCCCAGGCACAAACAAACAAATGACTCATAAAAGTTTCCTTCTTAGTTGGGATGGAGGAGTGCATTTATCTAAAAAAATTCTCATTTGTCATAAGGGATGCGACAGTTCCTTAACAAGCCTTCGGAAACCTTTGGAAGCCACTGTGTAGCTGCAGCAGCACGGAGATGCACCTGAGCCCTCGTGGTTCTGTACGGCCTTGGGGCCTCAGCCCCTGTGAAGCCCGAGGCCGTCAGGTTGCTCTGCGCACTGGCGCCCCTTCCCTTCTGTCCTGGCTGATATGCGGACGCCCAGCCGGGGAGGTCTGCGATCCTGAACCTCGTCAAGGGCCCTCTCGGGCAACGGCTTCCTGCCTCTGTGCTCTCACCTCCTGTATTGCCCTTGCCTCGTTGACTAGCCTCTTGCTTCCTGGGCTGTGACCCCTCAGGACAGGGACGAGCTGTATCCCCAGAGCAGCCAGGAGACACTCAGCAAGTGCCTGAGGGATGATGATGAGCCTTGGTGATGTGGGGCAGGAGCCACTGTGGGCCTCAGTCTTGTGTCTCCTCTTCTGTGCGAAGCTCCGCCAGCTGGGAAGGGGCGGGGGCCTGGCTGCTTGTTGGTCAGAGATGCTGCAGCGCAGAGTGGAAACCTGGCTTACAGCCCAGCCTCCAGTCCTGCCCCATCGGAAGTGCTTAAGAGACGGTGAGAACTGGAGAGCACCCTGTCCCTGTGCCTCGTGGTCGTCATGATAGGTTATGATGTTTGAAATCAGATCCGTATATATTTGTTTAATTGTAGCCACCTTTGGCCCTGAAATTTCTGATTCTCATTCATTTTACAAGGCAGTAGTAGAAATATATAAAGTGACATACAGAGAAGTTGGCTAACTTTTTTAGCCCCAGAATGTGATGGTACATCCTACTATATTTGAAAGTCTATCACTGGAAAATAAGTACAGATATTTCTGATAAGCTAGAAGAATGAAGCTTGAGAATTAGCTGGGATGATAGAGCCACCGTCTCTGCCTCTTCCTCCTTTGTCTCCTCCTTTCCTTCTTCATTTCAGCTTAACCACCGAAGGGTTTACATTAGGTGCTCACAGGAGGTGCAGGTTGAAACAGCTTGTCCTAAAGCACGTAGAGGACTTTGTCCTGAGACTGTTATCTTCTAGGATCATCCTTCTGCACTGTAGTGAGACCTTTCCATATTTGTATATTTAACTATAACAGAACATATCTAATCATACATTTGAATTTTACCTCAGAAATACATTTACAATGCACAACCGTTGTTTTAAAAAGATTAATACTACTACTATGAAAAAAGCACAACATACTGTGAGATTAAATTCCTGGCTTTGATGGGTGTACATTATGACCTGCCGGCAGCTGAAATTTGAATGACTGTATTTACCCGAAAGGAACTTCTACCCATATTTTTCAGAATAACTGTTCACAAATGATGCATTATGCCCTGTGCTTTTGTTTTTCACTGGGGTTTGAAAAATAAAACTTTCTGCTAGTGGTAAATTCATAAGCTTGGGGCATGAAAATGTTTGAATTTGATACAAAAGAAGCTTTGAAGGGAAGATGAGTGGTTCAAACCAAAAGATTAGTTGCCCTGAGAAATTCAGCCGTCAAGAAAGCAGAGTTCAGTAGCGCAGGGCCTTCCTCCAGCCGATTGCAGCCCACACGCTGTGACTCCTAACCCCTCCCGCTGGGCTCTCACCTGGCTGACGGCGCTGATGATGATTGCTTAATAAAGTTTATTGTCACCAGAACATGTGGGGCTGCTCTGCTTTAGACACCCCCTTGTTTGTGGTAGGTTGATTCCTCTACTAAGTGGAAGTGATTGTTATTATTTCTTTACTCGTTATCCCTTTAAAATGGAGGAGAAGAGGGAAGTTGCGGAACAGATTACAGTTACTGACTGTCGTGGCTGAAGGTCTGTCATTGGCAGCATCGCAAGAATCGCTTGAAGTTTGACTTTCCTGGCACCTACTAGTTGATTCCTGTCCATTCTGCCATGAAGGAGTATCTGGTAATAAATCCTCCATATTCCACGGGGAGCAGATAGTTAAAACCCATGGCAAGGCCACTCTTCCTCATGGTAGGAAAGCCTGGAACCCCAGGACGTGGCTCTGCTTCAGAGCATCTTATCCTCTCGCTTTCCCATGGAAATGACTTCTAGTGTGGCACATGGGTCATGGTTCCTTTCTGGTTGAGCAGAAGACTATCTCCATATTGGACCGGTAAAGTTAAATACATTTACACTATATCTGAAAACCTTAAAAATCCATTTAGGGAAGTGACTTATACATCATTAAATTATGATGTTGTCTTGAGAGAACATTAAGTCCATTCCTCTCCTTTGGATGGACCTTAAATCTGTATTATCCAGACAGACGAGACTCTTCCTTTCATAAATGATTTATGTTCTGTTTAATTGTATGTGAAAATGGAAATTTCACAGTTTTTCTTAGTAATTCATTCAGGGTTCCATGAATGTTCATTGTAAGAATACAGAAGCATACCTAATCTCTGCTCATTTTTCCTATTAGTTATTATTTGGGAAAAACACATACACACACACCTCAAAGAGCATCAGGTGGACCACTGACTTGTCCCCAGGTCAGAGTCTCATAATCTTATCTCAGAGGTACCTCAATCATTTTTGTCTTTATGGATCTTTTCAAACTCTTTTCTGTTCCATTTAACATATATAAAGATCACATGCTTTTGTAGGGGTCTGTGCAGACCTGAATACTATTCCTTCTGTTTCTCTTTCTCTCCCCAGAGCTTTTATGTTTTGTTACCTTTAAGCGCTCTTAATTTCGTGATCTACTCTGTATATTTCAGTGGTAAATAGTTCTGGGCTCAGAGAGCTAACTGTGTTATTCTGCACATTGGCTAATCTATGCTAAAATACTTGTGGCGGTAATTTTAACTTAGACCCTTAGCATTCCAGAACATTGCCATATAATTAACATCAGAGTCAGTGCCAACCGTAATTCTACACTATCGCAAGGTATTTGCTTGCCAGCCCTATGAAACTACTCTTTTTTTTTTTTTTTTTTTTCCTTTTTGCGGTACGTGGGCCTCTCACTGCTGTGGCCTCTCCCGTTGCGAGCACAGGCTCCGGAGACGCAGGCTCAGCGGCCATGGCTCACGGGCCCAGCCTCTCCGTGGCATGTGGGATCCTCCCGGACCGGGGCACGAACCCGCGTCCCCTGCATTGGCAGGCGGACTCTCAACCACTGTGCCACCAGGGAAGCCCGAAACTACTCTGTTTTGAAAATATATTTTCCTGCTAGATCACAATACCCAGCATAATTTGTACACGGTGTAGGCATGTTTAGTAAACTATGAATTCTAGGAAAAATTGAATTATTTTGGTATTATTTACATTCAGAACCATCATGTATTAAATCGGTGATGCTCTGTCAACTGTAAAACCAAATTCAAATTCTTAAGCATCTATCTTGAAGCCTTTTTCTTTCAAAAAGATCTGTTTTTTTAACGACTCCCTCTTGTAGCACACTGGAACCATATGAAGGCATTTCTTTTTCTGTTGTTGAATATAGTGCAAATGGCAGGGCATTAATAAAGCCAGTAGCTCAGTCAATCCCAAGGTACCAAAGCCATATCCATCACAGTTCAGCTTTATTAGACTGCTTGGGTCATGAGAGTGTATGATTTTAGCACATAGCAAAAAGGGAAATTGGACACACAGTTGACAATCAAAACCTAAGAATTCACTTGAATTGTAACTTAGAGAAGGTGATGTGTGACAGAAGCAGGTGGGACTTTTGGGGTAGGACGGGGGTGACTACTTCCTGCCTTTGCGTTAGGGTTAGGGTCACAGCACCTGACACTTTACCGTTTCTATTCCTGTGCCAGACTTAGACTATAACCTCTAAAGGGACAGAAACTATGTCTCATTCTTGTTGTATTCCCCATGCTGATTACAGAACCAAGGTGTGTTTCTTGAACGGAAAGTTGTGCATGTCAGAGATCTAAGAATCCTTCAACCTCTCAGTCCTTTACCCCCGTATCCAGTCCATCGTTAAGTCTTTTTTGCCCCCTAGATCTTGTCTTAGAGCCATCCGTTTCTCTCTGTCTCCACCACCACAGTCACTACTCTTACCTTGACGCAACCCACTGTCACCTTTCAGAGCATTTTCTTGGGTTACTGCAGTGACCTCCTAACTGGTCTATTCCCACTGCTCTGGCCCCTCTTAATTCCTTCTCCATGTTGCAGCCAAAATGAGCGTTTAACTACATAGCCCCTTCAAAGCCTTTCTGCCTTCCTTTTATAATAATAGCTAATCATCATCATAATTATACTGACAGTACTTTTGACCAAGGCCTAGAAATCGGGTGGTCATATAATGTATCATTCACATGAGAAGAACGCTTTTGAATGTGAAGTGGGCACCATTGAAAATCACACAGGGATGATGTAGAAAGAAGACTTGTGTTTGCCTTGCCTGCGAGGCCCTGCTTCCAGTCATTCTCTCTGAACCTACAGAACTGCTTGTGTTTCAGTCTTTTGTGCTTTCCAAGGTTATTTGCCATGTTTGCTACCACCACAGGGCCTTTGCACATGGTATTGTTGGAGTATTGACAACTACTGATCTTTTAGCTCTCAGCTCCTGCCCGGCA
Organism: Hyperoodon ampullatus; assembly: GCF_949752795.1. Taxonomy (NCBI): domain Eukaryota; kingdom Metazoa; phylum Chordata; class Mammalia; order Artiodactyla; family Ziphiidae; genus Hyperoodon; species Hyperoodon ampullatus. Next base: position 2,904,343 of record NC_136927.1, read on the forward strand.
TCTCATTGAGGTGGTTAAATCTCCTTATTATAGGCTCTTACTACACTCACAGATACAAGTTAACACTTATTTATTTGGATAAATACTAGTAAGAGACTGGTAACATTGTATTACCAATATACCAATTATGTAATACAGTGATCAGCACAATGGCAAAATAAACTCTATATTTAAATTCTATATATTCAGTACAGAAGAAACCAGCTATACGTACAATTTAATGTAAAAACAGTCTCAATTTTGGCACTGTTAATATGCTATTTGATGATTAATTTGAAAAATACAGTAAAAATAAGTCCAGTTTAGTAATTCTACAAATTTATCAAAAATTTGAAGTTAAGATAAGGATTCTTTTATTTATTCATTCTTTCATTCATTCATTCTGTGCTGGGTCTTAGTTGCGACACACGGGATCTTCGTTGCCGCATGCGGGATCTAGTTCCCTGACTAGGGATCAAACCCGGGCCCCCGCTGCATTGGGAGCATGAAGTCTTAACCACTGGACCACCAGGGAAGTCCCATTAAGATAGGGATTCTTGAGAAGAAAATTTCTCTATTGAGAAACCTGTGACATTTAGAGTCATAGTATATATGTAGGATATCTGGATTCTGGAACAGGTTATCTGGGGTTTAAATCATGATTGTACCACATACTGTCTGGGTGGCCTTGAACAAGTTAGTTTCCCTATGCCTCTACCCATTTGTAAAATGAGTATAATAATGGCATCTATTTTGTAGGGCTTTTGTGAAAATTAAATCAAGTAATACATATAAAGCACTTGGAACAGTTTCTGGCATAGTAGATACTCAGTGAACACTAGCTATTACTGTTAATTTTGTTATTATTATATTTATTCATTGAACGAATAGTTATTCAGTATCTACTTTGTTCCTGGCATTGGTTTAGAAATTCAGAAGTGATTGAGATCGTGCATGAGAATCCACTGGGTATAAGTCATGGTTTGTTAGGGCATGTTGGTGGGAGGAGCTTGGTGAACCTATAGGGTGGGAATGCATCAGCTTTTTGCAGGGAGCTGGGGAGCAGCGCCTGGGGTTGGGGAGGAGCACAGGCAAGGCCCCGCCCCCCCCCCCCACCAGGGAGAAAGGGCTTAGCCTGGCTTAAAGTGAAAAGCAGAGTGTGCTGGAGTGTTCATTCCTGAGTCAAGAGGGTAGGAGTCCTGAAGGATAGACACACCGGATTATGCGGGTGTGCCCTGGGGACTTTATTAGAAAAATGATAGAGCTAGAACTGGAAATAAGTCTCCTATGTTCATAGCCCTGGGGATTTTATTAGAAAAATGATAGAGCTAGAACTGGAAATAAGTCTCCTATGTTCATATACTTTTTAAAACTTAAGGAAGCATCATACAAAAATTGCACAAGTCAGATACAGAATGATTTTCTATGAATTTTCACAAAGTGAATGGCCCCGTGTAACCATATTGAGAAATGGATCTTGATGTGCTCTCCACGAGCTGCCCTGTTACACACCCGCCACCATCCCCATCCCCCAGAGGTAACAACGCTCACCCTGACTGACCTCTTAACACCACAGACTAGTTTTGCCTGGTTTTGAACCTTTCTGAACTTTTGCATGGAAGCATATGCTGTAATTTTTTCCTGTCTGGCTTCTCTCACTACACATACGTCTCCATCCATGGTGTTGTGTGTTGTGTGTAGCAATAGTTGGTTCGTTCCTGTTGCTGCAAGCTGTTCCACTGTTTGAATACACACGTGTTTCCAGTGTGATAGCCCCCTGGATGTCACCGAAAGAGCCAGTGTGTGTGTGAGATGAAAGCTGGTTTGTGATTCCTGTCATTTATGTATATGTGTTAATCTTGCTTATCCTAGTTACCTTTTTTTTTTAATAACTAAGTGAAGGTTATATTTTTCTTTTAGAGCCAAGATATATACCCTTGATTGTTACTTTGAGAATATAATGCCTAGTTAAAACCAAGGCTTGCATCAGCAGAGATTGCCCAGTATGCGATAAGTAAGTGTTAATCACAAATGGAAATAACTTGGATGAACTTGTCAGGTGCTTTCACATGGTGCTGTCATAGAGCATTCAGCCTTTTGAAATATTGTCTAGGGTATTGCAGGTTTCTAGGAGGTCAAGGATAATTTGTTACTTAATTGGGCCAAATAGCCATCATTTCTGCTTTTTAAAATTAGGTCTGTTTAAATAAGTGATTGATAAATTGGATGAATGACATTTTCACGTGTACTTCATTCAGTTTTTTTCCTTTCTTTCTCTTTTTCCTTTAATATTTCAGATGACGTTGTGCCATATTTTAAAACAGAGCCGGGCCTTCCGCAGATTCACCTGGAAGGGAACCGTCTCGTTCTCACTTGCCTTGCTGAAGGGAGCTGGCCCTTGGAATTCAAGTGGATGCACAATGACAGTGAGCTCACCACCTACACCAGCGAATATAAGTAATTGATTGCTTGAAAATAAGATTCTATTTCAGATTGATGTGTCTAGAATATTCGCCTATTGGCCATAATAGCACAAGCGGGGGGAAATATTGGATTTAATTTGTAATACATTAAGGATTAAAGGCATAGATTTGAACATATAATCAGAATGTGATTTACTATTCTAATACAGGTTGTATTCACACTTAGGAAGTCTGTCGTTATATTTGTGAAAGTAAGCCCGGTAGTGAGATCACCAGACCAAAGGAGCTATAGTTACAGAGGAATGCAAGTAACAGCTTTAGCCTGATAGGTTTGACTTCTTGTGGCAGCTGTCCCACCCACCACTATTGTTCCTGTCTGAGGAGCGTAAATGCTTAAACAGATACCTTTAGGTCATAGCTTCTGGAGCTCTGATTAGTCAACAAATACCTTCCTGGCTAACTTTCAGAGCTGGCGTGGGCAAAAATGGAACTATGGGAGGATGGGCATGAGTACAGCATCTACACTGAGCAGCAAAAACGAATATTTATTGAACACCTGCCATGTGCTAGGTATTGGGGGCTGAGTACAGAGGACGGAGACGGGGGAAACTGGAGATCAGGTTACGTCTCAGGTGCAGCTGCACCCAGGAAGCGTCTGGATCGGCTTCCCAGCCTTACCTCGCATGCTTGATGGTTTTCTAGTTTTGTGTCTTTTTACCTCCTGTTCTACATGAGAATTATGCTGGATGCTCCAGTTCTGAGTGTGATGGAGAATTAGCAACTGCCTAAACCAGTCCCAGAGGCCCACAGATCAGCAGAAATCAGCAGTACCATGCTCTTATTTAAATGAAATAAGAAAGAGAATTGGCTGTCTAGAGATATTTTATTTTTATTTATTTATTTAAACATAATCTTCACTCGATTTATTTTTGGCTGCATGGCATGTGGGATCTTAGTTCCCCAACCAGGGATCGAACCCATGCCCCCTGCAGTGGAAGGGCAAAGTCTTAACCACTGGACCTCCAGGGAAGTCTCTAGAGATATTTTATATAGAGTAATGATCTTCTCAGCATGGGGCATAGCCCACCATGCACTCTTTACCTCAGAAGTTATAATATGGTGGTCCATGAACCACATTCAGCCTGCCTGGAACATGCTGTGGGTATTTTAAAAATCAGTTTAAAAGTATATGTGGATATATGCACAGTAGATATTTCTTAATTGATTGCCAGAATTTAACACTTGGAAGATTTCACATAAAAATCTGCTTTTCAGTCCCTCTTGAACAGTCAGCAGGTATGGCTTCCTGGGTTTGCAACCCCACACAGAAGCTGGCCCTGGCAGTGCTGCCCTGGGATACAGGCATGGATACCCAGTTCTCAGCACTCTCTGGTCCCCACCTTGTGCCCTACTTGCTTTGCCCAGTCCCATTATCCACCTGCCCTGTTTAGACAGAGGAGTTTGTGTCCTCCTCTTTCATCATTAGGCCTGTACTGTCAGAGGACCTGCTGTTGTGAGAACAATTTATAATAATAGTTAAGAGCTTGTTGAAATCAAACAGACCTAGGTTTGAATCTCAGCTCACCACCAATTAGTGTTAGCAGTATGACCTCGGGCAAGAAGCCTGTTAGCCCCACTTTCACTATCTGCAAAATGGGGGTGATCAAACCTCATTTGTGGTGGTGTGAGCATTAAAAGGCTCTAATGTATGTAGAACAACATATTTTCTGGCCCACCAGCAATCAGTTAATAAATTCTGTTAAATTCTATTTTATCATAATATGGCATGGGGCTTGGTTTGTTAGAAGGGGTATTAGAAAGCAAAAAAAAAAAAGGTGGGCTTAGAAATGAGAACCATTACGAGCAGTGGGCTTTGATGGCAGATGACTTGAGTTCAAATACTTCTAATCAACTTATTATCTGTTTGACTTTGGACAAGTTATCTAACCAGTTTGATCTTACTTTTCCCATCTGTAAAATGGGTATAATAAAACCCACCATAGAGGGTTCTCATAAAAATTAAATGATACCATGTTTTGTATGCCCCAGGAAGAAGGAAGTGAGGTTTCAAAAGAATACATATTGTTTTTCCTCATAAAAAGAAGTAGTGATGTGGTTGATCTATAACAGTGGTCTTAAAACTGCGGTATATGCCATGGATAGTGGCAAAGGAATAGTTTTCTAGATCTTCAGTTTCCACATGCGTGTTTTCTGAAATTGAGCTACCTGAGAACATGCCTCTGTGTTGGCACCTGCCAGTTCTCTTTTCACACCTGCTTTGCGTTATTTCTTCCACTTCACAAAAGAAGGACACACCTTTCTCAGTGAGTCTTCTGTGAAACCACACCTTCAGGGTGCAAGACAAGCACAGTTTAAAATATTGGCCTTGAAGAAGCCTCTTTTAAACATCCCATAGAACAGCTCCTTGTCTTCACTCTATACGTACTACTTTTAAGGGCAGAGTATGACACTAGAAATGGGATCTTTTGACCAATCTTGGGGTTTTCTTAATTCAGATGTATAGGTGGTCAGCAAGAGCTGTACCATTTTTTTGTGAACAACCTTCCCTTTTCCCTTCTCCAGCCATCATCAAAGTATATATTGTGCCTCAAGGAACGTTTATGAGAACAAAGCAGAGAAACATCTGCAAGAATTACCGCAGGCAAGGCACCTTGTTTTATCCAGGCTGCAAACTTAGTGTAACGCTCTGTGGTGTACACACTTACACATAATAGAATTAGAATTTTCAAGATGTGTTAGAAATAAAAAGCCCTTTGAGAAATACTCTTCTCTGAAACACACTTGTCTTCGTTTCACCTACCCAGAAGTGAAAAGAGCTCGGGGAGGCTTCAGTGATAGATCTCAGCGAGGAGGGGGTGAAAAGTTCTGTTTATTTTCATCAGATCAATGTGCCCTCCTGATGTAGAAGGACCATGCACTACAGGAAAGTTTGTGCTTTATATTTTCTCATTCATTCGGAAGACACTTTCATTAACTTTTGCAAAAATATATCATTTGAGGGGCTTCCCTGGTGGCGCAGTGGTTGAGAGTCCGCCTGCCTATGCAGGGGACACAGGTTCGTGCCCCGGTCCGGGAAGATACCACATGCCGCGGAGCGGCTGGGCCCGTGAGCCATGGCCGCTGAGCCTGCGCGTCCGGAGCCTGTGCTCCGCAACGGGAGAGGCCACAACAGTGAGGGGCCCGCGTACCGCCAAAAAAAAAAAAAAAAAAAAAAAAAAAAAAAAAAAATATATCATTTGATATTCTAAATCCATATTCATTTTTATTACTTCATTGTGTTTTGCTTGCTGGTACACATCAGCCTCTTCTCTACTTGTTTATGTCTTCGTGTACTCATTAGATTTAAATTAACTGTATGCAAATATGTGGTCAATACCTTCTTTTCTTTTTGTAGTAAATTTCTATCCAGTTCTGTTCATTCTAATAGTAAATAACTTTCCATTCAATAAAATGTGAAGTAATTGAATGAACAGCCACTTTCAAGAGACCTATCTCCTTTCTAAGTTTTTAATGTTTAATAATTATTTTTCAAAATTTGTAATACATTGATGTTGCTTTCATTAGCTCTGTGGTAATAATAATTACAATCCACAAGTAATCCAGATGAAATTCTTTTTGTGCTTAGACTATTTTGACAAAAGGAAATTCTTTTTAAATTACCATTTATTTGTATATTTTTATTTCAGAGAAGTATGTTGGGTAATAAATAATAAGTATCTTTCAGGCATAGAAAAATGTTACATTAGAATAAAATTCTGTGGGATAAATGGATTTAATACTCAAGTTCAAAGAGTAAAAAGAAACAGTATGAAAGCTCTGTCAGTTAATTTTTAAGAAATAGAAAGTGTGGATATCAAAATCATTATATTAACTTCCATTGGATACATTTAAAACAGTGTGTGACCGTTTTATTTTAAAATGCCAAAACATATACTATGCCATTATTGTATATGCAACTATTTAAACTTCTATATGATAGAACAATTTTGGTGTCAACTTAAAAATATGCAGGGAGGGCTTCCCTGATGGCGCAGTAAAAAAAAAAAAAAAAAAAAAAAAAAAAATTGAGGCCATTGAGCTCTTTTTTGCATTGCTTTTTTTTTTTTTTGTGGTACGCGGGCCTCTTACTGCTGTGGCCTCTCCCGTTGCGGAGCACAGGCTCCGGACGCGCAGGCTCAGCGGCCATGGCTCATGGGCCCAGCCGCTCCATGGCATGTGTGATCTTCCCGGACCAGGGCATGAACCCATGTCCCCTGCATTGGGAGGCTGACTCTCAACCACTGCGCCACCAAGGAAGCCCTGCATTGCTCTTTGCACCAGCTAATTTACCTGTTAACCTGACACACCCTGGATAATCCTCAAGAAGAGAAAGCATTGTTGCTTGATTGAAGCAGGATTGAGAAGGTGGTTCATTATATATTGAAGCAGGATTGAGAAGGTGGTTCATTATATATGCACCATTAAAACAGGGTAGATGCTTCACTACCATTTCACCAGAAACTCGTTAAGAAGATATTGGTTATTCTGAAGCAAAAACGGTTTAGGTTAGACGTGATAAATTATATTCTGTTCACTGAGGGCTTCAGACACTGAGATGGGTTATTAAGGATCCATTGTATTTTTGTCATCATTTTTTTCAAGATATAAAACCTGTCTAAAAATCTTACACTATTTTTTCAAATTACTCTTTCATCTGCTTCCTTCCGATAATCACCTTCAGCTGTCATATGTTAACCTTCACGAGGCTGCTGTAAGTCTCAAATTGGAAAACATACTCTATAAAAACAGTAGCTGTTTTCTAACTCCACCCTTTGGTGTCAGTTATGAAAGTGCTAACCCTAAAAAAAGCAAATATTTAATATAAATTCAGCTTTTCCATCTTTGACTAAAAATAACATTTTCTTTGCTGCTTGTGTTATAAACTACACAATGAATTTTAGTAAGTTTCAAATGTTATATAGTTCATATTGATGCTTATATCCATGTTTAGGCACAGGTGGCTACACTGGGAAAATGAGAGTAGTTCAGTAATTAAACAAAGTTGCTTAAGTGTCACAGGCAGATTTGTATCCCATTTTTTTCCCCCCATAAAATAGTTACTGCAAATTATTTTTTCTACTTTGGGATAAAAAATATTTTGTAACTATATTCAAAAAATATATATGCCCAAAATTTCTAGTGCTAGGCACAATACTCATTCCAGCAGGAGGAATAATTGGATGCTCTAAACTGCAGAAAATCTTATAGTCTCCTTACATGATCTGCCTCTGGTTCAATTTCTGTTACAGTATAAACAGTTGAAATTTGATGGATATTTATCTTTTTATTTCAGTAAAAAAAATAGGAATGGTTAAGGGAAAATTTACTTTTTCTTATGTCCTATAAAAGGACGAAAATTCTACAATATCAGTAAAGTTTATTAAATACCTGAGAATAACCTTTGTAAGAAATGAGTAGAACATGAAGAAAAGTAGAAAACCCCACTGAGAGAGTTGAAGGAGAATTCTAGATAGGTAATCTAAACAACCATAACACTGGACAAAGTATATGGAATAATTGTTTTCAAGATACTGGACATCAGGCAACCGAAGGTGTAATGGCTGAGAGATGGAAAACCACCAAGGTGAGCCCTGTGATTGCTCGGCTTACTGCCCTGAGAGAATTTCCAGGCTGTGGCACAGAGAGGGAGAACACAGGTGAAACCTGGAGGGATCCCTGCGGTGAAGGGAGCTGAGGGTTCAGAGAGATCAAGGCAGAGTACTGGAGGGGAGAGAGCTGTGTAGAGTGAACTCTGGAGATCCTCAGAGGTTCTTTGTCTAGTATTTAGCAGATTATTCACCAGCACATTCAAGTAAGGAGACTGCCCAAGACCAGGGGCCAGGGACCCAAAAAGTGGAGGCAGTAGTTCCCCAGGTTCACACAGCATGGGGTTCAGTGCCTCTTCTCAGCAGCCAGACTGAAAAACCTTGTAATCCATGGGGTTATTGGATAGGGTACACAGAAGTGTCCTGGGTCTCTAGTGGGGGTTACTAACCCTGGACCGAATACAGCTCTGGTCCTGCCTAAGAAATCTTAAAAGCAAGACCAGAAAGGATCAAACCATTTCCAGGTATCTTTGCGGCACTGGAAAAGAAAGCTCAGGAATATTTATAGGAATACAAAAATATCCAGCACCAAAATTTACAATGTCTAGAATCCAATCAGAGATTATGAGGCATGTAAAGAAGGAAAGCGTGACCCAAAATGAGAAAAAGCAATCAATTGAAAGCAAACCAAAGCTGACACAGATGTTAGAATTAGCAGAGAAGTGCGTAGAAACATCATAACTGTACTCCATGTGATCAGATGAAACCTATAATGTCTGAGATGAAAAACACATTGGATGGGACTAGCAGCAGATTAGACATTGCAGAAGAAAATATTAGTAAACTTTAAAATATAGCAATATAACTCTTCAAAATGAAAGGTGGATAGGAAAAAAAAGAAATCAAACACAATGAAAAGACCATTAGTGAATTACAGGACAACGTCAAATGGCCTAATATATGTATAACTGGAATCCCAAAGGAGGCAGGGGTGGAAAAGTATTTGAATAGATAATACTGAAAAATTTGTACATTTGATGAGAACTACAAACTCATCAATGCAAGAAGCTCAACAACAGATCCCAATAATGGAGTTACTAGCCAGTGCAATAAGAAAAAGAAATAAAAAGCATGTAGATTGTAAGAGAAGATGTAAAAATGTATTTTATTGAGGGTTACATGATTGCAGAAAATGTGATATTATCTTTAAAAAGCTGCTAAAATTTATGTGTTTAGCAGTGTTACAGGATACAAGATGAGCATACAAAAATCCATTATATTTCTATATACTAGGAAAGAATCTGCAATTTATTAAAATTTATAATTTTTATTAAAAATATCTTATAAATATATTTTTAAAATATCTTCAAAAATCTTAGAGATAAATCTGACATGGAATTTGCAATATTTTTACACTAAAAACTATAAAGCGTTGCCTAAGGAAATAAAAGAAGACCTAAATAAATGGACAGATATTCCATGTTCATGTGTCTGAAAATTCAGTATTACTGCCATGTCAAACTTTCCCAGATTGATCCCTTGGCCATATCCTTTAGGCTTGAGACCCTGAGACATAACTTCATCACTAAGCCATGAGTTAGACTCCTATACCTGTTTTTTTATTTTGTTTTGTTTTGAATCTGCTGAGTCCCCTACTCATCAGGAAAGGTCCGTTTAATTGAGAACCCTTTTCTTAAGTGAAACGTAACCAGTTGGTTTCTTCATGAACCAGCCAAACTGAGTGCAACTCCCACCTACAGCTTCCCACAAAGGGCTGAGTTCCCCAGATTGTTGAGCTTCAGTTTTCCTAACCTTGTTTACAGTCATTCTTTTCTCCTGGTTCACTCTTCATTGGTCCTGTCCTCTGGGAGCTGCCCAGCTCACAACAACAACAACAGATTGTATTTTGGTTCAAATGAACTAGTCTTGCCCATTTTGACTAAGTATTGGGTTGGCCAAAAAGTGCCTTCAGTTTTTAAGTAAAAATAAAAGACACATTTTTCATTTTCACCAAGAACTTTATTGAACAACGTATTCACGCATTTGTTCCACTACCTTCTGCCATTTTTCAGGCAACTTCATAATTCCATCTTCCCAAAACTTTCTATCTTTTTGAGCAAAGAACTGTTCCAGGTGCTTTTATGGTCTTCCAGGGAATTGAAATTTTTTCCATTAAGATAATTTTGTAATAGACCTAAATAAATGGAAATCCAAAGGTGCAATGTCTGCTGAATACAGCAGATGAATCAGAACTTCCCAGCCACGCTTTGACAGTTTTTGCCTGGTCATCAAAGAAAGAAGCAGTCTTGCATTACCCTGACGGAAGATTATGCGCTTTCTGTTGACTGATTCTGGACGCTTTTCATCAAGCGCAGCTTTCAGTTGGTCTAATTGGGATCAGTACTTGTTGGAATTAATCGTTTGGTTTTCCGGAAGGAGCTCGTAATAGAGGACTCCCTTCCAATGCCACCATACATACAACATCACCTTCTTCGGATGAAGACCGGCCTTTGGTGTGGTTGGTGGTGGTTCATTTTGCTTGCCCCACGATCTCTTCCATTCCACAGTATCGTACGGTATCTACTTTTCAGCGCTCGTCACAATTTGTTTTAAAAATGGAATGTTTTCATTACATTTAAGTAGAGAATCGCATGTGGAAATACAGTCAAGAAGGTTTTTTTTCGCTTAACTTATGTGGAACCCAAACTTCAAAGCGATTAACATAACCAAACTGGTGCAAGTGATTTTCAACGCTTGATTTGGATATTTTGAGTATGTCGGCTGTCTCCTACATGGTATAGCGTTGATTGTTCTCAATTAATGTCTCAATTTGATTGCTATCAACTTCATCTGGTATACCCGACCGTGGAGCATCTTCCAGCAAGAAATCTCCAGCATGAAACTTTGCAAACCACTTTTGACATGTTCAATCAGTCACAGCACTTTCTGCATACACTGCACAAATCTTTTTTTTGCATTTCAGTTGCATTTTTACCTTTCTTGAAGTAATAAAGCATAATATGACAAAAATGTTGCTTTTTTCTTCTATCTTCAATATTAAAATGGCTACACAAAAATTCACCAATTTTGATGTCTTTTTTGTAAGTGCATGCTGATATGACAGCTGTCACATACAATCTAACAAAATTGTTTCAAATGAAGTTAAAGACAACTAAGTGCTACTAGAGCCATCTTGTGAAAAAGACCAAGTGAACCTTTTCGCCAACCCAACCCAGTAGAACCCCTTCTAGTCCCAAGCTGCTTAAGGCTTGGGGTAACTTTCTTATTTCTTAGTGCCCAAGATGTGAATGGTTGGGCACTTGGTGTAAAGCTTTCAACCTAATTTTGGCCTTTCTTCTATATCACATGGTTATATTTAGGAGCCCTGGAATTAACAAATGAATTTTTCATTCCTAAGGCATCAAGTCCTTTTGTCTATTTGTTTATAAGGAAGGGGAAGATAAACTTTGGCAGGTAAAAGTGGGTGGACTATTCTCATCTCATTCCTAGTCAAAGTATCTGACATTGATTTCCAAGGCTTAAAGTGGTATGAGTCTGTGCTATCTTGTTTGATTTTGATCTCTAATATTAATACGGTGTGTCCCAATGCTTATATCTCTCCCACAAAGTTGTGTATCATTCGTATTTGTTTCTGATTTTAATTGACCATCTTTTCAACTCCATGTGGTCATAGCAGGTATGATTGTTTCCGGAGAATTTCTGAAGCAGAGTAGCATTGAACTTTTAAAAGTTCTTACTGGCGATGACTTGGATTTGAAGAAGTGATTCTATTTGGCTTATTCATCTCAGGATCATCGTGGGTTCTAAGTGGAGAACTTTAGCCAGAGTGACCAAACAAGTCTGTAACATGATGGTCAACAAGTACTTCCATGAGACAAGTGAAAGCTTTTTCATTTACGTTTCTAATTCACTTGTGCTAATATTGCAACACTTAATAGCTTAGGTCTTCTTTCCATTGTGTTTTGGTGTGGATCATTTTGACTGTGTAGAAACTAACATTTCCCCTCGTATTTTAGCCCTTCATATAACGGTTCTAGATGTTTTTTTTTAATATCTCTAGAGAACCTGGCAATATAAAGAATTAAAGTAAACAGAGATGAATAAAGGACTTTTAGCTCTAAAAAAAGCTCTGTCTTTCACAAAGATTTTCTGAAACTCCATTCTTACTGACTTGAGAGACCATTTTCTCCTAATGACAGATCTGACAGACTAGTTCTGGTCATGTGTCCATGTTTACCAAAATGTGAATTTCTCCTTTACTGTCCCTGGTTTGATAATAGAAGGTAGGAATGGAGGAAGAATGAATGATCCCAAAACATTGTTACTGTTAGAGAAAATCACATAAACCACAATCCCAGAAGAAGATTCTTAGTAACTTTTCAATGTTAACTCTAGAAATTTTGAATTGGTGTTTATAAGTGAATATAAAATTTAAATGTAGTTATTCCTGGTATGTGAATACTCATCATCCACTTGATCCCTGGAGGGCTTACAGTCCCCAGATTTATCTTCCCAGACAGATTCCATAGATGCTTACTTAGCCCATCCCCAGCAGGGACCTGTTTATTGCCTCTTTCAACTTAATGCAGAATTTTAAGTAAATGAAATAGAGATTAAAGAACTTTTGCGAGTATAATGTTCCCATCGGCTAACTTCCATCTTTATTATGCTGTTTACTTTAACTTCATACTGATTACTGTAACTCTTTGGAAAGGATTCAAAACATAACCCTCAATTTGCTTAACGTCTAAGACCTATTAGTGAGCTGGACACACCTTTCAAAATTTTGTGTCCGTCTCTTTGTTAACAAGTTTCAGTCTGGATTTTTCATTTCACTGTTTGCTTGTAGCAAAAGCCAGCTATGGACTCATTCCACTTTTGACTGTTGCTCTATTTTAAATGTTCATATAGGAAATTTATAAAAATAAAATTGAAAATACAATTATTTGTAATCTTGTTTCCAAAAATAGAATGGAATTAGTTCCAAGAAGGATATAAATGGCTTAGTTTTGTATATTTCTTTTCTTAAACCTTTTTTCACTTTAAAGATAATGGGCTTTGGGCCAAGATATGAAAGTTTATTATAGAACTTGGTTGTTTATTTTCATGCAGAATAGATACTTTCATACCAGATACTTTCATACCAGAATAGATATTTTCATACTTCAATTTAAAAAAAATTAAAGCTGTGAGGAATAGTCTTGTCTGGAGTGGCATAAAATGAGTATAGACCCCCCCTCCCAGAAAGAAAAAAACCTTATATCTAATTTTAATGGGTATGAAAATTCTTTCTCATGGATTGAGTTATGTCCACTGACCTTAGAGGGAGAAGTATGGGTTTTCTCTTCTGTATCAAAGATGTTGTTTCGTTATTCTGAACTGTGATAGGTCTCTGTAGACCTGTGTGCTTAGAGCATTTAACTCTTGTTGGGAAGAACTGCTCAACAGTAACTGTTCCAAAGCAGATAGTATTTTGTCAGACATTTTCTAAAATTTTAGTGGCTCATGGCAGGAATACTCCTTATAAAAGATTAATTAGTCTCAGTTTTGGAGGGACTATTTACCACTTAATGATTCTTAGTGGTTAGCTGGGAAGCCATGATTTTTTAAAAAGAGATGATTCAGTGAGGCATTATTTAGGTTTTTCTGTGACCATGGTGAGTACCTAGTAACTTCAGAAGCCTTTTCAACCAAAATTATTTTGGCTACATTCTGGGGAGTTCTAGGACAAGCCAAACAAACCCTCTCTCGTTGAAACAAAAAAGGAAGTTGTCACCTGGCCATTGGGTTGCTCTTACCGTCACTGGGCTGACTGGACATTGGGCAGGAACAGAGGGGGGTGGGCCCATCAGAGCCGAGCTGCCCCAAGAGCCAGTCCCACAGGGTCCTGCTGCTGGTACTGCTGGACCCTGGTTGCCACTGCTTGAGCCGCTGCCCCTATGGGCACTGGACACTTGCACCGTTCCCCTGATCCGGGGCTCCATTGCGCCCCACCGCCGCCACTGCTGCTGGACAGATTCTCCTTTAGCCCTGCTCTCATGTGTCGCCAGCCCCAGATCTGAAAGCCCAGAGCATGTGTGTGCAGTGGTCCTGTGGTATCTCATTCTTGTGCCCTGCTGATGTAGGGGTCCGCCTCCACCAGGACTCAGGGTGGAGAATCCTCCAAATATAAGAACATGGTGCAGACCCTAGGCACACAAAAAATGTCAGATATCCTCTCCAGGCGGGGCTCGTCAAGCAATTGTGCACGGACGGAAATGGACCTAAAACTGCTTCTTAGAGAAATTCTAGAGCTGCTCTTGTTGCCCCTTCCGAGTGGCAGTTTGGAACTGCGGTATTCTCCTGCGTAGCAGAAATGAGCGTTTAGACCCTTGGGTTTGTTGTGATCTTGTGTTTGATTTTCTTTAATTTGCTCTTCCTGATAATGAACTAGCTCTGGAAAAGGCTCTGTTAGTCTAGTAGATTCTGCCTTGAAACAGTGAATACAAACATTCCCAGCTGTGCTTATTTGAAGTAGGAGCAGGCATTTTCTATATTTTAGTGGCATATGGTGCTAGGATTTTATCATACTTTCGTATAAGGAGCCAGGAAACTTTCTCTGCTTAAAAATGCGTGTTTATAAACAATAGGCTTACACTGAATATTCCCATCTGTTGGGTAAACATAATTTGTGTAGGAATTCCTGTAATAGGTGGAGTACTTTGCCACTTTTTTGTATATTTTTTCCCTGGTGAGACATTAGACTAAAGAGACAGTACAAAACAGCATATGCCTAATATTCAGTTTTGTATCTGTTTCTCCCAGTTGTTTGAAAGCAGTGCTGTTTTTGTGCATTAGTACACAGGATTACTATAGAAATTTATAAGAATATAAAATCTATTCAGGATACTGCAAAAAAGGAAAAATGAAATGAATGACAATCATATAAATGTGGTTAGCTTGCAATGATGAAACTGCTCTTGTAGTTTTTCAAATATGTACTCCAATAACTTGTGGAATTTCTTTTCCAGAAACTTTTATTGACTTTGTTTTAACCTAATCTCAAAACCCCTCCTAATTATAATCATAGTGTATAATCAACGCTGCTCATCCTTCTAGTCTTGATTTGTAATTTAAATAAATGGCATTGACTCTTTGTGTTCAGTTTGGTATTGTTCTGATTGTCTTCACTAATTAATTTTTTGTTTGAGATAAACCATTCCTCAGAATAGAATAAAAATTTGAAGACTGAGATTCAGCATTTTTTTTTCATAAAATATTTTATTAATCTTGCTTGTAAGATCTCAAGATGGTTATTAGAGGGTAAACACACTCTGATTAATATTTGCTTAATACTGAATTACCTGTATTGTCCAAATGTTTCATTCACTTAAAAAGTATGCCTATCAGTTCCTTTTTCCAGTTGACTAATTGGACATACTTGAATAAAAAGATGAGCAATTAGTTGAATATAAGTGACTTTAAGGTATGTGTAAGAGCTGAGCAAATAAAGCATACCATACTTGGTGCCTTTTACCTGATTTTTTCTTTTTTTTAGGTTTCTCTGATTATACTTTGTAAGAGGAAATATTTTTAAATTGAAGATAACTATTATCAGAACATGTTTTTAGAAAGGATAGCATCACTGTGTTTTCTCTTTTTTTGGAAAGTAGGCTCCTATTTGATTGGGTTTTAGCTCTCTTATTCTTTCTTAGGATAGGCACCCTCCCATGTGTGAAAATCAAGCCTTATTCTTGATTTTTGGTGAATATGGCTTAGAAACCAATTAAATGCACTCTTCTAGGTAGCATGAAAGGTTTGAGCTCCAGAGCTGCAGAGCTCCCATGAAGTGGTCCTCAGTTGTACCTCCTGCTTGTTCGTGGATTTAAAAATATCCTGAATTATAAAACTAACCATAAACCTAAACCAGGGCTTTTATGGAAACTGTATCTTCTAGCTACTTTGTCCCCCCTATAAAATTTACTGACGTTTTTAGAAAGGCATTGATTTGAGGGATGGTTACTTATAGTCGCAGGAATGGAAAATACAAATGAAATAACCTCCCAGTCAATCAAAAAAGTTTTAAAAGTTAATGTCAAGCCATATGTGAAGTAAGGAAAGTGTGTAAATGGTGTTGGGAGATGTCTGCTCGCTGTGGGGACTGGAGAGGGGAGTTGTGTCCTGATGTCACTGCTTGCTTTGCCTGAATGACACCTGTGTCTCATCCTGCATTGTTTGAACTTTGATGCAGAATGACACAACACATTATGTTAAGACCATTGCCAGTTCTAGAAATAATTTTTAGAAATTCTGAGAGATAGAATTATAAAAAAAATTGAAAGGTCTGGTTTACTTGTAATGATTTTTAGCTATTTAACAGTTCTTATTAATTCAAGCAGTTTTGAGTGATATCTATTGATACTATGTGATGGCACAGGGGTACAGTAGTGAACAAGACAGTTCCAGAACCTAGCTTCATATGATATTTACAGCCTAGCTGGAGAGACAAATAGCAATTAAATAATCTCACAAATAAATTGCAGTTGCAGTAAGTGTGTAGGTCAGGGAAGGCTTGCATAGATATTAGTTTATCAAAAATTAAATATTTTTGGTACTAGATTCCAAAATATACTAGATGAGATGCCAAGGCTGGCTGCCTAGGTACAGAACCATTAACACTGCTTTTTGGTGTTTGGCAGGTATGTTATTCCATCTTTACAGAGGCTGGATGCTGGGTTTTACCGCTGTGTGGTTCGAAACAGAATGGGAGCCCTCTTGCAAAGAAGATCAGAAGTTCAAGTCGCATGTATGTGAACACTGAAAAGATCTACAAATGTTAAATAACAAAACACTAATCAAAATCACTTTAACCATGGTGGGAGTCGAGTTTCTATCTTGGGTTCTATTTGGAATAGTATAATTTCTAAAATCAGTTGAGAGAAGTAAATAGCTAATGCAGCTGGTCTGACGATGATCTGGGGCTAATGAGGTAAATGCCACTGTTTTCAATTAAATAGCTAAGGCTCTGTTGAGGATTTAAAAAATGAGCAAGATGCCTTCTGTTTTATGAGTTAGCTGCTCTTAGCTTTTATCATATCCAGGTTCAGATATTTTTTAAATAAAAGATTAAACCAAATTAGTTAAAATTTTATCAATTCATATTCAGTTCTTTCCAGTGATTTGTTTAGAAATCCTTCAGCTGCACAACAAAAAGTACGTGGATAGCATGTATTAATGCTGTAGTGAATTAATTAATTCTCTACTGGGCAGGCCATTTTGGAGAATGAAACCTTTAAAAGTAACTGGAGGGGATATCAGAATGCAGGGGCCTTGAATTTTGGTGTAGTCTTTAGGAGGCTGTGGAGAGGGAAGTTGGCTGATGCAAAACATTTAATACTTTCCTAGTCCAAAATCTGTGATGGGTAGGGTCCATCTAAAATGGCCTGTAGGCTTTATAATGTTTTGAATTTACTACCAAAATGTCTCTTCATTTAAAAGAAAGCAAGAAGTGTTAAGACATTTTAAATTACATATAAATATGTTATAATAGATTTAGGGAACTCTAAAAAGCCCCTAAATTGGGGTGTGTGAACCAATGATGACAATATTTTCTCATATGTCATTTTGACCCCAGTTAAGGCTTGTGGTTTTCAGTGTTACTGTATAACTTAAAATAATTTCTAGTTTTTCTACTTTTCTACAGTAATTACTAGTGACTGGGTGAGGTGCTGTTGCTATACATGTTTAGTTATAGTTTTAATTACTAGGGAGGCTTACATTTTTCTGGTGAAGTCACTCACCTAAACCTGTCTGCATAATAATTCAGAACTTTTATTCAGTTGAATAATTGAAAACATAATTCATAAATAAAAAATTAAGGTCAATACCCAAAACATTTGAATAAGCTTAGAATTTATTATATTTAATAAATTGTTTAATATAATATCCTTGTTTCTATCCTTTACCTCTAGCGCTAGATTTTGTCTCTTTTCTCCTTGTCTTTGATAACAAATTTCACTTTACTTTAAAATAACCGTGCATATTTTCCTAATCTGTTTCATTTGTTTCATCTTTTCCTAGACTATTAAACACTGCTTGTAACATAGTCAATAATTTCTTCTGAATCACAAATCTGTTGATAATAGAGATCTTTTATGGACTGTTCCAAATTTATATGCGTTCAGACAAAAATGTAGTATATGTGCCATATCAGTGTGTGTATACATATATCTGTAGCTAATCATAATATGGAAATTTTAAAAAACTTTCAAATGGTACTGATTTAAAAATTGGCCACATATACCCACATTCTAAACGCTGGGTTTTTTTCCTGTGATCTCATTTTTTAAATGTTGTAAACCAGTAGCACAAAGACTGGAACAAAACCTACCTGCCCCCAATTAAGTCAGTAGTATGGGGTTTGGAGAACCCTCTAAAAATGAATCGGGTTAAATATTTCTCCCAAAAGATCTTTTAGGGAGCATTCACCCCAGAAACAAAGAAAAGGAGAAACTGAGCAGGACAGCAGCAGGTGCCTGGGTAGAACCAGCTGGAGAGATCTGGGAGCCGGGGGATGTCTGAAATCATTTTATTATCATTTCTGGGAAAATGCTTCATGTGGCATGAGGATGCTTTTCCACAATTTATTTCAATATTAAAATTGGTTGCAAACATTTCATTGTATTGTTGCAGCGACACAAAGACCATGAAGTTCTGCTGATTCACGCACTTCATGGGTACTTTGGAGGCACGTGGCTTTGCCTTATGCTCCACTTTACCACCCAGTCTGCACTCATCAGCATTACTGCTCGCCTCTGGTCTCCCTGCTTAATTATAGCAACACTGGTGACTTTGCAATAAAATATAGTTATTTCCATCTTTGACCTCCCGCTCCCTCAAAAAAGAATTTTCTGAAACTTAAAAGGTCTGATTTTTCTTTGCAGATATGGGAAATTTCATGGATACAGATCAGAGAAAAATGGTCTCTCAAGGACATGCAGCCATACTCAACTTACTGCCCATCACCAGCTGCCCCAGCCCTCAAGTGACCTGGTTCAGAGAAGGGCACAAGATTATTCCAAGCAACAGAATGTAAGTCGTTCCAAACTTTAAAGTTTAAAATACATCTCATGACACTTGTTGGTACCATTTACATATTAAGTGTACCAATTAAACTTTGAAAAGACTAACCTGGTCTAGTAGACCTACCTCAGTCCTTAATAAACAGCTATTTTAAGACTGGCTTGGAAATTTTTAAGCAGTTTAAGAAAATTGTCATGTAATATTATTCTTTAATATGCCGCATAGCCTAACTAAAGCACCTTTACATACTCTTTATGGTATTTTTTTTTTCCTTTTGGAATGCACTTTTTGAGATGTCATTTTCATCCTGAGCTGTGTTTAGCTCCAAGTACTAATTTAATGAGCGCTCGTATTTACTGGTAGAGCTGTGGGGTTTTCTCCCTCTTTTACTGAGCCATGTTTGATGCTACTTTCTCTGATGATAAAATAGTAATTGCTGCTTATTTCTCTTTGTCCTTTTATCCTACTATGACAGTTTTATTTCCTTTTGTCTAATTAGTGGTTCACCCATCTATTGCAGAGTAGTTGCTTTGTGATTAGTTAAGCATTATTTCAAGGTGTTCTTGCCTATTTCACATTTAAGATATTTATCTAATGCCAAACAGTTTCTGCATTTGGAGCTTTAAGTGATTAAAAAGAACATTTGGTATATATTTTATAAGTGGGCATTTTTCAATGTAATTTAAAGATAACATACTGAATATAAAGGCTTTGAGGATGGACATTTCTGAAAGAATTGTGAAATGCTATAAGCTTGGGCTAAACGTCAAATATTTATGCCATCAGTTGGTTGCACTCAGACAAAAAAAAAATTGTGAGAAGAAAATGCGCTCTTTTTCCCCCAGAAGGGATATGTGAAGGCAATTTGCTGAACAGTTTTCAAATGTGCTTTCTCCCCATCTGAGCATCCATGCAGTCCCTTCTCTAAGTCCAGTATCCCTGCTCGTCCACTTGGGCATCAGAACTCTGCTTGAGCCTACACAATTCTTAAGCTTATTTAACAAATGTTTCTATTTTGGTTATTGGAAACAGGAAAAATATTGAAATATGTAAAATCTATATTTTAAGATTCTAGTAAAAATGTAAATTACCTTGGAAAAATGGGATAACTTCTATCCTTTTTCTTTATTTTATTAAAAGTTGCTTACGTATCCACCTTTATATTCATTCCAACTATAACAAATGCCTCTGGAGATGGGGTGAAACAAAGACAAGGATCAATTTCTCATTCTCTTAGAAGACTGTTAGGCTGAAAAAAAAAAGGCAGCTGAGAGAGATTCTTGTGAAATATTCTGGAAGGTCCTAGTGTTGAACACAGTGTGGCTGGGCAAAGGTGGGATGAGTGCTGGGGAAGAGCTGGTACAGGGAGGGGTGGGTAGGTTGGATTAGGCTTCCTCTCAAACACTGGAGCTTCTAACTAATGTCAATGGTGGAAGGATTATTTTAACTCCGTAGCAAACAACTACAGAGGAATTCATTTGTTAACCTATGGTCTAGCTATGTTCGTGAGACAACATTTACTCAAGAAGTATAAAAGGATACAGAATGAAATAACTCTTAATTTTATAAGCTTGTTTTTTTTTAACTTGCAAGTTCTTGCTAAAGACTGTTTAATTCCTGGTGAGCTAATAAGGCAAAGACGCTAGTAGGGCTTTAACTTAGTGTCATAGCAAGCAAATGGTCTGCTTACAACCATGAAGCTATTGATGAATCTCCAATCTCAGTGGAATAATATGCCTGTATAGCTTTTTTTTTTAAGAGATGAGATGAGGCTGATTATGGATATTTACACTTCTCAAGGCCCTTTAGTTTCATATTTTCCACCTTATCACCACCCCTGTATTTATTTAAGTACCCGCTGTGCAAGATACCATAAATCAGCAGTTGCATGGTTTTCTCCACAAGTTTATGCATCATTCAAAGATGTATTACTTTACACATCTAATAACATTCAGCTTGGACATCAGATGGAAGGGCATATATGCATTGCCTCTGCCCAGACGGTTGGCAGACAGAACTCAGATGGCATTAGATCTGTTCTGTGCCACCAGGTATCATTTCAAAATGGAACGTCTGGCTCAAAGTGTTTCGCACCTGTCGAAACAGGTCAAGCCTCTCCTCCTGCTTTTAGCCTGGTTATCTGAGGTCAGCTCCCTAACACAGGGGAGAGACGTACCTTTGTCATGGGGAGGGAGAACCTCATCTTGCCACCCCACCCCTGTATTTTTTAATATTATCTCATGACCCTAAAACTGTGAGCTTTAGGCTTTTTTTTTTTTCATTTTCAAGGGAAACAGTAAGTTTAATGTTCCTCAACTTGAAAAATTAGTTGAATAGTCTATTAATAATTTTAACAGCAGCTATTATTTATTGAGTACTACTTTACACATATCTTCTGTAATCCTCACATTTGCCTTCTGAGGCAGGTATAATTAGCTATCAGAACCGAAGATTGGAGATGTTAAATGACCCACCCAAGGGCACACAGCTGACAAATGGCAGAGCTGGGACTCAAACCCAGGTCTGTCTGGCTCTAAATCTCATGCTCTCTTCTGCATCAGGCTAATTCTTCTTTTCACTTTATTTTGCTGAACCTTCTTCGTGCTTTTGATTTATTTTCTTCTTACACTGCTCTCAACATTTCTTCTCCTTTTTTAGAACACCAGGTTTCGATTTGAAATGCTGTAGGTTAACCTAGGTTTGCCGTGAGCCACAGACTCGCACAAACGCACACACCCTCCTCAACAGTGAGCATCCCTGCGTGTGCATTGTTTATCCTTTCTGTATTAGGTCTGTTGGTCCCTATCAGAAATTTTTGACAAAGAGAAGGCAAATGTGGCCTTCCAATTAAGGCATGGACTTTATTAAATTCGGAGGTCTAGTGGGAGATGGAGACAGAAATTATCTCGATATAGGGATCATCAGGTACCTTAGCACGGGGTGGACGGCAACAGGAGACATAGGGGTGGTGACCAGGTGCAGAATCTGGCACTGTGTCAGGGGCAGAGCCTCCTTGTCCTTCGGCTACATATTGTTGAATGAAGAATAGACTGTGTAGGAAAAATAGCGGAAATTCATCATCATTTCCAGAAGAGTAGTGGGACCTGGTGGTGGTACCTGAGCTGCTTCACATTCATATGAGAAAGGCTGAATGAAAAACTAACAAAGTTCTGACTGCAATTTGGGCATTGTTTTTCGTTCATTCACCAAGTCCTTGTGCAGGGCATACTCTGAATAGACAGCAGTAAACAAAAGAAAGATCCTGTCCTCAGGGAGCCTACATCCACTGGAAGGAGACAAATGTCAACCTGATGAGTGTATGATATGCCAGCTGATGATACGTAGTGAGGAGAAAACAGAGCAGGGTGACAGAGCGGGGGTGCAGGATGGGGTGGTGGACATTTTAGACATGAAATCAGAGAACGCCTCTCGGGTACTAAACTGAGCAGAGCCCTGAATGAATCCAGGGAGTGAGGCATGGTGGTGTATTGGTGAGAAGAGCACGTGTGAAAGCTCTGAGGGAGGACCGTGCCGGGGTGTTTGAGCAGCAGCAGGGAGGCCAGTGGGGCTGGTGTGGAGCCAGGGAGAGGGCTGGAGATGAGGTGATCAGGGCCCTGGGGCCAGATTCCAGAAGCAGATTACTTAGCCATAGTGAGGAGTTGGGCGTTTGCTCTGAGGATCTGAGCAGAGGAGTGATGCAGTCTCACTTAGGGTTCTTCTATTAAGATTTATGTTGAGAACAGGGACTTCCCTGGTAGCGCAGTGGTTAAGAGTCCGCCTGCCAATGCAAGGGACACAGGTCCGATCCCTGGTCTGGGAAGATCCCACATGCCGCGGAGCAGCTGAGCCCGTGCGCCACAACTACTGAGCCCACGAGCCACAACTACTGGAACCCACATACCTAGATCCCATGCTCCGCAACAAGAGAAGCCACCACAATGAGAAGCCCACACACCACAACAAAGAGTAGCCCCCGCTCGCCGCAACTAGAGAAAGCCCGCATGCGGCAACAGACGCAACACAGCCAGAAACAAATAAATAAATTTATTTTTTTTAAAAAAGAGAGAATTATGTTAATTACAGGCTGTAGGGTGACAGAATCAGAAGCCAGGAGGCCTGTGAGGGGTTTCTGCAGTAATTCAGGTGGCTCGGATCAGGGTGGTGAGAAGTGTCAGATGCTGATATAGTTTGAAAGTAGAAACAATGGGATTTCCCATTGGACTGGATGTGGGGTATGAGAGGAGAGAAGCCATGGGTAACTCTTAAGAATTTTGGCCTCAGCAACTGATAGGAA
Source organism: Hyperoodon ampullatus (assembly GCF_949752795.1). Classification (NCBI taxonomy): domain Eukaryota; kingdom Metazoa; phylum Chordata; class Mammalia; order Artiodactyla; family Ziphiidae; genus Hyperoodon; species Hyperoodon ampullatus. The sequence goes on from NC_136927.1 coordinate 2,927,727, forward strand.
GGAATTACCATTTTCTGAAATGGGGAGATGATTTGGGGTGAAACAGTGCTGTGTCTGTGTGCGGGGGCTTGGTGGTGGTGTCTGAAATTCGTGTCGGACATGTTAAGTGTGATGTGCTAGTAGGTGGCCAAGGGGGTCCAGTCGTTAGATAGTTGTATATATCAGACTCAAGGTTAGCAAAGAGATCTTGGTTAAACTTGGGGGTTGTTGCTGTGTTGAGATTTATAGGTCTTTAAAGCTGTGTATGGACTACATAAGCCAGTTAGTGAAGCCCAAAGAGTTCCATCGTTTCACTTAAGATGCCCTTAGCTGCAAGTTACAGAGGATGGCTCTGGCTAAGCAAAAAGAAAATATGTTGGAGTATTTAGAGAACTACAGAACCAAACCACCAGAAGGAGAGGACAGGGTGGTAACCAGGGCTGCTCCCGAGGCCCAAGGAGCAGGGAGCAAGGCGGCACTTTCATGGCCTCCCAAGGATATCCAGGTCCTAATGCCTGGAACAGTTGAATTTGTTAGGTAACATGGCAAAGCAGGTGAAGGTAGCAGACTCCATAGGGAACTAATAAGTTGGGGAGGTGGGACAAAGGCCAGGTGGGACAGTCTCAGGCCAGGAGCAGTTAAGCTGAGGGTCTATACCCATGACCTGCACATGCCAGGCTCGGCAGCTCTTTCTCTCAACATCTCACCTTGAGTCTTTAGCTAGTGAGAGTCATGAACCCCGTACTGTAAGTGTAGGTCCTGTCTCCGCAAGTGGTTTTCACCTTCCCTGGGTATTGACCATCTAAAACGTCTTTGTTTTTATAACTCTGTCTGGCCTGCTGTTAATGCAGAGCAGAAATGCAATATTGGAAAGTCTGAATCAATGAATGAAGAAATGTGAAGAAAAATCATGTAATATCTGTAAACATCCTCACCAAAAAAGGGAAAAAAATGGCACAACAAACCTCAGGAGAAAATGGTGCTGATGAAGGAGAAATGTATCTTGGGAAAGCAAACAGTATTTTGAAAGAATTGGCAATAAGTTATACTCAGAATTATGAATTGGTAATTATAGAGTTTTTTTATCTGAGAAGATGAAAAAAGTGCATGTTTATTTTTCTGATTTACTGCATCTGAACAGTTAGTTTGCTATCTTTGGGTATCAAAGATGATTATAGCCTTGTCTTACAAATACAGTCTAATTTGATAATAAAATTGTTCTGTGTTATTTCAGTTTAGATATATGTTCTTTGTTTCCTTATATTTCTCAAAATACGAAATGTGAATGTTGATGTCATGCGGTATTTCTCTGACCTCCGGGAGGTAATTTATGTCGGCAGTTATCAGATTAGGACGCAGAAACTTGTCCTGTGCAATTCCATTCTTTTGCTTAATTGCAGGTTCTTGTGCTCAAACTGCATCCTGTAGCCTACCTGACAGGAATGTTTAAGCACAAGTGTACTGGCATGTGTTTTCCTAGGAATGCGTGGTTTATAGATTAAATATTTCAAACCTCCAGTCAGCTTTGTGAGCCGACTTGCCAGGAATGATCTGAATTGTGAAGTATGGGCAGCAAACAGCATCCCAGGTGACTTAGAAACGGTCTGACTCATGATTGTCCATGCTTAAATACTTGAACATCCATTAACCTATTACCATTTCAATTGCTGCAAGAAAGATTTGTTTAAATTAGCACTTGTATTGGAAGTCACACAACTTAATGCTTGAATGAAGTAGATCTGGTTGTAATAACATTTTTACAGTTAACTGGGTTTTCAAAATAATATGCTTTTAAAATTTTTATATTATGTTTTGTAGGCATTTTGTGAATGTTTATAGAGTATGTCTATACATGTGAATTGAGCCATATTTGGTATAAGTAAAAAAGACTAGGAGATAACGGGCTCCAGACCTGCTTCCACCATTAATTCTGACCTTGGGGAACTTACTTACTCTCCTTTGCCTCCATTTTCTCATGTCCAAACTGAGGAAGGTGACATGAAAGACCTCTGAGGTCCTTCCTGGTGTTCACACCAGCGATGCTCATGGGAGGAGGGTGCTCAGGGCCAGGCCTGCCTCTCCCTCCCCCTCTGTCCTCCTCCCTGCACTCAGTAGATACTTACTGAGCACTTGTTTTGTGCCAGGCACTGTTGTAGCTGCTCGGGACAGGAAGGGGCATGAGGACGTCGAAGCTTCTGCCTTCACTGAGTTATGGTCCATTGTGGAAACAGGTTAATAACCAGGGTTCTTTGGGGGATGATGAAATCTATGAGGGAGATGGAGGGCGGGATAGGAGAGGACTGAACGGGAGGGGAGGGAGGTGTCAAGGGTGCCTCTCTATGCAGGTGACATTTTAAGGTGACGCTTTATTGAGTTGTAATTTACATACAACACAATGTACAGATTTTAAACACACAGGTTGATGAATTTTAACAAATGTGTACACAGGTGTAATCACCACCCTAAGCAAGTTCCCGAGGGCAGTTCTTACCCCTGGTCCCTGCCCCGCCCCACCTGCTCATCTCATCCTATTACCATAGGTTAGTTTGCTTATGCTAGAATTGCTTATAAATAGAATCATGGCATATGAACTCTTTTGTTTCTGCCTTCTTTCATTCGACATAATTTCTGTGATATTCTCGAGGTGGTATTAATAATGATTGTTACTAAATATTTTTTGAGTACCAGGCACTGTTTTAAGTGTTTTCTCTATAATGATTCATTGAATCCTCACAGCAGCCCATGGCTTGTACTGTTATTATCGTCACTTGGCTGAAAGGAACAACAACAGAAGGAGGCCAGCAGCTGGTTAGTGTTAGAGCCTTTGATTCTTGACCCCACACTTGCTTTGCCTCTGTGCTGCACTGCTCTCTCGGGCTCACGTCTGAAAGATCTAGCCGTGCACACATCTAGAGGACGAATATTCTGAACACTGGGGCCACATACATGCAAACGCAAATACAAAGCCTGTTGTATTTGCTAAACTGTTGTCTGGCGCTTAGGGCCTCGTGAACAGCGGGCAAAGAGAGTGGAAAGAGATCCTGGAGGTGCCAGGATCTGGAAAGAAATCTGAGTTTTATTCCATATACAGTGGGACGTCTTTGGAAGAGTTGTGGTTTTATTTTTTGGAACATTTTTTGAAATTGTGCTAAAATATGTGTAACATGAAATTTACCATCTTCACTATTTTTCACTGTAAATTCAGTGGCATTAAATATATTCACGTTGTTGCGCAGCCGTCACCACCACCAATCTTTGGAGCTCCTTCATCTTGAGAAACTGCAGCTCTGTCCCCATTTAAGGATGACTCTCCACTCCCCACTCCCCCCACTCTTGGCACTCACCCTTCTGCTTTCTGTCTCTCTGAATTTGACTCCAGTGGGTCCCTCATATAAGTGAAATCATACAGTATTTGTTTTTTCCTCATTTTTAATTAAACTTATTTTGAGCTAATTGTAGATTCACATACAGTTGTTAAGAAGTAATACAGGGAGGGCTTCCCTGGTGGCGCAGTGGTTGAGAGTCCGCCTGCCGATGCAGGGGATGCGGGTTCGTGCCCCGGTCCGGGAAGATCCCACACGCCGCAGAGCGGCTGGGCCCGTGAGCCATGGCCTCTGAGCCTGCGTGTCCGGAGCCTGTACTCCTCAACGGGAGAGGCCACAACAGTGAGAGGCTGGTGTACCACAAAAAAAAAAAAAAAAAAAGAAAGAATACAGGGAGATCCCATATGCCCTTTAAACAGTTCCCCTACCTGGTGAGGTCTTGTAGAGCTGTAGTATAGCATCACAGTCAGGTGAGAACTCGTAGAGCTGTGGTGCAGCATCGCAGCCAGGTGAGACCTCGTAGAGCTGTTATGCAGCATCACAGCCAGGTGAGACGTTACAGAGCTGTGATGCAGCATCACAGCCAGGTGAGACGTTACAGAGCTGTGGTGCAGCACCATAGCCAGGATATTGATGTTGATACACTCAAAACACAGAACAGTCCCATCACCACAGGACCCTTCACGTTGCCTGTTTATACCAGCAGCTACTTTCCCCCAGCCTTTGTCCCCACCCTAAATCCTAGCAATCATGAATCTGTTCTCCATTTCTATAATTTTATCATTTAGAGAATGTTTTATAAATGGAATTGTGCAGTCTGTAATCTTTTAGGATTGGCGTTTTTCACTCAGCATAATTCTCTGTTTAGTTCAGGTTACTGCATGTGTGAGTGCTGGGTTCCTTTTTATTGTGTAGTTTTCCATGGTGTGGACATACCACAGCTTGTGTAACCCTTCACCAGGTGAAGGACATTTGGGCTGTGTACAGTTTTTCACCCTTAGGAATAAAGCTGCTGTAAATATTCTTGTACATGTTTTGTGTGAACATGTCTTCATTTCTCTGGGATAAATGCCCAGAAGTGCAGTGACTGGTTATATGGTATTTGCATGTTTAGTTTTTTTAAGAAAATGCCAAACTATTTCCAGAGTTACTGTACCATTTTATAATCCCACCAATGATGTACAAATGATCCAGTTTCTTTGCTTCCTCACTAGCATTCAATGTTGTCACTATTTTTTTTATTTTAGCCATCTCGATGGATATTTAATTACAACTCATTGTGTTTTTAATTTGCATTTCCCTAATGGCTATTGATGTCAAACATCTTTTAATGTGCTGATTTTAAAAAGAACCAAGGGCTTGCCTGATGGCACAGTGGTTGAGAATCTGCCTGCTAATGCAGGGGACACGGGTTCAGACTGAGAATTTACATTTCTGAGAACTTACTGGAAGATCTACTAAGAATGGGCTTGAGGAAAAGGAATATTGAACCTAGGAGGAAATAGAATGTTAGAAATGTTGGTCTTCATTTTATTATTTTTTTCTAGTTAGGAAATGTTTGGTGATTGCAATTTTAATACATTTAAATAACAGAGAAGAAAGTAAAGACAGCAAGATGAGAACTCTGGGAATTTTTATCGAGAACGGCTGCAGAGAAATGGTGAGGATCCGTGAGGTCAGGGGGTTGGGTTTTTTCCTTAACGTGGGAAATAACAGAGAATACTCATATGCTAATGGAACTTCTCTCCTAGAGAAGGAGAGTGTGAGGATGCAGTAGAGTGTGAGTGAGGGGCAGAGCCCTGGAGAAGGTAGAGGCTGGGCGGCACGGGCACCCGCGTCACCAGCACGTGCACGAGGGCCCCAGTGTGGTGTGGTGCACAGGCTTCACCACTCTGTATGACAGCCCATCAAGGGACAGCCTTTGATAGAGTCAAGGGCAGCTTCCACTACAGGACAGGGCCTGATATGGGTTTGGACGTGTGTTGTCTGGCAGACATGCTTGTGGAAAACTGAGGGTTTTCTTGTGGATTTTTATTTCCTCTGTGAATATTGGGTTGAGGTTATAAGTTTAGAGTGAAGTGTGACACAAGAAGAGAGGTGAAGGTATTCAGTAATTATCTGGAGAGTCAAAAGCAAATTGAGCAACACGCTAGACTTAGGGGACCATTTGAGTACAGTGGCACCTTTGCGGTCTGTGGTCATGGATTGTCGCAGTAAAGTTGTAGAGAAGGCAGCTCTACAAAGAAGGATGAAGTGCAGCCTGTCATGTGGGACCAAGAAACAAGCACGTGGAGGGTTTGCAAATGGGAGGTGGCTCTTGGTTTTCTGGGAGTCGTGTAAGGGAGGAGGTGATGGGTGGTCCAATTCGGCAGAGTCAGGAGACTGCAGCCTTTGAAGTGGAAGGATACCTGAGTGGGGGACTGAGTGGAAGTGGGTGCTCTGGGCACCTCAGAGCCTCCTATCCTCACCGTGACCTCTCCAGCCAGTCCCTTCCATTGGAAGGGATCAGGTGATGCAGTCCAGGAGGGTGGTCAAGTTAAATTCTCAGGGGGTAGACTTTGGCCCTTGGTGAGTCAGGATGGGTGTATGCAGGTGAGGGGTGCGGACCAGCAGATGGACTTCTCCCAGTTGGACTCCTGAGGGACACAGCTTCATGCAGCTTCTTGGAAGTCCTCCTGAGGGTCAAGCACAGCTACACAGCTGGAGTCAGTGGGATCAAGCCCTCCTTGGTCTGTGCTCTCTCCTCCTGTCCCTCCTTCCTGCTTACCTGTGGTGACACACACATCAGGAAGGGCTCTGTTCCCCAGAAGAACTGGGCTTAGACATGGGGCATTTGAGGGCTAGACTTCAGAATGGAATTTCTGTAGGGGCTGGCAAGGTTTAGGGGGTGACCGTGAGCACGGGGCTGAGACGGCGTGGAGGAAATGTGAGAGTGGACGGAGACGTGGATGCTGAGCCGTGCAGGGCGACGGCAGGAGAAGGAGCTGGGGGCGATGGAAAGCCGGGAGCCTCCTTCCTCAGTCAGTGGGCGGAGGAAGGGGACACCTCGGGAATAAACAGTGCTGTAGCTGGGTCACCTGGGCTTCAGAGGAGCTGGGGTTTGCAAGGAGGAAGAGAACACATGGTTAGCGCCTGCTGGTGGCACGGAGGGGGCTTGCTCTGGGTAGACCAGCACAACGAAGACCTCCCTGGACTGCTCCTCTGGGTGTTTGGCTCCAACATCTGCAGCTTGGAATCCCACCACTGTAGACTGAGCGTCTGTGTCCCCTCAAATTCCTGTGTTGAAACCTGATCCTCACTGTGGTGGTGTTAGGATGTGGGTCCTTTGGGAGGTGCTTAGGTCGTGACGGTGGAGCCCCACACTGGGATGAGAGACCCCAGAGAGCTCGCCCCGTCCACCACGCGAGGACACAGCAAGAAGGCGGCCGTCTGTGAACCGGGAAGTGGGTTCTCACCAGCCCCTTGATCTTGGACTTCCCAGCCTCTAGAACTGTGAGAAATAATGTTTTTGCTTATGAATGACTTAATCTGTGGTATTTTGTTATAGTGGCCTGAATGGACTAAGACGCCCACCCAGGGGCATCTCTCTGTCCTGGGGGCAGGTCACGTAACCTCACGGCGCCTCTGCTTCCTTTAGGAGCGGGAGAATGGTCTCTTCCTCCTGGAGTTGTCAGGAGATTTAACCAGAGATAATGGAGTGAGAAGTAATTTACCACCTCATGTTCAAGGATGCGAAGACAGTACATGCTACATGTCACCTGCATGACATTGCATGTAGTGATCATGTCCTGATGCTTGCTTCAGAAAGTCCTGTATAGACGTGGCTGAGTGCATGGCTGTACCTGTAGGTGTCTTCCGGGAGTTAGAGCCAGCTGGGAAGGAGGGACCCAGGGGAAGAGAACGTGCTGGAGCCCTGGGGCACAGCACCTCTGCCTTAGCTCCTGTACATGCTCCATGGGCTTTCCCAAGTGCTGATTTCTAAAGCCTAGAAAGTTCTTTTTGTTGTGGTCGTTCTAACCACACCAGGAGGAGTCCCATCCTCTGAGCCGATATTATCCTGGAGACTAGTATTAATGTCCACAGAAGCAGGTGAAAGTTTGGAGGCACTGCGTCTCTTTGTTGAATGGCGTACAGAGTGCTGACCCAGGCTCCAGCTCATTGTGCTTTATCCTGGAGCCTCACCCTGCATAGTGAGAGGAGGGCTAAGGTCGTTGTGAGAATTTCACATTTTCTTTCAGGTTGTTAGTCATTGTGACACTGTTGTATGAAGGGTTACCTTATAAACAGTAGGAGACCAGGTTATGGGCTACACCTGGCAGCAGCCGGGTATTTAAGTGTGAGGCCTGCATCATGATGCAATGCAGATGGACGTAATGAAGGTCACTGGGCATGTGCAGGCAGCTGGCCCTGCACCTGCTGCTTTGGGAGTCAGGGTCCATCACAGCCAGAGGACCATTCCCGTGCACAGGGAATAGCCTGAGGGATGGGCGAGGTTGTCTTGCAATTACTTGGTTCCGTTTGAGTTGGCAATGTGGTGTTTAACTCTAATGACAAGAGTTTAATGTTCTACGTACCGAGTTTTCATTTGAAAATAAAATACCACTTCATTTTACATGAGCAGATCTAGTGACAATAATGAATTTCTTTACAAATATTAGCCTATTATACATCTTAAGTCAGTTGCACATAATTGCATCTCACCAACTCTACATAATACTTTACTTAAAACTAGGATAATGAAAATAGTTTCTTTTTAATAAACTTATTTATTTTATTTATTTATTTTTGGCTGCGTTGGGTCCCTGCTGCTGTGCGCGGGCTTTCTCTAGTTGTGGTGAGTGGGGGCCACTCTTGGCCGCAGCGCGCAGGCTTCCCACTGCGGTGGCCTCTCGTTGTGGAGCACAGGCTCCACGTGTGCGGGCTTCAGTAGTTGTGACTAGCAGGCTCCAGAGCGCAGGCTCAGTAGCTGCGGCGCATGGGCCCAGCTGCTCCTTGGCACGTGGGATCCTCCCCGACCAGGGCTGGAACCCGCACTGGCAGGCGGACTCTCAACCACTGTGCCACCAGGGAAGCCTGAAAATACAGTTTTAATGAACAGTAAATGCTGAAGTTGCCAAGCCTAGAATGTGTTAGTTCGAATCATACCTCACTCTTTTTTAGCTCTTACATCTGTATCTACATTATGTTTTGAAATGGCAACAATCATGAGCAAGAGGCATTTTTTTTGAATTTTATTTTTTTTATACAGCAGGTTCTTATTAGTTATCTATTTTATACATATCAGTGTATATATGTCAACCCCAATCTCCCAGTTCATCCCACCCCACCACTTTCCCCCCTTGGTGTCCATACATTTGTTCTCTACATCTGTGTCTCTATTTCTGCCTTGCAAACTGGTTCGTCTGTACCATTTTTCTAGATTCCACATATATGCGTTAGTATATGATATGTGTTTTTCTCTTTCTGACTTACTTCACTCTGTATGACAGTCTCTAGATCCATCCCCGTCTCTACAAATGACCCAATTTCATTCACTTTTATGGCTGAGTAATATTCCATTGTATATATGTACCACATCTTCTTTATCCATTTGTCTGTCGATGGGCATTAAGGTTGCTTCCATGACCTGGCTATTGTAAATAGTGCTGCAATGAACATTGGGGTGCATGTGTCTTTTTGAATTAAGGTTTTCTCTGGGTATATGCCCAGTAGTGGGATTGCTGGGTCATTTGGTAATTCTATTTTTAGTTTTTTAAGGAACCTCCATAATGTTCTCCATAGTGGCTGAATCAATTTACATTCCCACCAACAGTGCAAGAGGGTTCCCTTTTCTCCACACCCTCTCCAGCATTTGTTGTTTGTAGATTTTCTGAGGATGCCCATTCTAACTGGTGTGAGGTGATACCTCACTGTAGTTTTTTTTTTTTTTTTTTTTATTAAATCAATTATTTATTTATTTTTGGCTGTATTGGGTCTTCGTCGCTGTGCATGGGCTTTTCTCTAGTTGCGGAGAGTGGGGTCTACTCTTTGTTGTGGTGAGCGGTCTTCCAATTGCAGTGGCTTCTCTTGTGAAGCACGGGCTTTAGGCACGTGGGCTCCAGTAGTTGTGGCTCGCAGGCTCTAGAGAGCAGGCTCAGTTAGTTGTGGCACACGTGCTTAGTTGCTCCGCGGCATGTGGAATCTTCCCAGACCAGGGCTTGAACCGGTGTCCCCTGCATTGGCAGGCGGATTCTTAACCACTGTACCACCAGGGAAGTCCCTCACTGTAGTTTTGATTTGCATTTCTCGAATAATTAGTGATGTTGAGCAGCTTTTCATGTGCTTCTTGGCCATCTGTATGTCTTCTTTGGAGAAATGTCTATTTAGGTCTTCTGCCCATTTTTGGATTGGGTTTTTTTTTTTAATATTGAGCTGCATGAGCTGTTTATATATTTTGGAGATTAATCTTTTGTCCGTTGATTCATTTGCAAATATTTTCTCCCATTCTGAGGGTTATCTTTTCATCTTGTTTGTAGTTTCCTTTGCTGTGCAAAAGCTTTGAAGTTTCATTAGGTCCCATTTGTTTATTTTTGTTTTTATTTCTGTTACTCTAAGAGGTAGGTCTAAAAAGATCTTGCTGTGATTTATGTCAAAGAGTGTTCTTCCTATGTTTTCCTCTAAGAGTTTTATAGTGTGCAGGAGGCATTTTAAAATATGTTTATTAGTGTGTACTACGAAATAATATGCTTCCTTATGGCTGTCATATATCTGTCTATCCCCCTTGCATATATAGTTGGTTGTTTACTACTGATTATAATCTGTAGAAGCAGATTAAGGTTTTCTGTCTTTTTTTCTCCCAGTTTTATTGAGATATAATTGACATATAACACTATCATTTTAAGATGCGCAACATCATGATTTGATATATATATACATATATATATATATACTACAAGAAGTTTAGCGAATATTCCTCACAACACAGTTAAAGTGTTTTTCTTGTGATGAGAACTTTTAGGATCTGTCTTAACAACTTTCAAATATACAATATAGTACTGTTGACTGTAGTCCCCATGCTGTACATCACACGCTTGGGACTTATTTGTCTTATAACTGGAAGTTCATACCTTTGGACCACCTTCACCCCTTGCCTGCCACTGCCCCACTCTGGTAACCAACGGAATGCTAGCAAACAGAATCTAACCATACCTTTGCCCATTTTGTATTGGATTATTTCTTTGTCTTTGAAGGCCCAGAAACTTAGCACAGTGCTTGGCCATACTTACTTGATGTTTATTGGATGAATGGATAAGCATTTCTTGGATGAATAAATAAATAGTAGTACTTGGCTCATTCTGGGGAGATGGTGTGGGACTGAAGGTCTCAGTCCCAGCTTTGTCCCTTAGTAGCTGTGTGACCCTGGGCAAGTCTTTTTTGACTATTGCCAGCAAAGATGATGTAATGGGATATCTCAAACGGAAATAAGGGTACCTACCCCACCACACTCTTGGAATTATTATGGGGAGCATTTATTTGATGGATAGAATTACAGATGTGAAGACACTTTCTAACCTGTAAAGTAAATGTAATGTAGTGGTGTTATTATCATCCCCTCTTCTGCTCGTTATCCTAAGTATATAAATGAACATGCATTAGTATTCAAAGGCAACTGACTAATCACCTCATTGGAACTATGGATTTTTTAGTTTTTTTTTTTAATATAAATTTATTTATTTATTTATGTATTTTTGGCTGCGTTGGGTCTTCCTTGCTACGCGCAGGCTTTCTCTAGTTGTGGTGAGCGGGGGCTACTCTTCATTGTGGTGCGCGGGCTTCTCATTGCAGTGGCTTCTCCTGTTGTGGAGCACGGGCTCTAGGCGCACAGTCTTCAGTAGTTGTGGCTCGCGGGCTCTAGAGCGCAGGCTCAGTAGTTGTGGCGCACGGGCTTAGTTGCTCTGCGGCATGTGGGATCTTCCCGGACCAGGGCTCGAACCCGTGTCCCCTGCATTGGCAGGAGGGTTCTTAACCACTGCGCTACCAGCAGTGACTGTTCAGCCCTCGGTTAGCGGTACCTGTAGTACTAGAACACAAGGAGATGTGCCTCTCCCGTCTCCCCTTCCGTCCTTCCTCAGTTAAAATGTCCTCGGGAAATTGAAGCCAGTCTTAATGTTGGCTGGGTAATTAGGGAGGCATTTCTACCTGTGCATCTAATGTATAGTGTATTACACAGTCAAATATAAGTGACTTGTATTAGCTTCTCGTTTAGATTAGGAATATCAGTGTTACTCTTCCTAAATACAGGTCATTTATTCATTCACTTATCTGTCCACTGAACAAGTACCGAATTCCACTGGTGTCATCCATGGAAGCTACTCCTGAAGCACCAAATTCCCTGTGAAGGAAATATGCTCTGGGCTCTGGCCAAGGGGTACCGCCGGAGTGAGTCAAGAAGACTTTGTAACACTGTCCCATTCGTAACCTAGAGGCAGGGCCTGGCCTGTAAGGGCAGCTTGTGGTGATGCTCCAGGATGTGCGTCGCCTGCACACCCACGGAGAGCCAGCCGTCACAGTGTGACTCACCTTTCACTTGCACCTGGGGACTCTGTGTCCCGGCAAGCCTGCTCCCATCTGGTTTTATCCCTGGGTCTTCAGGCAGAAATATTGCATACCAACGTGAAGTTCTCCCGCACAAAGAAGGAGGGGAAAGGAACCCCAGGAAGGAAGGGATGTTCTTAGAGCTCAGAGGAAGTCGCAGGACGTGTGTCCCACTCCAGGGCCTTCGTGCACCTCAGGCCTGGGGCCGTAAGGAGCTGAGAACTGGAGAGATCAAGGCAGTGGGGGCAGGGAGAGGGTCAGAGGTCACACAGATGGGCAGTGGTCCACTGGTACCGTTGGCAGCCTGTGTCCACTGGGTGCCCTCTTTGTGGGAGGAGAGGCAGCATTGCCGGAGATCCTGTGTATGGAAGTGGTCGAGGAGCCTAAGTAGAAGCAGGGGCGGTCCTGTGGGGGTGTGAGGTGTGTGAGGGGCAGGATGGGCTTTGGAAAGCACTCTGGGTTTAAGCAAGAAGAGCTGACTTTGAGAACCAGCTGTACTCTTTGATCATTTTCTGATCCTGGGCAGGCCTAACTTAACGTTTGGGGGACTCAGCTTTTTCACACATAGAATGGGGTAAAGCCAATCCTGTGAATGTCTGACGTGAAAACGTTTTGCACCCCTATTTGTTGGCTGGGGTTCTGCCGGGAAGTGGAGGGAGCTGGCTGTCCTTGGGGATGCAGGTCTGCGGGGCAGTGTAGGTGAAGTACAGCCAGTGCGGATGCTGCAGAGGGTCCTGTGTAGCTCTTTTCTTTCTGCGAGACTGCTCTAAATCTTCATGGCATCCAGTAAAGAAAGCAGAGGAAGTCTTATCACACCAATTTTGTGGATGACTGCATGGGGGAAGAAAGTGGCTACGTGATTTAAGGTCAAATCTACTTTAGTGATGGAGCCAAGGATAGAGTTGAGCACCTGACTGATGCCTTTCTGGTTATTTTCGTGAATGTTGATGGCAGAGTTGATCTCAGCTTGTCCAGAAGGGCAGCGGTTTGCGAAGGGGCCCGCAGTTGGCATTTGCCACCCATTCTTTGACTCCACGATGCCACATGTAGCCAGGTGTCCTAGGGCAAGTCTCTGACTTCTTTGAGGCTCCCTTTGTTCTTCTGGAAAATACAAGTGACGATATAGCAGCCTGCCCACCTCACAGGACTTTTATTTTTGTGTGTGATATTCAAATACGGCAACAGATATGATAGCCTTTTGTGAATTACAAAGTGTCATGTCTGTGTAATGTGGAATCATTTTCTCATGAGGGCTCATTCTTCGCTGTCATCAGATCTGACCAAAGCCTAGTTAGATCTAATTGCTGGAGTATTTGCATCCAGATGACAGTCCCTAAAGTCAAAGTCATCATTCATCCATTCAGTCTGTCCACCAGTCAGCACTGTGCTAGGATCTGGGGATAAAAAGATCAGTACGATGATTCTGGCTCAAAAGGGCTCACACTCTAGTGAATGGATTGTAGCATTTGATTGTAGTTCATCCTGTATAGTCTTTAAAAAAAAAAAAAAAAAAAAGCTGTATTGAGATGTAACTCACTTATCATTAATTCTTTTTAAAAAATATCTTTCGGGACTTCCCTGGCAGTCCAGTGGTTAAAACTCCGCGCTTCCCCTTCAGGGGGTGCGGGTTCGATCCCTGGTCAGGGAACTAAGATTCTGTGTGCTGCGCAGCGTGGCCAAAAGGTAAAGATTAGAAAAAAGTTGTTTTAAAAGAAAGAATATATCTTCTGACCTGTATAATCAGTGGTCTTTAGGGTACAGTCGACCCTCCGGACACCTGCTTCCTCTGTATCCATAGTCAACTGACCATGGACTCCGTGTAGTACTGTAGTGTTTACTATTGAATAATATCCACGTATAGGTGGACCTGCACAATTCAGACCTGTGTTGTTCAAGGGTCAACTGTATTCACAGAGTTGGGCAATCATCACCACTGACAGAATATTTCCATCACCCTGAAAGAAAGCCCCATACCCAGTAGCTGTTGCACACCGTCCCCCGTCCCCCCAGACCCTGGCAGCCACTCATCTACTTTCTGTCTCTATGCATTTGTCTGTTCTGGACATTTCATATAAAAGGAATCATATACTCTGTGGCTTGTTGACACCTGACACCATGTATAGTCTTTACTCAGTTGTTTCTTTTCTTTTTTTTCCCCTTTTTTCTTTTTTGACGTTTCACTGATAATCATTAAATATTTCATTGAATCTTCTTTTTTACTTTCACTGATCATCATTAAATATTTCTTTTTTTTTTTTTTACAACTTTATTGGAGTATAATTGCTTCACAATGGTGTGTTAGTTTCTGCTTTATAACAAAGTGAATCAGTTATACATTTACATATGTTCCCATATCCCTTCCCTCTTGCGTCTCCCTCCCTCCCACCCTCCCTATCCCACCCCTCCAGGCGGTCACAAAGCACCGATCTGATCTCCCTGTGCTATGCGGCTGCTTCCCACTAGCTATCTATTTTATGTTTGGTAGTGTATATATGTCCATCCATTGGATCTTTTTTTTTCCCCGTAACTTTCTTGAGCTAAGTTCTATGTGGGTAAAGAAAAGACATTCCTTCATTTCTTTAAGAAATATTTACCAGATGCTTCCTTTGTGTCAGACACTCTAGCAGGTTATGATGCCACATGGGTCCCTATTTTCACAGAATTTACAGTCTGATAAGGGTAAACAGATGCAAAATGGGCAAACGAACAAACACATCAAGAGAATCAACCCTATCCAAGGATATAACATTGAGACCAAAATTTGAAGAGAGAGAAGGAGCCAGTGACATGAAGAAATGGGGCTGGATGTTCTGGGTGCAGCATTGGCAAGGAAGCTGAAGTGAGAAAGAGCCTGGTGGTCTAAGATCTGAAAGGAATCCATCCACGTGGCAACAGTGGGTGGAATACCCCAGATGACATCAGGGCCCCAGTCATGTGGCTATGGAAAAGGGTTTGGGTTTTATTCTAAGTGCAGTGGAGGGACATGGAGGGTGTCATAATCTGATTTGCTTTAAGAAAAATCTGGCTGCTTTGTGAAGACTTGATGGTAACAGTGGAAATGGAATCCTTAGGAAGTTTTTGCAAACATCTTATTTTGCAAATGAGGTACTGGTAGCTTGGATTAAGACAGGGCAGAGGAAATGGAGAAAGTGGACAAATTAGAGCTATCGGTCAAAAGTATAATCAACAGTTATATTCAACAGTGTGAATAAGTCATAACAGAATAAGGATTTAAAAAGTAGAATCAGTAGGGCTTACAGATGAATTGGGTATGCAGTGGAGTCAGGCTTTTTGTTTCTGATTTGAGCCTTGGGTATATATTTACTGAAATAATGACAACTGGATAAGAATGCTTTTGGGTCATGATAAGTTTGAGAGAGATGCTTATGAAGAATCAGCATAGAAAGATCAACTTTTAGATCAACAATTGGATGTACACAAGTGTGGAGCTCAAAGGAAAGATCTAAGCTTGAGATACAAAATTGGGAATTGTCAGTATACAGGTGGTATTTAAAACTATGAGAAGGGTGAGCTCTTCTGGGGAGAGAGATACTAGATGGGAAAGAAGAGAAGCCAGCTCTGAGAACATTATTTCTCAACATTTAGAGAAATAAAATGCCCACAGAAAGATAGAGACAGCAGGAAGGGAAGAGGCAACCAGGAGTGTCTGATGTCATGGAATCACCAAGAAAAGAACATTTTACCTGAATCCAGCCCACACATAGTCTGAGTCAAGAGAACTTGAATTCCAGGACAAACAAAATAAGGAGTGGGAGAGGAGGAGGGGAAGAGGAGATCACAGGAGAAGCTCTAGCAAAGCAGAGGAGGAGAAAAGGCAGTGTGAGGCAGAAAAGGGAAAAGCGGAGAAAGAGGGAAAAGCCTATCATTTTATAGCTTTCATCACCTTTCGGGTAAAACCCGCACACAATGGACTCAGTTCTGCAGCCTGGTTGGGAAGAGGTCCAGTTTTCTTCTCTGCCATAGCCATAAATTAGAAGGCCCTCTGGAAAAAATGTGTTGTGGACAGATTAGAAAGTTTGGGATCAAAACAACCATAACAGCCTAGTTCATGCTTCACCCAGGATGATTTTTCTTGGTGTTTTAGTGCTCGGTCTTTATCATCGCTGATGGAATTGTACTGTTTTGCCTTGGAAGGTTGTAAATGGGGAGTAATCCTTAGAACTGATTTATCTTTGAAAGCATGAATCTCCTTCAGTTTAGACGTGCCCGTTCATTATTAGGCAAGATAAAGTATTATATCCAGGAGATAAATTATGTCCTTTGGTTATATGTACAATGTGTATACTTTATTTTCGTAGTCAGAGTCTATAGTTTAATGCATGAAACAATTTTGTGTATTACCTATACTGAGTACTCTTGGGTATTTAGAAATTGCCTATGTGAAGTCTACCCATTTTAACACATGCCTTTCGTTCAGTAAAGTCATTGGGAAATCATTATTGCCTACTCTGAAGGTCTAGATCACGATTTACCAGTGCTCCGTGGAGCTTAGTATTCTTTCTGAAACCTGTGTCACGCCAAGTACTTTACACAACTAATTTACTATCAATAGTCTTATTAACTTTTTCTTATTTTAAAACTAGATATATATGGAGAAATCATAGTCTGTTTTGAAGCTGCTGTGTATGGGTTAATATTATTGAATTAAATTTTAGTTAAATTTAAGAATTTGGTCTGTGGAAATGGATGTAAAACAGTACTTGTGTTAATTAAAGTTAGAGAGGAAGGAGGAATTGGCAACCTGCCGATGGCTTATCTCTGGTCTTTAGCTGTGAGTGGAGCGTCTAGCTGTTTAGTGCCTGGCTTTCATCTCACACACTCTATATGAATTTAAATAAATTGTAAATGCCCCAGATAAATTTTAGTCATTTCTTTGATCTAATGATGAAATAAGGAATTGTGGCAATGATGGAAAATTTGAAAAGCATCTAATGATTAAAAATTTTAAAAAATACTGCTTCTAAATATTTAGTGGAAAATGTCCTTAGCATTTTCTGTTATCTTCCTATTCTTCTTACCATGGTTAGGAAGGATAATAGCTACAGCTTGAAAAGAAGCAACACAAAATGGTGGCTAAGAATATGAACTCTGAGATCACATGGCCTGAGTTCAAACCCTGCTTCTGCCATTTAATGGTATATGACCTTGGGCGCATACTCAGCTTCTCTGTGACTCAGTTTCCTCTTCTGTGTGGCTGGAATAACAACAACCCCTGCCTCACAGGACTGTGCAGGCACCTGTCCATTTAGAGGGCTTGGACCAGCTCCTGGCTCATGTAACAGCATCATAACTGTTAGTGGTTCTTATTTCTCTCATTATTATTACTTAGTTGAGGGTTTCAAATAGAGGAGGAGGCAATGGTTGTGTTATTCTCTTGGTGTTAATTCCCTTCAAGTAAATCCTGCAAAGCAAAATTGCATTTTGTATTTCTGATTACTTTCATCCGATCCAGAGGTGTGAAAATCATTTCCTTAATCCTTCATGTGAACAAACGTCCAAGTTCTCAATAGCAATAGGTAAGATGGAACTGATGAAGCAGTAGTGAGGTAGATCCTGTGGGGTTAGCTGTAACGAAGTAGTGCAGGTTTTAGGGGTGTGATCCGATGTGTCACAGTATCTCCAAGAAGATATCCTCTTCGGTTACAGGAAATAGCCCCGGAACGTTTCGCAGGGTGAGACTTGGAGCAAGTTAGACTATTTCTCTTCCTAGCCCCCTTGCCATGCCTTGCAGCTTCGTCCTGAAAGGAGCAAAGCCATCGCTGCAGACAGCTTTCTAAGACTCCATTTGTCCTTGGAAAGACCCTATTTTAGCATGGCAGTGGCGCTGCCAGGAGGTACACGTCTCCTGGGCCCTGAGAACAGGGATGCTGATGTGGACGCTTGAGGTCAGGAGCCTGCAGGCCCAGGGTCGGGGCTGGCACATTCGTGGAGAGACAGCAGAGTGGCAGCCAATGTTTAGGGTCTTGTGCCCTCCAGGTGTGTCCACAGGTGTAAAGGAATACATGCCTGCATCCACACACACATGCATTCTCACACACGCATATCTAGAGAGACGTGCATGTATAAAATAAATATATAACACATATAAACATATCTGTGCATGGTGGTCGAGATATGCATGTGTGTATAACATATACCTTATATATAACAGACAGCTAGTACTATGCATATTTGATTTCATTTTGGACTTTGAAGAAATGCATAATTAGATTATTTTAAGTTAGTATTAATTAATATACTCAGACTAAATGTAGTTGAGTCAAACGTTTCCATGTTTTTTTTTTTTTTTTTTTTTTTTTTTGCGGTACGCGGGCCTCTCACTGCTGTGGCCTCTCCCGTTGCGGAGCACAGGCTCCGGACGCGCAGGCTCAGTGGCCATGGCTCACGGGCCCAGCCGCTCTGCGGCATGTGGGATCTTCCCGGACCGGGGCACGAACCCGTGTCCCCTGCATCTACAGGTGGACTCCCAACCACTGCGCCACCAGGGAAGCCCCTCCATATTTTTAAATCTATTACAGTGGTAAAAAGATTTGACTTGTCCATATTTGAACTGAGTAAGACTGTGATACTGACAGAGTAAGATTTGTAATGATAGAAAAACATCCTAGAGCAGAGAAATGAACATCCATGTTTCTGTCCTCGAATGGGGTGATCTTAGGGGGATTATACGTGCATTATAACTTTGATTATACAAAATGAAAGTTTATTTCCTGCATAGTATTTTTTTCTCTTTTGAGTGTTTAAATAAATAAAACATTTAGGGAAGTTGAATTTACGCTTGTAACATCTCTACTTGATTTGGGGCTTGTTCTCATGGTTTCGTTTGTTTATTTTCTGTGATGTTCTCTTCTTAGAGGTTTATGCTGGAATTGAGGGATTTATACAACAAAACACTGGGTAAGTTGAGAAAATAAACATATTCTTGAGACCACATGTCTGGCGGAAGGGTGTGTGTGTGACATGTAGGGTAACCAGCTCATGCTGGTTTGCCCAGGTCTGTTCTGGTTTTAGCACCAAGAGTCCACAGGTCCCCGGGCAAACTAAGATGGTTGGCCACCCGACCTGTTGTTTGTGGCTACTGTGGTTATAAAATTTGCCATATTATAATTATGTGTTTTCCCTACTAGTGCCAAAGGCTCCACATCTATAAAGAAGCATGGACAGTAGAAAAAGAAATCTAACGCTAGCTAACTATCCTGTAAATGCTAAGCAAGGCTTATTTTCCTGAACGGAACTTGCTTTGAAATATGCTTTGAAAATAAATTAATAGATCATTGTCACCATGGGAAGAAGTTGATATGCTTCCACAGTATGCTAGGCATTGTCAATTTGAGAAAAATGAACCATAAGATACTCCCTGACCCCAGCATCTCATTTCAGTCTCACAGAATGACTAAATGACTACTCATATCTTTTTGCAAGCATTTTGGTTTACTTCCTCCTTTAACAACATCAGTGCTTACAGAAGCGTACCTGTCAAAATTAGCTTAGTGAGCATTTCCCAGTTTCCACAGGGAGACATTTTTCCTTCTTCTTGGTGGAATGCTTGTCAAAAACACACGTGCCTTGAAGGGGATGTAAACTGCAAGGCGAGTAGGAGGGGTGCCAGCCAACTGCGTCACTGGGATGCCCTGAGTCATGGCAGTTGTTATAATGAGAAATGCCAGGCTGTTAACTGCTCCCACAACTCAGGGCAACTCCAGCTAAAATGCAGTCGTGTTGTGAGAAAGTGTAATGAGAAAATCTAATATGTGTACTCTTTTCTCCTAGGCACATTTCATTCTGGTCATCTTAACGCCTTTGCTGTTGTGCTCATAAATTTGAAAATTAGAAATAGTATAATCTAACTTCTGGTGTGCTTAAATCTCTTTCTAGGGAAACTTCCTTTTTTTTTTTTTTTTTTTTTGCTCTCTTGAGGAAGTAGATGAAGTCTGCAAGAGTTCTAACAACTTGGCATCTTGCTCATGGCTCTCAGACAAAGGAACACTGCCTCCAAGAAATACAAAGTGTTACCTTCATATCTTCATGTTTGAAAAATAGCAGTGATTTTCAAGGGCAGTTTATCATTTTCAGGAAGAATAGATATGAGCCATATCAACAGTGGAATGATTAAGACCTTTGTAACTTTGAGTAGATTCTTCTGACTAACTTGGAGATCTTTGAATTTACATGAAAGTAGAGAAGTAAATTAATGATATACATCTCTGAGAAAGAATGGACTTTTCTCTCTGATGGCTGTTGTTCTTCTCAAGCCTGTGAGAGCTTGTGGTTGGGCCCTTCCTCTGTGCAGTAGATTCCAGGTATGAGTTCTCTATAGTTTCCCAACACGAGCCTGTGTGCATGGACACCCTTTCCGTGCATCCACAACAGGCTCCAGCGTCTCTTTCTCCTTATAATGATACCTCGACCCCCTTTTCACCACACTTTATGACTGATGGATGGCCTGACCTTTGGGAATGCTTGAGCAATTTCTGCAAAGCTCTCTTTACCATGAGGGATAACTCACCTGAATTTGAACGTCAACTAAAACAGTGAATAATTCTGCTTTTATTTCTGTTCCAATCCCTGCTACCTTAAATCAAGCTAGGCTGAAATTCTTTGAGGACAGGGACTGATTTTTCTTCACCTTTGCACCTCTTGCATGCAACACAGTTCACCACACATACTCGAGAAATATTTGTTGGTTGAATGAATGAATGGAGCTTGTCTTGTGGTTGGAATCCCACCCAGAGTTAACAAATTGTCCTTCTCCCTCCCTTGACATAATGCAGCAGCAAAAGGCAGCAGGAAGTAGTGTTTGAGGTTGTCCCAGGATGTGCAGTGTGGCCCATGGAGAAGTGGCCCTTCCCTGACGCTCACACCTCAGCAGTCTGCAGTCTGTTTAGTGCACCCCAGAGTCAGAGAGAAAAGTGGTAAACGGTTTATTCACATTTGAAATATTGAGTATTATTTGTGTTGTTTTTATCCTCCCTCTATTAACAGGCTTGGATTGATTTTTAGTGATAAAGGCAGTTTCTCAGTTGGTTTCATTAATGAAAGGGCAGAGGAAGTTAGAACACTCTGTGCCGTCTCCCGGGATTCCTCCCTCACCTCTCCCTTCGAATCCAAGGTGTCAAAAAGTTCTCCTCCATGGCCCCTGCCTTCCTTCAGGCCATCGGACTGTGCTGCTTAGGTCCCTGTACCAACTCTGACCCATGTCCAGGTCTCCAGCTTTGTCCTCCCCAGCTCAGTCTCTACCCTGGAGGGTGGACACCCTCTGCAGGTCACACACTGCCCCTGACCCCCACTCCCCGCTTGAGTGGTTTCCCACAGTCTTCAGGATGACGTCTGAGCTGGGGTCCTCCCGGCGGGTGCTGCCTGCCTCGACCTCCTCCTGCCTCTCCCTTTCCCTCAACAAGACGCCACCTGGAAAGCGTGCCCCACCTGCGCTGGGCCCTCTTCGTTGCAGGACCCTTGCACATGCTATTCCACTGCTTAGAATGCCCTTCCCCTGACTGGCTTTTGCTTTGGGCTTTAGATTTCATCTTTCTCTGAGAACACCTCCCCAGCCACTTTCCTCAGCCCAGCTGCCCACTGAGACCAGGTGCAGTGAGGTCTGTGTGGTCCCGTGTCTCCTATGTTTACTTCGTGGTCGGTCCTGTCAGCTCTAAGCTGTGATGGCCTGTTTGTTGGTTTCTCTCTGCACTGTGAGTGCCTTGAGGATGGACACCATGTATCAGTCACTTGTGTATCCCTGGCCCTAAAGCAGCACCTGGTGCATAGCAAGCAGTTGGATTTGTTTGAGTGAATTGGTTGATTTATGACTAATATTAATTTTCTTTTCATACTTATCTGTCTGTTAAAGTATATTTGTGGAGATAAAAAGATCAAAGAGTGACAGTGTAGTTTAACAATGTCAGTGGGAAGGAAAGTTGGTTTATTCTTTCCTGTCTCAGGTCTTGTAGGATGAAATGACGGATAGATGCTCACATTTACTTTTATCTGGTGGTACTGGCTGACGTAATCACATCACTCTCTTTTTGAACTTGGAATTGAACTTTTCTCTTTAAGGACTTGTGCTTTGTTACTTTGGGTGCTCTTATAGTTTGGGAAATTGTGTGGTAAGGATTTGTTTTTTCCATTAAGTGCTCTTAGAAGAAAAATAAATGATAGGAGAGACCTTCAAGATGGCGGAGGAGTAAGACGTGGAGATCACCTTCCTCCCCACAAATACATCAGAAATACATCTACATGTGGAACAACTCCTACAGAACACCTACTGAACGCTGGCAGAAGACCTCAGACTTCCCAAAAGACAAGAAACTCCCCACGTACCTGGGTAGGGCAAAAGAAAAAAGGAAAAACAGTGACAAAAGAATAGGGACGGGACCTGCACCTCTGGGAGGGAGCCGTGAAGGAGGAAAAGTTTCCACACGCTAGGAAGCTCCTACACTGGCCGAGACGGGGGTGGCGGGGGGGAAGCTTCGGAGCCGCGGAGGAGAGCGCAGCAACAGGGGTGCGGAGGGCAAAGCGGAGAGATTCCCTCACAGAGGATCGGTGCCAACCCGCACTCACCAGCCCGAGAGGCTTGTCTGCTCACCGGCCGGGGCGGGTGGGGTCTGGGAGCTGAGGCTCGGACTTCGGAGGTCAGATCCCAGGGAGAGGACTGGGGTTGGCTGAGTGAACACGGCCTGAAGGGGGCTAGTGTGCCACAGTTAGCCGGTAGGGAGTCCGGGGAAAAGTCTGGAACTGCCTAAGAGGCAAGAGACCATTGTTTCGGGGTGCACGAGGAGAGGCGGTTCAGAACACCACCTAAACGAGCTCCAGAGACAGGCGTGATCCACGGCTATCAGCGCGGACCCCAGAGACGGGCATGAGACGCTAAGGCTGCTGCTGCCGCCACCAAGAAGCCTGTGTGCAAGCACAGGTCACTGTCCACACCTCCCCTCCTGGGAGCCTGTGCAGCCTGCCACTGCCAGCGTCCCGTGATCCAGGGACAACTTCCCCGGGAGAACGCATGGCACACCTCAGGCTGGTGCAACGTCACGCTGGCCTCTGCCGCTGCAGGCTCGCCCCACATCCGTGCCCCTTCCTCCGCCCGGCCTGCGTGAGCCAGAGCCGCCTAATCAGCTGCTGATTTAACCCCCTCCTGTCTGGGTTGGGGAACAGATGCCCTCAGGTGACCTACATGCAGAGGCGGGGCCAAACCCAAAGCTGAACCCCAGGAGCTGTGCAAACAAAGAGGAGAAAGGGAAATCTCTCCCAGCAGCCTCAGGAACAGCGGATTAAATCTCCACAATCAACTTGACATACCCTGCATCTGTGGAATACCTGAACAGACAGTGAATCATCCCAAATTGAGGCGGTGGACTTTGGGAGCAACTGTAGACGTGGGGTTTGCTTTCTGCATCTAATTTGTTTCTGGTTTTATGTTTCTCTTAGTTTAGTATTTAGAGCTTATTATCATTGGTAGATTTCTTTATTGATTTGGTTGCTCTCTTCTTTTTTTATATATATACATATTTTTTTTTCCTTTTTCTCTTTTTGTGAGTGTGTATGTATATGCTTCTTTGTGTGATTTTGTCTGTATAGCTTTGCTTTTGCCATTTGTCCTAGAGTTCTGTCTGCCCATTTTGTTTTTATTAGTATAGTTTTTAGTGCTGATTATCATTGGTGGATTTGTTTTTTGGTTTCGTTAGTTTCTTCTTTCTTACTTTTTTCTTTTTTTAAAATTACTTTTAGATTTTTTAAATTTTTAATAATTTTTTTTATTTTAATTTATTTTTTCTTGCTTTCTTTCTTTCGTTCTTTCTTTTTTTCTCCCTTTTCTTCTGAGTTGTGTGGCTGACAGGGTCTTCATGCTCTGGCCAGGTGTCAGGCCTGTGCCTCTGAGGTGGGAAAGCCAAGTTCAGGACATTGGTCCACCAGAGACCTCCTGGCTCCACATAATATCAAACAGCGAAAGCTCTCCCAGAGATCTCCATCTCAATGCTAAGACCCAGCTCCACTCAAAAAATGCCCAGCAAGCTACAGTGCTGGACACCCTTTGCCAAACAACTAGCAAGACAGGAACACAACCCCACCCATTAGCAGAGAGGCTACCTAAAATCATAATAAGGTCACAGACACTCCAGAACACCACCGGATGCGGTCCTGCCCAGCAGAAAGACAAGGCCCAGCCTCATCCACCAGAACACAGGCACCAGTCCCCTCCACCAGGAAGCCTACACAACCCACTGGACCAACCTTAGCCCCTGGGGGCAGACACCAAAAACAACGGGAACTACGAACCTGCAGCCTGTGAAAAGGAGACCCCAAACACAGTAAGTTAAGCAAAATGAGAAGACAGGTAAACACAGAGCAGATGAAGGAGCAAGGTAAAAACCCATCAGACCAAACAAATGAAGGGGAAATAGGCAGTCTACCTGAAAAAGAATTCAGAGTAACAATAGTAAAGATGATCTAAAATCTTGGAAATAGAATGGAGAAAATACAAGAAACGTTTAACAAGGCCCTAGAAGAACTAAAGAGCAAACAAACAATGATGAACAACACAATAGATGGAATTAAAAATTCTCTAGAAGGAATCAATAGCAGAATAACTGAGGCAGAAGAATGGGTATGTGACCTGGAAGATAAAATAGTGGAAATAACTACTGCAGAGCAGAATAAAGAAAAAAGAATGAAAAGAATTGAGGACAGTCTCAGAGACCTCCAGGACAACATGAAACGCACCAATATTCGAATTATAGGGGTACCAGAAAAAGAAGAGAAAAAGAAAGGAACTGAGAAAATATGTGAAGAGATTATAGTTGAAAACTTCCCTAATATGGGAAAGGAAATAGTCAATCAAGTCCAGGAAGCACAGAGAGTCCCATACAGGATAAATCCAAGGAGAAACGTGCCCAGACACATATTAATCAAACTATCAAAAATTAAATATAAAGAAAAAATATTAGAAACAGCAAGGGAAAAACAACAAACAACATACAAGCGTATCCCCATAAGGTTAACAGCTGATCTTTCAGCAGAAACTCTTCAAGCCAGAATGGAGTCACAGGACATACTTAAAGTGATTAAAGGGAAAACCTACAACCAAGATTACCCTACCCAGCAAGGATCTCACTCAGGTTCGACAATGCAGAAAAAGCTTTTAACAAAATTCAACACCCATTTATGATAAAAAAAAACCCTCCAGAAAGTAGGCACAGAGGGAACTTACCTCAACATAATAAAGGCCAATATGACAAAACCACAGCCAACGTTGTTCTCAGTGGTGAAAAACTGAAACCATTTCCTTGAAGATCAAGAGCAAGACAAGGTTGCCCACTCTCACCACTGTTATTCAACATAGTTTTGGGAGTTTTAGCCACAGCAGTCAAGAAGAAAAAGAAATAAAAGGAATACAAATTGGAAAAGAAGTAAAACTGTCACTGTTTGCAGATGACATGATACTATACATAGAGAATCCTAAAGATGCCACCAGAAAACTGCTAGAGCTAATCAATGAATTAGGTAAAGTACCAGGATACAAAATTAATGCACAGAAATCTCTTGCATTCCTATACACTAATGATGAAAAATCTGTAAGAGAAATTAAGGAAACACTCCCATTTATCACTGCAACAACAAGAATAAAATACCTAGGAATAAACCTACCTAAGGAGACAAAAGACCTGTATACAGAAAACTGTAAGACACTGATGAAAGAAATTAAAGATGATTCAAACAGATGGAGAGATATACCATGTTCTTGGATTGGAAGAATCAACATTGTGAAAATGACTATACTACCCAAAGCAATCTACAGATTCAGTGCAATCCCTATCAAACTACCAATGGCATTTTTCACAGAATTAGAACAAAACACTTCACAATTTTTATGGAAACACAAAAGACCCCGAACAGCCAAGCAATCTTGAGAAAGAAAAACGGAGCTGGGGGAATCAGGCTCCGTAACTTCAGACTATACTACAAAGCTACAGTAATCAAGGCAATATGGTACTAGCACAAAAACAGAAATATATATCAATGGAACAGCATAGAAAGCCCAGAGATAACCCCATTCACGTATGGTCACCTTATCTTTGGTAAAGGAGGCAAGAATATACAATGGAGACAGCCTCTTCAGTAAGTGGTGCTGGGAAAACTGGACAGCTACATGTAAAACAATGAAATTAGAACACTCCCTAACACCATACCCAAAAATAAATTCACAATGGATTAAAGACCTAAATGTAAGGCCAGACACTATAAAACTCTTAGAGGAAAACATAGGAAGAACACTCTGTGACGTAAATCACTGCAAGATCCTTTTTGACCCACCTCCTAGAGAAATGGAAATAAAAACAAATGGGACCTAGTGAAAATTAAAAGCTTTTGCACACATAGGAAAAACACAAACAAGATGAAAAGACAACCCTCAGAGTGGGAGAAAATATTTGCAAATGAAGCAACTGACAAAGGATTAATCTCCAAAATTTACAAGCAGCTCATGCAGCTCAATATCAAAGAAAACAAACAACCCAATCCAAAAATGGGCAGAAGACCTAAATAGACATTTCTTCAAAGAAGATACACAGATAGCCAACAAACACATTAAAGGGTGGTCAACATCACTAATCATTAGAGAAATGCAAATCAAAACTACAATGAGGTATCACCTCACACCAGTCAGAATGGCCATCATCAAAAAATCTACAAATAATAAATACTGGAGAGGGTGTGGAGAAAAGGGAACCCTCCTGCACTGTTGGTGGGAGTGTAAATTGATACAGCCACTATGGAGAACAGTATGGAGGTTCCTTAAAAAACTAAAAATAGAACTACCATACCACCCAGCCATCCCACTACTTGGCATAGACCCCGAGAAAACCATAATTCAAAAAGAGTGATGTACCACAGTGTTCATTGCAGCTCTGTTTACAACAGCCAGCACATGGAAGCAACCTAAGTGTCCATCGACAGATGAATGGATAAAGAAGATGTAGCACATATATACAATGGAATATAACTCAGCCATAAAAAGAAACGAAATTGAACTATTTGTAGTGAGGTGGATGGACCCAGAGTCTGTCATACAGAGTGAAGTAAGTCAGAAAGAGAAAAGCAAATACCATATGCTAACACATATATATGGAATCAAAAAAAAGGTTCTAATGAACCTAGGGGCTGGACAGGCATAAAGATGCAGATGTAGAGAACGGACTTGAGGACACAGGGAGGGGGAAGGGTAAGCTGTGACAAAGTGAGAGAGTGGCATACACTACCAAATGTAAAATAGATAGATAGTGGGAAGCAGCAGCATAGCACAGGGAGATCAGGTTGGTGCTTTGTGACCACCTAGAGGGGTGGGATAGGGAAGGTGAGAGGGAGACACAAGAGGGAGGGGATATGGGGGTATATGTATACATACAGCTGATTGACTTTGTTATACAGCAGAAACTAACACACCATTGTAAAGCAATTATACTCCAATAAAGATGTTTAAAAGAATGATAAAAGAAAACAAACCTCAATGAATTATGACACATGCAATTTCTTGTGCTTATCTGTATACCCTGGCAGCTTATTCTGACCTCACCATGGGTAAATTGTCATTTGAGAAATGTATATCCATGAAGTTCATATAGTTGTTCACATGTAATTTTATTATAACTATATTATTATCAAAAATGCATCCTTGGGACTCTGCAGCTTCTATTTGTTCCATTATTAAAATGATAACATGTATTTCTTTTTCATATAAGTAATATGTAGAACATTTTGACCTATAATCTTTTAAAGTTAGTTTTTGAAAAATTGGGCCTAAATGAAAATCTATCAATAGCTGACTCACAAGAATTGGTAATTCTGGTTACACAGAGAGAGGCAAATGGAAATGTCATTGACAGTGTAGCAGTCACATACCCTGCATTAACTTTGGGGGTTTCCATGTAAGTAAAAGAAGTTTAAGGTTTAATGTTCCAACAAGCTTTAATGCATTACTCTCATTATTGCTTTTTCAGTTCAGATATAAAGGCACATTGCACTGAGATGTTAACAATCAACATATGTAAAGTGTCACTTATCTGCTTAATTTTATATAAACTTATTTTGGAAAACCATCCCTGTGGAATTATGATAAACACAATACAGCAATATTAAGAGAAAAAATTAAACGTGCTTACTTTCTAGTGGAACTCCCATATCTACATCTTTGTTTTTCCTTCAACGTTTCTAAATATCAACAAGTATTTTACAAAATAAATCACTGTCATCTTGAACTTGTTACTTTGAAATCTACCTTCTTCCACAGCCCAGCTATACTATTAATGTCCCTCTTTAACTGATGCCACCATATTTAATTATGAAATATACAGAAATGTGAAGTACATAAATCGTAAATGTACAGAATAAAACATTATAAAGCAAACACCCTTGTGCCCACCTCTCATTCCAACATTTAACACAACCTGAACCCTCCCGTGGGCCCCCTTCCAATTCATTTCCCCTCCATTCCTCCCCCGGAAGACTTGACCTTTATGGTAATACTTTCTTGTTGTTCTTAGTTGTACTGCTTATATCTTTTCCTGCTTTGGGAGTTTTTTATACAAATGGCATCAAACAGAATATATTATCTTGTGTCTTGCTTCTTGAATTCAACGTTATGTTTTTTTTTTAAATTCAGAATTGATTTACTGGTTATTGCAAGGTCTTCCTTAAAACATTATCATCATTATCGCCATTGCTTGCTTTTTTCTCTTTTTTTTCTTATTAGTCATCTATTTTATCCACATCAGTGTATGCATGTCAATCCCAATCTCCCAATTCATCACACCACCACCCCCACCCATCCCGCCACTTTCCCCCCTTGGTGTCCATACGTTTGTTCTCTACATCTGTGTCTCTATTTCTCCCCTGCACACTGGTTCATCTGTACCATTTTCTAGGTTCCACATCGATGCGTTAATATATGATATTTGTTTTTCTCTTTCTGACTTACTTCACTCTGTATGACAGTCTCTAGATGCATCCACGTCTCTACAAATGACCCAATTTCATTCCTTTTTATGGCTGATTAATATTCCATTGTATATATGTACCACATCTTCTTTATCCATTCGTCTGTCGATAGGCATTTAGGTTGCTTCCATGTCCTGGCTATTGTAAAAAGTGCTGCAGTGAACATTGGGGTGCATGTGTCTTTTTGAATTAAGGTTTTCTCTGGGTATATGCCCAGTAGTGGGATTGCTGGGTCATATGGTAATTCTATTTTTAGTTTTTTAATGAACTTCCATACTGTTCCCCATAGTGGCTGTATCAGTTTACATTCACACCAACACTGCAAGAGGGTTCCCTTTTCTCCACACCCTCTGCAGCATTTGTTGTTTGTAGATTTTCTGAGATGCCCATTCTAACCGGTGTGAGGTGATACCTCATTGTAGTTTTGATTTGCATTTCTCTAATAATTAGTGATGTTGAGCAGTTTTTCATGTGCTTCTTGGCCATCTGTATGTCTTCTTTGGAGAAATGTCTATTTAGGTCTTCTGCCCATTTTTGGATTGGGTTGTTTGTTTTTTTGATACTGAGCTGCATGAGCTGTTTATATATTTTGGAGATTAATCGTTTGTCCGTTGATTCGTTGGCAAATATTTTCTCCCATTCTGAGGGTTGTCTTTTCGTCTTGTTTGTAGTTTCCTTTGCTTTGCAAAAGCTTTTAAGTTTCATTAGGTCCCATTCATTTATTTTTGTTTTTATTTCCATTACTCTAGGAGGTGGAACAAAAAAGATCTTGATGTGATTTATGTCAAAGAGTGTTCTTCCTGTGTTTTCCTCTAAGAGTTTTATAGTGTCCAGTCTTACATTTAGGTCTCTATTCCATTTTGAGTTTATTTTTGTGTATGGTGTTAGGGAGTGTTCTAATTTCATTGTTTTACATTTAGCTGTCCAGTTTTCCCAGCACCACTTACTGAAGAGACTGTCTTTTCTCCATTGTATATCCTTGCCTCCTTTGTCATAGATTAGTTGACCATAGGTGTGTGGGTTTATCTCTGGGCTTTCTATCCTGTTCCATTTCTATATCTCTGTTTTTGTGCCAGTACCATATTGTCTTGATTACTGTAGCTTTGTAGTATAGTCTGAAGTTACGGAGCCTGATTCCTCCAGCTCTGTTTTTTTCCCTCAAGACTGCTTTGGCTATTCGAGGTCTTTTGTGTCTCCATACAAATTTTAAGATGTTTTGTTCTAGTTCTGTAAAAAATGCCATTGGTAATTTCATAGGGATTGCACTGAATCTGTAGATTGCTTTGGATAGTATAGTCATTTTCACAATGTTGATTCTTCCAATCCAAGAACATGGTATATCTCTCCATCTGTCTGTATCATCTTTAATTCCTTTCATCAGTGTCTTACAGTTTTCTGTATACAGGTCTTTTGTCTCCTTAGGTAGGTTTATTCCTAGGTATTTTATTCTTGTTGTTGCAGTGATAAATGGGAGTGTTTCCTTAATTTCTCTTACAGATTTTTCATCATTAGTGTATAGGAATGCAAGAGATTTCTGTGCATTAATTTTGTATCCTGGTACTTTACCTAATTCATTGATTAGCCCTAGTAGTTTTCTGGTGGCATCTTTAGGATTCTCTATGTATAGTATCATGTCATCTGCAAACAGTGACAGTTTTACTTCTTTTCCAATTTGTATTCCTTTTATTTCTTTTTCTTCTCTGATTTCTGTGGCTAGGATTTCCAAAACTATGTTGAATAATAGTGGTGAGAGTGGACATCCTTGTCTTGTTCCTGATCTTAGAGAAAATGCTTTCAGTTTTTCACCTTTGAGAATGATGTTTGCTGTCTTTTTGTTGTATACGGTCTTTATTATGTTGAGGTAGGTTCCCTCTCTGCCCACTTTCTGGAGAGTTTTTATCATAAATGGGTGTTGAAA
Organism: Hyperoodon ampullatus; assembly: GCF_949752795.1. NCBI lineage: Eukaryota > Metazoa > Chordata > Mammalia > Artiodactyla > Ziphiidae > Hyperoodon > Hyperoodon ampullatus. The sequence goes on from NC_136927.1 coordinate 2,958,525, forward strand.
TATGTTGAAAGCTTTTTCTGCATCTATTGAGACGATCCTATGGTTTTTATTCTTCTATTTGTTAATATGGTGTATCACATTGATTGCTTTGCGTATATTGAAGAATCCTTGCATTCCTAGGATAAATCCCATGTGATCATGGTGTATGATCCTTTTAATGTGTTGTTGGATTCTGTTTGCTAGTATTTTGTTGAGGATTTTTGCATCTATATTCATCAGTGATATTGGTCTGTAATTTTCTTTTTTTGTAGTATCTTTGTCTGGTTTTTGTATCAGGGTGATGCTGGCCTCATAGAATGAGTTTGGGAGTATTCCTTTCTCTGCAATTTTTTGGAAGAGTTTGAGAAGGATGGACGTTAGCTTTTCTCTAAATGTTTGATAGAATTCACCTGTGAAGCCATCTGGTCCTGAACTTTTGTTTGTTGGAAGATTTTTAATCACAGTTTCAATTTCATTACTTGTGATTGGTCTGTCCATATTTTCCATTTCTTCGTGGTTCAGTCTTGGAACGTTATACCTTTCTAAGAATTTGTCCATTTTTTTCCAGGTTGTCCATTTTACTGGCATAAGAGTTGCTTCTAGTAGTCTCTAAGGATGCTTTGTATTTCTGGGGTGTCTGTTGTAATTTCCCCTTTTTCATTTCTAATTTTATTGACTTAAGTCATCTCCCTCTTTTTCTTGATGAGTCTGGCTAATGGTTTATCAATTTTGTTTATCTTCTCAAAGAACCAGCTTTTGGTTTTATTGATCTTTGCTGTTGTTTTCTTTGTTTCTATTTCATTTATTTCTGCTCTGACCTTCATGATTTCTTTCCTTTTGCTAACTTTGGGTTTTGTTTGTTATTCTTTCTCTAGTTCCTTTAGGTGTAAGGTTAGATTGTTTATTTGAGATTTTTCCTGTTTCTTGAGGTTGGCTTGTATAGCTATAAACTTCCCTCTTAGAACTGCTTTTGCTGCATCCCACAGGTTTTGGATCATCATGTTTTCATTGTCATTTGTCTCTAGGTATTTTTTGATATCCTCTTTGATTTCTTCAGTGATCTCTTGGTTATTTAGTAACGTATTGTTTAGCCTCCATGTGTTTGTGTTTTTTATGTTTTTTTCCCCGTAATTGATTTCTAATCTCACAATGTTGTGGTCAGAAAAGTTGCTTGATATGATTTCAATTTTCTTAAATTTACTGAGGCTTGTTTTGTGACCCAAGATGTGATCTATCCTGGAGAATGTGCCGTGCGCACTTGAGAGGAAAGTGTAATCTGCTGTTTTTGGATGGAATGTCCTATAAATATCAATTAAATCTATCTGGTCCATTGTGTCATTTAAAGCTTCTATTTCCTTAGTAATTTTGTTTGGATGATTTGTCCATTAGTGTAAGTGAGGTGTTAAACTCCCCCACTATTATTGTGTTTCTGTTGATTTCCTCTTTTATAGCTGTTAGCAGTTGCCATATGTATTGAAATGCTCCTATATTGGGAGCATATCTATTTATAATTGTTATATCTTCTTCTTAGATTGATCCCTTCATCATTATGTAGTGTCCTTCCTTGTCTCCTGTAACATTCTTTATTTTAAAGTCTTTTTTTTTTTTTTTTTTTTTGCGGTATGCGGGCCTCTCACTGCTGTGGCCTCTCCCGTTGCAGAGCACAGGCTCTGGACGCGCAGGCTCAGCAGCCGTGGCTCACGGGCCCAGCGCTCTGTGGCATGTGGGTTCCTCCCAGACTGGGGCAGGAACCCGTGTCCCCTGCATCGGCAGGCGGACTCTCAACCACTGCGCCACCAGGAAAGCCCCCTTAAAGTCTAGTTCATCTGATATGTGTATTGCTACTCCAGCGTTCTTTTGATTTCCATTTGCATGGAATATCTTTTTCCATCCCCTTACTTTCATTCTGAATGTGTCCCTAGGTCTGAAGTGGGTCTCTTGTGGACAGCATATATATGGGTCTTGTTTTTGTATCCATTTAGCGAACCTGTGTCTTTTGGTTGGAGCATTTAATCTATTGACGTTTAAGGTAATTATTGATATGTATGTTCCTATGACCATTTTCTTAATTGTTTTGGGTTTGCTTTTGTAGGTCCTTTTCTTCTGTTGTGTTTCCCACTTAGACACCTTCCTTTAGCATTTGTTGTAGAGCTGGTTTGGTGGTGCTGAATTCTCTTAGCTTTTGCTTGTCTAAAGCTTTTGATTTCTCCATCAAATCTGAATGAGATCCTTGCCCGGTATAGTAATCTTGGTTTTAGGTTCTTCCCTTTCATCACTTTAAATATGTCATGCCACTCCCTTATGGCTTGTAGAGTTTCTGCTGAGAAATCAGCTGGTAACCTTATGGGAGTTCCCTTATATGTTATTTGTCATTTTTCCCTTGCTGCTTTCAATAATTTTTCTTCGTCTTTAATTTTTGCCAATTTGATTAATATGTGTCTTGGCATGTTTCTCCTTGGGTTTATCCTGTATGGGACTCTTTGTGCTTCCTGGACTTGGGTGGCTATTTCCTTTCCCATGTTAGGGAAGTTTTCGACTATAATCTCTTCAAATATTTTCTCGGGTCCTTTCTGTCTCTCTTCTCCTTCTGGGTCCCCTATAATTTGAATGTTGTTGCGTTTAATGTTGTCCCAGAGGTCTCTTAGTCTGTCTTCATTTCTTTTCGTTCTTTTTTCTTTATTCTGCTCCACAGCAGTGAATTCCACCATTCAGTCTTCCAGGTCACTTATCCATTCTTCTGCCTCAGTTATTCTGCTATTGATTTCTTCTAGTGTATTTTTCATTTCAATTATTGTATTGTTCATCTCTGTTTGTTTTTTAATTCTTCTAAGTCTTTGTTAAACATTCTTGCATCTTCTCAGTCTTTGCCTCCATTCTTTTTTGCAAGGTCCTGGATCATCTTCACTATCATTATTCTGAATTCTTTTTTGGAAGGTTGCCTATCTCCACTTCGTTTGGTTGTTTTCCTGGGGTTTTCTTTTGTTCCTTCATCTGGTACATATCCCTCTGGCTTTTTATCTTGTCTGTCTTTCTGTGAATGTGGTTTTTGTTCCACAGGCTGCAGGACTGTAGTTCTTCTTGCTTCTGCTGTCTGCCCTCTGGTGGATGAGACTATCTAAAGCCCCAGTTGTTATCCTTTTCCTTATTGTGGACTCCTAATGTGTAAAATATGATGTTCTCCCTTTTTTCTCAATATATATGAGAAAAATATGTAGTCTATATGAATGTGATTATAGCTAATAGAAAAAAAAGTTATTTTTATTTAAAATAAACTTGTCTTTCTCCAGGTGTTTAGCCAATCAAAAACCTTTTTTTGTTGCTGTTGTCCTTCAGAAAAAAAATATTCCTTGAGGAAACAGTGTTATGGAAAATCGAAAGCATTTTCACTGATATTTCTAATGAAATTAAGTAGAAATTATGAACAGAAAATAAAATCCATAGTGGAAAATCTTGAAACTATTTTATAAGGTTTTTTCTTTTAAGTTAATTAGGTCTCACAGTATGTCTGTGAGGTTGTTAAACTTTTTGTTTGCTTGACTTCTTGCTTGTTATTTGTATTTAATAATATGAGGAAATCAGCTGATCATAACTGCTCCCTTTCCAACTCATAAAGGCATACATAGCAATTGCTTAGAGCCAAAACCTGGAAGACCCTGAAAACTGAGAAATAGCTACCCTGAAGTCACTTTGGCTTCTGGGAGGATTTAACAATGCTTTAGGCCCTACGGTCACCTGAGAGCTTAAAGAGTTTTCTTGGTAACTCTGAGGAATGGTGGGTCATGGTTCAGGGACTTTTTTTCTGACCTGTAGGATTGAGGGGCAGGGAGAATTATAAAGAGGGGATCTGTCTATGAATGCTGGCCAGAATGGAAGCATCCCCCAAGTGGTTTCCACACCAGTCCTGTTTCCATAGTGCTGGGCTATCATGAACACGTACCCTGCATTATTCTGTCCTAACAAAGTAGTTTGTCTTCTCCACCCAACCCTCAAAACCTCGAAATATCCTTCTATTTCTTGGCCTTATTGGAGATAGGCCAACATGAAAAACTAAATCTCAACTTATCCTTCTACAGAGAACTCTTGAGGAGAAAAACTGAGGTATCATCAAAAGAGATAGGATATACAGATGAAGAAGAGAGATGAACTGGAAACCAGTGCCTAGATAAGTCCAGAAGTAATCCCATTTATAGGCTCTAGAGCTGCCTCAAAGGAGGAGATGATGTGGAGAAGAGAGAAAGATTGAGAAAGCTCTAAGTGTGTAGAGAGTGTACTTGTGTCCAAACAGGCCCCATCCTGAGGCCCTGCCTTTGAGTGTGTGCAGTGGGTGGGGGTAAGAGCTCTATTCCACCTCTTGAAACAGTTGAATGTATTTTCTAGGGGCATCTTTCAACATCCCTTTGAAGGATTCCAAATAATTTCCTCTTATTCCTCTTATTTGCTTTTTTTCCTATCATTTTTAAAGGCTAAATATCTTTTTTTTTTTTCCTTCTTTTGGCTCTGGGACTGCTTTTACTGATAGTAATAAATGCTTAATGTACTAAGATAGTTTTTTCTAGCATTTGACCAATTTGAAAGGTACTTGTTTCTACATTTCAATGATACACCAAGCTTTTCAGAAAATGAGTTCCAAAGGGAATCATTTTTATCTGCAAAACTCTCATCCTATGGACAGAATATTGACTACACTTGATAGAATGGATGTGTGATACTAGAATGAAGCATTGCAGTAACAAATCTTGCTGGAGCAGTTCATGATCAACAGGATCACTCATTAGATGGACGTAGCTGAGAGCTAGACAGTATCAGTAGAGAAAGAAAGATGAAATGAAAGCATTCATTTTCTGAAGGAAGCCTTAGCCTTCTCCCTGGTGTCATGTGCTGTCATGTGGCTCTTCTATTCAGGTTGCTCTCTTTGCCTAGTTGTTCATCAGCTCATAGGAGAATGTCAAACTCCTAATAATTTATAACCAAATATTTAAACATGTCAAAATAAAAATACTGGCATACCACTGTCCTGCCGGCATGTTACCACACCTGAGTTGATTCACATCATTTGTGAGATGCCTTGGGATAGTCTTACTCTTTTATCTCTGTCTCATGTGATTTTGAATATTATGTTTTCCTAATGCATTAAGGTAGTTTTGTCTTACTGTGAGAAGACAAGGAATCTATCGTCAACACGGAGCTTCTCTTCAGGCCCACATTCTCTACTGCTGGCGTAGTCACTGCTTTACATCATGGACGATAGTTTTCACTCCAAGGAGGAAAACATAAATGTTGGTTTCATTTGGAAATATCATAAAACTGGGTTCTAAGTACCTCTTCTCAAATATTGATATCATTAACAATAAAATGATTATAAATTATTGTTAGAAACAAGAACAAAGCAAGTTTTATCTCATTAAAACTCACAGTAGAAATGTTATAAAGAATAAGGGATTATTTCAAGGAGGTTTTTTAATAGATAACAATTCGGAGATTTGTTTGGTCGTGGAATTTTTAAGTACTGTTGAAGGTTTGAAATCCATTAAGGCACAGAAGAGAGAATGAGAAAATATCTCTGGATAGCACAGACTGATCATATGTTGATTGGAACACTGTCAGTGTACATATGGGATTTGTGAATCAAGAGATATATCATCAAAAGTAAGGGATAGACAGCATCAGAAGTTCACTACAATGATGAAGGGATAGTGGGAAATAAAGTTGGATAACATGAGATTCAAAATCAGGGATGGAGGCAGTTGGAGAAGAAGGAGGTGGAGTGGACTGGATGTGGCAGTGAGAAGCTAGGAGGACACCTCCTCCAGCTCCAAGCCCCGTGGTGGGAGAGGTCTGGGGGGTCTAGAGAGAGCTGCAAGGGTCAGAGTGCCAACAGGGGAGAACCAGGTTTCCAGTGGAGCAAGATGAAGAAAGAAATATTCAGGGAAGAGGTTGACAATACAGGGACTTTCGCTGAGGCTGGGCTGTTATTCTCAAAGGCACAGTAGGAGTGGTTAAGGAGTTTGGGATTCCTGAGGGATGCAGTGAAGCAGGAGATGTTCAGAGATGTCTGGGGATTTGAGTACAAGAGATGAGAGATGAATTGAGATTCTGGGACTTTACCCGTGAACAGGAATAAAGACAGTGATGTGCTGTTAAATGTTTAGTTAAGTGGCTCTTTCAGGAAAAGTCTTCATTTGTGGCATTTGAATTTCCATGTTGTAAATACGCCCATCAAAGCAGGTTTCAGCTACCAACACTGGCATCATTTTATAAGAATTTGGACAGAAAAGCACAAAATTGGTTCCTGTGAGTCAACAGGCACCAACTTTGGCCCACACTGGGTAAAGGGCATGCTAGAATTAATCCTGGTGGACAAGGCAGGTAATCGGGCAAGACTGTGAAAGTATAGGGAGCATTTGGTATTCCCTCTTGACTACTGTGGGTAGATGCACAGTGACCTCAGTGTTCTTACTTCGTGGGCCATATAAAAACAGTCTTGGGCTGGATTTGGCCCACAGGCCATAATTTGCCAGTCACTGCCGTAGACTTTATCATGCCTATGAAACAACTCCAGTTGGAAATCTAATACATAACTCACATTCAATTGAATTGGATAAGTGATTAATATCCAGAATATATATTTTAAAAAATTCCTACAACTCAGAAGTGGGTAAAAGATTTGAATAGATATTTCCCCCAAGAAGATATACAGATGGCCAATAAGCACACAAAAAGATGCTCAATGTCATTAGTCATTAGGGAAGTACAAATCAAAACCACAGTGACATACCACTTCACACCCATTGGGATGGCTATCATTTAAAAACAAAAATTGATGAGGATGTGGAGAAATCGGAGCCCTGTATATTGCTGGTGAGAATGTAAAATGGTGCAGCTGCTGTGGAAAACAGTTTGGTGGTTCCTCAAAGTGTTAAACATAGAATTACCATGTTATCCAGCAGTTCTCCTCCTGGGTATATACCCAAAAGAATTGAAAATAGATACCTTATTTACACACCCACGTTCATGGCAGCATTATTCACAGTAGTCAAAAGGTGGAAACAACCCAAGTGTTTATCAGCAGATAAATAATCAACAAAATGTGATGTATCCATACATTGGAGTACTATTCAACCATAAAAGGAATAAAATTTTGAAAAATGCTACTACATCAATGAACTTTGAAAACATGCTAAGTAAAAAAAGCTGAACACGAATATTGTATGATTCCACTTATATCAGGTATTCAGAATAGGCAAATTCATGGAGACAGAAAGTAAAGTATAATTTATCAGGGGTTAGAGGGAGGAGGGAATCGAGAGTTATTGTTTAATGCGTTCAGAGTTGCTGTTTGGGATGATAAAAAATAGTGGTGATGGTTGTATAACTTTGTGAATGTATTTAATGCTGTTAAACTGTAAACTTAAAAATGGTTCAAATGATAAATTTTAAGTTATATATATAATGTAAATATAAATATGTATATATAACCACAATTTTAAAGAAAATTCAGTGGAGGAAGAATAATCTTTTCAACAAATGGTGCTTTTGACCAATTGGACATCTATAGGCAAAAAAAAAACCACTTTAACCTGAACCTCACACCAAAACAACAACAAAACCCAAAAACCAGAAACACAAAGCTAAAAGCATACCATAGACTTAACTGTCAAGTAGGAGAAAATCTTCAGGGCCTAGGGAGTAGTGAAGAATTCTTAGACGTGGCACCAAAAGCATGAGTCATAGATGAAAAAAAAAATCAATAAATCGGGTTTCATGAAAACTGAAAACTTTGCAGTGTGAATGATGCTGTGAAGAGGATGAAAAGATAATCTACAGATGGGGAGAAAATATTGTAAATCACATCTTCTGAAGGATTTGTATCTGGAATATATAAAGAATTTTCAAAACAACAGTTAAAAAATCCAATTACAAAATGAACAAAGGAAATGAATACACATTTCACCAGAGGATATACAGATGTCAAATAAGCATATAAAAATATTTTCAACATCATTAGCCATTAGGAAAATGCTAATTCAAACCACAGTGAGATTTCATTATACACCTATCAGAACAGCTAAAATTAAAAGTAGTGACAATGGGAAATGCTGTCAAGATGTGAAGTTGAATCGCTCATACATTGCTGGGAGGTGTGCAGACTGGCACAGGCACTTGGCAAACATAAACTTATCAGAGGACCCAGTGATCATTGGTACTTCTTGGCACTTATTCCAGAGAAATGAAGTCCTATGTTCAAGCAAAAATATGTACACAAACATTAATTGCAGCTTTATTTGTAATAGCCAAATTTTAGACATTTCTTTGAAATCAGCCAAAAATTAGAAACAAAACCTGTTGTTCTTCAGGGGGTGAATGATTAAACCAACTGTGGTACATCCATAACCGTGGAATATAACTCAGCAATAAAAAGAAATGAGCTATTTATACAGGCAGCAACTTGAGTGGATCTCAAGGACATTATGCTGATAGAAAAGTAACCAGAGTCTCAGAAGGTTCTATACTGTATGACTTCATTTATATAACATTCTCCATATGGCACAGTTATGGAGATGGGGAAAAGGCTAGTGGTTCTGGAGTTAGACATCCAGGAGAGTTTGGGAGGGCAGAGGTCAGGAGAGAGAGGGATGTGCATACAGAGGGTTATTATAGCCCAGGGACCTTTGTGGTGACAGAACAGTTCTGTGTCTTGACTGTGGTGGTTACACAAATGATGTACACGTGCTAAACTTGCATGAGACCTGGGAAATCTAAATAAGTTCTGGAAATTGTACCAATGGCTATTTTGGTTTTGAAATTGTACTATAGTTATATAAGATTTTTTGCATCTTCCTATGAATCTATTATTACTTAAAATCTATGATTGGCTTTAAAACATAGTTGTGAAGCTTAATAAATTATTACAAAGTAAATGTTTGCAGAAACAATGTTAATAAATAAAATATTGCAGCGCCTGAGAAGCCTAGGCTTTTGCCCTTTCCCAGTCCTACCCCTTCTCTTCCCTTAAAGGTAACAGCTGTCCTGCCTCATAAGTATATTAACCAGTTTGTAATGCTTTATAATTTATAGTAATTAATATAGTTACTAATAAGTGTGCCCCCTAAGTGCTATAATTTAGGTTTTAGACTTTATATAAATGAAATCTTACTGTATATATCCTTTTTGTGTCTGACCTCTTTCACTCAACACTTTATGAAATTCATGCTTGTTCTAAAAAGTAAACATTCATTTTCATTACCTTTTAATTTTCCATTGTGTGCACACGGCACAGTGTGTTTATCCGTTCTAGTGTTAATAGACTTTTGAGTTTTCTCCTGATTAGACTGTTACAAACCATCCTTATACGTGTTCCCTGCTATACTTGCACACATATTTCTGTTAGTCTTTGCCTAGGAATGGAATTGCTGAGTCACGTTCATGTAGGCATGTTCTCAAATTCACGAAGAAATGCCTGTTTTTCAAAATGTTTCTATCTAGTCCAGTTTTTCCTTTAATGACTTTTAACATAGTTTACTTATTTATAACGTCTAGGTATGACTTTCATCATTAGAATATAAGCTCTCAAGATACTGCTTTATGGGACTTCCCTGGCAGTCCAGTGCTTAAGACTCTGCGCTTTCAATGTAGGGGATGCAGGTTCAATTCCTAGTCAGGGAATTAAGATCCCACATGGCACACAGCCCCCCCCAAAAAATAGATACTGTTTTGTTTTGCTTTTTTTAGTTTGTATCCCCAGTATCTGTATCGGAGCCGGAGACATGGCAGGCACAGCAAACATAGCAGATTGTTTGTTGAATGAATAAATGGAATTCATGGGCGCTACATCCCAAAGACAGCTTTTCTTCTCTGATTAACCCTCCCTTCACTTGAAAAAGATTAAAATAGAGGTCCACAGTGTTTTTCTGAACCCCTTGAGACCAGATGTATTTTGGAATTCAGAGTTTAAAATTTTTCCTTTTGTAGAAACGTAATACAGTTCATATGCTGTATATTACCTAATACCCCAAGTAGGCGCTGGGAGCATTGCATAATCAAACGTGCTAATGTCTCTGCAGTGAAACTGTGACAGACTAAATGGAATAAGAACAGACTCTAAATAGACTTACAGCAGTTAAAGTCATTGTTTGATTAGTAGTAGAATTTTAAAGGACCTGTCTGTCAGATCACTTGAAGATTACGATGTTAAAAATTATACAACAAAATTTATGAAACTGTTTTACCTTTCACTACAACTCTGTGAGATGATAGGCCACATAGATAAGATTATACTCACCTCCCAGATGAGATAATTGAGTCACTAGAAAAGAAGGATCTTACCCCAGGGTCTGCTAAGCAGCACAGCTGAAACACAAACTTGTCTTCTGATTCTAATACTTTTTCAACAATGCCACAGCTGCTTCTCATGAAAGTGGCAGTTTTTGTGATTTGTAAATTAACATTTCCAGAGGGGAAAAAGCTTCTTCATAATGAAGCTGTCATAAATCGTGCACAGTTGTACTGAGATTTGGAACAGAACTAATGGCAGTGCTCCCACCGAGGCCCGAGTGCTCACTGGACGGTCAGGGCCGGCATTCGTTTGTCTGCTGCAGTGAGCGCACTGACCGTCTGCTCCCCAGGATGCTTGCCTTCCTGTGCTCCCTCTTCCCTCTGTAGAGGATTATTTTCCCGCATCAGCTCCACAGTGCTGCCCATTACACTCCAGCCTGCTCTCCCCTCTCAGAATAGAGGAGGATCTGAAATCAGCCATCCAGAATTTATAAATTTAATGGCAAATTTTGCTGGGAGTGATTTTCAGGCAAGGCATTGCCTGGTAAGGCACTGGCACTGAGCGAGCTGAGTGACTGAATGAGTGGAGATTTCAGTCTTCTCGTGGATTGTGTGGGTTGTGTTTGTCTACTCCAGTAGCAGGGAAGCTGCGTCAGTGCAAGGCTCTTCGTGATTTTGTTTTCTGATGCTTTTCTAATACCTGTAACAGGACCCAGAACATGCTCTGCACTTGCTAAATATCTACTTATAAGTAAATGACTATTGACCCCTTTCATTTTTAATAGCTATATGCCTTTGAGCTCTGTTAAAAAACAATTTCAGGCCAGAAGCAGATAGGAGGATTTTTGTGGAGAGTCAGTAGATTTGGGCACGCCCTGTGGGAGCACTTATCATAAATTATCATGATTTTTGTGTAATCTGTCCATTAAGATTTAGGTAGCTTCATGAGGACAGAAAACGCATCTGTGCCTGGCCCATAGTAGCAATTCAGAAAGTATTCACTGACTTCAGGTTCTGCCAAGATGGAGTAGCTCCAGTGCTCCCAGGGCCTTCCCTTACAACTGAAATTCCCTGGACATGGCACAACAAAAAAGCATAGGATGTCTCTGAAAGGTGGAAAGAAGAGGTAGCCTTCTTGGGGACTTGGCACTCAAGGGTCAAGGTGTTGGTAAGTTCCCTGAGTTTCCTCACTGCCCCCCATGTATCCTGGACAAGGAGCTGCAGAAAAAAGATGGTTCCTTCTAGCCAGAGCACTGGGAAAAGTCTCCACAAGGGTTATCCTTGTAACCCTCTCCTACTCTAGCCACACAGGAATATGCACAATGTCCCCCTCCCCCACCAGCCCCACTCGTGAGAACGTTGACCTTTCGCCCCAACCCCTGCTCCACCCAAATAGGCAGCTGCTCTTCTCGACCCACTGGGTGGTGTTGGCAGGACTGAGCAGAGAGTTGATCCTCCATCCTCTGCCCAGAAGAAAGAGGTGGTGCTCTGATGTCCCCCACCAAGGTGCTGTTAGTGGGCTGGAACAGAGCGGAGCATCCCCTTAACTCAGCAGCCAGGAGACCCTAGGGAGCTGGTGAAGGGGGGGACCAGTCATACGCAACACTCGCTTCATCTGGGCCCAGTGGGAGGGGAGCTTCAGGCCACCCTGCAGAAACAAAGCAGTCAGCCTCGCCTGCCCCTTCCCGGTGGCCGTGGGGCCCACCATGGAGCTGATCTTCACTCTCACTCAGGAAATGAAGTAGTGGGAGCTGGTGCCCCACCTTTGCCAGAGTAGTGTTGGAGGGGCCAGTACAAAGCTGAACATACACAAGTGGTCCTTACGCTACATACCAACCATGGAACTGCCTGCTAAAAAGATTACATATGCTGCAAAGTCTTACGTACTATCCAAAATGTCTAGGACATAATTTAAGAGGGCTTATACTAAGAACCAGGAAAATCACAACTTGAGTGAGAACAGCCAGTCAAGAGACACTAATCCAGAGATAAATCAGATGCTAGTATTATCTGAAAAAGATTTTAAAGGAGCCAATCATAAAAGTAATTTAACAAGTAGCTAACAACTCTCCTCAGATAAATGGAAAAAATAGAAAAGTAGAAAAGTTCAGCAAATAAGTTGAAGTAACAGAAAAGAAAATGGAAATTAAAGAACTGAGAAACATGATAACCAAAATACATAACTCACTGGATGGACTCAGTGGCAGAGATGACAGAATTGAATCAGTGAACTTGAGAACGTCAAGAATTTGCCCAATCTGAGCAACAGAGAAAAAATAGAATGGAATAAAAAAGAACAGACCCATAGGGACCTGTAAACAATGATAAGAGCTAGTATTTGTATCATCAAGGCTCAGAAGGAGAGGAGAATGAAAGTGGGGCTGAAAAGTATTTGAAGGTGTAATGTCTGAAAACATCCCAAATTGGGCAAAAAACATAAACCTATGAATTCAAGAAGCTGAGGAAACTCCAAATCACATAAATGTAAAAACAATCACACCCAGCCACATCATGATTAAACTTCTGAACACTAAAGAAAAAGGAAAAGTCTTGAAAGAATCAAAAATGACACATTACTTATAGGGGAACATAAATTCTAATGACAGCAGTCGTCTGAAACCATGGGGCATAGAAGGAATTGGCATAACATTTTTAAATACTGAAAGAAAAGCACTGTCAAAAGCAAATTTTATATCTGGTGAAAACATCCGTCAGGAAGAAAGGGAAATCAAGACATACTCAAGTGATGGAAAACTAAGATAATTTGTTGCTAGCAAAAGAACAGCTAAAGGAAATTCTCTAAACAGAATATGATAACAGAAAGAAAGCTTAGAACCCCAGAAAGGAAAGAAGAACATTGGAATGCATAAGAAGAGAGGTGAATGTTCCAGACTAGTCTACCTCTCTTAAATTTCTTAAATCATATTTGATGGTTGAAGCAAACACTATAACACCATCTAAAATAGTGTTCAGTATACATAGGGGAAATAATTAAAACAATTCCTTTTTAAAAGTGGAGAAGGTAAAGGGATCTAAATGGAAGTAAGATTTCTAAACTTCACTCAGAGTGGTAAGTTTTCTATATACATATAGTACCTACATCAACCTCTATGAAAACTACACAAGATACTGAAAAACACTAGAAATAAATCATTTAAGAAATGTTTAACTAACCCATAGGGAGATAAGAAAAGTGAAAACAGAGTGAAAATCAGAGGAACCAAACAGAAAAATAAAATGGCAAATTTAAGCCGTAACATATCAATAATTAAATGTAAATGATCTAAGAGATAGATCTGTAGAGCGAATAATAAAAGCATGATCCAACTATTTGCTGTCTACAAGAAACTCACTTCAAATGCAATGACATGGGTGGGCTGAAAGTAAAAGAATAGAAAACCATATATGATGGAACCATTAATTAATAAAAAATTAGGAGTGTCTGTATTAATATCAAACAAAACAGTTATGTTAGGTTACAAGGACTACTGCAAGAAAGTACCACAAACTGGGTGGCTTGAAACAACAGAAGGTTATTTTCTTATAATACGGAGACTAAAAGCCTGAAATGAACGTGTTGGCACGTCCATGCTTTCTCTGAAAATTGTAGGGGAATCTTTCCTTGCTTCTTCCTAACTTCTAGAGGTTTTTCTGGTATTCCTTGGCATTCCTTGCCTTGCAGCTACATAACTTGAATTTGCCTTTGTCCTCACATAACATTCTTCCATTTGTCACTGTATTCATATGGTTATCTTCTTATAAGAACACCAGTCATATTGGAATCATACCCTACTCCAGTGTGGCCTCATCTCAACTAATTACATCTTCAGTGACCCTATTTCCAGATAAGGTTGCATTCTGAGGCACTGGGAGTTAGGACTTCATTATATGTGTGGGGAGGGATTGGTGGTGGGGGGCAGTTAACCCATAAGAGTAGTCTTCAGAGTAAAGAAAATTACTAGAGACAGAAAGGGACATTACATAATGACGAAAGATAAATCCACCAGGAATGAATAATTTTAAATGTGTATACACCAAACAACAGAGCCTCAACATACATGAGGCAAAAACTGATAGAGTTGAGAGGAGAAATAGACAATCCACCATTATAGTTGTGAATTTAATCCAATCTCAGTAATTGATAGAACAAACTAGACAGAAAATCAGCAATGATACAGAATAACTAAACAACACAGCCAACAGAACTTAGTTAAGATGTATAGAACACTTCAACAGAAACAGAATAAACATTCTTCTCAAGCACACATGGAACATTCACAAAGATAGACATTATCTTGGACCGTTAAAACAAACCTCACCAAATTAAAAAAATTGAAGTCATACAGAAATCTTCTTTGACCATAATGGAATCAAAGTAAAAATCAGTTAACAGAAAGATAACAGGAAAACCCCCAAACACTTGGAAATTAAACAACACACTTCTAAATAATCTTTGGGTCAAAAAAGGAAAACTCAGAGGAAGTTAAAATATACAGAAGTGAATGAAAATAAAATACAACATATCAGAATTTGGGGGATGCAGCTAAATCAGGGCTGAGAGGAAAATTTGTAGCATAAAATGCTTACATTAGAAAAAAAAAGTCTCAATCAAGCCAAACTCCCACCTCAAGAAACTAAAAACAAGAAACTAGAAAAAAAAGCAAAATAAATCCAAAGGAAACAGAAGGAAGGGAATAATAAAGAGCAAAAAACAGTGAAATTGAAAACAGAAATATGAGGGAAAAGTCAATATTAAAGATGTTTTTCAATAGATTGTACTCCGTTTAAAGTTATTATAAAATATTGGCTGTATTCTCTGTTCTGTACATTCCATCCTGTATCTTACTTATTTCATATATAGTAAGAAAAAAGCCAACTTTTAGAATCTTGATACCATTCAAGAGTCTTTGATTAAAGAAAAATAGCTTAGCCACTATGCAGCACAAAACACACCAAAATGTAAGCCTACTAATATAGGGTCTAAATGCCGATTTCAAGTTACTATAAATTCTAACAGAAAATAAATTGACAGCTTCTACTCCTGAAAAAAAGAAAACACTTAAAGAAGATTAATAAAATTGACAAACCTGTAGGAAGACCGACAACGAAGAAAGAAAAGGTACAAATCACCAATGTCAGAAATGAAAAATCTGCAAAAATCATAATGATAATAAGGAATAATAAGTTTGCACATATACATTTGATTACTGAAACGAAATGCACCTATTCCTCAAAAGGAAAAAAACCATCAAAACTGAGTCAAGATGAAATAGATAACCTGAATAGCCTGATAACCATTAAGGAAATTAAATTTGCAATTAAAAAGTATCTGAATGCAAACTATTATTTATAGAATGGAGAAACAACAAGGTCCTACTGTATAGCACAAAGAACTATATTTAATATCCTGTGATAAACCATAATGGAAACGAAGTTAAAGAGAATGTATCTATATATCAATATGTATAACTGAATCACTTTGCTGTACAGCAGAAATTAACACAACATTGTAAATCAACTATACTTCAATTTAAAAAGTTTCTGAAAAAGAAATTTCCATGCAATCTCTAATGTCATTGCATTTTAGGTGAGTTTCATTAGAGAATTTAACCAAACTTAAAGAATTAACACCAGTTTTACACAGTCTCTTCCAAAGAAATGAAGAGAACACTTCCCAATTCATTTTATGAGGATAGTATTACTTTGATACCCAAACCAAATAAAGACAACATTAAAAAAAAAACACTGTACACCAATATCTCTCATAAACTTAGTCATAAAAATTCTTCACTAAAATATTAGCAAATTAATTCCAGCAGTGTATAGAAAATTATCATGACTAGGATTTATTCCAAGTATCAACATTTGAAAATCAATCTATGTAATCCATCTTATCAATAGGCTAAAGAAGAAAAATGTATCAATTTATGCAGAAAGAACATTTGACAGAATTCAACACCTATCTATTCCTGGTAAAAACTCTCAGCAAACTAGGAATAGAGGGTGTTGGCCTGCATTTGCCCAGCTTTGAAACTGAGGAAAGAGCCCAGGGTCAGTAACAGATGCATCAATGGTTTAATAGATGGGGAAGCTTACAGGTCTGAAGCAAGGTCCTGGAACAACATCCCACCATGTGAGGCGGACTGTGGGCAGGACAGTTATAGGGGAATTGAAATCAGGTGGGCTCATTAGTTATCAGGGAAACCAGCAGAGGGGCACGCCCCCTCACCGCCCCTTTAAGAACAGTCACCAGCTGAGCCTGGGGCAAGTACTAGGAAGGTCAGTCAGGTGAGCAGGCTCAGGTGAAGCAGGCCCTGGTCGGTCAGGGGATGTACAGAGAGCGAGAGAACAGCCATCTTGAGTGGCCTGACCATATGCTCCACCCCTACACACCCTGCAGGACCCTTACAATTTTGGTCCACCCATCTTCCGTGATATCCCTGGGGCCAGGTATGTAGGGGGCACTGCAACCAGATACTACAAATACAATAGAGACAGGCCAAAAACCCAGAGCAAACCAAGAACCACTCCCATGGGGAGGGGTGGTCCCTGCCTCTAAAAGGAACATTCTGTTGGCCTATCCAGGGGTCAGCAGTCACGGTACAGGCCTGCCACCCCATGTTATGTTGAGTGCCATTAGGGGTGAACCCATTAGGTCTTTCCAAACAAAACACAGTTCATCCCGCTAGTTGGACTTGTGTGTCCAGAAGCCAGCCTATTCTACTCCACACAGCATAGCCCAGGGGGGCTCAGGGGCAGTCAGTGGTATAGTTAACGTTTCCTGATGGGGTCCTTCTGACCTGTTGGCTTACTGGACAGGAAGATGGTGAGTCTTTTTCCCCCATGGTCGGTAGTCCCCACATAGTCACTGTAGCCCAGCCAATTTTTCATGGAAGTCCAGAGGAAGACAACAATGGCATCTCGCTGGGGACCCAGCAATTAGACTCATTTCACAGAGAGGCCAGTGTTGCTGCTCAGTCCTCACATAGGTTTCCTCCCTCAGGCTAGGGATGGAATGTAAGACACCTAACAGGCACAACACAGGGGGGATCATGACAGCCAAGCAAAATACAAGCAGAGACTGCAATCAGAGATAATACCACACCGACCTGTGGCTTTTATCCTGATCTGCAATACAGTTCAGAAAACTCAAGTTTTCAGTAATACAAGAACATATCCAAAATCACGTCTACAGTGGCCACCTAGTTGTATCTTGGATGTCTGAACCACAGCTACACCATTTTGACTTTCAAATGCATTCCCTTCCTCAGAGGACAAAGCAGATGTGCAATGCACGTCTGAAAGACCATAAAACAGGCTGCTCTGGTCAGTAAAATTTAAGGTAAACCATACATAAGCCAGAATGACTTCCCCATAGCTCAATCCATGCAGATGGTTCCATCATTTCCCCTTCTGATGGCAAATATTTCAGTAGAAAGCATTGATGATCAAAATGTCCATCCCTCAGTGCTGGGGTGCTGGCTCCTCCTGAAACTACACAGCCTTACAACCCAGATTGGGACTTGAACCCAAGGTCTTTTAATTGAGATCACACACCTGGCCTCAGGACTTAATGAAGCTCAGGTTCTTTATGTCCCGTAGCAGAAAGAATTCAGTGAGAGAAAAGGTGATATGTAAGAAGTGGGTTTATTTAGAGAGAAACACACTGCACAAACAGAGTGTGGGTCATCTGAGAAGGCGAGAGGCTCTGAAATATGGGGTGGTTAGTTTTTATGGGCTGGGTAATTTCATAGGCTAATGAGTGGGAGGATTATTCCAACTATTTTAGGGAAGGCATGGGGATTTCCAGGAATTGGGCCACGCCCACTTTTTCACCTTTTATGGTTGGCCTGGGAACTGCCATGGTGCTGGTGGGTGTACTATTTATTTATTTATTTAAACATCTTTATTGGAGTATAATTGCTTTACAATGGTGTGTTAGTTTCTGCTTTATAACAAAGTGAATCAGATATACATATATATATCCCCATATCTCCTCCCCCTCTTGTGTCTCCCTCACACCCTCCCTATCCCACGCCTCTAGGTGGTCACAAAGCACCGAGCTGATCTCGCTGTGCTATGCGGCTGCTTCCCACTAGCTATCTATTTTGGTAGTATATATAAATCCATGCTACATCTGCATCTTTATTCCTGTCCTGCCCCAGGTTCTTCATAACCTTTTTGTTTCACTTTAGATTCCATATATATGTGTTAGCATATGGTATTTGTTTTTCCCTTTCTCATTTACTTCACTCTGTATGACAGACTCTAGGTCCATCCACCTCACTACAAATAACTCAATTTCATTTCTTTTTATGGCAGAGTAATATTGTTGTATGTATGTGCCACATCTTCTTTATCCATTCATCTGTTGATGGACACTTAGATTGCTTCCATGTCCTGGCTGTTGTAAATAGAGCTGCAATGAACATTGTGGTACATGACTCTTTTTTTTTTTGCGGTACGCGGGCCTCTCACTGTTACGGCCTCTCCCATTGCAGAGCACAGGCTCCAGACACGCAGGCTCAGTGGCCATGGCTCACGGGCCCAGCCGCTCCGCGGCATGTTGGATCTTCCCGGACCGGGGCACGAACCCGTGTCCCCTGCATCAGCAGGCGGACTCTCAACCACTGCGCCACCAGGGAAGCCCTACATGACTCTGAATTATGGTTTTCTCAGGGTATATGCCCAGTAGTGGGATTGCTGGGTCATATGATAGTTCTATTTTTAGTTTTTTAAGGAACCTCCACACTGTTCTCCATAGTGGCTGTATCAATTCACATTCCCACCAACAGTGCAAGAGGGTTCCCTTTTCTCCACACCCTCTCCAGCCTTTATTATTTGTAGATTTTTTGATGGTGGCCATTCTGACTGGTATGAGGTGATACCTCATTGTAGTTTTGATTTGCATTTATCTAATGATTAGTGATGCTGAGCATTCTTTCATGTGTTTGTTAGCAGTCTGTGTATCTTCTTTGGAGAAATGTCTATTTAGGTCTTCTGCCCATTTTTGGATTGGGTTGTTTGTTTTTTTGATATTGAGCTGCATGAGCTGCTTGTAAATTTTGAAGATGAGTCCTTTGTCAGTTGCTTCATTTGCAAATATTTTCTCCCATTCTGAGGGTTGTCTTTTTATCTTGTTTATGGTTTTCTTTGCTGTGCAAAAGCTTTTAAGTTTCATTAGGTCCCATTTGTTTATTTTTATTTTTATTTCCATTTCTTTAGGAGGTGGGTCAAAAAGGATCTTGCCGTGATTTATGTCATAGAGTGTTCTTCCTATGTTTTCCTCTAAGAGTTTGATAGTGTCTGGCCTTACATTTAGGTCTTTAATCCATTCTGAATTTACTTTTGTGTATGGTGTTAAGGAGTGTTCTAATTTCATTCTTTTACATGTAGCTGTCCAGTTTTCCCAGCACCACTTACTGAAGAGGCTATCTTTTCTCCATTGTATATTCTTGCCTCCTTTATCAAAAATAAGTTGCCCATGTGTGCATGGGTTTATCTCTGGGCTTTGTATCCTGTTCCATTGATCTGTATTTCTCTTTTTGTGCCAGTACCATACTGTCTTGATTACTGTAGCTTTGTAGTATAGTCTGAAGTCCAGGAGCCTGTTGCCTCCAGCTGCATTTTTCTTTCTCAAGATTGCTTTGGCTATTTGGGATCTTTTGTGTTTCCATACAATTGTGAAATTTTTTGTTCTACTTCTGTGTAAAACGCCATTGGTAGTTTGATAGAGATTGCACTGAATCTGTAGATTGCTTCGGGTAGTATAGTCATTTTCACAATGTTGATTCTTCCAATCCAAGAACATGGTATATCCCTCCATCTATTTGTATCATCTTTAATTTCTTTCATCAGTGTCTTACAGTTTTCTGCATACAGGTCTTTTGTCTCCCTAGGTAGGTTTATTCCTAGTTTTTTTATTCTTTTTGTTGCAGTGGTAAGTGGGAGTGTTTCCTTAATTTCTCATTCAAATTTTTCATCATCAGTGTATAGGAATGCAAGAGATTTCTGTGCATTAATTTTGTATCCTGCTACTTTACCAAATTCATTGATTAGCTCTAGTAGTTTTCTGGTAGCATCTTTAGGATTCTCTATGTATAGTATCATGTCATCTGCAAACAGTGACAGCTTTACTTCTTCTTTTCCGATTTGGATTCCTTTTATTTCCTTTTCTTCTCTGATTGCTGTGGCTAAAACTTCCAAAGCTATGTTGAATAAGAGTGGTGAGAGTGGGCAACCTTGTCTTGTTCCTGATCTTAGTGGAAATGGTTTCAGTTTTTCACCATTGAGGACGATGCTGGCTGTGGGTTTGTCATATATGGCCTTTATTATGTTGAGGTAAGTTCCCTCTGTCCCTACTTTCTGGAGGGTTTTCATCATAAATGGATGTTGAATTTTGTCGAAAGCTTTTTCTGCATCTATTGAGATGATCGTATGGTTTTTCTCCTTCAATATGTTAATATATTGTATCACATTGATTGATTTGCATATATTGAAGAATCCTTGCATTCCTGGGATAAATCCTACTTAATCATGGTGTATGATCCTTTTAATGTGTTGTTGGATTCTGTTTCCTAGTATTTTGTTGAGGATTCTGGCATCTATGTTCAGCAGTGATATTGGCCTGTAGTTTTATTTTTTGGGGACATCTTCGTCTGGTTTTGGTATCATGGTGATGGTGGCCTCGTAGAATGAGTTTGGGAGTGTTCCTTCCTCTGCTATAATTTGGAAGAGTTTGAGAAGTTTAGGTGTTAGCTCTTCTCTAAATGTTTGATAGAATTCGCCTCGGAAGCCATCTGGTCCTAGGCTTTTGTTTGTTGTAAGATTCTTAATCACAGTTTCAGTTTCAGTGCTTGTGATTGGTCTGTTTATATTTTCTGTTTCTTCCTGGTTCAGTCTCAGAAGGTTGTGCTTTTCTAAGAATTTGTCCAGTTTTTCCAGGTTGTCTATTTTATTGGCATATAGTTGCTTGTAGTAATCTCTCATGATCCTTTGTATTTCTGCAGTGTCAGTTGTTACTTCTCCTTTTTCATTTCCAATTCTATTGATTTGAGTCTTCTCCCTTCTTTTCCTGATGAGTTGAGCTAATGGTTTATCAATTTTATCTTCTCAAAGAACCAGCTTTTAGTTTTATTGATATTTGCTATTTTTTCCTTCATTTCTTTTTCCTTTATTTCTGATCTGATCTTTGTGATTTCTTTCCTTCTGCTAACTTTGGGGTTTTTTTGTTCTTCTTTCTCTAATTGCTTTATGTGTAAGGTTAAGTTGTTTATTTGAGATGTTTCCTGTTTCTTGAGGTAGGCTTGTATTGCTATAAACTTCCCTCTTAGAACTGCTTTTGCTGCATCCCACAGGTTTTGCTTCGTCGTGTTTTCATCGTCATTTTTTTCTAGGTTTTTTTGATTTCCTCTTTGATTTCTTCAGTGATCTCTTGGTTATTAAGTAGTGTGTTGTTTAGCTTCCATGTGTTTGTATTTTTTACAGATTTTTTCCTGTAATTGATATCTAGTCTCATAGTGTTGGGGTCGGAAAAGATACTTGATACGATTTCAATTTTCTTAAATTTACCAAGGCTTGATTTGTGACCTAAGATATGATCTGTCCTGGAGAATGTTCCATGAGCACTTGAGAAAAATGTGTATTCTGTTGTTTTTGAATGGAATGTCCTATAAATTTCAATTAAGTCTATCTTGTTTAATGTATCATTTAAAGCTTGTGTTTCCTTAAACGTTTCTTGTATTTTCTCCATTCTATTTCCAAGATTTTGGATCAGCTTTACTATCATGACTCTGAATTCTTTTCCAGGAAGACTGCCTATTTCCTCTACATTTGTTTGGTCTGGTGGGTTTTTATCTTGCTCCTTCATCTGCTGTGTGTTTCTCTGTCTTCTCATTTTGCTTACCTTACTGTGTTTGGGGTCTCCTTTTCAGAAGCTGCAGGTTCGTAGTTCTCGTTGTTTTTGGTGTCTGCCCCCAGAGGCTAAGGTTGGTTCAGTGGGCTGTGTAGGCTTCCTGGTGGAGGGGACTGGTGCCTGTGTTCTGGTGGATGAGGCTGGATCTTGTCTTTCTGGTGGGCAGGACCACGTCCAGTGGTGTGTTTTGGGGTGTCTGTGACCTTATTATGATTTTAGGTAGCCTCTCTGCTAATGGGTGTGGTTGTGTTCCTGTCTTGCTAGTTGTTTGGCATGGGGCATCCAGCACTGCAGCTTGCTGGTCGTTGAGTGGAGCTGGGTCTTAGTGTTGAGATGGAGATCTCTGGGAGAGCTTTTGCTGTTTGATATTACGTGGAATCAGGAGGTCTCTGGTGGACCAACGTCCTGAACTCTGCTCTCCCACCTCAGAGGCACAGGCCTGACACCCGGCTGGAGCACCAAGACCCTGCCAGCCACACAGCCAGTGAACAGTTTCTTCTGGCCTCACTCTTTCATCACACTCTCCTCTGTGCTCTTGAACTCCGGTGTGTCATTTAGATGCTAATGCATTACAGTGAGCATATAATGAGGCTCAAGGTCTGCTGGAAGTCGAATCTTCCGCTATCCTGGACCTAGTTGGTTCTAGCCAGTTTACATCTGTCCTCAAGGGCTTTGTCATTCTTTTAGAGGTTGTGCCCTGCCCCCTTCCCTCCTGTTTTACTACCACAAGTTCAGACCTTGTCCCTCGGTTGCTAGGCCTTCTTTTTTTTTTTTTTTTTTTTTTTTTTTTTTTTTTTGCTAGGCCTTCTTTACATTCACCTCGTCATTCACGTTGGGAGAAAACTAATCAGATCTCATGAACAGGCTCAGGGTATGTTAATGGGGAAACACTTTATAGGCTATACATTTTATCACTTATACCCAATTGTCACACAGGCATTGTACATGTACTTTTAGCAGCAGACTTAAAGCAAGCAGTGTCACCCTTCATGAGTAGTTATACTCTGTGACAATTTCACCAGATGATTTTCTTTCCACCCAGAGCATCAGGGCCGAAGTATGGCTAACATAATAACTTCCATAAATACAGACCTGAAGAACTAGAATTTAACATCCACTGAAACATAATATTGTTCTCTCTAAAATTACCTGCGTCTCCACCAAATACACCAAATCAAGACTAATTTGTTTGCAAAACAAGTCTGGTAATTGACCATATAGGCTCCTCCAAACTGGCTGTGGTGGAACTCCTCCGAAGGGGTGTCACACTGAATTCCCAGTAGGCCTCTCAAGGCCAGGAACGCCATGCAAAAGGCCTGCTATCAGGCTCCACCTCAGTGGACTTCCCTCTTCTAGAGGTCCCCAAAGTATCGAGATTCCTGCACAAGACAGGAGACAGTTTTTCCCATTCACCTGCTAAGGCTGCTCAGAACCCAAGTCTCTAATTTCTGGAGGGACCAGTCAGTGAGAGAAGAAAAATGCTTCAGTTCTACCCACAGGTGTAGTTTACCAAATTGCTGTAAGTCATAACTAACTTGAAGGGAAGGGCTTCCCTGTGTCTGGAAAACACAGATCAAAACCAGTAACTGGGCTTCCCTGGTGGCGCAGTGGTTGAGCGTCCGCCTGCCGATGCAGGGGACACGGGTTCGTGCCCCGGTCCGGGAGGATCCCACAGGCCGCGGAGCGGCTGGACCCGTGAGCCATGGCCGCTGAGCCTGCGTGTCCGGAGCCTGTGCTCCGCAACGGGAGAGACCACAACAGTGAGAGGCCCGCGTACCGCAAAAAAAAAAAAAACCAAAAAAAAAAACCCAGTAACGTTCCAGACAAAACCCATAAACATTATAACCATATTCATCAGTTCACTCAGTAGCCAATCCTTTTGTTAACTTTTTGTGAAGCCATCAGGTTTTCCATTAGGATTCTTTCATTGTTTTTACCCATTTGGGCAGTATGATCTGAAATTTGTCAGAGGCCTGTACTTGTCAGAAAGTGCGTCCTATGAATCATCTTGAAGATGAAGCACTTTTGCAAAAGCATCAGAGTAAAACAAAAACTGTCTATAAATGACAAAAAACTTAAAAAGTCACAGTTAAACACCTGATCACAATGTAATTGATAAAGAAACTTGGCTACAAGAATAATGACTGATTATAATCTTAACCCTTGAAAACAATCTCTGGCAAAAACCAAGAAGCAAGTAACTGTGCATTTCCTGATTGAAAACTTAATGCTTTAGTCTTCCTCTCTTAAGCAGGAAAAGGTAGATTAATTTAGACCCACCCAGCAATTAATGTTCCAATATTTTATCCTGTTTGAAATGGCCCATGAATTCTCTTCTTTTGTTACCGAGTCTAAGCTCGTACTGCTCGCCACACGATAGGCCAATAATTGAGAGACGAGTTGTTGGGACAAGGAAAAATGACTTTATTCAGAAGCCGGCAAACCAAGAAGACAGTGGGCTTCTGCCCCAAAGACCCATCTTGCCTGAGTTAGAATTCAGGCTCCTTTTATATTAACCGGGGAGGGAGTAAAGTCAAACACTTGCTGGTTCCCATCAGCCTCGGAGGGGATGTGTTAATTTCTTCCTCCCTGCAGTTATTCACAGGTGGTCCTCCGTCAGGATGTTTCCTGTGAGCTAAACAAAGGTATTTTAGCTTAATGCTCATTATGTGGGAAGCAGGGTTCCTAGAGAGGGGCCATTATGTATCATTTAAGCGTACAGGCAACATCCCTTTAGTGATTAACTTGTAGTAGAACACAAAAGGTTCTTCCCTATTACACTTTCAACTTTAGTTTCAAGTTACCAAAATCTGGAGAGACTCTATTTTAGATAGAGATTCCCAAAACATAATTATTTCTATAGAGTTTACCTAAAAGCTCTTTTTTCTCCTTTACTCTTAGAGATCACATAAGCTTAAAGTTCCAGAGAGACCAGGTAGATCGTTTATATCTCAGAGGCACAAGAGAAATACCATTCCTTCTAGAAAGCTAGCTTAACCAATTACAAAGGCTCCTTTGATACAGTAGCAGAGCCGTTAGGGACCACTGTTCTCCAGACCTCTTGGCAGCCCCCATTCATCAAGGACAGTCACCACAGGGCCCCACATACTAGTGGACGGCCACCCTGGGATTACGCCTGCAGCTAGTGGACGGGCCCCCGAAACTTTCCATTCCCCATCCTGTGTTTCCTGACATCTCTGTGCTCACGGGATTTTCCTCAGTCTCCTGGCTGCTCCACCAATTGTTGGGCTGCACCCCACAGGCCTACAAGGCTTGCGCTTGCCCAGCTTTAAAACCAAACAAAGAGCCTGGAGTCAGTATCAGATACATCAGTGGTTTAATGGATGGGAGAGCTTTCCTGTCTGAAGCAAGGTCCTCGAGTGACACCTCACTGTGTGCGGCGGACAGCACAGGGCGGCAGTCTTAGCTCCACGGGGGAGGGGAAGGGGCAGTTACCGGTTATAGGGGAATTGATGTCAGGTGGGCTCGTTAGTTACCAGGGAAACCAGCAGAGGGGCACGGCCCCTCACCGCCCCTTAAAGAACAGTCACCAGCTGGGCCTGGGGCAAGTACTAGGAAGGTCAGTCAGGTGAGCAGGTGCAGGTGAAGCAGGCCCTGGTCGGGCAGGGGATGGACGAAGAGTGAGAGAACAGCCATCTTGAGTGGCCTGACCATACAGAGGGGAACTTGTAATTTCCTCAAACTGATCAAAGCATCTGAAAAAAAAACCCAGACCTTCTCCTATCACTATTCCATGCATTGCTGGTGGGAATGTAAAATGGTATGGCCACCATGGGACTAGTCTGGTAGTTTTTTAAAAATCTAAATATGCAATTACATACAACCCATCAAACGTACTCTTGGGCTGTTTTATAAGATTCAAAGATTCGATTCATGGCAGGACACAACACACTGACCCTGGGATAGGTGAAAGGCAGAACTCTTTGTTACTTACAGGTCCAAAGGAGAAGGCCACACAGGGAGTTGTAGCCTAGGACAGGGTTAGCAGCAAGGGGGAGCTTGAATACGGCAGCTAGGTTTCTTGCCCTCCTTGTGGATTGGTTAATTTGAACAATTTCAGTGAGCTCTAGGGTCTAGGGACCATCCCTGATGGCTGGTCTTGGGGCAGTTAGGGCTAGTGCAGGGTGGTCTGGCTTGTGAGAGCCCCACTAGAGAGGTGATGGGATGTGGACTTACCACTGCTCAAGGAATGGGAACTGACTGGCCTTTAGCCAGGGCCTCAAAACTAGGTCAAGACAGCATATTTTTAAAAAGAAAACTCTTTCATATGGACTTTTTTCCATAGAAATGAAAAATTATTTTCACATAAAAATCAGTACATGAATGTTCATAAACAACAAAAATTGAAAAAAGTCCCAGGACTGGTTAATGAGTAATGAAGCTGTGGTACATCCACAACGTGGAATAGTACACAGCAGTCAAAAGAAACAAACTATTGATGTGTGCAGCAACGTGAACGAATCTTCAGGGAATTAAGGTGAGAAAAAGATTCACTCCTAGGAGGTCACATTTGTATGAACGTTATTGAAATGACAAAATTACAGGAATGGAGAAGAGATTAGAGGTTGTGAGGGGTCAGAGAAGTAGGGAAGGGAAAGAGGTGGCTGTGATTATAAAAGGCCAACACAAGGGACGATGGGGCGATGGAAATGCTCTGTATCTGGATGGTGAGGTTGGACTGTAGCTTTGCAAGCTGTCGCCACTGGGGGAAGTTGGGTAAGAGATGCCCGGGTTTTCTCTGTATTATTTCTTACAATTGCATGGGTATCTACTATTATCTCAATATGAAGAGGTTGATTTAGGACACTATTTATTGGATGAATAAAGGAAGGAATGCTCATGGAACAGACCTCAAGGTATGTGTTGAATTTAATTTGTATGAAGTGTCTTGCTTCGAGGCATCAGAAATCCACAGGAAGGAATTCTGCCTTCTAGATGACTCTCCCCTTAGCGACAAAAAGGGGCTTTCTACGGCTTCTCGAGGTGTATGGAAAAAAGGAAAAAATAGTAATTAAGGTTTCTAGTTTCAAATGCTCTACAGAGACCACCTCTTCTTTCCGTGAACTGGGTCAGCACATTTGTAAGCAGATTAAAAGCTCCTAAGAGCTTAGAGTAAGGGAATGAGAGGAGAGCTGTGGCACCTTCAGAGATTGTTAGAAAAGATCTTACTTGCAAAGGTTAGAAGATTGCTGAAAGGAAACTGCTCTGAAAACTGTTCTTTTGTTTTGTTTTGTTTTTGCGGTACGTGGGCCTCTCACTGTTGTGGCCTCTCCCGTTGCGGAGCACAGGCTCAGTGGCCATGGCTCACGGGCCCAGCCGCTCCGCGGCATGTGGGATCTTCCCGGACCAGGGCACGAACCCGTGCCCCCTGCATCGGCAGGCGGACTCTCAACCAGTGCGCCACCAGGGAAGCCCTGGAAACTGTTTTTTAACTGCCTTCAGGGCAGCCCGTGTATTAAGAGCTTTAAGACAATCAATGCTTAGTGAAGCCATGATGCGGCCACTTTCTAACTCCTTCCTGAGTGCTGTATACACAAAACTAGTTGTATTATTTCTACTTCAAAACAGCTGAGGCTTTCTAAATGTTTCTTAGGAGCGTTACAAACCTTTCTAAAATCCTGGAGAGCAGTGCAGCTCACAGGAGGCTGCAGTCAGTTCAGCCTGGTGGTTTGAGAATCAGACCTGGATTCTCATTCTGGCCCCAGTTTCTGGCTGCGTGACCTTTGGCAAATTGGTTGATCTTTGGGCTTCAGTTCTTACATGCAGAATGAGAACTGAGCAGTGAGAGTTGTATCCTTATTGAAGGGGCCTTTGAAGGAAAAATGAGGTACTTAAAGCAGTTCTCACTGCTCTGCAGATGTGAGCTTTGCTGCTGCTATTGTTAGTTATTAGAAGCAGGAGCAGCAGTGATGGTGCAAAGGAATGCAGAGACAGCTTTCTTCTGTGCTTCTAACTAGTAGTGTGACTTCTAGAAAGTCACTTAACTTCGCAGACCTTGGCTTCCTCTTCTATTTATAGAACCTTTGCACAGCAGAGTAGATAATATGCAAAGTATCTTCCAGTTTTCACCTTCTTGGATTTTAAGGTGAACTTGTTGGAGATAAAATGATAAAAACAACATAGTGGTTAAAAAACCCCACAACATAGTGGTTGAAAGCACCGACTGTGGAATCTTCTAGGCCTTAGATTTGAGACTTCTCTGTGTTCTGTATGTGCACTGCTCATGGCCAGACACCGGCTTTCCTAACGGGACTGTGATCTTGTTCGAGACAGTGGTGCTGTGTGCTTCCCACCCCGACCTGAATCATGATTGCTCTATGACAGGTCAGCAGACTGCAGCCAACCAGGGGCAAATCTCTGTCCCTCCCCCCACCCCACCCCAGCCTGTTTTGTGTTTCTGTAAATATGGTTTTATTGGAATATAGTCACCTATTCATTTGTGTATTGTCTGTGGTCGTTTTCCAGCTGTATGGGCAGGCTTGGGTAGTCGTGACAGAGACCACATGGCCTGCAAACCCTCAGCTGTTTACTCTCTGGTACTTTGCAGAAAATGTTTGCCAGCCTCTCCTCTAAGAAAGCGATGGTACTTGGCAGCCCTCGGTTTCCTAGCTTCGCTTGCAACTATAGAAGGATGGAAGGGCAGAATGCCTTACAGACTTCGCTGAGCTGCTGGCTGAGTCCCGGACCCTCTTCCCTTTAAAACGTTTTTACAGTTGTTGTTGTTCCTGCGTGTGACTCACTGCTATCCAATATCATGGGCTTTTACTATTTGTGAAACTTCGGACAAATTACATAACTTCTCCAGGCCTCAAATTTCTTATATGTTTCTCACACTTAATAACAAAAAAGATTAAACTAGATAATAAGTATAAAGCTCTTGCTCAGTTCTTTCCATAAAATAAGCAAATAATTGGAAGTTATTATTTTTATTTCTGATGAATTTATACATAATTTTAAAGACTTTGAGTCTGTGTCTACACAGGCACATATTTGCCAAATTAAATACCTTTTGTAAAAACCATGTTTTATCTAGAAATGTTTTGACAGCCAGAACATGTGTTTCTATTGCAAACAAAAATATTTCCAGTTTAAAAATACTTGTTTTGATCATCTGTGTGGAAATGAATGTTTTGTAATATTTGAGTTAAGCTACAAAATATTTTTGCCAAATGCTTTTGCAAATATATTTGTCCATTTCTTAGAATATTGCCTTGGAGAAGCAGCCAGTGGCAATTACGCTCTTAGATGAGATTTACAGTTTATAACCTACAGCGGATCTAACCTTTTGAAAAAAGTAGGGAATGGCAGCTGGGACAGCTTGGTTACTGTCAATGCAGTGGTTGGCGTTCTCGCCACGGCTCCAGCATTATCCCCAGTGCTACCTGGATGGACTTCCAGTGATGAGTGCCACGAATCCAGAATTAAATGATGTGTTATACTTATGTCTCAAGCATCATACAATATAGATCTGTTTATTGTAACTATAATTTTTTGAGGGCTGTGAGTAAATAACTTTTTTTTTTTTTGGCCACAATTATAGTAATTCACTTGAGGCTTACTGTTCCTGTTCAATGATAGTGGCAAACGTTTATTCTTTTATAATTCTCACATTGTGTCTCTTCCAGATTTTGCACGTAGTAAATGAAAAAGTAAGCCCACTGGATAGCCTATGCCTTTTGCTGGCATTTAGGATAAAGAGAAATCCAAAAAATCATGCATCGAGCAGTTCTGCCAGTATTGGATTATGAGACTTCTACAGTTAAATCACCAAGCAAACGTCACACAGTCAACCTTGTTTAGAAAGTAGGAAAGCACTTCTTCGTTCTAAGATTCCACGTTAGTTTTAACCCCATAGAACGTTGTACCAACATTTTATCAAGTTGATTATGCTTTCCACTGCAAGGTCAAGATAACCTTTACATTAATACAAGCCACATGACTTGTCTTTGAGTTCCAAGAAAATTTAATTTAAAAGTAATACTTTGCATTTATATAACACCTTTCCTAATGTGTAGTCTCGAAACACTTCAGGAAAAAAAACACACTAATATTTTAGCCTGGATTTATAGGCAATTCCCTGGGCTAATGTTTCCTTACAAGACTCTGTGTGACCCACCAGAAATACTCAAATACAGTGGTTTGTCTTTGTCAGATGATTTTGTTCTTCAAGGAAGATTATTTGGAAGAAAATTTCTTCAACTTCTGTTAGAAAAATACTTCTCTCATTTTCTTATCATTTAGCAGGAAGCTGACCAGTTTCTCTCAGACAATTACACCAATGTTTCATACCTTAGAATTACCTTTCAGCACGAATAACTTCAAATGTATTTGAAAACCAATTAGAAATTTCTGAATTTCAGACTTGCGAGGGACAGAAAAAACGGCTTGAATTTTCTTAAGGTTTATGATTATCACAAAGCAGAGTAGAAATGCCATGGAAGCAGAATGTCTTCGGACGTGAAGAGGTCAGGCTACTCCTTGGAATGGAAATGAATCACAGGCTTAGTTTTGCACTGGAATGGACAGCTTACCCCACTTGGCCGTGGGAACCCACAAATAGCAGCTTCGTAGAACTGCCGCATGTTGGAGATGGCTCAGAAAATAGCCTACCCTCTTCTCTTTTCAGGAACCTATGTAAGGAGGCAGTAGTATTCACAATAAAAAGTAGAAGATAGATGTTCTCTGATGGTATGATATTTTAAAAAGAAGTAAAAAGATTATTATCTGACATGATCCATGGGAACTGATCTTATTGATTTTCCTATTTTGACCTTGGTCATCCAACACTGACCTAGATGCATATCTATTACTGTCAGGTGTGCTTTCAGTGGTGTTCAGAACGTGTCAGGGAAGAAAAAAAATAGGGGCTTGTAGTATTTGTTCTTGCCCTAACTAAGCAGTAAATCTTGGTTTGTCTGCTTACTCATTTCCTCAACATGTGTTCGGCATATGTTATAAGGCAGGTAACATGCTGTGCGGCAGCGACGTCCTTGAGAAGTTGATGGTTAGAGGGGCGCCTTGTCTGCCAGATTCACCATGACCTGGCTTTCCCTTCCTCCCTTTCCTTCCTTTCGTTCATTCATCAATATTTTTTTCAGTTCCTTCAATGTGCCAGGCCTTCAGACTACAGCTGTTGAGCACCACGGCTGTGGGTCCTACTCTAACTTAACTGCTAATTCAGTGGGGAGACAGACGTTAAATGAATAATTGTATAAAGAACTTTTGTTGCAATTATAGTTCCTGTTCAGAGACCCCAAATAATTTCTGATTTCTTTTTTTTCTTAAAAAAATATTTCTGATTCTAAAACTTTATAGACAACTTAGAAAATATAAGACTCTATCAAGAAAAAATAACCTAAAATAACCCACCAACCCTAACAAAAGAACAAAATAACTGTTCTTAACATTTTGATGTATTTCCTTCCCCTTATTTCTTCTCTTTGTGGGTGTGTGTTCGCATGCATATGTGCCCACATGTGTGTGCATTTGGGATCACACTATATGCTCAGTTTTGCTATTTGCTTTAAATGATCATTAAGTAGTGAGAATTTCTCATATTATTAAATACTCTTTTAAAAATATATTTTTGTTTTGCTGAATAATTTTTTATTTTATTTGTGTACCCTAATTATTTAACTATTTTTCTCTGGATACATTTTGATGATGTCCACTCGATTTTTGTGTTATTTTAACAGATGTGATGATGAAAGTGTAAATCCTTGTCTCATTTCTTGTTGCTATAGCCTAGAATAGAATCTAGAATTGGAATTACTGGGTCAAAGGGTATATTTTTGTAATGCAACATATACATATCACATCATCTGTGAAGCATTATAAAAATATTATGCCTTTGGACCCAATTTATATAATATATAATGTGAAGCACACTCCTATTTTCTAGAATTGTATCAATTTACACACCCCATCAAGGAGTAAGTATCTAGTTTACATGTCCTTGGCATTGAGTATTTTGCAGATTTTAATTATATGTCAATTTGATGGACAAAAGTAGTATCCTAATATTTTACTTTAGCATTTCCAGTTATTTGTCATCCTGTTGTATTTCATGTGTTTATGTGTGATTTCCCAATTTTCTATTATTTTAGTCTTTTTTATTAAATACATGAACATATTCTAGATAAATAAAATTATTATAGATGGCATTATATATTACATTAATATGACAATATATTTCCTATATAGTATATTAATATATATTGTTTCTTAAGGATATTGGCCATTTATGATTTTCTGCTAATAACAAAATACCCCACACTAATTTGTAATGCTACTTATAGATCATGCATTTATGCATGCATCAGAATCTGTTTCTTCATCTGTGTTCTTTTATGACCCTGTCTCCCTTTTACTAATTTCCTTTTTCTGCATAAGAAAATGTCGTAATATTTATTATTGCAAGTTACTTCAATTACTCAATTTTTTTGTATCATAGCGTTGCCTCTTAATTCTTCCGATCAGTTTCAGAATCACAATGGAATGTTCGAAAACTTTTCTGAAAGATTTTGGTTAGAATTACATCAAAAATATAAGTTAAATTTGGGAAGAACTGACATCTTTACAGTATTACATCTTCTCCTCCAGAAATATTGTCTATCTCTCAACTAATTTCTATTGTCCTTTATAACTTCCAGTGATGTTTGGTAAAATTTTTTTTTCCTGGGTGCCACACTTTTTAATTTTGCGGGCAATTTTGTATATATTTTTATTGTTAACTGTTTGTTTTTATTTCTTTCCTGACTATAATTGTTATGTTTCTCTCTTAGAGACCATCTTTTTTTTTTTTTTTTAACATCTTTATTGGAGTATATTTGCTTTCCAGTGTTGTGTTAGTTTCTGCTGTATAACAAAGTGAATTAGCTGTATGTATACATATATCCCCATATCCCCTCCATCTTGCGTCTCCCTCCCACCCTCCCTATCCCACCCCTCTAGGTGGTCACAAAGCACCGAGCTGATCTCCCTGTGCTATGCGGCTGCTTCCCACTAGCTATCTATTTTACATTTGGTAGTGTATGTATGTCAATGCTACTCTCTCACTTCGTCCCAGCTTACCCTTCCCCCTCCCCGTATCCTCAAGTCCATTCTCTAGACCATCTTGAAGTAAGTTGTTCAAGAACGGAACATCCTCTAGATTCCGGCACTGGCCTGTACTTTTCACCAGCCTGATCTTCACTCCCCCCTCCCCGTAGACCCCAGCTGGGCAGCTGAACTGGACAAACGCCTGGTTTCTGTGAACATCGCTCTTCCCTTCCCTTCCCTGTCTGTACCTCCTCCTGGTTCCTTCAGTGACCTGCCCTGCCCCCATGTGTGCCTGTCAACACTCTGTTCATCCCCCACCGCTGGGCTCCCAGGCCGGCCCTCTTGCTTGTCCCGCCTGCACATGATTACTGCTTCCTCTAGGCCTTCATAGCATTTTGTTCATACCTCTTTGGAGAGTATCTTTCGTATCTGTGTTTGATGATTTATGTGTATACCTATCCTTTCCCAAAAGTGTGACAGCGTGGAAAGCTCTGTGACAGTGCACACATCATTTAAATACCCCTTTGCTTCAGTTTTCCGACTTATATGGGAATAGTAAATTATGTCCTGCCTACCTCACAGGATTGTGTGGAAGCACTTTGCTGTCTGGAAAATGCAAACTTAGGAGTTGATAACCATGCCAGTCATTTCCCCTCCTAGATTGGGAGGTTCCTGAGGCAAAGCCTGTTTTTCACACCAGTATTCCTGGGCAAGTTTAGTTTAGCATGATGCTGTCCTCCTATAGACACTCTCAGTTAGACTGACTCAGTGGGTGGCCAACCTTGGCAAATGGGGGATAGCACCTAGGTTCTAGCGGACTTTGGAGTGTGCATAGAAGCTGCCTGGTAAGCAAATTTGAAATTGCAACTAAAGACCTGGGGATTTCTGGTTATCACTGGCTGTTACATTGGTCCGGAAAGGATGTGTGTATATTGATGAGAGTAGTTGCAAAGGGAAAATATGAATTTGGAAAAGTACGCGATTCTTTAGATGCTCTAAAGCACTCTCAGGAAAATAATACTTAGTTCTCAGTGTGTTTGGCGTCCTGGGAAAGTTTTTTAAAATACAGATTTCTAATCCACATCTCTTGAGATTCTGCTTCTATAGGTTGGGCCCAGGAGCCTACATTTTTACAAACATCCTTGTAAGTCACATCATCAGGCAAGCTTGTGAAACCGTGTGCTCGGAAGAACAAGAGGATTCTTGGTAGTGATACTCAGACCTTGCGGAAAATCGTTTCTTCTATGAAACAAAAAGTTAAACACATGTACAAACGCAAGCACATACCCTAGAAAAACAGGCATGTCAGTGCTCTGGTGTATCTCCATGGGTTTTCTTATTGATCCACCAAATTCTGAAATACTTTTAGTATATAAATGCCTTGTTCAAGAAAGCAGATACAGAGGTGGCTCACCGGGAACTGTCCATATTAGAGACAAAGGGTTGTTATGTTAACGCAACTTTTCTGTATAACTCACACTTTATTGATTGCTAAAATATTTATCAGCACATGGTCTTAGAGTTCTTATAAGGCAGCTCTCTTAGAAGGCAGTATGGTCTATATTAGCTTCTTCACACAGCAAATTAAACAGGTATTTCCCTCCAAGAACTTGAATACTAAACATAATTGCGGGAGGATAGGAAGTTGATTGTCTTTATAACAGGATTTAATTATTGCTTTTCATGATTTTTAAAATTATACAAAACACACACTCGTTGTAACAGATAAGTACAGAAGAGATTGAGCAAACAGAAAAAATCACCCATAACTTTATTTTATAGAAAATTACAAGCATTTGTCATGTTTCTACTTTCTTTTATGTATGTTTTTATTATCGAGATCCTACTTGGTAAGTTGTTTTATAAACTTAGATTATATCATAGATGTTTTCCTTTATCAAAAACCTTGTAAAAATCATTTTAATGGTGGTATAATAGTTTGTCCTACTTGGATGTGAGGCACCATACTTGGATGTGAATATTCCTAGAAAATCAAAAACACAAAACATGGAGAAATGCATTGCCAATGCATTAAGTGTTTCAAATAAATAATTTAGTTAACTGAGATTTATATCATATATACATTTTCCTTGTAAAATGTATTTATTAATCTGTGTAGTATAAAGCCCTGAAAGAGAAGCAAATATGAGGCAGTAGCCGGTCTGTGCTGTGGGGAGCCCTGAAGAGGATGGGATTAGCCCCCAGGAGACACCAGTGGAATTGCTTTCTCTTGGTTCCGCAGTGACAGCCCAGTTATCAAAGCTGATGGACAATTTCCTCCATTTACATTATTTTGCTTTTTGCAGCCTTTGGGGCTGTTATGACTTTCAGCTTCCTGACATGCCTCTTTTGCCTTCCTCAACACTATTCTTTCCTATTTCTTCCTTTGACCGTTCCTCTTAGCTACTTTTTCACCTTGTTGCTAAAACGCTGGTGTTTCTGTGCATTCTCTATTTGACCCTCTGTTTTTCCATTCTAAACAATCTCCCTGGGTGGTTTCTTCTCACTCCTGTGTTGGTAACTGCCTCTGAGGAACGATGGCCCTCCATCCTGCATCCCATCCTCCTCTCTCTGCCTTGGGACTCACTTAACACCTGCCATTCGCTGTGGTCCTGGCTCAAGTCCACACTCTCCTGTATGACTTTGTCCCTTCTCTTCTCAGATCTGTGTGACCATCTATTGGTGATGAAAATCTCCTCTTTTCTATTTCTTCATGCTTCTCCTTTTCTTTACCCAAGACTTGATGATGGCGTTCTCTCTTCCTTTGAATCATCTTCCATATTTAGGGTTATTCAAAAAGCAAAGATGATTACATTTAATGTAATCATTGTCTAAATTTCTAATCCTTTGTAGGTGCTAACTTCTAAAATAACATTAAGAAAATTAATTAAAGAATGAAAGAAATAATATATTTGAATATTTTCTAATTTATTGATTCTCTAATTATTGTATTAAATAGTATATTGAATTTAGAGACTAAAATATAATTATAGGAAAGTGATTAATTGTAAAGGGAGAGCATTTCATTGCTTCTTATTCCCTAGGGTTTCCAGCACTAGTAGCTAGGAGACCTCTAATATTTACCATTGTGATTTCTTAAAGTAAACGGAAGTAACGTGGTATGTGTGATAAATTCATTTCATATAGAATAGCAGTGCTGCGTGAACCTTCAGTTTGAAAATCAGTCAAAGACCTTGAAAGGGATATACACTCTCAGGTTCTTGTGAGGGAACCTTTTGTTTTCTAGATTTTCCTTCTCTAGCTGTTTTGACCAGTTCTTATAATAAAACTAGATGGAGTGAATGAAGGGAATTTAAACCTTTTCTTGCTAGGTTTTTTCTTTTACCTTTGGTAAATAACAATAATGATTCTGTGCAGGGCTCTGGTTTTTAAACTGCTTGTCTGCTAATTATAAGGAAAGCCAAGATATTGAAATTTGTGTAGTGCTAATTACTCATTCCTTTCTCTCCAGCTGTAATTTACAGTGTGTCTTTAGGATGTCAGTTGCTGATTTGGAGCTTCCACCTCTGCTTTTTTTCTCAGCAATTAGGTTTCATCTTCAACTAATGGAATTGAGTGATGTTTGGCTAACATGGAGAATCTCTCTTTAGCTCTGCTTCATTAAAAGTTGACATGAGACATTTAAAAAGGTTTTCTGTTTTTTGTTCCTAAGGCCATGTGTATTAACATAACTTTAAGGCTCCCTTTTTTTCTTAAATTATTATTTTCTTCCTACTCTTTGCCCTGTACAGTTTTTGACTGTCCACATCTCCAAGTCATTATCTTTTGCCATAAAGCAAAACAGACGAGGGCCTTGTTTCCACTTCTGAGGTTGGTGTACAGTTCATAATTTATCCGTTTCTTCTTCCCACTTCACCCCTGTAGTAGGTTTTTCTGTTGTTGTTCTTTCGGCATTTCTATGTGCTCATGATCCTTGAATCTTATTTTGCTGATCATCAGTCTGTGGAAGGGAAAGAAAGACTGTTAAAAGAGTCTTCTCAACTCATGCTTCTGGAAAGAGGGAATAGATGTACTTTTCCCTATTTTCCTGCTAAGTACAGCTAAAAATCTGAACTTTTTATATGAAAAACATAAGAAGAGCCTGAAAGGTGGAAAGCAGAAGGCAGATTGCCTAGGAACCTTGGGACCCAATGAATGGCAGTGCTGGGTCCCTGAGCTTTCTACTTGCTTCATACATGTTGGACTGGGTGCTGGAGAAGGTGGAAACCCAGATTCCAGTGGGCACAGAGAAAAGAGTCCTCAAGAAACCCTACCCTTTCTAGGCAAAGGACCACAAGAGGGATAGCCTCACAGGACAGAACACCTTTAACCAGTCTCCATCCAAATGCCACGGAAAACACTGTGGCCACCCTCACAAACTCCACCAGCAAAGCCAGTGGGGAGCCTGGACTTCCAGCCTCGCCAGACTGTCACAGGTGGCTCCACTCCCCTACCCCTGACCAGAGTGGTGAGAAAGAAGGCTGAGTGTGTAGCCAAGGCTTACATGCCCTCTAAGCAGTCATGAGCTCCCTGCTTGGTTTCAGGGGAGACCTCCTGGAGATCCTGGGCTTGTATTTGCACCTGGGGCTGTTGAGGTGCCCTTCTGTCTCCTCGCTAGGGCCTAGTGGAGAGTCAGGGCCTTTCACTTCCACCAGTGGTAACAGGGCCCCCTCCCCGACAGAGTCAGTGGAGGCTCTGTAAGGCGCAGCAAGAGACCCACTCCACCTCTCGGCCAGGGAGGTGTCAGCAGAGGCCTATGGGGAGCCTGAGCTCCCACCCCAACCTAGCAGCAACGAGGAGCCCTCCACTCCAACTCCGGGCATCCCTAGAGGCCGAGTGGGAATCCTGGACCTCTCGCCACAGCTGGCGCCAATGGAGGGCAGTGCTGCCTTTCCTCTGCGGGAGCAGGGTTGGAAGAGGCCTCCTTGAGTAGAGCTGCTTAACATCCAGAGTCTCCTAGCATGACACTCAATGTCCAGGTTTCAACTGAAAGTCATTTGTCACAACAGGAGCCAAGAATACCTCAACTTGAACGAGAAGAGACAACACACGCTAACAACAACATAACATGGATGTTAGAAACTGACTAATGTTTTAAAGCAACAGTCACAAAAATGCTTCAGTGAACAATTATGAACACACTGGAAACAAATAGGGGAAAAAAGAGAACATAAATCTCAGCAAAGAAATGGAAGAGATAAAGCAATACCAAATTGAGATTTTTAGAACTGAAAAATATAATATCTGAAATAAAAAATCTCAGTGGATGGGCTTAACAGCAGAATGAAGACAGAGAAAAGAATCCATGAACCTGAAGACAGAACAACAGACATTACTTCGTCTGAACAATAGAGGAAATAGACGGAAACAAAACCAAAACCAGAGCCTCAGAGACTTCTGGGACTACATCAAAGGATCTCACAACTGTGTCGTCAGAATCCCAGAAGCGGAAAAGGAAGAAGGCTGGGGTTGGGGAAAGTCTCAGATTTGGCAAAACCCGCAAACCCACAGTTCCAGAGGCTGAGTGCATACCAAGCAGCGTGAGTCTGAAGACATGCCTACTAAGAAACGCAACTGCCCAGCTGTTGGAACTAAAGACAAAGGAAAAATCTTAAAAGCAGCCAGGCAGGATACACCTTACTTACAAGGGGAAAACAATGCAGATGTCATCCGATTTCTCGTCCGACACCGTGAAGACCACAAGAAGGTTTCTGAACATTTTTCATGTGCCGAAAGAAAAGAACTGTCAACCACTAATTCTATATCTGGTGAAACTGTCTTTCGGGAATGAAGGGGAAGTTAAGACATTCTTAGATGAAGGAAAACCATGAGTCTGTGTTGTTATAATACCTACCCTTAAAGAATGGCTATAGGGAGCAGTTCAAAACCCAGAAATGATAAAGAAAAAAGAAAGAAAGAAAAAAAAAGACGAGGGGACTCTTGGAACATCAGGAAGAAAGAACGACAGAAAGAACAAAAATATGGATAAATAAGATAAATTTTTCTTTTCCTTATGAGTTTTCTCAATTATGTTTGATGGTTGAAGTAGAAAGTATAACACTGTAAAATGTTATTCACAGTGAATGTGGAGGAAATATTTAAGATGACTGTATTGTACACGGGGAAGGGATGTAAAGGAGGTGAGATTTCTATACTTCACTCAGACCGTAAAATGTTGGCAGTAGCACACCATGATAAATTTATATAGATAAAATGTAATGACTAAAAAGCTATGCAGAGGGATACACTCAAAAACACTAGATACAGCAGAATAGAATTGCAAAAAAAAAAAAAAATCAAATGACAATCAGGAAGGAAGGCAGAAAAAGAAATCACAGAAATTAAGGAAACAAACAGAGAAAACAAACAACAAATAAAAAATAAATAGTAGACTTAAGCCCTCAAATCGTATTTACAGGTAAATGGCTTAAATACACTGGGAATGGCTTAAATACACCAGGAAAAAGACAGAGATTGGTAGAGTAGATAAAAAATCATGACCCAACTATATGCTGTTTATAAAAAACTAACTTCAAAATAATGATATAGGTACACTGAAAGTAAATGTAAAGTAAAAGAGTAAAAGTAAAAGATATGCCATGCAAACATAGATCAAAAGAATTCAGAACTTGCTATATTAATATCAGATAAAATAGACTTCAGAGCAAAGAAAATTACTAGAGACACAGAGGAACATAATGAAAAAGGGTCTGTCTACCAGGAAGACATGGCAATCCTAAAGGATTGAGGTTTTTTCTCTGGGATGAATGCTCAGGAGTGCAATTGCTAAGTCTTCTCATCAGTGTATGTTTAATTTTTTTAAGAATCTGCCAAACTATTTTCCAGGGTGGCTGGACCCTTTAACCTTGCCACCTGCAATATATGAGCAACCCAGCTTCTCCAGATCCTTGCCAGCATTTGGTTAGGGGCACTACTTTTTATTTTAGCAGTTCTCTTAGCTCCTTAGTGATATTTCAGCATGGTTTTAATTTGCATTGCTCTCAAGGCTAGTGGTGCCGGATACCTTTTCATGTGCTTATTTTCCGTCTGCACACCCTCTTTCATAAAACATCTCCTCTTGTTTTTTGCCCATTTTATAATTCAATTTTTTATTGTGGAGACTTAGGAGAATTCTCTATGTATTCTAGAGAATATTGGCTTTCAAGTATTTTATTACAGTCCATAGCTTGTCTTTTCATTCCCTGAACAGGCTCTTTGGCAGAGCAAAAGTTTTAAAAATTTAAGAATTCCAATTTATTGATTTTTATGGACTGTGCCTTTGGTGTCATGCCTAGGAACTCTTCAGCAAATCCTAAACCCCGGAGATTTCCTTGTATGTTCTCTTCCGAAAGTTTAATAGTTTTAACATTTAATCCAGCACATTTTGAGTGAATTTTTATAAAAGGAGTAGGGTTTAGGCCAGGGCTTATTTTTTTTTCCTCTGGATGTTTAATCCCTTCAGCACCATTTGTTGAAAAGACTATTCTTCCTCCACTGAATTGCTTTTGTGCCTTTGTCAAAAATCAGTTGGCTGTACCTGTGTTGGTCTCTGTTCCACTGATCTATGTGTCTTTCCCTGTGCCAACACCACAGAGTTTTTATTACTTTAGCTATGTAATAAGAATTCAGATTGGGTGGAGTGATTCCTCCGATTTTATCCTTCTTTTTTCAAACTTGTTTCAGCTTCTTTGCTTTTCCACATAAGTTTTAGAATAATATTTTCTAAACTTAAAATTTTTTCTTAGGATTTTGATAGGAATTGCATTAAACTTATACATCAATTTGAAGAAAATTGACTTCTTTCAATTCATGCAACATATATTTAAATCTTTGATTTCCCTATTATATTTTGTAGCTTTCTGCATCAGGCCCTGAACGTGTTTTGAATATTTCTTTTTTAAAAGTAATTATAAAAAGTATTGTATTTTTAAATTTTAATTTCCATATGTTCATCACAAATGCAGTTGATATCCACATGTTGATCTTCTATCCTGTGACCTTGCTAAATTTACTTATTCTATGAGCTTTTTCAAAAATAGATTCCTTGAGGTTTTCCAGGTAGATCACCATGCCACCTACAAACAGGAATGGTTACTTTCTTCCTTTCCTGTCTGTATTCCTGTTACTCCTCTTCTGCATTATTGAGCTTGCTAGAAACTCCACTACCATGTTGAAGCAGAGTGGTGAGAGTGGACATCCCCACCTTGTTGCCAAGCCTACAGGAGAGCATTTGGTACATCACCAGGAAGTATGATGTCAGCTGTAGGGTTTCTGTATGCGCTGTTTACCAAGTTGAGGAAGTTCCGTTCATAGTTTAGTAATAGTTTTGGTCATGAATGGCTATAGAATTTTGCCAG
Source organism: Hyperoodon ampullatus (assembly GCF_949752795.1). Lineage (NCBI taxonomy): Eukaryota > Metazoa > Chordata > Mammalia > Artiodactyla > Ziphiidae > Hyperoodon > Hyperoodon ampullatus. The sequence continues at coordinate 3,000,108 of NC_136927.1, forward strand.
TTAATTTTCCCGCATTTGTTATTGGCTTCCCAAGTGGTTTGCTTTAGTTGTTGTCTCATGTTATAGTTTTGTTCTTTTTGTTTATTCATTTGCATCAACAAATGGTTTCCTGTTCTTTAGAGTAAATTCTTTGTCATGAAATTGGTCTTTTGCAAAACTTTTCTTAGCTGCTTTGCAGGGTGAACTAAACTTCTAATATCAAAGGAGAATTTACAAAGGATAGAAACTCCAGGCTCTCTCCTCTTGATGTTTGCCATCAAGGACCTTAGTGATGAGCTCCATCCCAAGCTCAAGGGAGCAATGCATGTGCCAGATGCCCCAAGACTTAAACATTCTCCTTAGCTTTGTATTTTCTTTATCTTTTGATACATTGTTTTAAAATCTTTTGATATATTGAGTATAGAGAAAGAGATTTTATTAAAACTCTTTAAACATTTCTTATTAAACTTTTGATATTGCCTATAATGCCTTTTACATTTTAAATCCTTTCAGGACAGGTAGAGGAGTGATATTTCTCTAATTTTTCAGTGGCAGATTCTGTGATACTTATAGCCAGTAATATGCTGCAATTAGTTGTTCCAGTGTTCCACGTGTATGCATTTTGCTTTCCCACCTGGCTTTCTTATAGAGGGGTCATATGAAGTACCTCTGCATCCTTCAGAATGACTAGCTTGATGCGAGGTTGTCACATACTGGACACACAGTTAATAACTTGTTTGTTCACTGGTTATTCAATTATGCCATGCTGTTTTAATGAGGCAGGAACAAATCCATTGCCCAAATCTGATTGTTTTTTATTAAAGTTCTCATGTTAGAATTATTAAGGGCAGAGATCTGATTGGAGTTGTTTTTAATTTTCATATGTGAACAAGCTGTTAGGGAAAGTCGTTCTCTTCTGTCTTAGTGCTTCACAGTGTACTTTTTCTTAAACAGAGTCTTTATATACTTACTGTTTTTTCTCACCTCCTAAAACAGAGCAGTAGCATCTAAGGCAAATATTGTGAGAGTGCTTCCACACCCCAGTTTAACTACAGCTGTGTCACTGCTTGAACTAAAGGGGCTCCCAGGTGATTAGGAAAGCAACAGAGAGGCTAATGTTTCCACAGTCTTAGCAGCCAACCCCCATCTACCTTTTAGAAAATATCCCAGTAATGTTTGCACACTTGATTATTTCTATTTTCAAATTACCGTATACTGTTACATAACACAGTGAATACTGCGTCATTAGTAAGTACCTGGTTGAAATCTTTATTACTGTGGCTTCATGTAGTAATACAGACGTTTTCCTCTAAAATATAAAGTGCATTTGAAAGCTATGCTTTTGCATTTATGTCAGTTTCAAACTTTAAATTTTATTTCCAGGGAACTCTCAGGAAGTGCTTTCGTGAATTCATGACCTATAATTTGATAGCAATTAATATTATTGTTCAGAAGGTAGAATAGCTTTATGTTGAGAAGTCTGAATTATGTAATTTAAGAAAGTTGATATACCTTCTTTTTTATCACAAGAAACAGTATGATTTGAATTTTTAAAACAACGCAGAGATATTTCTATATATCTTTGCAGATTTACTTTTTTTCTTTAAAGTGAGAATAGTCTCCATTAATTTAGGAGACTGTGCTATCCATCATCTTTGCTATTAAGGACTCACTTATTCTGTCATTAAATATTTATTGACTACTGGACTTACACTCCAGGGATACATCAGAGAGGAGACAAATAAGGTCCCTGACCTTGTAAAGTTTACATGGGAGAGACAGGGAGTTAACAAGTAAGCAAATGAATAAACAAGATAATTCTAGATAGCTATAAATTATATGAAGGGAATTGAGTGATTTATGTACTAGGGGTGGTGGGTAACTTTGGTTGGTGGTCAGGGAAGTCTGCTGTAAGAAGTTGACATTTGCACTGATTCCTAAAGTATAAGAATGAGCCAGCAAATACCTGTGGTTAGAGCGTTTCTGGCTGTGGAGATGACGGGCTCAGAGAGCCCGAAGCGGAAAAGCTGGGTGCATTGAAGAAGCAGGGAGAAAATGCGCGTGGTGGGAAGAGTCTCAGGATGCCGATGGAGGGTTCAGCAGGGACCAGATCCTGCAGGGCTCTTTAGACCATTTCCGTCCTTGGGAATTTTATTCTGAGCACAGAGGGACACCTTTGAACTCCTCTGAGCAGGGTGTGACCTGGTCTTCTGTACATTTGTATGGAAGCCAAGACCAGGGAGAGGAGACCTGCCATGGCTGATCCTCTAGGAAAGTTCTCCTGGGCTGTTGTCTTGTGTGAGTCTGTCTAAAGTTCAGTTCCCTCATTTGTAAATGAGAGTAAAGGTAGTATCTGTGTAATAAGGTTATCGTAAGCGTTCTGTCACAAAATGTATGTGAAAGTCTTACGGTTAAACAATGTCAGTAATATGGTAACAATTGTTATAACGCATCGTTATAAAGATGAGTAAGACATTTCACTGCCTTTGTGAAGCACACGGCAGTGGGCACACAAACAGACATGTAGAGTAGAGTAGTTCCATTGTTCGAAATACATATCCAGGGCATGCCTGGACACAAAGGAAAGACGTTTATCCTGGGGGAAAATTCAGAAAAGACTACATAAAATTGTTGTCTAAACATGGCTAACTATATGGTGACTGGCTCTGTGATTTGGCCCAGCTGCCTTACAACGTCTCCCCCATGGACCTTCCCTGGTACCATTGGATTCCCTCCTTTGGGTTGGAGCACTCTTTCCCAAAAGCCCCTGTGAAGGTGCAAACGCACACACCTGACTACCTGTTAGTCCTGAGCCTGTCTTAAGGGGATGGAACCAACCAAGGGGACACCATGTAGCTGGGGTGAAAGGACGCCACGGCACAGGCTGCGTTCCCTGGGAAGGTGGCAGGGGTCCGAGTCTGGAGGAGGAGGAGCTCTTGGACTGCCAGGGGGTGCAGGGAACCCTCCAGCAGTCTTGGGAGAGGTGAGTGCCTCCCCGAGATAAACACCTACTTTCAAAGCCGAGTCTGGCTGGTCGACAGACTGATGGTGAAGACGTTGTCTTCCTCTGTTAGGTTAAGAAAGATCGTGATCTTCTTACTTCAGAATCCTCTGGGAACTGAGGTTCTGTGTAAAGTACAATTGGGGGTGTTTATCTCTCCACGCCTAGAGAAATCCAGTTCCTTGATAACAAGGGTTTCCAAAGAGTTTGAAGTAAGAAAGGACCTGGGTGGGGGATAGATGGACTGTCACACATCTTCTCGTTGCTTCCCCTCAGGAGTTGCTTCATTCATTGCTCTCGTCATCTTAGATATCTCCTATTGGTTTCTTCCCAACGCAGTCTCCTACCATTGAATTGGGCCTCGTCTAGACTTTGGTATTTGTAACAAAAAGGGCAAAAAAGCATTTCAAACATATGTCAACTCCATTAGAATAAGATCCCATCAGTCATCAGAATCTTTCAGCAGCTTTCTGTCCCACTATTTGGTCATTGATCATGGAATCTGAACTAGAGCTTTCATCTGGAGAATGTACTAGCTTAGAAAGCAAAGCCAATCAACAATTTAATTATTGTGTAATTTGTTAATGCTAAGGTATTATAGTCACAACCTGTCACTTGTCGACGAGTCATATATCTAGTAACCTTTGTGATTAAGAACTAAACTGAGACCTAGGAATGAGCAAAGCAGGCTTTGCACAGCCAAAATAGACATAACATTAATTCATGGCTGGATTTAAAGGAGAGAGCTCCTCAGACCCTAATTCAAAGGCTGCTTCATTCATCTCAGTCCACAAACATATTTGAAATAGATTAGAAACTGTGAGAGGCAGGCGTACAGGCAGCAGCAAAGAGAGAGCCAGCAGCCTAGCAGCCATGGAGGAGGCAGAGGAATGCAAAACGTGGAACCAGAATCACAGCGCCAGCCATGTGAAGCCAAGTCATGAAGGTGTAAAGAGCCCTGCCAACCCGGTGCGTCAGGGATAGCTCTGGACTCAGATTCAGGAGGGCTTTAAAAACCCACGAGCTACAGATAGCACAGGACCCAGAGGCAGAGGCCTTGACTGTGCCATCTGTGAACAGACAGTTGCTTAAAGTCTCTGAGCTGCAGTTTCCTCACTATGAAATATGAAGGATAATAGTTATTGTTCTTAGGATTAAATGAAATAATATGTGTGAAAAGGGCTTTGGCACTACAAAAGTCCAATGTGAAGTTTAGCTTTTTCAAGTCCTTTTTCTTTTGATTAGCTATTTAATTATTGACTAGTCATTCAACCTCCCTGAGACTCAGTTTCCTCTTAAATTGAGAAAATAATTATACTTTACTTGCCCATTTCACACGAGTAAAATAATGTCCGTAAAGTGCTTTGCGTTCTGTAAGCCTTACAGGATTACAGAATTTTGCAATGCTGTAAGCTTTGCAGTCTTATGTAAGTGGCTGATATTGTCATTACTACATTACAGAACAATATACAAATTGTGAAAATGGTCCTGAGGCCTCAAGAAAAGGTTAAATGTCATTCAGTATGCTTTATTTAAGAAGGAAAAGAACTACTGTATAATTAATTCCAGAAAATTTTCTCTAAAATGTGACTCTAAAACAAGTTACCATGCTTGAAGCATTGAGCATCAAATGTCTGGGAAATTTGCTTTTGTAGGATATCTCATTTCCCAGTTATGCTAGAATGAGTTGTTTTGTGTATGTCTCAAATATGGAGAGGTTCTAATTAAGTGCAAATTACAATGAAATTAATAAATGACACCAAATTTTTAGACTTTAAAATGGGCTTTGAGAGAATGCAGTGCAGGCTTAGATTGATTATAATTCTAATCTTTTAAGTTTTGAATTAGTATTATGTAGCATTAAAAGTCAATTAAATAAAAAATTAAGGAAGAATCAAGTAGAGAACACTCATCTCTCAGTTGGTTCAACCTCTCAAATGATGACTTAAAAATCTGTTAAATGCTAAGATCGTAATTGCCCTTATTGTTCACTATATACCAAAATAATTGCATGTATAATTAGCATCCATTAAAGAGAGATATTAAACTACCCTAATCACAAATATACTAGATTGTCATAAATTGTTCAAATAAATTGTAAACTTAAGGTTTTATTTCACTTTTTGCAGATGAACTGCAGACTATAAGTGAATTAATGACATAACTACTTATCAGAAATTTTGTTAAAAACTATTTTATCCAGCATTTTCTTTCTTTTTTTTAATTAAAAAATACTTAATTGCTGAAAAATGCTACCCATCCTCTGAGCCTTCAGCGAGTCGTAGTAGTAACATCAAAGATCACTGATCGGGCTTCCCTGGTGGTGCAGCGGTTGAGAGTCCGCCGGCCGATGCAGGAGACACGGGTTTGTGCCCCGGTCCGGGAAAATCCCACATGCCGTGGAGCGGCTGGGCCCGTGAGCCATGGCCGCTGAGCCTGCGCGTCCGGACCGTGAGCCATGGCCGCTGAGCCTGCGCGTCCAAAGCTTGTACTCCGCAACGGGAGAGGCCATGACAGTGAGAGGCCCGCGTACCGCAAAAAAAAAAAAAAAAAGAGATCACAGATCACCATGACAAATATGATAATGAAAAAGTTTAAAATATTGCAGAAATTACCAAAATGTGACATAGAGACGCAAAGTGGGCAAATGCTGTTGGAAAAATGGCACCGATAGACTTGGTCAACACAGGGTTTCCACAGACCTGCAATATGTAAAAAAAACACAGTATCTGCAAAGTGCGATAAAAAGAGGTCTGCCTCTTTTCATTGTACCACTATTGACACCCCAAAATCAGCTGAATAGTCATTCATCCTGATTCCTCAGAAAGTCCGCTGTGGAGTATAAGTACGTTGAGGGCAGAGACTAATTCCTGAGGTTTGAAACTCACAGAGAAATTGCTCCATAAACGTTTGCTAATTTATTTAAAGATATTATGTCCCACCCATGGCTTTGCTGCTGAGTTCTCACAGGTGTCCTGATTAAAGTCAGCCTTGAGGCACTGAAGTCACATGCTTGAGGGCCTCCAGTTTCATTTGTTTGTTTATGGTGTCATGGTCAAGTGCTTGGTCTCAAGCTGTCTGGAGCCTGTTGCTACAAGAAGGAGGAGGGGACTCAGGCTGACTCCACTGTCCAGCCTACTTGTACTAAGGGAAATATTTAAAGAGCTACCCCTTTACTATTTATGTTATCTTGGTTTGGATCATTCAAACTGTAGCAAGCAAGCCCAGAATGTAACACTTGGAAGTTTGTAAATGGAAAAAGTGGTGACCCAGCATTTTCTGATCCATTCCCAGCATTTTCTGATTTTCTGGTCCTGCAAGATAGACCAGGTAGGTGCTTCCCTCCCTGCATGGCACCAGCCAAGATTGAGCAAGAACCTCACCAGTACCTGATGGCCCAGAGAAACTCTCTCAGTCCAGAGGGCCAGGCATCCCTCACCTCATACCCAGTGACACAGGGAGGCCTACCTAGGGAAGTGCCTTCTGTCCCCACAGGGTTACAGAGCAAGAGCCCCAGCATACCCTACAGAACAAAGGAGACCAGAATAGTTCTGAAAAATAAATTGTCATTAGAACCACAGTGCACAAAATAGGCTACATCCTATACATGAAATTTATCAGACAACTGCCTGCTAAAATGAAGGATTTAAATAGGGTTAGGAGCCTCAACATAATATCCAAAATGTCCAGGATACAACTGAAAATCACTTGCCATACCTAGAACCAGGAAAATCACAACTTGAATGAGAAAATCAACTGGGACAACATTGCAATGAATCAGGTGTTGGAATTATCTGACAAGGACTTTACAGCAGCCAGTATAAAAGTGTTTCAACAGAACATTCTTATTTCTGTTTAAATGAATGAAGAAATAGAAAATCTCAGCAAAGAAGAAGAAATTTTAAAAAATATATCAAGTGGAAATTAGCCAATTGAAACACAATAACTGAAACAAGAAGCTAGGTGGACGAGCTCAGTAGTAGAGTGGAGGTGATGAGGTTGGAACCACTGAATATGAGAACAAATCAACAGAATTTACTCACTTTGAACAATAAAGAAAAACTGTACTTAAAGGAAAAAAAGAGAACATAGCCTCAGGGACCTGTGAGACTATAACCAAAGATCTAACGTTCATGTCATTGGAATGCCCAGGAGGAGAGGGGAAAGAGAAGAGGGCTGAAAAGGCATTCAAAGAAATAATGGCTGAAAAATTCCCAGATTAGGAAACAAACAAACAGCAACAGCAACAGCAACAAAAAAAACCAAACCTGGAGATTCAAGAAGCTGAGTGAATCCCAAATAAGATAAAGAAACCTATTCAAAGATACATCATACTTAAACTTATAAAAAGTAAAGAAAAGTGAAAACTCTTCAAACTAAAAGAAAAGAAAAAAAAAAAAGAACTGTCAGCTGCTAATTCTGTATCTATATCCGGCAAAAATATCATTCAGGAATGAAGGGGAAAACTTAGAGTAAGGGGAACTGAGAGAATGTGTTGCTACAACACCTACACTTGGAGAATAACCAAAGGAGCCCCTCCGAACAGAAAGAAAGTGATCAGAGAAGAAGGTTCAGAACTACAGAAAGGAAAGAAGAACAAAGAACTGGAAAATGAAAGTAACTAAAATAGACTCTCCTTCTCAACGAATTTCTTAAATAATATTTGAAATTTGAAGGAAAAACTGTAAAACCATCTGAAGTGGTGCTAGATATGTGTAGAGGGAATACTTAAGACAATTATATTTCAAACGTGGGGAGGGAAAGGGGACTCTCAGGACATCACTTGCAGGAGTAGAATATTGATACTGTGCTAAGTTATAAATGTATATTGTAACCTTAGAGCAACCACTAAGAAAACTATACAAAAGGAGTCTCTAAAAAGCACCATAACGAAATCAACGTGGAATCCTGAAAACCTTCAGGTAACCCACAAGAAGGCAATAAAAGAGAACAGAAGAACAAGAAACAGAATCAATTAAAAGAGTCTAAATACACCCATTAAAAGAGAGAGAGATGGGCGGAGTGGATTTAAAAAACCTACAAAATTCGCTTCAAACATAATGACATATATAGGTTGAAAGCAGAAGGACAAAAAGTTACATCATACAAGCATTAATTTTTTAAAAAGCAGGACTGACTACATTAATATCAGATAAAGTAGACTTCAGAGCTAAGATAACTACAAGGGGGAAAAATGGCCATTACTTAATGATAAAAGGATTATTCCACTGAGAAGACATAGAAATCCTAAATGTATATGCTCCAAAAAACAGAACTTCAAAATACATGACACAAAAACCTATTGACCTGAGACAAATTCACCGTTATATCTGGGGGCTCTCACCAACTGACAGTACCAATTGATAGCAAGGATTTAGAAGAACTGAACAATACCATCAACCAGTAAGAGCTAATTGACATTTATAGAACAACTTTACCCAACACACATTGTTTCAAAGCATCCATGGGACAGTATCCAAAATAGAATATGTTCTGGGTCATAAACCAAACCTTATTACAAATTTGAAAGAATTGAAATCATACGAAGTATATTCTGTGAACATAATGGAATCAAATTAGAAATTAATGAGAAAGAAAACAGGAAAATCTCTAAATATGTGAATTTACAACCTCTACATAATCCATGTATCAAAGAAAAGATCTTAAAGGAAATAAAAGAAATGCATAGGACTGAATGAAAATGAAAATAAATAAACACCACAGTTTGTAGTATGCTAAGGCTGTGCTGAGAGGAAAATTTATAGCATTATGTTTCTACTAGAAAAGAGGAGAGATCTCAAATCAATAATTAAGAACCTTAGGGACCTAGAGAAAGAAGAAAAAAAGGACACAAAACTCTAATATTAGGAGTGTAACAGGAGATATTGCTACAGAACCTGCAGCTAGTAAAAGAATGTTAAGGAAATACTACAGGCAACTTTGTGCTCACAAATTTGAGAACTTAGATTAACTGGACCGAATTCTCAAAAACTACAAAGTACCAAAACTCAACCTTTGTGAAATAAATAAATGTAGCCATTCTATAGCTATTAGAGAAATGTAATTTAAAATTAAACCCTCCCCCCTCAATCTCCTAGCCTAGATGATCTTATTAAAGAAATTTACCAAATATTTAAAGAAGAATTAAAACCAATTTTACACAGTCTCATCCAGTAAACAGATGAGTAGGAAACACTTCTCAGTTTGTTTTATGAGGCCAGTAAAAGAGCACAAAACAGACACTATTGACCAATATATCTAATGAATATAGATGTAAAAATCCTCAATACAACACTGGCAAATTGAATCTTGCAAAGTATGAAAAGAATTGTACACCATCACCAAGTGGATTTTATTACAGTTATGCAAGGCTTGTTCAGTATTTGAAAATCAATCCGTGTAACCCACCGTATCAACAAGCTGAAGAAAAAATCTTTGGAGCATATCCATTGACACAGAGAAAGCATTTGAAAAAAATCCAACACTCGTCCATGATAAAAATCCTCAGCAAGCTTGTTATAGGGAGTAACTTCTTCAGTTTCATTAACAGCATGTACAAAAACCTACGGTTAACACTGAACTTAATGGTGAAAGACTCACTGCTCTCCCCTTAAAGTAGGGAGCACAGCTAGCATGTCTGCTCTCCCACTTGTATTTAACATTGTATCTAGTAGTATGATAAGGCAAGAAAAAGGGCATAACAGCTGGAAAGGAAAAATAAAACTGTTCTTATTTTCAGGCATCATTGTCTTCATAGGAAATCTAAAGAAATTCACCAAAAAGTCCTAGATTAGTGATTCCAGTAAGATTGCAGGATACAAAATCAACACACGAGTCAATCGCTTTTCTATGTAGTAACAAGCATGTGGAAACCAGAATTAAAAACACAATGTTACTTACAATTGCTCCAAAGAAAATGAAATACTTAGGTATAAATCAAACATGAGGTATATGCTGGAAATTAGAAAATGCTGAGAAATGAAATAAATCAAAAGATACCTCTCCTCCAATTGAGAGACTTACTTGTTCATGGATTAGAAAATTCAATGTAGTAAAGATGTTAGTTCTCGGGCTTCCCTGGTGGCACAGTGGTTGAGAGTCCGCCTGCCGATGCAGGGAACACGGGTTCGTGCCCCGGTCTGGGAAGATCCCACATGCCGCGGAGCGGTTGGGCCCGTGAGCCATGGCCGCTGAGCCTGTGCGTCCGGAGCCTGTGCTCCGCAACGGGAGAGGCCACAGCAGTGAGAGGCCTGCGTACCGCAAAAAAAAAAAAAAAAAAAAAAAAAGATGTTAGTTCTCTTCAAATTAATCTATTGGGTTAACACAATTCCCATTAAAAAACTAACAATTTTTTGTAGACATAGACAATCTCATTATAAAATTTGTATGGCATGGCAAAGGACCTAGAATAACTAAAACAATTGTGGGGGAAAAAAAAGGATAAAGTGGAAGGAATCACTCTATGCAGTGTGGTCTTACTATATAGTGACAGTGATCATGATGGGGTGGCATTGGTGGAGGGACAGACACATAGATCAATGGGAAGAAACAGAGAACCCAGAAATAGACCCACACCAATATGTCCACCTGATTTGACAAAGGACCAAAGTGATTCAATGAAGGAAATATGGACTTTACAGTAACTGTAGTGAGAGTAATTAGACATCCATAGGCAAAAAAACCCACCAACAACAACAACCTTGACCTAAATCTTTTACTTTATTTTAGAAAGTCAATTTGGAATGTATCACAGATTTAAATGTAAAATGTAAAACTTTAAAACTGTCAGAAAAAAGTCATCAGAGAATACCTGTGGAACCTAATACTAGGAGAAGAGTTCTTTTTTTTTTTTTTTTGCCGTGCCACATGCCATGTGGGATTTTAGTTCCCTGACCAGGGATCAAACCTGTGCCCCCTGCATTGGAGGTGTGAAGTCTTAATCACTGGACCACCAGGGAAGTCCCAGGAGAAGAGTTCTTAAACTTGATGATACCAAAAGTGTGATCCACAAAAGAAAAAAAGAAAGATGAATTAGACCTCATCACAATTACAAACTTTTACAAATAACCATGTTAAGAGTATGAAAAGACAGATTACAGAGATGGAGAAAATATTTGCAAACCACATATCTGAAAAATGACTAGAATATATCTAGAATATACTAGGATATATAGAATAAATAAACTACTCTCGGAACTTGACATTTAAAAAAAACTGCTATTAGAAAATGTGCAAGAGACATGCATGGACATTTTACCAAAGAGGACATCAGATGGCAAACAAGCACATGCAAAGATATTCAGTATCACTAGCCATAAGGGAAATGCAAGTTAAAGCCACAATGAGATATTCCTACAAACCTGTCAGAATGGCTAAAATAAAAAATGGTGATAACATCCAATGCTGGTGAGGATGCAGAGAAACTGGATCATTCATACATTTTGCTGGTGGGAATGTGAACTCGTCTAGTCACTCTGGAAAACACGTTGGGAGTCTCTTCTAAAACTGAAAATACACTTACTATGTGACGTACCAGTTGCACTCTCGGGCATATCCCAGAGAAATGACATCTATGTTCACACAAAAGCCTATATATGGATGTTCATAGTTGATTTATTTGTAATAGCCCCAAACTAGAAACAACCCAAATGTCCTGCAATATGTGAATGGTTAAAAAAAAAAAAAAACGTGCTACCATAGAATACCGCTCAGTAATAAAAAACAATCGACCATCGATACATACCACTTGGACGGACTTCTAGAGGATTATGCCTAGTGAAGAGAGCCAGTCTCTAATGGGCACGTACTGTAGAATTCCCATTTAGAGAACATTCTTTTTTTTTTTTCTTTTTTTTGCCACACTATGCAGCATGCGGGATCTTGGTTCCCTGACCAGGGACTGAACTTGCGCCCCCTGCAGTGGAAGTGCAAAATCTTAACCACTGGACTGCCAGGGAGGTCCCTAGATAACAGTCTTGAAAGGACACAGTTGTAGAATTGGAGATGAGATTATTGCTTACCAGGAGTTAGGGAGTGGGGCGGGGAGCAAAGGGATGGGTTTGGGTGTACAGAAGTGGCTGGAGGGAGTTAGGTGATGGTGGAGCAGTTTCGCATCTTGGCTGTGATGGTAGTTACACAAAGCTGCTCATGTGATAAAATTGCAAAGTGTGTTTACACACACAAACAGATGAGTGCATACCATACTGGTAAAATCTGAATAAGCTCTGTGGATTGTACCGTGTCAGTTTCCTGATTTTGATGTTGTGCTGTGGTTATGCTCAAGATGCCAGCATTGGGAGAGGCTGGGTGAAGCATGCACAACTTCTGTGAATCTATAATTATTTCAGAATCAAAGTTTTTAAAAAATTAATTAAAAATACAATTAGAATGTGCAAAAACCAAATAATGATCGAGCTTTCAAAGCATAAGCGTCTAAATTTTGGAAAGAGGGTCTTACAGTGATTTGGTAACACTGCTAGTGGTATTCCCTTAAGATGCAAACGATTCTCAGTTGTCTGTTCTGCTCTAACATCTGCCACAAAGGGTGTCTGGTATTTCCAGAGGAAGACAGGACATGGTTTGGGGTACATTGTGTTCTACCTGAGGGGAAGAATGGGAGGAGAAATAGACCATAAGGAGAGAGAATCCAGAGCTGGAAGCTACTAGAAACGTATTCTGCTTCGTTTTACTAGGACTTAAGGACAAGTAGCACAGTAACGTCATGAACTGTCTGCCGTCCTTTAAACTCTCCCTTCTGTGTCAATTATCTGCGGATTTTCTCATCATTCTTAGCAGTAAATCTTGCTAAGAGGATTTACACAAAAAGAACCTCTGGCTGGTAGACTTCCTGGAAGAAGAGGAGGCCTGGGGACCACATCCTATGCCATCACCACCCTTAGGGAGACAGGGACCCCAAGAACAGAGAAGGTAGCTGAGTTGAAGAAACAAAGCAATCTCTGTCCCCGGGCAAGTCAGCCACAGGAAAGGGGCTCCCTGGGGAGTCAGCCCAGGGCAGAGAAGCACATACAAAGCTTTTAATACAAGGGCCACCTGGCTGTCCAGCTCACTGCAGGGGACAGCACCCGGGGTGGGCACACAGGAGCAGTCGGCCTGTGCATTCCTCCAGTCCTTTATCTCCGTCCACGTGCTCTGTCAGAATCGGGAACTCCTTATGGGCACACCGTGTACACTCCACAGCACACCACACCCTTCTGGACACACAGGAGGTGCTTATAAATAAAGGGCCGAAGTGTGTTCAAGAACACCCCACCCCAAGAGGCCCAGACACATGCATCGTGATAGCAAGTACCCCTCACCCCTGGTTCAGGATCCTCGGAGACGGGAACTGAGCTGGGGTAGGTCAGCACACACCCCTGCCTGTTCTTCGGGCCATGCCTGGCGCTGGAGCAGAGTGGGCTTCTGACCTACAGGGCCACACACACGTTCCCTCCTGAACTTTTCCCTTCCACTCTCAGGAGATACTTCCCAAGGTAGAGTGGAAAATCAGCCTAAGTACTTAGTATTGGTAAACTCCTTTCACCTTGAAATTGCATTACAAATTTTAAACTTCACATGACTCTGTGGGAAAAGAAAGAAGTATGTAATATTCAATTTCACACTTGGGAAACAATCAGTGAGGTTAAGTAACTTTTGCAAGGCCAGGTAGCATATCTGTGTTAGGAAGGAATTTGTGACTATATAATTCCGTTCTCAGAACTTTCTCAAGTAAAAGGCTTCCATACTCAAGATTTAGCTTTGTCCCTCTTTTTTTTTTTTTTTTTTTTTTTTTTGCGGTACGCGGGCCTCTCACTGTTGTGGCCACTCCCGCTGCAGAGCACAGGCTCCGGACGCGCAGGCTCAGCGGCCATGGCTCACGGGCCCAGCCGCTCCGCGGCATGTGGGATCTTCCCAGACCGGGGCACGAACCCGTATCCCCTGCATCGGCAGGCGGACTCTCAACCACTGCGCCACCAGGGAAGCCCGTCCCTCTTGAGTAATAAATTAAGAATTCAAAATGAGAGTAAATAAGACCAAATAAATATGTTGCCTCTGTGTACCAAGATGTAGACGTAAATTCAGATGATTCCTATAGAACTCAGAGAGCGCTTTCCTAAAATATTAGAATAACAGTTTTTACATCTTAAAGACAAGCTTTTGAAAAATATATTTGCTGAAAAAAGGAAACTTCTAGGTGCTGCTACATGTCTTCATGATTTAACAAATAGGGAAGTTGAAAGAGGTTACGTCTTCAGTTTTCTTTATTCACGCGTTAGTAACAAAGTTAGGAAAATCAGTGAGAGAATTTTTTCTGGTTTTTGACCTAATGATAAAACGTTTTACTGTAAAACCTGAATTTCAAACATAGACGCTTTTCATGAATGAAATTTGAAGAATTGGAAGAAGACAATTCATGCATTTAGAAAGAAAAACATGGCAAACTAAGTAATTGTCATCCTACTGCGCCATCTGCTTATTATGCCTGAGTAATATTTAGTTGTTGTGTGTTGAGGGGTGAGATTAAGAGAAAACTTTTTTATTGGAGTATAGTTGATTTACAATATTGCATTAGTTTCCAGTGTAAAGCAAAGTGAATGTTATATATATATATATATATATAAATATATATTAAATGTTTTCAGATGATTTTCCATTATATGTTATTACAAGATATTGACTATTGTTCCCTCTGTTACATAGTAAATCCTTGTTGCTTATCTGTTTTATATATAGTAGTGTATAGCTGTTAATCCCATACTCCTAACCAACCGTAAGTTTGTTTTCTATGTCTGTGAGTCTGTTTCTGTTTTGTAAATCAATTCATTGGTATTATTTTTTAGGTTCCACATATAAGAGATGTCCTACAATATTTATCTTTTCTTTCTGACTTACTTCACTTGGTATGATAATCTCTAGGTCGATCCATGTTGCTGCAAATGGCATTATTTCATTCTTTTTTATGGCTGAATAATATTCCACTGTGTATGACATCTTCTTTATTCATCTGTCGATGGACACTTAGGTTGCTGCCATGTCTCGGCTATTATAAATCGTGCTGCTATGAATGTTGGGGTACATGGATCTTTTTGAATTAGAGTTTTCATCCTTTCTGGATATATGCCCAGGAGTGGGAAGCCTGGATCATACGGTAGCTCTATTTTTAGCTTTTTAAGGAACCTCCGTACTGTTTTCCGTAGTGGCTGCACCAATTTACATTCCTACCAACAGTGCAGGAGGGTTCCCTTTTCTCCACACCCTCTCCAGCATTTTTATCTGTAGGCTTTTCTATGATGGCCATTTGGTTTTGATTTGCATTAAGGGAAAACTCTTTATGTGGTTGTGTTTATACCTTCTGAAGGTCCTAATAGTGCACTGTGTAAGACGAAGCTAGGGTAACAGACTCAAACACAACAGAAGTGGTTTTCATTCCCAGAAGAGCCCAGGACGGGTGCTCCTGAGCTCCTGATCCTGGAATTGCTGTCTTCCTTTGGGAATTCAGAGACACAGGCTTTCGCTTTCCTGTCATCCTGCCGTCCACCACTGCTCTGCGTCTGGTCGGAAGGAAGAAACAGCAAGGAGGATACACACCTCGCCAGCCAGGGCCTGGCCTGGAAGTAGCACACGTCACTCTTAACGGCGTTCCCCTGAGGGAACTTGGGACCAGACCACACCTGCAGAGGGGGGGTGTACAGTTCTGGCTGGGGGGCTGCTTCCCAGGCATAGCTGTGCATTTTAGAGACAGAAAGTGCATTTTGGTGGACAGTCCACCCAACTGCTGGAAGCTTTCTTTCTTCAGCTGTATTGGCTTAGACGTCCCTCCTTAGCCACATTCCGTTTCCAGATATTTGGGCCTCCACAGGTACTTTTAAGAGAAGGATAGTTCTAGAGAGTTGAATCCGTTTTCACTTGATACAGGAATTAATTTTTCTGACTAGGATTTAGTTAAGCAAGAAAAATTTCTGAGCATTCTGAAAACTACAAGAAAGTCTACCCTCAGTCTGACTAGAGAGGTGAACGAATGCAGGGTTTAAGGAAGAGAGTCTTTCGGGCATTACTTCTAGGAATTTCGCAAACTGAGATTCAAGGTGTGTATGCCTGGGCCTTGAACAAGAAGGAACTGGCTATCTCACGTCTCAAGGCCTTATTATATGAGGGAGGGCTGGGGAAGGTCCATAAATGTGCTTTCTGTTAAGTAACTCTCTGTTCTTTTCTCCTTGAAATCCAAAGATGACTTAGGTTTTGACAAATTCTGTGTTTAAAAAAACAAAAAAAGTTTCCTAATCACAATTACAGAAGGTGTAATAAAAGATCCCCTTAAGAGAATATTTATACTGTCATTAAAATTACTGTTATTTCAGAAACTTTAGCTCATCCTTGCTATTCTTTTGCTATCTACTTTATAATATAAACCATACGTAGAGAGACAGGAGCCCCAAGAAAGGAGAGGATAGCCACACCAAAGAAATAATCCAAAGCAGTCTCTGTCCCCGGGGACTCAGCCATCTGCAGTCAAACTTCACACTTGCCCAAAGCCAAGACCATTAGAGAGAAGAAAATTGCCCGTGCCACTGTGAGAGCATACTGTCTTCTCCTCCTCTGCAAGCATGGTCATGAATGACATCTGATTTTTTTTTTTTTTTTTTTTTTTTTTTGCGGTACGTGGCCTCTCACCGATGTGGCCTCTCCCGTTGCGGAGCACAGGCTCCGGACGCGCAGGCTCAGCGGACGTGGCTCATGGGCCCAGCCACTCCGCGGCATGTGGGATCTTCCCGGACCGGAGCACGAACCCGTGTCCCCTGCATCAGCAGGCAGACTCTCAACCACTGCGCCACCAGGGAAGCCCGACATCTGATTTGAAACCACAATTTACTACTGTAATAAAGTTTCTAAGATTACTGCAGTTGGAATTCAATTGTATTGAGCAGTCAATTGATTCTGGGCTAAAACATGCTTACATTACAAAAGAATGGCTGGTTTGAGAAAAATAAGGTTGTATGCAGGCACCGGTATCTCAGAGCAAGAGGGACACTATTAAAATTCTTTAGGGGAAAATAAATTGCAGATTTGCTAAGTATACTTGAAGTCACATCACCCTACGTTTGCCTGATGCTCGGTCCTCCCAGAATCCCAATGAGATGAGGGGAGCAGGAATTCCCACTTCATAGAGAAAGAGTCTCCAGATCGGAGAAGTCTTTGCCGAAGAGCGTTTTAGCCTAGTGCTAGAACCCAGTTTGTAAGCATCTTCACACTACTCCAGGCAGAATATGATAGCCGCTGAGCTGACAGATACTTTCTTTTTACAGAGTGGATTTAGAGGCATGCTTACTAAAAGCCATTAACTCTGAGCAGGCTGAAGAGCAAAGTTAGTGCTTTTGGATATTAAGATAGATGATACATGCAAACAATGAAATCGGGAGCAGTAACTCAACTGTAGATATTTCTCACTTATAGGAAATTAATTTTTTGTAGCCTTAATGGCGAGTTTTGAGGCCCAACTGTCATCCCTTTTACGTGTTTTCCTTTAAGGGAGTAAATGAATTCTTTGTCTTAGTAAGAGCTTTCTAAAATATTTGATTTGCGATTTGGTTTTATCCATTGCAATGCAGTTGTTTCTGAATTTACTCTTTGTCATTGAATCTGCTCCAAGATTACAAATCAATTTTTTTTAACTCTAAACCTTTAATGCTTCAGAAACTTTAAAATGTGGATAGTGGGGCACATCAAACTCTGGGTTCTCTCACATAGTCAGGAGCTGGGGGAAATCACAGCTCACGACAGCAGATTTCAGCAATGACCGCAGAGCCAGCTGACCTGGTTTCCACTTTTCTAGTAAATTTTCTACTACCAGCTCAATTCTTCCCTTTACTCAGTCCACTGTGTAGTCTGTAGGGGTGTAAATCCCACCAGAAGGTTTTTGCTCACCCACTTTGCTAGATATATTGGAAAGAAACAGCATTTATACATGCTAACCAAACTATAATTGCCTGTCTCCATGATAAATAGATCATGTATAAGGTAGGTCTCTGAGCAATGCTCTGGAGAATGTACCTTTCAGTCTTTACAGGCATGACATGCTTGTGACAAGAAAGCAAGCTTGCGTTAGAGAGACAACAATGTTTCCCTCTATTAAAGGGAATTAATTTTTAAAATTTCACTTGCATCATAAATAGGCATTGGAGAATGTCCCTCGCTGACTGTTTACGTGGCAGACAGAGGAGCAAGTTACTTTTAGTTTTAAAAGCAACCTTGTTGCCGTATTGATTTGATCAGAGTTCTGTTTGTTTGTGTCTGCTGATCTCATGTGTAATCAGAATCCCTAAGTAGGAAATGGTTTCATTCCATTGCTTTCTATTCTGGAAAGAAAGTGTGGTGTTGGATTTACCGCTGATGTTTGCCAGGCCCCATCCTCACCAGGCCCCACCCTCGCCAGGCACCACCCTCACCAGGCCCCATCCTCACCAGGCCCCATCCTCACCAGGCACCATATCTAGGGTACACGCTATCAACATGATCTGTCACTGTTGATATTGACCTGTTCACCTGGCTGAGGTGTGTTTTCCGGTTTCTCCACTGGAAAGTTAGTCTTTTCTCCCCTTTCCATACTACTTCTATTTTAATTCTGCCTGTACCTCAAAGACTGCCTCAGGATTCACCTCCTTCTAGATATCTTCCCTTGAATCTGACCAGTCTTGTGGATTATTAGACCACAGGCTTACTATTTGAGACAAGACTTACTTGTTGAGAACTGCAGTAGGAAGGCAGGTGAGAAGTGCTCACCACCTCTTAGCTGAGTGACCCAACTACAATTCCATAATATATCAGAATTAGAGTTTGTCTTTTATACATAGGTAAAAACCTCAGAACTCCTCTGAGAATGGCTTTGTGGTCAGCAGTGGAGAAGGGTCTGGTGACCCTGAGGTGAGGGGTGAGGAAACCACATAGTCACGAGTTAACAAACTCCAATGGGTGTTTCTAAGAGTGAAAATACATACTTGAGAGGAAGACAGTGTTTCCAGAAAAATATCCTGGATCTGTCACTTTGCTGGGATTTTAGCCTGCCTTTGCCAGCTGGCAGGATACATGAAAGTAGCTCTGTCTGCCATAAAGTTTGACTTGCCTGGAATCCCTCTCCTCACAGCTCTGAGCTTTTAATTATTCTTAACCTCTGGTGTTCACTCTTATTTTATCTGAAAAATTTCCCCTGTATTCACTTTCAGTCAGAGACCATGTAGTTTATGTCTTCTGTAACCTCCAAGCTTTAGCACAGAGCTGAGCCCTCACGTATATGTTCCAAAAGCTCTCTCTTCTCTTTCCACCACGTGTCATGTTATATTATCCTTAGTTCTGCCTGTGCATGAAGGACTGAGTATTCTTGATCCCTTGAACCAGCAAAACAGGCATTCTAAACAGAAACAAAAATCCTTATAGCTCGTAGAAGAAATTCAGTATAAAACAACCACAAGTTCCCATTGAAATGAATACATTCAGTAATTAGTGGCAGAAAGATACAAAGAAAATTTTGATTTAAAAATGATGAAGGAAAATGACTTGAGGGAGAATATAGGGTGCCACTGGACCTCTTGACCTCAGCCTTTGTGATTAGCTGCTGACAGCATGGATCCCACTTGACAACTCAGTTTAGCCTCTTGGCATCACTCTCCTTGCCTGGGTGGTGTTTGTACTTATTTTAACATGACATCACACTACTTTGGGTATTAATGAAAGTTTGGTTGTAAGGTCCAATGAAATTAAGTGTTTTTTATCTTAGTAAATCATTTACTATTTTGTTTTCAATTTTGAAGCAAAATTAACGTTTATATATTCAGGTATAAAATTGTTCATTGACCCAAATGAAAATAGACTTTCACAAAGGAATGGTTTAATGGGTTGACATTGGAAGTGTTCACTCTAGCACTGCCTTCAGATGCTCACAATAGCCTTGATTAGTGGCTCCAGGGTCGGGGGAGGAGTGTGTCCCTTGGGAGACACTTGACAATGTCTGGGGACATTTATTTATGGTTGTCACAATTGGGTGGAAGGGTGCTGCTGATATGTTGTGGGTGAAGCCAGGAATGATGCTAAACACCTGGCAATGCACAGGTGCCCCCCACTCCCCCAGCAAAGAGCTGTCTTACCCACAGCGTCAACAGTGCCAGGGTGAGAAACTCACATGACTGACTGTGCCGTCTCCAGTTCTTGTCTGGGGCACGCCTCCCTAGGCCCTGAGACATATTGTGTGTTTTGGTTTGGTCCGAAAGGTGTTAAATAACCCCAGAGAACATCGGTGACCCTAGGTCCACCTAAGAATGTGCCTTCTAGAATGTTCTAGAATGACTTCTAGAACAGTGGTTTCCACTCAGCCTGTTTAAATATGAAGACCTTTTTTAATGACCAGAGCTTTCAAGGAGTCTCACATAATTGTCAACCCATTATTATTTAGTAATGGAGAAAACGTATCATAATGCTAGCACACACATTCACTCACAAAGTGGCTATAGGTTAGTGAGATATTTACAGTAACTTCTGTCTTGGCAACACGACATTTGAAAAACAATTGTACCTGTGTGTCTGTGTGAGACCCATTATTTGTTCAGTCTCCAGCTAGTGCTTGGGTGCATATGGATTTGATGGCCCCTGGAAGGAAACCTTTGTCCTCATAGGGGGAAAATGGCCCACAACCTGGGCCATTAATGAGTATTCCTTTGAGACAGAGATGACTTAGAGCATCCTTACATTTGGAGCTGAACAAATGGTCAGTCTAGGACAGAGGAGGAGTGTCTTAGCCCCACATACAGTGACCGCTCATCAACTGTCTGGTAATGATGGGGGGAGCTCTGCCGTACTTTTCATGCCTTATCACCTATCATTAAAGGACTCTGACAGCTGAGGCACCAGGCTGCTTTCTCTAGCCCCAGTGAGGGTAGGAGCCCTGGGATGAAGCCAATGGATAGAAGAGACTGTTGCCCAGACATTGAATCTTCTGGGACTGTCTGTGTCCACTTTTTCAAAGAGCAGATTGTGAAATGACAGGAGGCTAGAACCTGGAGTTAACAGAGCTGCGAAGGAGACGATTCTAAGAAGGCAGTGAGAGGACTGGTGCCAGTGGGAAGAGCTCCTCCAAGGAGTAGGTGTGCTGGCAGCAGGTCTGAGAGGATGAAGTGACAAGTGTCCTTTTGCTCTGGGAAGGAAGCCAAAGACATGCAAGAGTTGTGGCTTGGGTTCCAGATCTTAGATTACCTTTTCTTACTCACACAATTAAGGTCCACATTCGTTCCAGGAGACTAGCTAAAGCAAACAGATCAAGAGGCGGCCAGTTGGAAGAGCCTCAGATGTAGTAAGAGGGTGGAGGGGAGGAAGAGGACGTATAATTGGCTGTTTTGGCAGCTGTACCGTACCAAACTCTGGCCTTGAAGATTTTGCTTTGTCTCCCAAACTAGAGGCCTTTTCATGGCTGCCATCAGTCTTTGAAATACAGCATCAGGCTTAAGGTCTTAGATGAACCTCAGGACAGGTTTCATTTTGATGATTTTGGTTCTCAGTTCATATTCTCTACATTTCCATCATGTAGTGTGTCAGTTAGCTATTGCTGTGTAACAAACCACCTCCAGACTTAGCGGTTTCAAAGAGTAACTTTTTATTATTTCTCACAAGTCTGTGGATTGGCTAGGTGGTTCTGCCGATCTGGGCTCCCTTATGCATCCATGGTCGCGGATGGGGGATGACTGAGAGCGGCTGGTCAGGGGTGGCCTCAGACGGGGGCCTCATTTCTCTCCCACATGTCACCAGCATCCTTCTGTAAAGCTCAAGGGGCACATTTTCCTAGCAGTGTGTCCAGGAGAGAAAGAAATTCACAAGTGCTTTTTCAAGCTGCTGCTTGTATTATGTTTCCTATGGAACCACTGTCAAGCAGGTCACACAGCCAAGCTCAGAGTCAACGTGGGAGGACGTTACTCCAGAAAGTGGTTACAGGCAGGTGGATATGGGACTAGTGATGCCATCCCTCTACCCGAACTGGTGACATACAAGTAAGTCAGTTGATAGGTACCAGGTGTCAGAATGACTTTTCTCCTGTATATTCTTTTATGTTTGGTATTGCTGCTTTGGAGCTAAACATGTCATGTATTTTAATCTACTTTGTGGTTGAGATCCACCTCGGCGGGCATCTTGACTAGGCGGTTTAAGTAGATAATTTTTCTATCTCTGAGTCATCTGTCAGCTACACGATGATGATAGAAACCCCGGGAATACAAATACCACTCTAACAGGGCATGTTCAGAGGAACTAAATAAAAGAAGTGTGTAGATTTAAGAAGAAACAGAATGGAATCCCCATGGAGAAGAACTTCCTGGTAATTTTATTTTATTTTATTTTATTTTTTTATTTTTATTTTTTTTTTTTGCGGTATGCGGGCCTCTCACTGTTGTGGCCTCTCTCGCTGAGGAGCACAGGCTCCGGACGCACAGGCCCAGCGGCCATGGCTCACGGGCCCAGCCGCTCCGCGGCACGTGGGATCCTCCCGGACCGGGGCACGAACCCGCGTCCCCCGCATCGGCAGGCGGACTCCCAACCACTGCGCCACCAGGGAAGCCCATTATTTTTTTTTTTTTTTTTTTTTTTTTTTTGCGGTACGCGGGCCTCTCACTGTTGTGGCCTCTCCCGTTGCGGAGCACAGGCTCTGGATGCGCAGGCTCAGCGGCCATGGCTCACGGGCCCAGCCGCTCCGCGGCATATGGGATCCTCCCAGACCGGGGCACGAACCCGTATCCCCTGCATCAGCAGGCGGACTCTCAACCACTGCGCCACCAGGGAGGCCCTAAGCCCATTATTTTTAAGATGAAATGATGAAGGAAGAAGTGTTTGTTAGCTGTGACTACATAAAGCTCCAGCTGGCCTTCTCTTTTTTTTTGGAGTAGGTGGTGCAGTATAGTGACGTACGGCACTCCAGCCATGTGTGAGTTTTGCCAGTAGGGCATGTAACTGCTGGATTTCGAATTGTTATGATCAAATGAATATAGGAATATTTATAAACATATATGAATAATAAGAGTACATTTTTGCACTTTGTCAGGAGAGAGCTGCCATATTATTTGGAGCTTATTTAGGTAGAGTAAAGTGGAACTTTCTAAAATTCCAAGAAAAGATAGGGAAGATTTTTCTAAAACTTTGTACACTAAGTTTTGACTTTATACAGTTTGTATTTACAGCACTGCCATCGGTCTTGTCTCAAGCTTAACTATTTCTATTCATATATTTCCTTTTGTTCAGTGCTCGTAATTATACTTTTGTTTTCTTTTTGGCAACACATTTCTCTGCTTGCTCCATGTGACGCATTCAGAGAGACTAAGTGGCGAACACTAATTAATCTTTGCAATGTGTCTTTTTATTTGATTAATTGAGGCACAGAGTGTCTAGGAACACCCTCAGTGACATGGAATCTAGTGGCAGACGGGATGGGAAACCTTCAATTCAGGCTCCATAGCTGCTGCAATAAGCATAAGGCAGTGCTCATGAGGCAGTTCAAAGTTTACATTTTACTGGAACGTAGATGTGGGAATTAGTGTATCTCCACGTGATATTCACCTTTTCTTAAAATGTCCTTCCTTACTTGCATGGGGAATGAGTTTATCTCCATTGGAAGTTTTCCTAGAGTCTAGGGAGGCAACCAGTTTCTAGCAAGTAATCTCAGGGGCTCCAGGCTTGCATTTTGGTCATTTGTCTGCACATTGGCAAGTTAATCCATCCCTTGAGCTCTGTGTTTTTTTCCCAATTAATAAAACAGACATTAGGCAGTTCAGTGATAAGCATAAAAGAGTTTGACAGATATCTTGAAAAGGGGGCTTATATGACTAGGAACAGCTCTCTATGTAATGTGTTGGGTCTTTAAGGGATATGCTAATTTATCACCTTGTGTCTTTCAGTAGGCCACTTGAATCAAATTCAGTTTCCAAGAAGATACTTCCCTTGAAGAACTTTAACAGGTTGACATGAAAATAGTTACTACCTTGGGAAGACATCTAACTGTGTGCAGTTAGACAGCCATTGTAAATTATAGTATTTCATTCAGGAGAGGCTATCTTATGAGTTATTTTTCATGATTGATACATAGAAACTACAAGTAATAGAAGCACCCTCTTTGCTTTGATTCAATTCACTGGGTCTTCCCTCCAGAGCTGGAGGGTCTCAGTTTCCCTGCTCTGGTGGTCAGGGTGCTGAGCGGTGAGTGACTGCGATGGCAGGCCTTCCTGGGTGCCTTCTCTAGCTCCTCCCCCTTTAATATGCTTAAGACCTGTGCTCACCTCTACCTGAGTTCCGAAAGCTGCGTCTGTCTCCTGTGCCTCTCAGCCCCTGGTACAGCGACTGGCAGTGAGGTGACCAGTCCATATGGTACTTGGACGGGAAGGAACAAAGGAAGGCACAGTGGGGACTGGAGGTGACTTCGCTCTGAGGCATTTCAGAGGCCTGTCATGTCCCTAGCCTTCCCTGTGAGAGGTTTGTTCCATCCCGATTCTCACAACCTGTAGTGACTGTTCTCAGGACAGACGTCTCTCAAATCTGAATGCACGTGGGAATCACCCAGGGCACTTGTTCTGGAGCCCCAGCCCTGAGCTACTGACTCAGGATCTCCAAGGAGTAGCCCTCCAAATTTTCTAAAGGTTCCAAGACGTTTCCAATAAAACTGCCCTGAGAATCCATGCCGGGAACTGTTGGTCCAGACCTGCTACCAGCCTTGGGTGTGCCCTTACTGAAAGCTCCTTCCTCTTGCCCAGGTTCCCAGTAAGATGAAGGTTCCTACAACCCATTTCATCTTCTTCGTGGAAAGTAACTGGAATTAAGGGGCAGTAGCTCTCTTCACTACCTATAGTATCGTGCTGATATTTAGCTATAGTTGTTTTTAAATTCAGTTGTATCATTGGACACTCTACTGCTCCTGGAACAGAGGCCTTAATGCTTAACTGGTGTCCTGTCATCAACAGAGGGAGGGTACCCACATTCTGTGACCTGTGCAAGAATGACGTAAACCTTGGCGTAACCAGATCAAAGGAACGTGAAGGTTCTCTCCACACAAATCAGCATGAGGAAATGCATCCATCCACATTAACCACAGGTCATGAAATCTGTATTCAGACTTTGACTCACCTATAGATGACGTTAAAGATGATAACTCGAATAGACATACATTTTAGAATTTGTCTATAAGCAAGCTTCTCCTTAAGTATTAAGTCAGTAATTCGGTAAGAGGGCTAAACATTTCAGCTAAAGATATTATCTGAGATTAGTTACCATTTGCAGCTTAAATAATGTTTCCCTTCCAAAACTTGATCAAATGAAATAGCCATTAATTAAACACCACTTCCTTTCCAATTGGAGGAAGTGAATATAGATAGCAAAGGCTGGAGGCCAAAGTGTTTTTGAGTTGTATGGGGTATTTGTTATGAGTGCGGCTGAGGTATATGGAAGCCACTTATCTCCTACTGCATAGTTTTTTAGTTGAATAGCCTCTCTCTTAAAAACAAATTATAATATCTTTAGGATCAGCCTTATTTGGGGGGACAGTATTTCCCATGCCCCGTATTCTTTGTTTTCTGAGTTCAGCACGTAGCAAGCTCTTGCCAGAATTATGAAGTAAGCCGTGTGTCTTTAGTGACTGTGTCCCTCATTCTCCTTTTTGTGTGCATGCTGGCTAGGGCTCTGGTAGTTGCATGACACACTCTCAAGCTGGTTTAAGCCCAATGGAGACTTTGTAATTAGACTCTTGAGTTATCTTTGGAGTCATAGGGCAGGAGTCCAGCCGGGACTCAGGAGGGCTTGGGATCAGAAACCTCTAGATTTTTCTCTCTTTTCTCTTTGCATCTCTTTATAAATTTGCTTCATTCATTGCTTTCAGTCAGTATCGGCTTTTGTTTCTTTTTCATTTATTTTTAAAATTGTGGTAAAAACCACATAACATAAAATTTACCATCTTAACCATTTTCAAGTGTATAGTTCACATTGTTGGTATCCAGTCTCCACAACTGTTTTGTCCTGCAAAACTGGAACTTAGTACCTGTTAAACAACTACCTGTTTCCCCATCCCATCAGCCCCTGGCACCCACCATTGTACTTTCTGTCTCTGTGAATGTGATGCGCTAGGTGCCTCATATAAGTGGAATCCTACAGTATTTGTCTTTCTGTGACTGGCTTATTTCACTGGGCATGATATTCTAAAGTTTCATCCATGTAATAGCATGTGTCATAGTTTCCTTCCTTTTTAAGGATGAATAATATCCTGTTGTTTGCATATACTACATTTTGTTTATCTATTCGTCAGTCAGTAGATACTTGGGTTGCTTCCACCTTTGGGCTACTGTGAATAACGCTGCTATGGACATGAATGTACAAATATTTCTTCAAGACCTTGCTTTCAGTTTTGGGGGGATATATACCCATATGTTTGGGTCATATGATAATTCAATTTTTAATTTTTGAGGAATTGCCATACTGTTTTCCATAATGGCCACACCATTTTACATTCCCATCAACAGTGTATGTACAGGGTTCCAATTTCTTCACATCACCACAACACTTGATATTTTCTCTTTTTTTTTTTTTCCTGTATGCGGGCCTCTCACTGTTGTGGCCTCTCCTGTTGCGGAGCACAGGCTCCGGACGCGCAGGCTCAATGGCCATGGCTCACGGGCCCAACCGCTCCGCGGCACGTGGGATCTTCCCAGACCGGGGCACAAACCCGTGTCCCCTGCATCGGCAGGCAGACTCTCAACCACTGCGCCACCAGGGAAGCCCTTCTCTTTTTTTGATAGCAGCCATTCTCCTGGGTGTGAAGTGATCTCATCGTGGTTTTGATTTGCATTTCCCTAATGATTAGTGATGCTGAGCATCTTTTCATATGTTGTTGGCCATTTGTATATCTTCTTTGGAGAAATGTCTGTTCAAATCCTTTGCCCATTTTTAAATTGGGTTATTTGATTTTTTGTTGTTGTTGAGTTCTTTATATATTCTAAATATTAACCCCTTATCAAATATAGATTTGCAAATATTTTTCCCATTCTGTGGGTTGCCTTTTAACCCTATTCGTTGTGTCCTTTGATGCACAGAAATTTTTAATTTTGATGTAGGCCAATTTATCTATTTTCACTATTTTTGCCTTTGCTTCTTGTGTCATATACAAGAAATAATTACTAAATCCAATTTCATGAGGCATTTCTTCTATTTCTTTTAAGATTTTTACAGTTTTAGGTCTTACAATTAGGTCTTAGATCCATTTTGAGTTAATTTTTTTATGTGATATAAGGTAAGGGTCCAACTTCATTCTTTTGCATGTGGATATCTGGTTTTCCCAACATGATTTGTTGAAAAGACTGTCCTTTCCCTATTGAATGGTCTTGGCACCCTTATCAAAAATCATTTGATTACAAATGCAAGGATTTATTTCTGGGCCCTCTATTATGTTCCATTGGTATACATTGGTATATATATGTCTGTCTTTATGCCAGTACCAAACTGTTTTGATTATTACAGTTTTGTAATAGATTTTGAAATCAGGAAGTGTGAGACCTCCAACTTTGTTCTTTCTTTTCAAGATTGTTTTTACTATTTGGGGGTGCAGTGAGATTCCATCTGCATTTTAGGATGGATTTTTCTATTTCTGCAGAAACAGCATGGGGAATTTTATAGTGATTGCATTAAATCTGTAGATCACTTTGGGTAGTATTGACATTGTAATAATAAGTCCTCCAATCCATGAACATGGAATATCTTTCCATTTATTTGTGTATTCTTTAATTTCTTTTAGCAGTATTTTGTAGTTTTCAGTGAAGAAGCCTTTCACCTCCTTGGTTAAGTTTACTCCTAAGTATTTTATTCTTTTTTGATTGTATTTTAAATGGAATTGTTTTCTTAATTTCCTTTTCAGATTGTTCATTGTTAGTGTATAGAAATGCAACAGATTTTTGTGTGTTGATTTTCTTTGCAGCCTTTCTGGATTTGTTTATTAGTCCTAACAGTTTTATTTTTGGAATCTTTCAGGTTTTCTACTTATAAGATTATGTTTGCAAATAGAGATCATTTTACTTCTTCTTTTTCTATTTGGATGCCTTCTATTTTTCTTACCTGATTGCTCTGGCTAGGACTTCCAATACTGTGTTGAATAGAAGTGGCTAATGTGGGCATCCTTGTTCTGTTTCTGATCATAGAGGAGAAGCTTTCAGCCTATCACCATTAAGCATGATGTTAGCTGTAGGCTTTTCATATATGGTCTTTATTATGTTGGGACAGCTTCCTTCCATTCCTACTTTGTTGAGTGTTTTCATCATGACTTTTAACACAGAGTGAGCTCTGAGTCAGGTCAAATAAAGGCAAATACTAAGAATGAAGCTTTTCAAGGGAGCTCCTTGACAGACCAAATAATAACAATCCTGTTTTATCCCACTTAGTGGCTTCAAGGCGACTTGGTTTTCATGGCTACTGTAGTTGCAAGGTTGTTCAAGAATCCTGTGGAATCGAGGAGAGGGATATGGGAATAGGCCAAGTTAAAACACCCAAAGTTTTCTGTTCTTAACAAGAGTCATCTGTTTTTCTTTAAAAAACACTCCTTGGATTGTTGCAAGCCTCTGACTAATTCCCAGAGTTCTGAAAAAGTTGACATTACAGTTTTTGCCAATGTTCTCAATTGATTTTATGGAGGAGTTGAATTTCTGAGGTTTGTACTCTGCCATTCCAGAGGTGCTTCTCTCCTCAGGCAATATCCTGTGGTTCAGTCAGATGTGGACATGGGGAGAGGCCCCTTTGTGTAGAAAAGCTGTCAGGGACCCACCTTGTGGTTCGTGTGCCTGTGCTGCTCCGCAGACCTCCCAGAGTGGAACGAGGCTTATGGAAGAACACTGGCTGCTTCGGCCACATCTCCCTGAGCACCCACCCTACCCTGCCACCTCCTACATGTCACATGGATGTCCTAGGTACTTGCTGAGCCTCTGAGGAAGGTGTGACAGAGTTTCTGGGACAGTCCTCCCCCCACCAGCCATGGGACTGTCTGCAGGGTTTTAAGTTTATCCAGTCAGAGTCTTAGAGCAACCAGAACTCTAGGAAGACCCTGTCAGCCCACCTGCATCACTGGAGCTCTGAAAGGCGCGACAGAAATGTGCAGCTCCTGGGAGGCTCTCCCTCTTCCCCTGCTTTCCTGCAGTGGTCTGTGTGGGCGTAGTACACCCCACTGGCAGTGCCATATGTGTGTGGAGCTTATTTTAGCTGTCCTAATCAGGAAATGATTCAAACAACTGTTTTTTTTTTTTTAAACTACTCTCTATTTCATCTGTGTTATTCTTGAATATTGGATTTATATTAAATAGTAGTTTGCCCTTATTAACTTTAATATTACAGATTTGTGCTTTTTGAACTCAGCATGCAGATTCATGCAAATTACATGAAGCTTTTAAGCTAGGAGTCCTAACATTTACATTTATAATCCCATTTATCCGGGACTTCCCTGGTGGTCCAGTGGCAAAGACTCTGCACTCCCAATGCAGGGGCCCTGGTTTCCATCCCTGGTCAGGGAACTAGATCCCACATACCTCAACTAAGAGTTCGCATGCCACAACTATGCCACAATGAAGATCCCATGGGCTGCAACAGACCCGGCACAGCCAAAAAAAATATCCCATTTACACCATGTCACTATATTACTAACTCACCAAAGAAAGAGATGAACTATGGGGACTGACATGCTTGATTATTGTAATTTTACTACTGTGTAAACCGGAAAACATACAGTAAATGACTTTCCAAAGGCATATGTATATAGAGCTCATGACTTGGAGAACCAACCAATATCCAGGCCCAGTACCCCATCCATTTTCTTGAGCTGTAGTTTGTATACCTATACTCGAGTGTGTATGCACGTGTGCTGTATTTATAGTGATTTAAGGATTCGTGCTTTAAATAGAAGGGACAGAACACGAATGTGGGGGCAGTTTTTTGTTTGTTTGTTTGTTTTTTTTGCGGTTCGCGGGCCTCTCACTGTTGTGGCCTCTCCCGTTGCGGAGCACAGGCTCCGGACGCGCAGGCCCAGTGGCCATGGCTCACGGGCCCAGCCGCTCCGCGGCATGTGGGATCCTCCCGGACTGGGGCACGAACCCGTGTCCCCTGCATTGGCAGGCGGACTCTCAACCACTGCGCCACCAGGGAAGCCCTTGGGGGCAGTTTTCATTATGTTTTCATGTATCTGGTTTCATTAAATCTCTGGCCCTGCCTTCTTTCCCTTTCCTTTCCTTCCTCTTCTTTCCTTCTCAATCTCTTCTGTATTTGTCAAAGTTCATGACATAAAAGATCAATGCCCTTTTGATCAGAGTTCACAGGGATTGGTTAATGGGAAGAGATCCCTGGAGAAATAGTCCAGAAAAAAATTTGTTGCAAACAAACAAAAAAATACCAGCACACTGTACGTATTAAACTGAGATTGGTTTTCTACGGGATGATTTGTCTTCATCAACATTAGTAATTTGTATTGAGCTTTGGTATGACATGACTTTTACTTATTGGAAGGCATAGATTTGATTGTACAGGATCAGATTGGTCCCACATCAGTGCACATGGCTTGTTGTCAGGAAAGGCTCTATTCAAGAATAAGAAAAGTCCTGGGTGCCTTGAATAGGAGAGGAGTACTTGGACACACAGATGGGGAAAATCTCAATGTCAGGGTGAGGGGGAGCTCCTGTGAGGGATAGTTTAAAAGCGGTCCTTTGTGAAGTCTGTGCCTGGAGGTGACAGCGGGCACATTTGGAGCTGCAGGCTGTCTGGCCTTCTGGGTGAGCTTTGACTCAGCCTCCGTGGCCGGGCACACCTGACTGAGGGGGACCCCGCCCGGGGCTCTCTGAACTCTGAACACACAGCCTGCCCTCCCTGCCACAGTCCCTCCCCCTTTTCCCTTTTGTCGCCTTCTGTTTACAGAGCTGGAATTATCAGAGCAATTAGAGTTGACCTTTTAATTTATTTAATTAACGGAGAGGGGCCATGCAGCCCCAGAGAAGGCAGAAGCCTTTTTAAAACACCCACAACCCCCAGTCTTGCTTTATTTTACTAGGATGGATGTGCTGGGATACAAAATACCCTAATAACCTCAAAATAACCTCAACTATAAACAGCTAAAATAGTTAACATTTAAGAAACAATTACCATGCACCAGGAATGTGCTTAGTGCTTGATATGTACTAGCCATTGTAATTAGATGGAGGAGGAGAAGGAAGAGCAGATACCTCACCATCGTGTGTCATACAAAGAGATGAAGACAATGGCACGATAAGGAAACCGTCCTGCTTGGATATTATTGTATGCGGTGCAATGCCTGGAACTATAGTAGCCATAACTTAGGAGCCATCTGTAGCCATGAGTGGATCATAGATGCGTCTCCCAAGCGGTTACATTGTTCAGCAACAGCACCAACCCTGGAATCAGTTCCTCCATATTTATTCTTCTGTGTGATTAGTAAAACAATGACAATAAAACTATTCATTAAGCACCTTTCTTCAAATATTCTGTAACTTGCATCCAAAAATCATCCTACTGGATGTCTTGAATCATTGCCATCTCTTACCTTGTTTATTGCAATAGCCTCCTAATTTGTTGCTGCCTCAGGGTCCTTCCTACTGTTTGTCTGCTTTGAGTGCTGTTCCAAGATTTTTCCATAGCTCAGTCCCTCACGTAATTCAGTTGTTTTCTCAAATGTCATCTCCTCTGAAAGTTCCTCCTTATCCAGAATAGGTCCCTCTCATTTCTCTAATTGCTGCTAAACCCCTTACCTTACCCTGCTTTGATTTTCTTTGTACACTTGTCACTGCGTGTCCTTATGTTTGTCTCCAGTGTCTGCTCTATTAGAATGTAAGTCTCATTTGGGCATGAGCTTCACCTGCCAAACATTTAATAGGCATTCAGTACATCTGCTAAATGAACTAGTAGTGTAAATACAATGAAGAGTCAGTTTGTTTTTGGTGGTTGTATTTTCTCTTCATGAAGGCTAAATCCTCTTGTATGCTTCCATAGCAATCAGTGACAAGGAAGTAGTATCAGGTGTCACGTTAAGTAATAAGCCTTCTTATGATTGTTAGCTTTACTGTTGTCTTAAAAGCAAAAATTTTTATAAATCATTGATTCTCCTCTTTGCTCTGAAGTTTCCTGCCATTGCTAAATATAATCTTGGGAATTTTTTTTATCCAGTGTATAAATTATATCAGATTAACTTAGATGAAGATCCTGTGGTATCTTGACGTCTCTCAGTTCTGTGTCTCTGTTTTGTTGGAATATTACTCTTTAGGTACATAAATAATATGTATCTTAAACCAAAGTTATGCTATCAGTAAAATCCTAAAGCATTACTGTTAATGTCCAGAATATGATGAAGATATCTGCTTTTGCCACTACTCTTTATTTTAAAATAGTCATAGACTCACAAGAAGTTGCAAAAATAATAGAGTCCAGCTTCTCCCATGGTGACATCTTGTATAACTGTAGTAAAATATCAAGACCAAGAAACTGACGTTCATGCAATACTGTAAACTAGGCTACAAACTTTATTCAGTTTTCACCAGTTTTAACATGCCCTCTTTGTTTTAAAATTTCTAGCCAATGTAATTAGACCTGATAAATAGTAATAACACTATTGGAAAAGAAAAAAGAAAAAAACATATCATTGTTTGGAAATGATACGTTTTTCTTTTCAGAAAAATCCAAAGTAAATGGTTGAAAACTATTAATTTGGAAGCTGTTAGGCTGTGGTGATTAAGAACATATACTCTGCAGCCTCGCTGTGTTTGGATCTCAGCTCCATTGCAAACTAGCTGTCATCCTTTTAGCAAACTACTTAACCTCTCTGTAAAGGTTCTCTTCATCCGTAGACTAGCAATATTATAGTAGCTACCTCACTGAATTGTTGTGAGAATTAAAGAAAATAATATATGTAAAGCATTTAGAACTATACTCAACATATAATAGGTTAAATTATATGAAATAGCTGTTTCTGTAGATCAGAATGGCTAGGTATTGGCAATGTCATATAGTTTGACCTAAAAGTAATGTATAAATGTTTTCTCTTATTAGTGTTATTACCACCATTAAGAGAAGTCAGTAAGGGCAACTAGTCAAAAATTAGATATTAAAAAAATCAGGGGCTTCCCTGGTGGCGCAGTGGTTGAGAGTCCGCCTGCCAATGCAGGGGACACGGGTTCGTGCCCCAGCCCGGGAAGATCCCACATGCCGTGGAGCGGCTGGGCCCGTGAGCCATGGCCACTGAGCCTGCATGTCCAGAGCCTGTGCTCTGCAACGGGAGAGGCCACAGCAGTGAGAGGCCTGCGTACCGCAAAAAAAAAAGAAAAAAAAATCACAGGATATCAACTTCTAACATCACAGTGTGAAGCGCTCCACTGACCCTCTCCCCAGTGAAACTGATAAAATTATTATTATTTTTTAAATGTAGTTTCTAGAAATGGTCATAAGGGCAAGGGACAAATGTAGAAACATCTATTCAAGAAAATCTACAAAAACTCTGTAAGAAAGGTGAGAGTCTGTGGAATTTGAATCAAGATTGCTCCTTCCTCCTCCCTCCCAGCTTAACAAGGTAGAGACTCCGTTTGAGACCCCTCAGCCTAGAACAGGGCTCCTTATGTCTCTACCTCCCCGGTGAAGGGCTTTCTTCCTGTGAGAGAGCATCAGCGTTTCTCATCCTGCCTCAACTACCTGTTGCTGAGTCTCAGCTCCAGCAACTACAGTAGAGAGGTGGAGGCTCCCTTCTTCCACCATCCTCCACTTGTGGATGGGACGCTCTACCTTGGATTCAGCACATGAAGAATACTGGGGTCCTGACCACCTTTGCTTCAACTCATGAGGCAGTGGTTCCAGGCCAAGAGAGGCAAGCTGAGAGGACCTCAGGCTTCTCCCCTGCCCCCCACCCCCCAGCACAGAGCTCAGCTCCTAGAGGAGCAGGTGGGGTGTGACACTCAGAGAAACTTGCCTTTGTCCCCACCCACAGCTCCAGAGCCCTGGCTCAAAGATTTTTGCCTGGGTGGGGGAGGGGGGAGTCCTCCTGAGGTTAGAACAAGTATCAGACACTGGCCTCAAAAACCATTCCTTCAAAGGAGGCAGATTTGATTGCATTCACTTGTAGAACAACTTATGCCTCAGAACATTATTGAAAACAATAGAGCAGTTAGTTGGCAGTCCGTGGAGTTTAACAGCTGGACGTGTTCAGGGAAAGAAAGGAAGAGAGCTCTACCAAAACCACTGTCACCCCCGGTGACTGTGAACATATCCAGAGAGCAACACTGGAGGCTTAACATTCTGGAGGAGAAATACACTTCACTAAAATAATCCAGCCAGTCAATAAACAAATAAACAAGCAAATAACAGTTAGAAGCTCCATAGTTGGGGGAACCAATACCCAGAGTTGTTACAATATATGTCCAGTTTCCAGAAGAAAGTTATGAGGCATGAAAAGAAACAGGAAAGTATGAGCCAAACACTGGAGGTGGGGGTGTGTGTGTGTGGGGGGAAGCAGGCAACAGAAACGGCTTCCGAGAATGACCAGATGTCAGATGTATCAGGAAGAGTCTCAAAGTAGCTATTAGGAATATATTCACAGAACTAATGGAAACCGTGATTAAAGGAGTAAAGGAAAGCATGATGAAAATGTTGCATAGAGAATGTCAACAAACAGACGTTATAGACAGAACCAAATGGAAACTCTGAAGTTAAAGAGTGTAATAATTTACAGTTAAAAACTTACTAGAGAAGCTCAACAGTAGATCTGAACTGGCAGGAGAAGGAATGAGCAAACTTGAAAATCTATTGATAGGGTTGTACAAGCTGAAGAACAGAGAGAATAAAGAAAGAAAATGAAGAGAGCTGAGAAATGTCGGACACAATGAAACACACCAACATATGCATGATGGTAATACCAGAGAGAAAGAGAGAGGGAGATAGAGGCAGAAAAAGTATTTGAGGAAACAGTGGCTGAGAACACCCCAAATTTATTGAGAAACAATAACCTATCCAGCCAGCATGCTCAGTGAACTCAAAGTAGGATAATCGCAAAGAAACCCATTATATCTTTATAAACAGATACATCATAGTAAAAATGCTGAAAGTCAAAGACAGGGAGAAAATCTTGAAAGCAGCCAGAAAGAAAAATGGCTCATTACTTGCCAGGGAACCCAGATAAGATGAGCAATTGACTTCTCAACAGAAACAGTAGAGGCCAGAAAGCAGTGGGATAACATGTTCACACTGCTCAGAGGAAAAAACAAAAAACAACCCTGCCAACCAAGAATACTGTATCCCACAAAACTGGCTTTCAAAAATGAAGATGCGGTAAAGACTTTCCCAGATAAAAATTGAGAGAATTTGTTACTAGCAGATCCTTATAAGAAACACTGAAGGAAATTCTTCCAGCCAAAAGCAAATGACTAGGTGAGTTGAATCCACATGAAAAAGCAAAGAACACTGGTAAAGATCCATCAGAGAATTAAGGTCACAGGGCAAACCTCAATCCCAAAAGTTGGAGAGACAGGTGAATACAGAGAATCATAGCTGAGATCAGCTACCTAAAACAGAAGCCACTGACCCACTAATTCACAGGAACATTTAAATCGTAATTCTGATGAATTGCCGGAGGCTAAGTGTAGACTACCTGAGACTTAAAACTCCTGGATGCCCAGTCTTGGGAGGACTCCCACAATTTTGTGAGTTTTATCTCCTGGAACCCCACAAGATTCTTACTGTAAAAAGGCGGGGGGGCGGGGATCCTTCTTGTCCTAGGCAGGGAAAAGGAAAGTAACCATTTTGAAAAATATACCCAGAGCATTCTTCATACAAAGGCCAGCCCTCCATGGGAAACTAACTCACCAGAGGCTTATCTGACCTGAGAGCAGGGCAGCTGGCCAGCTTTAGCCCCATCTAGCCTTCCTGTCTCATCTAAGGGAAGGAAAATTGGCCAAGATGTGCTTCTGAAGGTCTCTTCATAATCAAATTTAACTGATTAAATCTGTTTTTTAGGCCCACTAAAAAACTGAGATTTAATCATAAGATTATAGAATGTTTTCCCTCCCAAACACCTTACCACCAGGTCAATAGGGCTCCAGTATAATAATAGTGGATGGCAACTGAGAGGGCTTCAGGACACAGACTCTATTTAAGGAGGAGTTCTTAGGGAAACCCAAAGAAAACAGGGGAGGAAGATAAACCAACAACAAGGGAACTGAAGTTTCTGGCACCTGCAGCTACAGCAAACATTAAACACAGCCCAGCTTTTAGCCAAACTAACATAAAACCTCACACTAAATGCCTACTTACATCAGTTTCTATTACCCCATACATCATGCCTGGTTCTCCAAAAAAAAAAAAAAAAAAAAATTACAAGGCACGGTAACAGACCAGAAAAATCAGGGTCAGAACGTGAATCAGGAATGACACAGATTCTGGAATTATCAGATAGGGAATTTAAAGTAACTATGATTGATATATTAAGGGCTCTAATGAAAAAAAAGACAACTTGCAACAGCAGATGGATAATATAAGCAGAGA
This sequence comes from Hyperoodon ampullatus, assembly GCF_949752795.1. Lineage (NCBI taxonomy): Eukaryota > Metazoa > Chordata > Mammalia > Artiodactyla > Ziphiidae > Hyperoodon > Hyperoodon ampullatus. Next base: position 3,036,643 of record NC_136927.1, read on the forward strand.
GATAGAAACTCCAAGAAAGAATCAAAGGGAATAACAGGAAAAAAAAATTCTTGAAAAAAAAAAGTGTCTTTGATGGGCTCATTAGTAGTCTGGACATGGACAAAGAATAAATCAGTGAGCTTGAAAATACGTCAATAGAAACTTTCCAGACTGAAACGTCAGGAGAAAAAACAATGAAAAAGGTGGAACAGAATATTCAAGAACTATGGGACAATTACAAAATATGTAAATATGCATAATAAGTATATGAGAAGGAGAAGAAAGAAAAGAAATATTTGAAGTAATAACAGCTGAGAATTCTCCAAAATTAACTACAAACACCACACTAATCGTCCAGGAAACTCTTAGAACACCAGTGAGGATAAATTATAGAAATCTGTTAGTAGGCAAATCATATTCAAACTGCAGAAAACCCAAAGACAGGGAGAAAATCTTGGAAAAAAGAAAGAGTAGGGAAAACACCATGCTTAGCAGGAAACTAGAATAAGAAATACATCAGATTTCTTGCTGAAAATCATGCAAGCAAGGAGAGAGTGGAGTGAAATATTTAAAGCATTAAATAAAAAAACCCACCAACCTAGAATTTTGTATCCAGTAAAAATTACCCTCGAAACCTGAAGGAGAACAAGTGAAGGAGAAAGACTTTCTCAGCCAAAAACTGAAGAATTTGTTGCCAGTAGACCTGCCTGGCAAGAAGTGTTAAAGGAAGCTCTTCAAAGAGAAGGAAAATGATACAGGTCAGAAACTCTGACCCACATTAAGGAAAGGAAGAGCATTATAGATGCTCTGACCCACATAAGGGAAGGAAGAGCATTATAGAGGGGACAAAGTAACATGAAATATTTTACTTTTTGTACTCATAATGTAAAAAATCAGTATCTTAGAATAGTTACTGTGTAATTCCATTTTTACAAAGTTCAAAATATAGGCAACCTAAATTATGGTGTGTGGAGATGAACACATAGGTGGTAAATGTTCACTGTGGTGTGAAGACAGGTGATGACCCCAGGGGGCACCAGGCAGGAAAGTTTCCAAGGCCTCTGTATTTTGATCTGGGTGATAGTTTATATGAGTGTTTGTTTTTGTTCCATATATATGTGTATTAGTTCACAATATAAAAACTCTTTTAGATTGTTTTCTATATTTTCCTATATAATCAGCAGTAACCATATAGAAAACATCATGAAAAGAAATTCTCAAAACAACCTAATATTTGGAACAAATATAACAAGAAGTGTAGAAGACCTTGATGAGACAAACTGAAACTTTACAAACAAATATAAATAATACCTTGACCATGTGATCAGTCATACCTTCCTCCTGAATGGGAAAACTTGACATTGTGAGAACATCATTTCTCTCTAACTTGATTCACAGGTTGACTTAATGCAATTTCAGTCACATTCCTGGAAGATACATGTGGAAGGTTGACAAAATAATACTCAAGTCCTAAAGATGATAAATAAACTAGAAACAGTAAGAAAGAAGTTGGAAGTAAAGTAATCACTGGTGTTCAGAGAGGGCGATGTAGGGGGACGAGCGCCTTCACTGGAGGGTTTCACCTGGACCGGGTGTGGGCGCCTGTGTGTGTGTGGCGGGGGTGGACCGTGAATGGGAAGCTTTCCCTGGGGAAGTGGTGGAGCCTAAACGAGTCCACAGTAAGCGTCCGGGAGAAGAGGAGGGGTAGTGGCGTGTGTGAAGGCCAGCAGAACTGGCGCCAGGGAACAAGAGGATGAAACAGAGACACAGGAGAGGAGCTTGTGGTGACGCTGGTAAGGTAGGAAGGGAAACAGCCTGCCACACCTGTCAGGCAGTTTGAGGTTTGAACCAGGAAAGTGATACGAAAATAATGTTTCCAAAGAAGACAGTGATACAATATTAAATTATATAATTTATGATACAATATTAGTATGTCATAATTATGTTGTATATCATGACTATATGATTATACTGTGTATCATTATTACTTACGCAATCATTAATATTAAATAATATAATTTTAATGATGATACAATATTTAATGATATGAAATTATAAAAGCGGGGGCACAAAACAGCATGTACAGTTTAACCTTAACTTTGAAAAAGAAAAACTGTATGTTTTTCTGTATGTATACATGCAGAAGCTGAGAAATTACTCCAAATTGTTACTCCAGTGGTTTTCTGGGTGGTAGGATGAAGGGTGCTTTTCATATTCTCCTTTATTTTCTAAATTCTCTAAAATGAATAGGTGTTACCATTTACTTAGGAAAAATATGTATTATTTCAGAAAAATAGATTCAGTTTTATCTTGGAACACTTAAATGAATATCTATATATATTAAAATGGGCTTATGACATGACATGGGAAATACCCATTAAATGGGATGGAGTCAGGCTAATGCTGGCTTTGTCCCTTTGAGATCTTCAGTGTACACTTTTCCTCTAAGGACCCTTAAGCTTCAGTGTTTTTTATTAAAATATAGTATTCAAGCATAGGGATTTGGGGGAGAAACTGAAACCAGCTAGCCTTGGGCAATTGCTTCCAAAATTCTAATACATGTTCAGTTTCTTCATGCTTCATGTATTGAGCTGTAAAAATTCTGGTTTTCTTACCATAGGGTATCGTAGGGTGAATTAAATCTCATCCCTGTTTTATTTGACTGGGAGCAAAAACAAATCTTAAAAATTCAAAAGTACTTGATGCAACCATATAATGACTTTATATAAACTTAGAATCTCAGCTACTATATGCTTTTATTTTCAGTATTATCCACAGTACCGCAATTGTTTGGGTATATATGATTTGTCATATCTAGACATTTTTTTCTGTTCTATAGAAATTCATTAATAATAATAATATTCTGGTTTAAAATAAGTTTCAGTATAGCAGGGAACAAAAAAATCAAGCCACAGATAGATGGAAACATACCAGTAATGAGAATATTTTAGCAGATCCTATTTTCACTGTTTCTGAGAATCTGATCAGATGGTCTGATAGATGAATGCATTAAAGAAGGTTAAGGGGAACACCACCTCTTAAACTGAAATAGGAAAAGAAATAAAACTCCCTTCCCCTTTCCATGCTTGCTCATAGCTAAACCCTGGTTCCGGCAGAGACAAAGTACCTTGTATCCTGCTTTCCTCCTTGCTGGACCAGGAGCTGGGGATAAGGTTCCTCTTTGGCTTATGCAATGGGCGGAGTTCCAGTCTCCCATTTCCCTCCCATTTCCCTCCCGGTGGTGGTAACGTACCCTACTGCTCCCAAGGCTGTGAAATAACAGCCGTACAGATTACTTTGGAACACGTCAGTACTACAAAGGAGAAACAAAACTGAAAACAAAACCCCACCTCTCCCAATTGTACACCAGTGTACAATGGTTTGACTTTCATTCATGTTAGCATCCAGGCATTTTTCACACTTTTTAGTTCAAAGCTCACGCAGGCTTCCAGACCATGGTAATGTGTGTTTAGGGACCAAGACGTGATTTATTTGCCTACCACAAAATTGACTAAGTTATTGAACAAAATTGGCAAAAATGTCTTACTCTCAAAATACATGGTGATTTTTTTTTTTTTTTTTTTTTTTTTTTTTGCGGTACGCGGGCCTCTCACTGTTGCGGCCTCTCCCGCCGTGGAGCACAGGCTCCGGATGCGCAGGCTCGGCGGCCATGGCTCACGGGCCCGGCCGCTCCGCGGCATGCGGGACCCTCCCGGACCAGGGCACGAACCCGCGTCCCCTGCAACGGCAGGCGGACTCCCAACCACTGCGCCACCAAGGAAGCCCTACATGGTGATTTTGACTGCTTCAGTTAAAAATCACTTAAGAGTATCAGTTTATCATTGCCAAGGGGGACCAGAGATTTAATAAGATCTTACAGCCATCTCTAAAAGAAGGTGCTTGATTCAAGTGATTAGATAGACAACAATGAATGAGAAAGAGGTGTTAATTGTGTCGCAGAACAGCGAAAAGTAAGGCAAACCACTTAACTTTGACATCTACTATCATGTCAAATCAACAAGTATAAAAAATATTTAAATATATAATTTATATGTAATGCTGTCTACAAATAAACACTAGTGAAATAAAAGATACTCCATAGAGTCATGTCGTGTGGGATAAAAGATTTCAGTTTTTACCATCTATTCACACCTTTCTCTTCTGTACTTTTTTCTACTTAAACTGTGGGAAGATGCCTGCCTGTGGTGATGACAGCAGAGCAGAGGGGGCACATGTCAAGGCAGCCCTGCTTTGTGTCATAATCTCACGTACCTGCATGTGCAGAGCCTTTCGCTTCTGAGAATGTGCTTTTTCCTTCCAGAGCAGGCCTGCCACCCACAGCACTACCTGAGGATCCACCTTGCAGCTGTGGTTCCAGAGGAAGGCTGGGGGACCCTCGCTGTCTTGGTCCATAGCCCTCCCTCTGGCCCCCGTGTGGCTACCAGCTTGAGGGCTTGGCTTCTGATATTATGGGACATTTAGGCTCTCACTAACGTGGAACTTAAATTTCAGCAAGTGGTTTTCATGCGCACTTCAGTCTTCTGAAGGTCTGATAGTTCTCAAGGTATCGAATAAGAGGGCTATAAAACTAGGATGATGCCCCTTTTTACTTCCTGTCCCATAAACCTTGAAGTCAGCACCTGCATTCGTAATTCATCACTGCTGCACATTCACTCAGCCCAAGACGCTGCATGTAGCAAACAAAGCGTGAGAGTAGGGCCAGAGATGCCAGCTACAAGAAGGGGGCCATGGGGGAGGGGGTTGTGGTCAAGTCCCTGAAAGCCTGGGTGCTGTTCAGTCATTAATTGTCCAGGTGGACTATTTCCAAAGGACTGAGCCTCATTCAGTGATGGTTCTCTGACAGCCATACAGACTTCCTCTTGAAAAGTCCTTTTTCTCCCAAGAAATTGCTCAGCATTTCCTTGCTGGCAGTGCTAAGCTCTGATCAGACGCAGCTGACAGGAGCTGGGAAGGGGCCGAGACAGGACGTTGACCGTGGCCCCTGCAGCGGCCTTTCCCAGCGCTGGGCTTGGGTTCTGGACAGCTCTCCTCCTAAGTTTCCTCTGAGGACCGCTGTCTCCTGAAAGCCCTGGGAAAATTGTTTTCTGCTTCCATTTCCTTTCCTGGTTCAGCTGCTAAATCTGTGTGGTTATGTCTAATTTTTAAAAACATCACTAACGATGGTCTAGAGACTAAAGATGGTGTTTCATGTGAGGCATATTTCCAATGAGCAGAGAACGAAATGAGCTCTCTAACAGTCAAACAGTATTTCTTTTGCCTTCTATGATTTACATTTCAAAACAACATTTGGGAGAAAGTTAACTCATAAACACTTTCTAAGTCTCTGCCTACATGATTGAACATATATCACAATTTTTGTTTTCATCTTGCCCAATCTGATGGTTGAGGCTGAAATGGACTCTGTTAACTTGTCTTCCATATGCTCTTATTCACTGTTATTAAGGACTGCAATCTATGTGCTGAATTTTTTAGATCAATTATTTTAATCTTAATGCATGTTTAGGACTTCAAAGACCCTTTTCTTTTGATTTTCATTCATTTAAATAGTTTCCTGAACATCACAGCTTCCGTGCCTTCACTTTGATATATAATTACTATTCTGCAAGACCTCCCAATACTTTTAATGTCATTTGACCTCAGGATTTTAATAGAATTAAATGCAAACAAGATGAGAAAACAAGGGTCATGGAGAAACTTTGTTACTGAGCATTCAAAGAAGTTTTAAATTCTTGGTCAAAGTGTGAGTCTGTGTTTAAGAAATCAAAAACATGCTGGGAGATGCCTTCAGAAACACCTATAGAAATTGTTTTGATTTTAGAATTCTAGCATGCATTTATATCATCTGGGACTGTAGTCATCCCTCGGTGTCCACAGTGGATGGGTTCCAGAACCCCTTCCCCAACCTACCCCTGACTGCACAGATACCAAAATCCAAGGATGCTCAAGCCCCTTATATAAAATGGTGTAATATATGCACATAACTTACACGAATCCTCGCTTATGCTTTAAATCATCTCTAGATCACTTATAATACTTAATACAATGTAAATGCTATGTAAATAGTTGCCAGTGTGTGGCAAATTCAAGTTTTGCTTTTTAGAACTTTATGAATTGTTTTTCTTCTGAATATTTTTGGTCCACAGTTGGTTGAATCTGTGGGTGCGGAATCAGCAGATATGAAGGGCTGACTGTATGGTATACTCTTTTGCTCTCATCCCCAATTCTTAAAACTCTGTGAAGCCATTTCTTTCCTTGCATCTTTATTATTATGAATCATGAGACCCATCTCCCAAGGTCAGAACCTTATTGAGAAACAATGTACGAAAAATTCAGATTTGTAACTTGTACATAAGTCGTGAGTCTGTTATCTTTGTTGGAAGTCCCAACAATTTTTTTCTGTCTAGTTTTTGTTATTATCGCAGCTTTAAATTCTGGCTTTCCCTAATTGCTCTCTCCCCCAGTCTAAAAGGGTAGTAGTTCTGTAACCAAATAAAAGGAGAGGCACTGAACTCCCAAGGAGTCTTTGAATTCTGTGACTTTCAGATCAATAAGATGTCAGGGGTGATGATCAAAAATGGAAAAAATTAGGGCTTCCCTGGTGGCGCAGTGGTTGAGAGTCCGCCTGCCGATGCAGGGGATACGGGTTCGTGCCCCGGTCTGGGAAGATCCCACATGCTGTGGAGCGGCTGGGCCCGTGAGCCATGGCTGCTGAGCCCGTGCGTCCGGAGCCTGTGCTCCGCAGCGGGAGAGGCCACAACAGTGAGAGGCCCGCGTACCGCAAAAAACAAAAAAAAGTGGAAAAAATTAGAGGGTGTGGGGCAGTATGTCCAGATACGGTAATTTATAAACTAGTTATGATATCAAGCTTATGAATTACTGTATCTAGAAATATTAGAATTTCAATATTAATTTCATAGTAATTTCTTTACTATTTTTATAATCTGAATTTATGAAAATGAAAAAATCCAAACTCTCTGTCATCTTGTGAACTTGGTCTCTGAATTCTCCTTAGAAACTTTGACTGTTCAAATCATATTTCATTATAGTAAATCATCATCATCAATAAAAAGGGAAAAAAAATCACCATCAGTATTAGAGAAACAAGGAATGCAGAGTCAGAGTTGGTGGCACTTAAATAAGTATCTTTATTGCAAGAGAGAAAGCAGGAATGAACCTGGCCAGGTTGCAGTGACCCAAGGCAGGAATGTTCCTGCAGGTTATTGCAGTTGCCTCTGGAAAGCCGGGGCATTAAGCATGAGCAGCCATCCTGTAGACCTGTTTATCACAGGGAAAGTCTGAGAAGGCTGACTGCACGCAGTTTTCTCATTAATGAGATGCATGAGGTGACACTCATAAGTTGGTGAAGTGGCATTTGGGGGCTGAACAGGCTGTGATCTGCAAATAAAACATTTAAAAAGGCATGTTTTGAAGTAGCTAGAACTGGGCCCTTTGGTACTTATTATCCGTTTTGTTTTTCTTTTTACTATATTTAATAAAATATGTTGATGAGAATTCAGTATCACCTATAAAATAAAATGTTGAAGGAAAGTAAAATGCAAAACAATGAATGATTTGATGAGGAAAATCTTTCTAAAAGAGACTTGATATTTCTAGGCACTGCTCTTGGCTTTCCTCTTCAGACTTCTGTCCAAACCATAAACATAAATGACTAGGCCACATGGAAATGGTTGTAAAAGTTGTTTTAAGTTAGCCGGTCACTCCAAGAGTCTTGGATGTTATGCTGGCTAATGAAGTTGGCCCTTGGAGAGTTTTTATTCAACCAACCTGAAGTTCTTTTTCTGAGAAATTCATATTACTTTTTAATACAATTGTCTTGGTTCGTACCCCAGGATTTATTTAAGTTATAATGGAATATTGCATTTTTAAGAAGGTTTCTTAGTTTATTAATTCCTTCATCAAATTTTGCTTGGTGTTGTTCTGTCAGAATAATTTAATTTTACACCATCTAATTTAGCCTATATAACATTTCTCCTGAAATTCAAATAGCTTGGCAAGCTGTTACAGGTAGTAAGAAAGAAAACCCTTTTATAGGAAGCATTAAAATGTTAAATTGTGGAGTGCAATCATTTTATCAGTCCTTGGAAGCATTCCATTACTAATTCTACTGTATCCTTAAAAGAAAAGTTATCTTTTACTAAAAAAGCCAGTCTTTTCTTAGTTTCCCCTCTTCCCCTGCATTCCCTAACACCCCTCCTTCCTTCCTGTCTCCTCCTATCCCAGGAAGTTCTTCCAGGATTGCTGACTGGAGTAACAGCAGGACCTGGTTTCTGAATAACCAAGAAAAAAGAAAAGAAAAAAAAAATCCCTTGTCAGTGGTAACAATACGCAGTGAATAATTCAGACATGATGAAAGAAAGTCTCATTCAACAAGATTGTACCTGTTTCACTGAACAGCTAGTGTGCAGTAAGGATGGCGTTCGCTAGGGGAATACGGAGTTCAGAAGTGGTTTGGTGACTCTGAAAGAGCCTCGCAGCCCAGGGAGCCTTCAGCAGCTTCCCTTCTGCTGTTCATTTGTTCCGCACAGAGCTTCTTACCCTACTGATTACATAGCACTTGGGCAATGTTTTATCTAATGTCTGATAAGGCTTTGTTTTATAAAGTAGGTTTGCTTCTGTGGAAATAAACGAAAAGCAAAGGAGAGCAAACAGAGGCTGTGGATTCGGAGCTCGCTCTAGAGAGGGAGCCTTGCTTTTGGCAGAGACTCAAAGGCAGGCCCAGGAGTGGGAGAACTTCACAGGGAAAGAAGAGAGGGCTTCGGGTGGGCCCTGATTGGAGGCCATTGCCCAAGCAAGCTGAAGCAGTTCACGAGCCTGGTCCTGCACTGGGAAGTGTGTGGGAGCCGTCAGTGACCAAGTCTCAGCCTCTCCAGGCCCATGGTGCAGAGGATGAGCGTGGCTTGTCTCCCCAGGCTTCTCATGTGGGTGGGAGCTCTGTTGTCGTCCATGGTCTCTCTGTGTATTCAGTCTCTCATTTTGTACTGAGGGATTTATCTAGCCATGTGTGAACTGAATATAGTTAAGTGGGAAATTTTAAATTGAGAAGGCTATTGGGATATTTTTAAAATTTACTTTTTAATTTGTATATAGTAAAATTCACTCTTTTTGAAGGACATAGAATCTGATCACCAACACCACAATCAAGATACAGAACATCACCTCCCAGCGTCCTTGTGCCTTCGCTTTGCGGCCAGCCCCTTCCCTCACCCCTTGACCCCAAGCAACCACTCATCTATCTTCTGACCCTATGGTTTTGCCTTTTCCAAAATGTCATATGAATGGATATACACAGTATGGAGCTTTTTGATCTGGCTTTTTTCACATATCGTAAAGTGTATGACACATTCATATTGTTTTATGTGTATCAGTTGTTTATTCTCTTTAAAAAAAAATCTAAACTTTAGGCTTTATCTGCATTCCACCAGCTTTTGCTGATATCCTTTTCCCCCCGCTCCAAATCCCATCCAGGATCCCACATTGCATTTAGTCGTCATGTCTTCTCAGTCTCCTCCAATCTGTGATAACTTCTTGGTCTTTCCTTATTTTCTTGACCTTGGCACTTTTGAAGAGTACTGGTCCAAAGTTTTGTGGAATGTTCCTCCACGTTATGTTTGTTTCCTTGTGATTAGCCTGGGGTTGTGGATTTGGAGGAAAACCACAAGAGATGAAGTGCCCCTTCTGTGACATCATATCTGGGGCTACATGATATCAACATGCCTTATTCCTGATGATGGGGACCTTGATCACTTGGTGCAGGTGGTGCTTGACAAGTTTCTCCAAGGTACAGTTCCTAGCTTTTTTTCCTTCACTCTACTCCTGAAAGGTTTTTTCACATACTAACCAAATACGTGATGTTTTTCCACACCAGTCCTCCAATTCTCTGACACCAAAACGGTGTCCAGCAGTTCAGTTCGGGGAGCCGAGCTTCCGTGTCCTCTCTGGGTGCACCGCCTCCCAGCACTTGCATGTGTTCACCAACCTGGAAGATCTACAAAACCCTCAGTTTAGGGTTTTATGCATGTTTCATAACACAAGCACCATTGAGTAAATCCTTGGTCATCAGTGATTAACTCAATCCCCAAACCCCTTCCCTCCCCAGAGACCAGGGGAATGGAACTGAACGTTGCAAGTTTCGGATCAGGGCTTGGTCTCTTTGCAACCAGCCCCCATCTCTGATGCTCTATAGGTAGGAGGCCACCAACAATCCCATCTTTAGAACAAAAGACACTCCTACCATCCTTATCACTCAGGAAATCCCAAGTGTTTCAGGAACTCTTTTGCCAGGACCCCAGACAGAGACCAGATGTGTATTTGCTATTGGATTCCGGTTCCTTAGAAGTAAGCCAGTCACTCTGTACAGCCCACACTCGGGAGGGGAATTAAACTCCACCTCCTGAGGGAAGAGTATCAAATAATGTGTGGGCTTGTGTTAAAACCACCACAGTAATCCGTTGATATTCTGGGGGAGATACTTTGAAGCCATACAAATACCTGTTTCTCCTTAAATTTTTTCATCAGGGGATCTTGCTTGTAGCAGTTATTGTGCTGAAGTTCTGTTTCCCTCATTCCTTCTACATTTATTATTTGGAATTCTTCTGTAACAAAGATTTGTCCCTTCTCCCCATGTTTGTTTGTTTTTTTCTGGTTATATGCCATCTTTTTTTTTTAATATCTTTATTGGAGTATAATTGCTTTACAATGTTGTGTTAGTTTCTGCTGTACAACAAAGTGAATCAGCTATACGTATACATATATCCCCATATCCCCTCCCTCTTGAGCCTCCCTCCCACCCTCCCTATCCCACCCCTCTAGGTGGTCACAAAGCATCCAGCTGATCTCCCTGTGCTATGCAGCTGCTTCCCACTAGCTATCTATTTTACATTTGGTAGTGTATATATGTCGGTACTATTATCCAGTCATTTATTATATCATTATGGACATGGGTGTTTATGTCATTTCTTGGGTTATAATCTATTTTTAATTTGTAGCTTAGGTTGTTCCAACTTTGGCCTTGGGAGCTTTTTCAGGTTGGCTTCTGTGTATTGCTTTAATTTTTTTGCTTAGCACTTCCTTCCTCCCTGGCACCATGAGATGCTCCAGGCTCATTTTGTATATTACCTGCACTGGCCCCAGAATCAGCCATTTCTTAAAAGATCCCTGGTTTCTTTTATTGGAAATGGGATTAGAAAGATCTGGGTACTGGGTATGCTTGTTGCTGCTAGATTGTCACACTTCTAGGCCTCTCAGTGGACAGAGCTAGGAAATCAACACAAATATTCTAACCCATATATACACCAAGTCTATATTCCTGTATCTATCTGTCTGTATACATTCTAAAATAAGCATGGGGCTTCCCTGGTGGCACAGTGGTTAAGAATCCGCCTGCTAATGCAGGGGACATGGGTTCGAGCCCTGGTCCGGGAAGATCCCACATGCCGTGGAGCAACTAGAGTGCCTGCGCTCTAGAGCCCGTGTGCCACAACTACTGAGCCCGTGCACCTAGAGCCCGTGCTCCGCAACAAGAGAAGCCACCGCAATGAGAAGCCCGCGCACTGCGACAAAGAGTAGCCCCTGCTCACCACAACTAGAGAAAGCCCGCTTGCAGCAAAGAAAACCTAATGCTGCCCAAAAATAATTAATTAATTAACTTAAAAAAAAAAAACAGTAATTCTAAATAATAATAAAATAAGTATGAGTTCACGCAGGCATCTCTGACCGTAATCCGGGACCGTGGGTTCATGCCATTTTCTTCCGTTCCTTATTTGTAATCTCTCTCTTTCTCTAACAGTGAGAAACCTAACTTCCATTACCTACAGTTTACTTACTTATTTAACCCCAGTGTACATGTATGCTAGTTTCAGAATTAACTCATGTCCCTGTGAGAAACAAATTCACCAACTGAGCACTGTTGATGTACGGCTCCCTTACCTTTAGCCTTGAAATAACAGTCAAAACACTGTTTTCCAAGGCTAGTTAGGGCGCCTTCTTTTTCCTCACTCCCTTCAGTGAGGTTACGTCACACATTTGTACTTCATTCATCAGTCATTCATTTATCACAGTCTGAACCCCGTGCTGGGATCTTCCAGTATCCTGGCTGATTTTTTTTTTTTTTTTTTTTTTGGCTGTGTTGGGTCTTTGTTGCTGTGCACGGGCTTTCTCTAGTCGCAGAGAGCAGGGGCTACTCTTTGTTGCAGTGCGCGGGCTTCTCATTGCAGTGGCTTCTCTTTGTTGCGGGCTCTAGGCACACGGGCTTCAGTAGTTGTGGCACGTGGGCTCAGTAGTTGTGGCTTGCGGGCTCTAGAGCACAGGCTCAGTAGTTGTGGCACATGGGCTTAGTTGCTCCACAGCATGTGGGATCTTCCTGGACCAGGGCTCGAACCCGTGTCCCCTGCATTAGCAGGTGGATTCTCAACCACTTCCCCACCAGGGAAGTTCCCTGATTTTTGTTTGTTTGTTTCTTTTTAGTTTGCAAACGGTGAGCCTTTCTGTGGGAGCCACAGAAGCACAGAGCGGTGTATCCACCACCGTAGTACCTACAGCACAGGTCCCCGTGTGATCCCTTTGTGCTCAACCCTTCCCTCCACCCCCTGGCAACCACTGGAGCTCTTTCTGACCCCACAGTTTTGCCATTTTCAGTATGTCATGTAAATGGGATCTTTAGGTCTTGCCTAGCAAAATGCATTTAAAATTTATTCATGCTGTTACGTGAATCAACAGTTCATTCCTTTTAATGCTGAGGCATCTTCCATTGTCTGAATGTATCACAATCTGTTTATCCATTCAACTGTTGAAGGACGTTTTGGTTGTTGGGGTGATTATGAATAAAGCTGATATATACATGGTCTATATATGTATATGTATATATATATATATATATATATACACCTAATCTTTTGTAAATATACATTTTCAGTTCCCTTGGGTAGATACCTAGGAGTAGGTCAGCTATTACATGTTTAATTTTTATGTAAGTGTTTGCAAAATGTTTGTTTACCTAGAACATAGAGTGAACAGCACCTTTCCTTTGTGAGCATTTTGATTGCCCAATTATATATGGCTTTTTAAAGTCGACTGATTTTTTTCCCCCCTTAATTTCTTTGAAAAATTCAGTATCTATTCTATTGATCAAGTACATTTTTCTTTTGGTCCATAATTAGTGATCTATTTAATTATGTGGTGGCACCTCTTCTAAACAAACAAATTCACGTGTCATTTCATCTTTTCTTGCTTAAAAAAATAGGCCTAGTCTTTGTACAGGGTTGATGGGGAAGAACAAAAAAAAAGACAAAGAGACAGGAGGCGGCAAAGGCCGAAGGGCGTCTAGGATGCTGGGGAGAGTGGGGGGAACTCAGGAGGCCTCGGGAGTGTTGGCGACACCAGCCTGATCGGGGTACAAACACACAGTACTGCAGGGGCCAGGTGACACTTGGAAGTGGAGACAAAAAAGTCATGAAGTTACACGCCACTGGAACACCGAGGTTGGATAACCTGAAAATTGATTAAAAAATCACAAGAGTAATATTTAAGAACAAATATGAAGTTTTTGTATTTGCTTTGATTTTTAAATAGCAGAATGTGGAGCTTTTCACTTCTGGCTCAGTGGTTTAAATCCAGCCCTAGGCAGGAATAAGCAAATATTGTTTCCATATGACAAGTCTTTAGCTACTATTTGAAATGCTTTCTTTGTAGTGAAACTATAGTCACAAAACATCAGCACAGGACTGTGTATCTGAATATATCTTTGTGGGGTTGTGTTATTTTTAACCACAACTTGGCCATGAATTGTTTAAAGAAATTGAAAATATTTTTGCATTGAATAGTTTAGGAATGAACACATAATAGTCTGCTAATTCTGTTTCGGGGAATATGTTTCTGCTGTTAAAATATAAAATGTTCCTCAAACAATCCTTTAATCACCTTAGATCTGTGGCTTCTAGTGGATGTGGGACTGCCTTCTACGGGATGTTTGTGGGGCATTTCTGGTCCCAAGGATGGCAGCCAGTCCCAGAGAGGGCAGGGGCCAGGCAAGACTGCCTGCGGTGCTCGGGGTGGCCCAGCATGAGGAAGAATGGCTCTGTGCCCGCACGTGTCTTTCCCACGCCTCCCTGGATGTTTACATGGGTTTAAAAAAAAAAAAAAAAAAAGAACATTATGATCTGAGCCTAGTTCTCCATTTTTTAAATAAACACGTAGTATTTTTGCAGGGTTTTAACGTACACTGAAATTTTCCACAAATGCAATTACTGAGTAAATTGAGAGGAAATAGTACTTTGTTTTGTTGGGAACTTTACCAAGAGCTGTTCACCATTTCGGCAGTGCCCTCATGGTATCTGAGCTGCTCGTAGGGCACGCCTGTATCAGTCTTCACTTGTAGCCACGGCATGCAAATATATAACAGAGGGAATTGGGGATTCATTGCAAGAGACTTAGAACCAAATGTTTTTTAATTAGTAGAGGAACATTAAATGTGAAGCTATCACACTTTAATAATACAAGTTTTTTAAAAATGTCATTTAAATTTATTGTCATCCTCTCTATATTCTTTATTTTTGTAATGTGACCCTATGAAATATAATATAAAATTACATATTTAATTATTGATTTGGAGGGTTGCCTGCTGCCTTTTAGTCTTATTCTGATCCTAGCCCCAGTGTTCTACAACCTGTGTTACAGCCTCTTGGTTCTTTCCCTCTTAAGTTTCAGAGACCGGGGTCTATCACTTGGCATGTGATGGCGATCTGAGATACAAGGTGTATTTCCGGGATCCTTTGTCAGTACCCTGTCCCCTGTCGAGGTAGCACGTTATTTTGATACAACATTTAAAAATAACCCTCATTATTCCTAAGAATATCATATATTTTTTTCTTCACTTTAATCATGTATAATTTGCCTTGAAACTTTCTTTCAATAAATATTATTTCCTCTTTCTCTTATCATTTACCAGTAAGCCATCTGTTACTATTTAGCCTAAATTGTGTAATAGTTTAAATTTTTTATTGAGGTATAACTTATATATAGTAAAGTACACAGTTCTTAAATATACAACTCAATGAATTTTTCCAACATTTTATTATGAACATTTTCAAACGTAGAAAAAATAAAAAGTGAACAAACACCCTGTTACCCACCGCTAGTTTCTACAGTTAATGTCTTGCTGTATTTGCTTCATCATGTGTCTCTCCATTGACCCATCCCTCTCTTTTCCCACCAGTCCATCTTATTGCTTGATGCTTTACAAAGTAAGTTGCACACATCAGTGCACTTACCCGTAAACACTTCACCGTGTATATCATTAAATAGACTTCAATATTCCTTTACTTTCTTTATGTAAAACTTGCATACAATGAACTACATAAATTGTAAGTGTACCACGTGATTCCTTTTTACAAATGCATATGTCTTTGTGCAAGCCCGGACACGACGGAAAATCACCATCACCCTGAACAGTTCCCTGGTGACCCTCCCCAGTCAAACCTGACTTCCACCCTTAGAGGAAACCACTCTTCTGGGTTTTTTTTTTTTTTGACATAGATTAGTTTAACCCTGGTCTAGGGTTCATGGGTGACCTTGGAAACCTTCAAGGGGGACCATGGGGCCAAAACTATTTTTGTAAAACTACATAGGTCTTATTTGCTCTTTTCCATTTCATTCTCTTAGGAGTCTGCTGGGATTTTTCCAGTTATACATTAACTTTTTGCATTGTAGTGTTACTGCTGCTCGGTTTCATATTTCAGTGAGGATGATGAGCTAGGAAGGAAAGAACAAATACTTTAAAACATGTTTTAAGGCAGTGTTATTCTCAATCCTACTGGACAAAATCACCCTCCGCCTTTTTTTTTTTCTTTTAAACATCTTTACTAGAGTATAATTGCTTTACAATTGTGTGTTAGTTTCTGCTTTATAACAAAGCGAATCAGTTATACATATACATATGTCCCCATATCTCTTCCCTCTTGCGTCTCCCTCCCTCCCACCCTCCCTATCGCGCCCCTCTAGGTGGTCACAAAGCACCGAGCTGATCTCCCTGTGCTATGCGACTGCTTCCCACTAGCTATCTATTTTATGTTTCGTAGTGTGTATATGTCCATGCCACTCTCTCACTTCGTCCCAGCTTACCCTTCCCCCTCCCCGTATCCTCAAGTCCATTCTCTAGTAGGTCTGTGTCTTTATTCCCGTCTTGCCCCTAGGTTCTTCATGACCTTTTTTTTTTTTTTTTTTTTTTAGATTCCATATATATGTGTTAGCATACGGTATTTGCTTTTCTCTTTCTGACTTACTTCACTCTGTATGACCGACTCTAGTTCCATCCATCTCACTACAAATAACTCAATTTCATTTCTTTTTATGGCTGAGTAATATTCCACTGTATATATGTGCCACATCTTCTTCATCCATTCATCAGTTGATGGACACTTAGGTTGCTTCCATGTCCTGGCTATTGTAAATAGAGCTGCAACGAACATTTTGGTGCATGACTCTTTTTGAATTATGGTTTTCTCAGGGTATATGCCCAGTAGTGGGATTGCTGGGTCATATGGTAGTTTTTTTTTTAGTTTTTTAAGGAACCTCCATACTGTTCTCTATAGTGGCTGTATCAATTTACATTCTACCCTCCCCTTTTATTACAACAAATATTTAATCATGCCCCCTTACTCTTCTGCAATGAAATTCATAGATTAAAAAACCAGCCTACACATATAATTTCAGAAAATCAATATAATGCCCTAGTGCTGCTATAAAGGAGAAATAAAAGAAAGTAATTCATAATGAATATGTATTTTAATATGAAAATTGAATGTAGAAGTGGCTATTTAGAATCCAGCTGTCTTCTATTAAGTCAGATATTAAAGAGATTTTCAAAGATATGAAAACTGCCATTCTTTTGACTTTTTTTTTTGTTTTTGGAAAATACTATTTTTCATAAAATATGTTATATATGTTAATATGTAAGGCTTGCTATTATCATTTTTAATGAATTAATGAATATTTTAAGTGTCTCGGTTTAAAATTTAATATGAGAAATAGAACTTGATATAATCAACATAAATCAAGAGCTTTTGGGAGTTCTCAATAATTATAGTTTTAAGATTGTATGAGGCTACTGAGCCTAAAATCCTTGAGAGCCACAGGTTTAGCCTGTACTAGAACTTCATATAAGTGGAATCATACAGAAGGTGTATTTTTTTGTCTAAGGTTTATTTTACTCAAAATAATGGTTTTGAGATTCATCCATGTTGTTTGGTTTAGCGGTAGTTTGTTCCTTTTTATTGATAAATAATAGTCCATCATATGAGTATACCACAGTCAGTGAGTTTTTTAATATATATGTACCCGTCTGGATGGGGATACAAAATATTTCCATCATTACTGCCCCCCTAAAGGTAACTGTGATTCCGACATCTACAAATCTTATGTAAACAGTCCGTTAAGAGTACCCACTTTTATGCCCAGCTGCTTTCACACAACATTATGCCTGTGAGAGTCTACTGTGTCGTGTGATAGCAATTTGTTCTTTTTCTTCACTTCTAGCACCAGTTCTTGTTCTGGTGTCCACGTACACCTCTACTCTTCCATTTTCCTATATCGTCTGTGGAATGGCTTTTAAGCCTGTATTTCCACATCCAGACGTGTTGATTAATAAGAAGGTACAGGCATCTAACAACTTGATTATGCCTCCAGTGTAGTCAGGCTTAAGCATCTACGTATTGAAACGCATGTCTTTATAAACTGTTTTCTTTATTTCTCCTCTATATCATTGATTTTTTGAAATTGTAAAGTGTGGTTATTTTATCTATGAATTTCACTTCAGAAGAGTGAAGTGGGCATTATCAAATATTTGTTGTTTAAAAGGGGCTTAGATCCCAAGGGGTTGAGAATACTTCTTGGCTCATGTTTTAAAGTCTTTATTTTCTTCTTAGCTCATCATTCTTGCTGAAATATAGAACCTAGTAGCAATAATGTTACAATGCAAAGAATTAATCATTTGTTTCATAAGAACATGTTTTTATTAAGTGTATCATTTACTAAAAAATGACATTTTTCCAAGAGATGACATTTCTGGCCAGTTGGCCAAGATTTGCAGTGATGGATAGAAACATCATGTTTAAGGATTGCGATCCTGAATTCTATGCAAGATTCTAATATTGATTTATAGAGGGCATTATTCCTGTTGTATATAATTATATTTATCTCCTTGGTATCTGATTTGCATTGGTTAATGTAAAATAAGCAAACTAGCTATTCATTTTTTTCTCAGTCTGAACATTTTCTAAATTCATGCCTCAGGAAGATCTTTTATTCCAAGAAAATAACCCAGCCACCATGAATTGCAGAATGTATTATCTTATTTTTCACCTTGGGAAGTAGGTAGAATGGTAGCTACAGGTGAAGTCTCTGCTGAAGTCAGACTACCTTGATTTTAATCCTGGCTCTACTAGACAAGTCATTTCTCTGTCTGCCTCAGTTTTCTTATCCATTAAATGGGATAAATTATACCTACTTCGTAGCAATTTTACCTACTTAATAGGGTTATTGTAATTATTAAATGGAATAATAGAATGTGAAACATTTAGAATACTGTTTGACTTTTAGCAGTGATCAATAAAAAATAACTTTTGGTTATTATTAGTTTTTATTATGAATACTAATAAATGGTGAAATTAGGAATTGTGCTCCTCTAATGAATATTTTGGAATTAGTTTTCTCAGTAGACAACAAATATAGATTAACTTGTTATGTGTAGACACTTGGGAATTAAAGATATGAATGAGGGATGATTGCTCCTCAGAGCAAGCTCATGCCACTGCCTTCACAATAACATACCCAAAGGTGGTTGTATCTAACGCTGCAGAAGACCACTAGCCATATGAGGGGGCACCTTGGGTTCCAGTTGCTGTTTGGATTTGGATTCCAGGATCCTATTATTAGTCTAAGTAGGAAAACCCAGAGCAGTGCAGGGATAGAATGGAAGTAGAAACAGTGTGTATCCTTTTTGGGAAAGTCTGGATAGGATGGAATAGAGAGGTCCTTTCTTAAGGATGGGAGAGGAGGGGCCTGGACTGCACAGGCTGGCGGGATGGCTTGGGGAGACGATGTGGAGAGGAGGTTGGGGGGCTTGCCGGTGGACTCAGGGGACCAGTCATAGCTGCAGATGGACACCTGGGGTTTCCGAGCCTGGCTTCGAGAAGCTGACCTGGGGTCTGGGTGGCAAAGGTTTAAGATTATTGCTGAGAATGAGAACAGCCCAGAAAGTTGTTTGAAAGAAAGTGCCGGGTGGTGCTGAGACTCCTGGGATGGGAGACTGACGAGGGTGAGAATTAAGGCTTTTTCTCTTTTTTATTTTTCATGATTTTATTGCAATTACTTGTTTTAACACAAAATGAAATCCATACTTGCTAGCAGGTACTTAGTGCTTACTGTATGCAGACTCAGTTCTGGTCTAAATACTTTACATGTACCAACTCATTTCAACACCTGGCCACCCAGAGAGGCAGGTAACATCCTTCACTTGACTGAGATATGAGGTGACAGACCCAAGGAAACATGGTCACGAGGAGGAGCTAGGATCTGACCCGGGCAGATTGAGTGTTGACTTTCTGTTCTTAATTATGATGTGTTGCCTCATAAAATGAAACAAAACAAGAAAACAAACTTTAGAATTGTCTAGAGGCAACAAAAAATAGAGCAAGGCAAAGTTATAGTTTTCCTCCTTTCAGGTCATTGATTGTCATGAATGACTTCTTATCAAAAAAAGGAGAGGTGATTTTTTTTTTTTTTTTTTTTTTTGTGATACGTGGGCCTCTCACTGTTGTGGCCTCTCCCGTTGCAGAGCACAGGCTCTGGACGCACAGGCTCAGCAGCCATGGCTCTCGGGCCCAGCCGCTCCGCGGCATGTGGGATCTTCCCGGACCGGGGCATGAACCCGTGTCCCCTGCATGGGCAGGCAGACTCTCAACCACTGTGCCACCAGGGAAGCCCAGGAGAGGTGATTTTATTGAACACTTATTTTGAGCCAGTTACTAGTTTAAGTCGTTTGTGTTGCTTGCCCCCTTTTAATCCTCACAACCCTAAAAGGTGGGTATTCTGTGCCTAACTTGCCTGAGGTCACACAGCAAGGAAGAACAGAAGGCCTGGAGCCATCTCAAGCTCTGGATGGCCATTCTGACTGTCACTGATGTCCCATTTATTCTTCGGGTTGGTTGTCAGTTTAACAACCAGCTTTTTAACTGCATTTACTGTTCTCTTTAAAACAGCTGTGAATGTAGTAGAAGCAAAAATTCCTCTCCTCTGTCAGCTGTGTTTCAACTGGAAAACTGTAGCTTTGAAGGATTTGTAGCAGTACAGATTTACTCTACAGAAAGCAGAGGGTAGAGGCCCCTGAATTCAGGAGGACATTGTACTGGGCAAAAACAGTCGATTTAGCATGCTGATGACGTATTTCACTATCACTCCTGAACCTTAAATTTCAAGGAAACTAAATAAAAATCAATAACTTCAAAGACAGCATTTCATCAACTAGCAAGTCTTTATTATTAGACTCTCAGTACTTCTTGGCCCAGTAGCAGTTTTTGCGGCTGAGTCTAATAATTTGATTAGATCATGCAGGCATGTGCCATACATTTGGAATGTCTAGAGTTGCTTCTTGAAAGATCCAGTGCCACTGGAAGTCTGGAGTGAATTATACACCTATTCTCACATGCTGACAGAGGTTTTCACACGATGCATTGCCTAGAGCCTAAAGCCCTAGCACACAGCTGTAGGAGTACCGAGAAATCGACTAGAAACAGTCACCAGTGCCTGCTCATCCCTTGCAGTCTGTTCTTCCCTCTTCTCTTCTACCGGCTCCATGACCCAAATTGTCCTTGTCTGCTTTTTCCACTCAGTTTTCCCTTCCCCCTCCCTTGGATCCTGTTTAGCTTGCAGAACTGCTGTGGGAATACAGGACAGAAGGAAGCCCTTTGTCAGGGGCCATACGTTCCTCATGGGTTTGTTATGTCATGACCACAACTTGTGTGTATGCTGAGTAACACCTGCAAAATGGTTACAGTAATATCGCTTTCTCTTGGTGCCCTAATGTGGTTTCCATTGAATTTTGAACAGTCCAGCTTTTTAAATGAAACTTTTTATTTTGAAATAATGGTAGTTTCACATGCACTTGTAAGAAATAATACAGGGAAATGCCATGTACCATTGACTCAGCTCCCACAGTGGTGAGATCTTGCAGAAGTGCACTGCAGTATCGCATCTAGGTTACTGACACTGATTAAAACAACACAACATCTCCCCCGTCTTGTTCAGATTTCCCGGTTTACTTGTACTCATCCTGTGTGTGTGTCTGTGTCTTTAGACCCATGTAATTTTATCACGTGTAGGTTCATGTATCTCTACCACAGTCAGGATACAGAGTAGTCCCATCACCACGAGGGACCGTCCTGTTGCCCTTCTGTAGCTGCACTCACCTGCAGTGACTCTACCGCATCACCCCGACCTCCACCCCCTTGACAACCACTAACCTGTTCTCCGTTTCTGTGATTACGCCATTTCAAAAAGGTTATATAAATAGAATCATACAGTATATAACCTTTAGATACTAGTTTTGAGATTGGACCTCAGCATAATTCCCTTGAACTCCATCCTAGCTGTTGTGTGTATCCATGGTTCACTCATTTTTATGGCTAAGTAATGTTCCATGGTGTGGATGTACCGCAGTAAGTTTAATCATTCACCCACTGAAGGACATCTGGGTTATCTACAGCTATTGGCTATTACGAATAAAGCTGCTATGAACATTTGTGTACAGGTTTTTGTGTGAATGCAAGCTTTCATTTCTCAGAGATAAATATCTGAGTGCAATTGCTGCATTGTATGGTAGCTTATGTTTAGTTTTACAAGAAATTGCCAAACTGCTTTACAGAATGGTTGTAGTATTTCACTTTCCAACCAGCAGTGTATGAGTGATCCATTTCTCTGCATCCTCATCAGCATTTGGTGTTGTCACTATTTTTTATTTTAGCCATCCTAGGTCTGTAGTGATATCTCATTGTGGTTTTAACTTGCATTTCCCTGGTGGCTAATGATGTTGAACATATTTTCACCTGCTTATTTGCCATCTATATATTCCCTTCAAATATCTCTTCACAGCATTTGCCCATCTCCTAACTGAATTTTTGTTGTTGAGTTTTGAGACCTTTTATATATTCTAGGTACTAGTCCTTTGTTGGATATGTGGGTTGCAAATATTTTCTCCCAGTCTGTGTCTTGCCTTTTCAACCTCCTAACAAGCTTTTTTGCAGACAAAGGTTTTAAATTCTGATGAGTTCTCGTTTATCAGTTTTTCCTTTTATGAATCTTGCTATCAGAATCAAGTCTAAAAATGCTTTTTTGTTTTAATTCTAGTTTTTTTTTTGTGGTACGCGGGCCTCTCACTGTTGTGGCCTCTCCCGTTGCGGAGCACAGGCTCCGGACGCGCAGGCCCAGAGGCCATGGCTCACGGGCCCAGCCACTCTGCGGCACGTGGGATCCTCCCGGACCGGGGCACGAACACGTGTCCCCTGCATCGGCAGGTGGAGTCTCAACCACTGCACCACCAGGGAAGCCCTAATTCTAGTTTTGAGGTGGGTTTTTTTTTTTTTTTGGCTGCACCTCGGCTTGCGGGATCTTGGTTCCCCAACTAGGGATTGAACCCAGGGCTCTGGCAGTGAAAGTACTGAGTCCTAACCACTGGACTGCCAGGGAATTCCCAAGTCTAAAAACTCTTCAACAAGCCCTAGGTCCCAAAGAATTTTTCCTGTATCTTTTTCTAATAGTTTTGTACTTTTACATTTTATATTTAAGTCCATGATCATTTGAGTTAATTGCATCTAGATGTGAGGATTAGGTCAAGGTTGATTTTCTTTTTCCCTATGAATGTCCAGTTCTTAAAAACACTGTCCTTCCTCTATTCAGCTTTTGTGCCTTTGTCAAAAATCAGTTGTTCATATTTCTATATTTCTGGGTTCTCTTTTCTGTTTCATTGATCTGTGTGTCTGTCCATCTGCCAGTACCATATTGTCTTGATTACTGTAGCTTTATGGTAAGTCTTAACATATGGTAAATGATTTCTCTTATTTCAATGTTCTTTTTCAAAATTGTTTTAGCTATCCTAGTGCCATTGCCTTTCCATATAAATTTTATAATAATCTTGTCTCTGTATAGAAAGAATTTTGCTGGGATTTTGATAGGAGTTGCACTAACCCTATAGACCTGTTTGAGAGAACTGACATCTTTACTATGTTGAATCTTGCAGTCCTTGAACAGTACGTCTCTCCATCTCTTTAGGTCGTGTCTGATTTCTTTCATCAACATTTTGTAATTTCAGTATACAGAGTCTATATATGCTAAGTTTTTAGTTACTTATTTCATTTTGTTTGGAGTAAGTGTAAATGGTATTATGCTTTTAATTGTCATTCCCGCATGTTTGTTAGTACGTGGAAATAAATTTTATTTATTTATGTTTTTGCATGTGTTTATCTTGTTTTTTTTAATTTTATTTTTGGATGCTTTGGGTCTTCATTGCGTACAGGCTTTCTCTAGTTGTGGTGAGCAGGGGCTACTCTTCATTGCGGTGTACGGGCTTCTCATTGTGGTGGCTTCTCGTTGTGGAGCACGGGCTCTAGGCATGCGGGCTTCAATAGTTGCAGCACGTGGGCTCAGTAGTTGTGGTGCATGGGCTTAGTTGCTCTGAGGCGTGTGGGATCTTCCCGGACCAGGGATCAAACCTGTGTCCCCTGCATTGGCAGGCGGACACTGCCCCACCAGGGAAGTCCCTGCATGTGTTTATCTTGTATTCTGTGACTTTACTCAACTCATTTATTGGTTCCAGGAGGTTTTTCTTTGTAGATTCCTTATGATTGTCTACATAGTCAATCATATCACCTGAAAATAGGACCGATTTTACTTCTTCCTTTCCAGTTTTTCCTTATTCTTTCCTTATGTGGTGGTTGGAATAGCCAGTACTATATTGAATAAGAGTGGTGAGAGCAGATATCCTTGCCTTGTTCTGAACTTAGGGATAAAACGTTGGCTTCCATGCTTAACTCTGATGTTAGATGTAGGTTTGTTGTAAATATTCCTTATCAAGTTGAGCTAATTGCACTCTATGCTAACTCAGAGTTTTTGTCATGAATATTAGACTTTGTCAAATGCTTCTTCTGTATCAGTTGATATGATTGTATGATTTTTCTTCTTCAGCCTGTTTATATGATGGATTACATGGAATGATTTTCAAATGTTGAACCAGCTTTGCATACCTGGTATTAATCCTACTTGGTCATAGTGTATATAATTCTTTTTATCCATTGTTGGGCTCAATTTGCTAGTATTTTATTGAGGATTTGTACATCTAAGTTTATGAGAGATATTTATCTGTAGTTTATGTGTTTGTGCCATCTTTGGTTTGGTATCAGGGTAATCTGACCTCATAAATTTAGTTTGGAAGTGTTCCCTTCTCTTCTCTCTTGATGAGATTACATAAAATTGGTGTTAATTACTCTTTAAATGTTTGGTAAAATTCTCCAGCGAAATCACCTCATCTGGGAGCTTTCTATTTGGGAGCATTTTTTTTTATTTTTCAAATTTGATTTCTTTAATGATAGGACTATTCAGGTTATCTGTTTCATCTTGGTTGCATTTTGGCTGTTTGTAATTCAAAGAATTGGGCCATTTCATTTGCATTGTCAAATTTACGACACTGACAATTTTCAGAGGCTCTTTAATG
The DNA here is from genome assembly GCF_949752795.1 of Hyperoodon ampullatus. Lineage (NCBI taxonomy): Eukaryota > Metazoa > Chordata > Mammalia > Artiodactyla > Ziphiidae > Hyperoodon > Hyperoodon ampullatus. The sequence continues at coordinate 3,061,415 of NC_136927.1, forward strand.
CCATTTAGGCCTGCTCTGTTTATCTGGTGCCGTTGGGTTTCCTTCCAGTCCTCTGTTGCTCTTGAAGGGGGCAGAAGTTCCCACAGGCAGAGGTGCCTGGTGCCTCCAGGGAGGGAGGGCATCCTCAGGCTTGAGGGGAAGGACAGAGCTTCTGGTACTGGGCTCTTATTTTGGCTGGATTCCCCTGCCTGTGGGCAAGTAGAAAGCACGTCCCAGGTGAGTGACACCTGGCTGCCTAGTGACGTCTCAGGCCTGCAGAAACAGGCTTCCCGGCCCGGGCACTTGTAGAGAGAGCCCCTTTGCCATGGCTGCGTGGCATCTCTTGGTGAGGAGAGGAGTCTCAGGCCAGTGGGGAAAGAAAACCCTTCTTCTGGCTGCTTATGTGGAGCGGAGCCTGGATCGATGAGCCCCCTTGTCGTGCCGCCAGGCTCCCGTCTTGTTCAGTTCAGGTGAGGAAGGGGCCTGCCTTGACCCTCCTGCTGCTGTGCTGGGCCCGAGTCCTTCCTTCTGTCGGTCGGGGGTGGTCACGAACACCCGGTGCCGTCTTCCTCCAGTTCTGGGGTCCCTGACCCATTTGCCTGTTCACAGTAATCAGTTATTATTGCTCCTGGGTCTCTGGGTCGGCTGGGTGCTTTTCCTGGTCTTGGGTGGGCTCAGCCATGTGTTTGTGATCAGCTAAGTGTCTGTTGAGGCAAACGGGGCTCTCTCACATTTGGGGATCAGCTTTCTCTGGGCTGACCAAGGACGGCCTCCGCTCGGACCACCGTGCTCTCCTCCATGTGGTCTCTGACCCATCAGCAGGCCAGCTGGGGCTTGTCTGTGTGTCACTTGCAATGTACCAGGAGAATGGGGAAGGGCACAGGGCCCCTGGGACCTCGGCTTGGAGCTGGTATGCCATCCCTTCCGTCAAAGCAAGACATCTGTGGCATTTCTCTTTGCTTCATAGGATGGATTTGGTTTTTGAACAAACCCAGCTTAAGCCAGCCCCCTTGGAAAGCAATATGCTTTAACTTCTCAGAAATGTGTATCTTTGCCAGATTATTTCTTGACATTTTTCTGCATTTTCCAAGTTTCCTAAGAAAAGTGTGTATTGTTTTTATAATCTAAAAACAATTATAAAATTTGGAGGTTTTTTTCAGGATGTATGATCTTCTTCTGAACTCTACCCTTTGTCTACATTTTCTAAATTAGTTTGTGGTATTAGTCTTCAGGTGACTCTGATTCTCAGAGTCTGGCAAACCATGATGGGACTCCTAGATGAGATTGTCAATTACCAAACTCATGCTTTCTTCTCTGAGGGACGCCTTTACCTCCGTGGTCCATCCTCTCTGGAGGGTCCCCTGGTTGAGGACTCACGGAGGCTGGGTGCCCAGGTGCTGGTGGGCAGCAGGGTCAGCCCCTCCAGGAGCCCTGTGCATTCTCTTCCACTGTCATTCCCGGAGAAAATCACCTTCACCAATCTTCAGTTGCAGTTGTTTTGGAATCACCTGGGGTTTTGCTCTGCATGTGCTGGTTTTCAGTAAATACAGGTCAAATAAGAGGTTTGGAAATAGTTCAAGGCGTTTGTTTTCATGAGCTTCCCGTGGTCTCTCTTCACTGCTTTTGCCTTTTTCAGGCCGTCCTGATTTCTGTCAGTTTGAACCTTGTGCCGTTGCCATCTGGTGGGTCAGAGCGGTTCAGCCCTGGCGACGGCGCTCGGCTCAGCACCCTGCGTCGCTGTGGTCTGCTCAGCGGCCAGGCGGGCTGCCTTCCTGTCTGCAGAGCAGGCGGCCTGAGGGTCTTCCATCCGAGACATGCACACGTTTGTCCTGCTCGTTCAGGCCGATGTTTTTAAAGTAATTTTCAGCCTTCCATAACATTTTTACTCTCTTCATGTTTTTCCTGTTTAATTCTCGTGCTCAGCCATTACCACCTCTTTAAATGTTATAATCTTTTCGTTAATGCCTCTGACTCTTCCTCTCCTACAGCTTAATTGCTCGTGACCAGTATGTGCACCAGTTCACTAAGGGAGTCCCTGTTTGATGTCCTACTCAAGTGTGATCTACTTCCCACCCTGTGTCCTCCACAGCGCCCTTCATTCAGCACCTGCCGTGCCCCGGGCTGAGTGCCAGGCCCTCGGGTCATGGGTATGATGGTGGATCCCATAGAATGTGTGTTCAGTGAATGTTTGCTGGGTGAATACATAGGAGAGAGAGACTGAGGGAGTGAATGGTATTAGCTTTGGTGGAGCTTCCCGTCTTCAGGAGACAGAGCTTCAGTGTGTGGAGGACGGTCGTGGATGTATGTGTTGAGGGGCTTTGGGAAAACCAGGGACACTTGTTTTTCATACGTGCTGTGTCCACATTCTGCTTCCCAACTGCATCCTGAAAAGATATTCTGTCAGGTTTATGAGCAGGCAGTTCAGAGCCTGTATCACTACCACCGGAGCAAATGGTGCCGGTTTCTACACTTCATCCGACGTGTCTCGCTCTGTGTAATGAACCTGGCCAGGCCCGTTGCTGTGTAACATTTCTCTGCTGGATGCTCTGCTCAGCCATCTCGCAGAGGTGTTGCAAGGCTTACATGGGAATAATATGTGACTGTATATAAACCACTATGCGAGCAGCATGGATTTTTTTTAAAAAGATGTTGGGGGGGCTTCCCTGGTGGCGCAGTGGTTGAGAGTCCGCCTGCCAATGCGGGAGACACGGGTTCGTGCCCCGGTCCGGGGGGATCCCACGTGCCACGGAGCGGCTGGGCCCGTGAGCCATGGCCGCTGAGCCTGTGCGTCCGGAGCCTGTGCTCCACAACGGGAGAGGCCACAACAGTGAGAGGCCCACGTACCGCAAAAAAAAAAAAAAAAAAAAAAAAAGATGTTGGGGGTAGGAGTTTATTAATTAATTTATTTATTTTTGCTGTGTTGGGTCTTTGTTTCTGTGCGAGGGCTTTCTCTAGTTGTGGCAAGCGGGGGCCACTCTTCATCGCGGTGCGCGGGCCTCTCACTATCGCGGCCTCTCTTGTTGCGGAGCACAGGCTCCAGACGCGCAGGCTCAGTAGTTGTGGCTCGCGGGCCTAGTTGCTCTGCGGTATGTGGGATCCTCCCAGACCAGGGCTCGAACCCGTGTCCCCTGCATTAGCAGGCAGATTCTCAACCTCTGCGCCACCAGGGAAGCCCCAGCAGCATGGGTTTTAAACATGCAGTCACCATGTACCATAGTTAATAATCATTGCAAAATATGTGAACGGTCCACAGTAAATTACCTGAGAAACAATCACTAGAAAAGGAGATATTTTGCTAAGATGTTTTTCTAGAAGAATTAAAGCAGAGACCTAAATAATGTACCAGTAAGATGGTTTCCTGGGCAAGGATGAATCTGGAAAGGACATATGACAGAAATTGACCTTGATCTTGTTACAGAGACTTAAGGATGCCACGCAGTAGCCTTTCCTAATCTGCTATATAGTGAAACTTCTCGAAGTCTCCATGGTAACATGCAGAGAACTGTAGCACATAGAGCAGTGTATACCTGCAGGAACTCTGATCCAGCAAGAGGTCTGCATCCTTCCCCACATCCCACTGGCTGTTTCACCTCTGTGCTTTCCCAGTGCCTCAGCCACCTGCTTCTTCATCGCTAATCATGATGATCTTTTCCTCCAAAATCTACTTCATAACTCACCCTTTCTGCTTTTACTCTCTACCCGCCTCGGCACTTACACGGGAGGAGATGAAGGTGTCTCTGTAAGGGGGCAAACTCTGCGTTATGATAAAGACACTCAAGACATAAAATGAATGTTTTAACTGCAGACCTGAATGAAACACGAGTTTGATCTTCAAGTGACTTTCGTCCCACCCTTTATATTCAGATGGCCCTGCACTAATTTGCCCTCATTCGTATGCTGCTTAATAGATATCCCTAAGCCTTTTTACAAATAGTCTAATGTTTGAATAAGACGTTATGGCTGTCAAAGTGTTTACTCATATGATCCAACTCGTTCCTCACCTTGTGAGGTAGTCAAGGCAGGTAGCAAGATTGTCATTTTACAGGCGAGGAAACGTCCTCTGATGTGATATTTAGCCTGAGCTCAGAGTGGACTTTCTGAGATTTTTGATTGACCACCAGCTTGCAGCTTTTCATGCCATATTACAAAGTGCATTTACATGTTATTTTGCACTAATTATCTTAATCTTAGGGACTTTGCAGAAAGTTGTTCTAAAAGCATTGTGGCGATTATGAAAGGAGCTGTGGTCTCCTCCCCAGTTCCCACCCCAGTCCTAAGCATTAATCCTATAGCACCAGCTTCCTGTAGAGAAAGGAACAGCAGGGGATGGCGGACATTGTTATTTGGTAGCTGACATTTCCTAACATGATTTGACTTTACATAAGTAGCTTGAAGTCTTTCTTGATTATTCTCTCATCTACCTTTAGGCAAAAGAGGTGTTTTTGATCTGTGCATATAGAAATCAACTGGTGCCATGCATTTTCCGTGCCATTATGACTGCCATCTTGGTAACAACCAGTGGTGTATAATATGAAAGTCTTTCTACTTTTAAGCAAATTTTGTTTTCCCTATTAAGAACAAAGGTTAATAAGAAGCTGGAATTTTCTGTACTAACATTAGTCCATATTTTTATAGCATTTGCCTAAAGAAAATCATGAAAAAACAAGGTGATAATAAATTTTAGAACAAGCCCTCATGACTTAGATTTTTTAAATAATGCTTTGTTAAGTGTTTTGGACTTTGGACAAAAAGTCTCCTTGAGAAACTCCATTTCCCATTGCATCATGGTTCTTTACATGGCTGGGCTGCAGTTCACATTTTTATATATGAAAAATATAGTCAGAGAATGTTTTTGTTTCATCTAACAGTTATTTCTACACATGAGCAGATGACCCGCCTGCGTCTGTATTTATGCTCTGACGCTGTGAGTGTGTGTTTTGTATTTCATCATAGTCAAGTACATCACGTGTTTTTAGCTGGTTGAAGTGTATTTAGAGCAACCATGAATCTAGCATGATCCATAAACTAAAATACATTTCATCTTAACAGAATAGACTTGGCAGAATGGCTGACTTTAAACGTAAGCTTAAGCAAAATGATGAGTTCATAATCATTTAATGTGAACCGAATAAGGTTGAAGGGCCCTGTGGGGTCCATTACTTCAAAGTGCTTCTATGATTACACATTACAGACTGCCTTCCTGGTAAAGCACTGTTCAGGTGGGAGGCAAGCTGCTTTCAGACTAAAGAATCTGTTAGTTTTCTAGGTTTAACATCCTTGACACTTGATAGGATTTGGAATTCCAGTGTAGCTGCAGCTTTTATTGCAGACACTTAATTGAGTGCCTCAGAGCAAAATGAAATTAACAAAGACAGTATTAAACTATGGATGTTCCTTTTTTATCTTTTGGCCAACAGTTGTGCCCAGTTTCTTTTCTAATTATATTATTTCAAATTGCTTGATATAAAAAATAAACACACTATCTTTAAGGCTACGCATATACCATCTGGTCCAAGAAACTCTGAATAGAATGAGTATGGAGTTGAAGTTGCCCAGGCTGCCTCTCCCAGGCTTCAGAAAGGAGTCCCCTTAGGGCTGGTGTAGTTTAATAACGGCCTGCAGTAAATCCCCATTCCTGAGTAGGCAAGGACAGGCAGATCCATCTTCTGTGTCTGTGTCACAGCTACCAGAGCTACAAATGATACTAAAGACAGATGGGAAGCACTGAGCAGTAGTTGGTGTTTGTTGGTGAAGTCATGCTCTTTTTTGTGTGGCAAAAACAAGCATCCTGTACATTTTAGAGTCATGGACAGAGTTAGCCGAATCAGACCTGATTTTTTTTAAACATCTGTGAGTGAAAAATAGTTTTTGAATTTGGTCTTGATACTGCATCTCTTTCTTTGAAATGCCATTTAAGATGAAAGGAATCTTCTAGCTGAAACAGAATCTGGGGGAACAGTATATAGTTAAGAAGCTGAGGCCAGTCTGCTTAGAAACCAGAAAACAAAATGCGGGAAAACATTGCAAATGAGATTATTTTTTTAACAGACTGTTGATGTAAATTCTTCATAAAGTAGTGTCTCCTGGAGGGAAAAGGGAGAAGAAAACAGAACACATATGGGAAATCACCCAGTAAGTACAGGCATTTAATTTGAAAAATACAATTGCCCATGGTTGTAAATGCCCTTCCAAGCTCTAAGTCTGAAGAGTGTAAGGAGAGAGGAGACGGTCTCTTAAACATTTCCCAGAGCGTTGCAAATTCAGACGCTGCTGTCCACAGTTGTTGTGTCTTCACCGTGTTAGTCACATCACAACCCTGTTCAGAGTGCCCTTATCTTATTTCCCCACGCAAAATTGTGAGATAAGTACGTATTGAGAAATTAAGGTGTATGTTTCAGATACACACAGTTTTAGAGAATTGCTTACTTGTAATAGGTCATGGGTCTTGTCATCTGTGTCACATGGTACAGTCGTGGTCATGTATGTTATATGCGAATGTGATCTCTTTCAGAACAGGACAAGCTGGCACCACAGTGGAGCAGAGAAGGCAGATTGCTCTCCTTAAGCACCTCTCGTTTTTGTCTTGTTTCTCTTCCTTTGAGTTCTGTCTGTCTGTTGGCTTCTGTCTCTCTCCTTCCTTCCTTCCCGCCTCCTAGTAAACAGCATTCATGCGCTGGACGGAGCATCTCCAGCTGACTTAAGCACGGTCCTCTTTTACAACTGCCGTCATTATGCATAATCAATAATTGGTGCTGTCGACTTGCTGCAGGTTAGACAGGCTTTTCCGGTGAGTGCTCTAGTGCTCAGATAGAGGAAGAGACCACTGAAATAGGCCACCTCTTCCATAGCCACCACTTTGGAGTCTTTCTCCTCTTTCCCACCTAAAAATATACCAGATAATTTTGGATTCAGGGTCTTAAATTCTGGCCTAGTGACAGTCATGTATGTGAAACACAAAAGAAGGAGAGAGGGTTCTATAAAGCCTGTCCATATGAAAGAATGCAAATAGAAATGCAAAGGATACCATCAGATGTCTTCCAGGGGGCAAAGCTATTTCCGTGTCACGTTTTGGGGTCCATGACCACCTATTTGCCCTGATAACAAGGAATTTTATACAGTAAATACTTTTACTGGTCTTTATCTCTCTTACGTAGTGAATGTCTGCTTGCATTAGGGGTGGAAGGACAGAAGAGGGAAGTTCAATGGTGCCTGAGTGCTTTACAGTTTGCTTTTCCTTAAAAACAAATTTTGTTTTGAACACACGCGAGTCCTGCTGCCCTACGACTAGTACCCTGCAACTCCTGTGGCTCTTTATTCTCTCCTCCACCCCAACAAACATGCTAGTTCATTACAGGTAACATCACTGGAACTTCACGTCAACTTATTTAAAAAATAACAAAGAAGGTAGAAGAAACGGGACAAACCTGGTTCTCTTCCGTTGCTCAAACCGAATTGGTTGATGCTGTTTCCCTTACACTTTAGTGGTGCTTGACATAAACATTGCTTTTGTTTGCAGTTTGCAAATAAGAAATGCGACTCCTCTTGACAATATATTCATTATCATTAAAATTCTTTCATCCCAGGAAAGACTTATTATCAAAGTCATTTTTTTTTAAATCCCATAAGGAGGGCTTCCCTGGTGGCGCAGTGGTTGGGAATCCGCCTGCCATTGCAGGGGACACGGGTTCGAGCCCTGGTCCGGGAAGATCCCTCATGCTGCGGAGCACCAAAGCCCGTGTGCCACAGCTACTGAGACTAGCGCTAGAGCCCGTAAGCCACAACTGCTGAGCCTGAGTGCCGCAACTACTGAAGCCCATGCACCTAGAGCCTGTGCTCTGCAACAAGAGAAGCCACCGCAATGAGAAGCCCGTGCACCGCAACGAAGAGTAGCCCCCTCTCGCCGCAACTGGAGAAAAGCCCGCGTGCAGCAACCAAGACCCAAGGCAGCCAAAAATAAAAATAAATAAAATAAATGAATTTTTTAAAAATCCCATAAGGAAAACTTTTCTGCCATAGAGTATAGTCCTTAATCTTCGTTCTTCTTTTGCCCACTTAATTTTTTCTAAATATATTCATCTAAATTCTGATTAACTAGGGAAAACACAAAGAAAATACTTATTTCAGTCGCAGAAGTGAAATATTTATTTCATTTGTAGAAAGCAAAGGTGACAAAGCACAACAACAAAGTAAAAATTATCACATTGAAGACAGACCTTGTGCTCCTCCTGCTCTTTCACTGGTTTGAAGAGCATCTTCTAACGCTAGAGATGAACCTGTGTAAGAAGAAGAAAGAAATACCTGTAGAAACTAGTTTTAAAACATTCGTTTTTCTAAGCCATTGTTGCAAAATCTCTTCTAGTTCCCTCAATTTCTGTATCTCAGGGATTCCCAAAGTACCTTTGTAGAAATAGTAAGAATCATTCCTCTAGATGATGACTCCTTTTTTTTTTTTTTTTAAAGCTGGCCCAATCCACAGGTGTCCTTTTTTTAAATGTAGCATTGCAGCTCACCATAATACAGTTCACTCAGAGGTGCACTCTTAAAACCCCTGTGTATTTGACCCACTGGCAGAAATGTAACATATCTGCTCTCTCTGCTGTCCCTTGTACATTTAGTAGCTTTGTGAACCACTGCATCAAAGCATTCCTAAACAGAAGAGGTCATCTCATGGGGGCCTGCCTACACCTCAGGAGCACTGGAGTTCTTTCTGCCATCAGTGTCAGAGGCAGATGGCACAGGGCCTGCTCTCAGCAAGTCTGCAGACGCAGGAGCGGAACGTGAGCTGTTCCTCACAGAGCCGTCGGGAGAAATGCAGGACGGCTCTGCGCCGAGCTGGGGGATGACTCCCTGAGTAATGCTGAGGAATTGGCCCACTCTTAGGAGCAGGATCCCTGGTACAAGCAGGAGGGCGGGAGGTGGGCAGTCTCAAAGCTTCACCACCGGTGCTGGCCCCAGGACCACACTCCCTCTGCGGGGAGTGGAAGCAGGGAGCCACCTGTGTGACTGTTGGCTTCCAGATGGAGCATCACTCGTGCTATCACAGGCAGCGATGTACCCTGCCACTTGGCACTTGGGAAGTAGAGGATGTGGTCACCGGAACCCCTGTGATCACTGCTGCCCACACACCAGACACCCCCGTGTCTGTGCTTGACAGGAGAAATGGCAGACACGTGGGCCCTCAGCTCTCCCTCCCCTGCCTCAACAGTGCGTGCAGTCAATGTGTGAAACCCCGTGCGGGGTCTGCAGACATGGCCTTGAGCTTTCTAGCGTCTGCCGTCCGGGATGGTCTACCACAAGGGGGATGGATGGAGGTGAGCAAGCCATGCTGTGGTGTCAGCCACCCTATCTGCATTTGCATGCAGTTTGCTCCTGCAGGCAAATGTGTCATATTTTGTAATTTTTTTATTAATTAATTTATTATTATTTTTGGCTGCATTGGGTCTTTGTTGCTGCATGCAGGCTTTCTCTAGTTGTGGTGAGCGGGGGCTACTCTTCGTTGTAGTGCGTTGGCTTCTCAATGCGGTGGCTTCTCTTGTTGCGGAGCACAGGCTCTAGGTGCGCAGGCCTCAGTAGTTGTGGCACGCGGGCTCGGTAGTTGTGGCTCGCAGGCTGTAGAGCACAGGCTCAGTAGTTGTGGAGCACGGGCTCTAGGTGTGTGGGCCTCAGTAGTTATGGCACGAGGGCTCAGTAGTTGTGGCGCACGGGCTTAGTTGCTCCGCGACATGTGGGATCTTCCCAGACCAGGGCTCGAACCTGTGTCCCCTGCATGGGCAGGCGGATTCTTCACCACTGCACCACCAGGGAAGTCCCTGTAATGTTTTCCATTAGAATTCTGCATGCTGCACTGTTCTAATGTCATTATTTCTGTACCTTTAGATCAGTTATATGGTGTATCAAACAGTCCTCCCCAAGGGCCCCTCAGGAAGCATCGCTTTATAAGGACATGGCATCTCCCAGTGTGAGGTGAGGAGTTGGAACTCAGGCCTGAATCCTCACGCTGCTTGGGTCTCCTGGTCTGTCCTTGGAACAGGCCTGGGCTCAGGCGGGGTTTGGAGGTAGAGCGGAGCTGTTGCCAGGGCTTCCTCTCTGCTCTCTGAACACGGCTTGTCACTGGTTGGCTGTGTACCATGAGGTCTTCTCTGAGGGAGACAGAGCTTGGCCATACACCAGATGTGATAATACTGTTTTCTAGGGGCAGATCCTGAAGGAATGACAGTGATCAACCCTTGAGAAGTCTATTGACTGCGGAAGCTAATTCTGCTTCTGGCTGCTTTTACTAGTTTACATACGTGTGAATAAGGGTTCTTAGGAAATCCCTTTCAAAACTAATCATTTTAGTAGTACTTTTTGTGTTGGGTATTTTAGAAATATTGATGAAGCCATTTGTATGTACTTTCTGAATTAAAAAGGAAAGTGATAATGGATTGAAAAAATGTACCATCTAGTTTCTGGTTAAACATGGAACATTAACTTTACACCTTTATCTCTCCTCTTCCTCTTGAAAGCCCAAGAAAATGTCAGTGAGAGAATAAGAAAGTGTAAACTACAAGGGAAGGAGTGGGGGAGATGGCAGTGTTCCGTAGATGTGGGGGCTGCAAAGACCTTTGCAGGATCGAAAGCGTTTGGAGGAGCCGGAGCTGGATTAGCAGAACTGAGGCAGTTACGACAGACTGAGACGGGTTTGTCCACACGCCCTGTAAAGACTGCAGGACAGGTCTTGTGGATGCCAGGAGGTGCAGGACGGAAGTGGCAGAATTGGTGGAAAGTTCACAAGTAGGCTTTTTACTAATTTTCCCACCACTGCCCCCGCCGCTCCCCAGGACCAGTTGTCTTTTCAGGGGGAGGTTGACCTAGAGAGAGACCCACACATGGGGATACTAGGTGTAGCAGAGGGTGGTGTGAGAGGGGACGGAGTGACAGTCTGCATGCTGAATGCTGGACCCACTGCCCATTTTCTGCCCTGTGCCCCCAAATACCAGCAACCAGACATTTACATCACAGTCTAGAAGCCAGGAGTGGGAGGGTGGTTGTCTCTGAAGAAGCTAAATGAACTCAGGGGAAAGACTTTCAGATACTGATATTTGTCAGTCAGGAAAATAGAAGTCATGCCAGGTATTTCAGCAGAGGGGATTTAACATGTGGTATTGATTATTACATAGGTGTTGGAAGGCTGAAAGCAGAAAGGTGGTAACCCAGAGCTGGCAACTGTAGGAGCAACTGCCACTGCTAGGGCTGGGGGGACACAAGGGACAAGGCTGAGACCATGGAACCCAGGAGCTCCGAAGACCACCCCTCAGAGCCGGCTCAGAGGGCTGAGGGGGAGGCGCCACCTGGCGGCTGCTGGGGGCTTGGACCTGCCCCGAGCGTGCGAAGAAGAAGCTGGAGGCTGGAGCAAAGTCTGCTGCTCCGCACACGGCCACAGCCAACAGCCCGGTATCCTGGCACACGGTAGGACAGTGGCTTTGGAGCTCGGTGCATGGCCCACGCAGAGGCAAAGGTCAGGTGACAAGCCTCAAAGACTTGAAAGTGATTGCGTCTGGGAGTGGGGCTGGGGAGATATGCAAGGGTGGCACAGGGACTGCTGGTGCCTTTGGAGAGAAATTTAAACACAGTAGACGCCCCTCAGCAGTGGCTTCACTTTGCTCAGTTTCAGTTAACCTGTGGTCAGTTGTGGTCTGAAAATATTAAATGGAAAATTCTGGAAATAAATAATTCGTAAGTTTTAAATTGAGTGTTCTTCTGAGTAGTGTGCTGAAATCTTGCGCTGTCCTCCTCTGTCCCACCTGAGACACGAATCATTCTTTTTTCCAGCAATATCCCAACCAATAGTCACTTAGTAGCCATCTTGATTATCAGATCAACTGTCATGGTGTCGCAGTGCTTGTGTTCAAGTCACCCTTATTTTATTTAATAATCGCCCCAAAGTGCAAGAGTAGTGATGCTGGCAATTTGGATATTCTCTTGCTGTGCCTAATTTATAAATTAAACTTTATCATAGGTATGTATGTATAGGAAAAAACATAGTATATGTAGGGTTTTGTACTGTCCACAGTTTCAGGCATCACTGGGGGCCTTGGAGCATATCCCCCACGGATAAGGGAGGACCACTGTGTGGGTCATTAGCTTGAGCTTTCACAGTCGTCAAAAGAGCTTTGATTCTGGAGTCCCCCTGCTTAGGTTTCAATCGCAGCTCCACTCTCACTAGCTGTGTGGCCTTGGACAAGTTACTTAACCTTTCTGTGCCTCAGTCTCTAATAACAGTGCCTAGCTCCCAGGGTGTTAGAAGGATTATTTAGTAGTTGTAAATGGTAAAGTTGAACAGTGTCTGGCCTACAGTAAACATTAGATAAGTGCTTGTTAAACAAAACACCTGGACTGCGGCTTGTACCATTCATGGCTGAGCTGGTGAGCAAAACCAGAGTTTAGTTGAGTAGGAACATAGTGCTGTGAGACCAAGCCAGCTGGTGGCACTACAGCTGGTGAAACAGCCCAGAAGCAGATTCAACCCCTGGGCACTGGCTGGAATGATTTAGATGCCAGAGCTTCAGATATTATAAGGGAACTGTTGCAGAAACCATGTCATGTGGACCAAGTCACGGTATAGACATGAGGAAAGTCTGACTTGGTGGCAACTGGTGGTTCTAAAGCTTCCCCAAGTCCATTGGTCATGAGCCCAAAGCAGTGGAATGTTCCAGATCCTACTAGCTAGTGGGAAAAGGCTGCTGGTATGATTCCTGCCTGGTCTTCATTCCTTCAGGACCCAATCCGAGGCTGAGTGGGATGATGCCAGGAGCTCTCCTGGGTGGGAAGGGAGCCTGGGGAAGGGGTGGCTGACACCAAGTGCCCTCTCCGATGCAGAAAGCCTCCAATTCTCTATCTCTGAAAGGGGGATTGATTTTGAAATAGACCTTAATCAAGGGTGATCAGCCCGGGATGTGCTCTAGGGACGCAATTCAATCTGGGATCCTTTGGCCAAATATGGAACAAAGCTTCCAGATACCTGGCATTGCTTGGAAACTTGCATGGACCCTAAAACAGGGTCCAGACCATCCTGGACACCCACTTCCACATCCCTAGTGGCCAGATCCTGACGGGCAGCAGCCTGTGAGTGTGGGAGTCCTGCTCCTCTTAGCCACAGAGCACCTGAGTACGGGCCTGTGTATGTGTTTATTCCTCCCCTTTTTGCTTTCTTTTTTCCTTTCTTCTTCAGTCATTTCTAGTGAACACTGAAGAATTAACTTTTAAATTTTCCTAAGATGTATGTTCTTGAATGTATGCAGTGTATCTTATATACCTTTATATTCACTGTTCCCCTGCCAAGCAGGCCCCGCAAAGAGCTGACCCTTGTTAGCTGACAAATAAATGAATCACACACACCAGGCCTTTTATGCTCTCACTTTCTTTCCCGCTGCCTCACTGAACGTGTTTCATCAGGGACCTGAATATCTCTTCTCTCTCTCCCACCCATCCACCATTCATTCATCCACCCACTTAGCCATTCATGCATCAGCTTATTCATCCATCCATCCATCCATCCATCCATCCATCCATCCATCCATCCACCCACCCATCCATCCATCCTCTGTGGGTCTCTATACATCTCACTCTAAGCTCGTTTACTTAACATCAGGGCCACCGCTGGCTCCTGCTTAGGATCTGATTCTCTGTAACTTCTAGCACACATACCAGCCTAGCTTTTAACATAGAAAGCTTAATAAATGCATTTATTGTAGCTTTGACACAATGAAATGTTAACATTGTAATAACTCAAGGCTTTTATACATGGGAGGGAAAAAGATTCATTTCACAGGGATACATAGAATTGGGAGGGTGATAATGGGAAGAAAAAAAAAAAGGTCAAAGGATTCCAGAATCCTCCAAATGGGACGATGATAAAATTAGCACCATTAAGAAGAGTGATGTGCTGTTATGAAAAGTTATCTACCCCAGTGTCCCTTTTAAACAAATTATAGTAACATGTAAGGGTTATAAGTTCAGTATTTTGGTCTGTTTCTATAAAAGACAAATAATACATTTCTAAATTTGAAGGCAACCCCTCCACTATTATAAAATCCTGTAAATGATTCATTTACTTAGCTTTAAACCATGTCTTCTTGTATTCCTCTGAAAAGACATGATGATTATTAATAATGAAGCTACACATAGGATGTATCTTCTAATCGACAGAAAAGCTGTGTATTTGAAGATCTTCATGCCCCACAAAGAAAAGCCTGCCCAGTGATCGACATGACTAACCCTGAATATTCCGCACAGTGGTGGTCACGTCAGATCGGGGAAGGCTCCTGGGCCTCGGGTAGTCTTCCGGTCTCTTTCTCCGTGCAGACTTTCAACAGAGCCTCCAGCCTCCGTCTGCCCTTTCCAGCTTTTGCATCCTTGTCAGTCAATTCTATGGCTACTGTCAGCAGCTAAGCAATCTTGTTCTTTCTTTAGGTTTGGGAAGCCATAAATTGCACCTTTTCTAACCTTCCACTCCTCTGCCACTTAGCTATTGGAAGTGAGATTTAAAGACTAAATGGGGTGTCAGCATTCAGAATACTGATTCTTTTTTTTTTTTTTTTTTTTTTTTTTTAAATTATTATTTATTTATTTGGCTGTGTTGGGTCTTCGTTTCTGTGCGAGGGCTTTCTCTAGTTGCGGCAAGCCAAGACCACTCTTCATCGCGGTGCGCGGGCCTCTCACTATCGCGGCCTCTCGTTGTGGAGCACAGGCTCCAGACGCGCAGGCTCAGTAGTTGTGGCTCACGGGCCTAGTTGCTCCGCGGCATGTGGGATCTTCCCAGACCAGGGCGCGAACCCGTGTCCCTTGCATTGGCAAGCAGATTCTCAACCACTGCGCCACCAGGGAAGCCCCAGAATACTGATTCTTTAATGGCTGTGCAGTGGGGTTATTCTGGAATCACAGGAAGGGAATGTGCTGAGCCTGGGCGGGGCTTGGGGAGTAGGGAGCAGCATTTTTGCACAATTGCAGTCACCTTGGAAAAGGTAGCTGGATCTGCCTGAGCCTGATGAGGGTCCATCCCCGTCTATTTAAAGGGGGATCTGGGAACAGAGTCCTCCTTGCCTTCTCTCTGGAGAGTCCTAAAATCCTCTATTTCCGAAGCCCTCTTGCTCTGAGGGTGTTCCCCCAATCCCATTGTTTGGGAGTGGCGTCCTCCGACTTAGCACAAGCCAAATTTGTCTTATTTTTAATAAACACGCTATCTTTATAAAATTACTCTAATATGTTCTTTGAGTTCATTTGACATCTCATAATTTTTACCTCCTTTTTAAAAAAAAGTATAGGGACTTCCCTTGTGGTGCAGTGGTTAAGAATCCGCCTGCCAATGCAGGGGACACGCGTTTGAGCCCTTGTCCAGGAAGATCTCACATGCCGCAGAGCAACTAAGCCCGTGTGCCACAACTGCTGAGCCTGTGCTCTAGAGCCCGCGAGCCACAACTACCGAGCCCGCGTGCTGCAGCTACTGAAGTAATTGTCGTTACTAGTACACCATTAAGAGTGAACTCTGCCGGGGAGCCTGCTAGAAACTTTCCGCCTGTTCCCTCTTTCACTCACTGCGTCCGTCCTGTAAGGAAGGCATCTTTCTTCCTCTTCTCCCATGGGGCATGGAGCCGCCGTTAGGTCAGGGAGCTTGTCCAAGGTTAGCGGCATAGCTGACTGACCCCAGAATCCGTCAACCACGCCGTACCGTCCTGGCACACGAGATGGGATTTATTAGCCGGGACTTGGCTAGCTCAGTCCTGCGTCATCCTTCAATGGGACAATGTCCTCTGGCTGTGATTTCTTTTTTTTTTTTTTTTCTGGACAGGAGTGCTAGATATGGTCATCTTGTAAATTGATGCCACCTCGCATGCCAAGCCAAGCAAGACTTGGCTCTCAGCGTACTGCTAGCACCTCCTGTGGTGCTGCCGGAAGGGGTCAATTCTTATAGATTATTTTGTGAGTTTATGACAGAGAGGGGAATAGAAACAAATATAAAGTGCACAGAACTCCTTCAGAAATGGGACCTGAGAGGAGTGCTGGGGTCTGTAAAGCGCAAACGGAGGAGGGTTGACTGCACTCGGGACATTTTTCTTTTGTGCCTCACCATATTTGGTTGTTAAATGTCTGTCTCTCAGCTGGCATTCTCTCCCTTCATGAAAAGTTAAATTACATTAAATTGAAAAGTGACACTGATGTGTTACAACCCATCCTGTTAGATTGAGAGCTGAGATCTAACCTCACATGTGTCCTTTCTGAAGCATCCACTCTAGAAAGTAGTCGGTGTTCTCCCCATATTATATAGGATAAAGTCATAAGAATGGGTATGTACGCATTTGTATTCTTCCTTGAGTCAGGTAGTAAAATCGGTGAAATTGTCTGATTATACTCAGAATCACATCAGTGAGAACAATAAATCTAACTTTAGCTCTCATAAAATGTGTTTCTGGGAAGGTGATGATTTATGATCAGCTGCACACAGACATCACGAGAGCTAAGAAATAGAAGTCATAACCTTTGGCTTTAAAAATCATGGACTGTTCTGTGAGCTCAACCAGCCTGCTCTGGAAACCAGCAAGATGGAGCCCTACAGTTGTGTGCAGCCTTTTTCTTTGCCTCTCTCGATTTTCTTAGAGGTGTAAGTTCTGCTTCTAGTGTTTTGGAGAGGAAATTTAAAAAAGGAAAAAAGAAAAGATAAAAGGGATAGAACATAGTTCTGTAAGATGAAAGGGAGACTTGAGTTTGTCCAGGCTACTAGAGGGAAGACTGATGCGGTCTTGACTGGTGAGTGGACGGGATGCCTGAAGAGTTTCCACCAGCGCCCACAGGTGGCCGGGTAAAAACGGAAGAGGCTTAAGTAGAGAGGGAGAGGCTTCCTTGACTGTGAAAAGGGATTTCTTAAACAAGAAGGTAACAGAGCGTAGAAGTGGGTCTCAGAGGGAGGCTTGGAGGCTATTTTCCTTTTGCACGTTGCTGTCCTTCCCTGGAAGCAGAGCTCCCTTTTAAAGACCGCTGCACCTTTATGCCTCCTGTCCTGTGTGGTGCGGGTTCCCTTCATCCTTGACACCCAGCACAGAGGTCTCCTGTCGACCCTGCCTGCTGTAAATATCCAGGGTGCAACCACTTCTCACTGCCTCCCCGTGACCACCATGGTCCAAGTGCTTGGGTTACTCTCTGCACCTCTGGCTTTGATAAAAACAGCATTCATTGCTTTTGTTTGTTTTCCTTTGGCTGTTGATAATGTTGAGCTTTTTTCAAATGTGCATTATTCAGTTTTAATTCTTAAATGAATTTTATGCGGTTTTTTTTTTTTACATTTTTGCCAGTTTACCTTTCAGTTTTCTTGTTTTTTAGGTAAATTAAAATTATAAACATTATGTAGTCATTTATTAATCTTTGTTTATTAACCTTTGTTATTTATTACATAGTTTTCACATTTAGGAAAGCACATTTACATTTAGCAATTAGATGTATACTGACCTAAATTTTATTTTTGTTTTATAATGTTTATTCTTAAGATTTAATTTCTTTAAACATATATTCACATTTACTGTCATTTTAAATATGTGTAAATGTGATCATATACATCTTTTTTTTTTTTTTTTTGTGGTACGCGGGCCTCTCACTGTTGTGGCCTCTCCCTCTCCCGTTGCGGAGCACAGGCTCCGGACACGCAGGCTCAGCGGCCATGCCGCGGACCCAGCCGCTCCGCGGCATGTGGGATCTTCCCGGACCGGGGCACGAACCCATGTCCCCTGCATCAGCAGGCAAACTCTCAACCACTGCGCCACCAGGGAAGCCCATATACATCTTTTTTTAAAGTTCCTCTTTTCAACTTTTTCCTTTTTGCTTCCTTCTTCTCTTCTCCTTTTTAACTTTTCATCCAACCCATGTTAATAGCTTAATATGTATCTTTTCTTATTCTTTTTTGTATAGTCATGTGGCTCCATGTAGACAGGTACAGACAAACACACACACACAGTTTTTATTGCCACCATTTGTAAAAACTGGATCACACTTTATATGCTTTTCTATATCACTTTTCATATTCAACGATACCTACACAAAACCATTGAACTCAACTTCTTGGCTCCAATTCATTCTTTTAAGCAGTTGTGTGATATCCTATGTGTGTTTGTCGTAATTTATAGTCTTTTCCATTGGAGAATCTCATTGGAATTTTATATTGCTGTGTGGCATGCAGTACCGATCTGATTTTTTTTTTTTTTCTGACAGGCTAGCCAATATTTCCCTGATGTTCTGTTGAATTATCCCTTCCTGTCCTATGATTTATAGCTCTCCTTTTATTTCATATTAATCATATATATTCCATGGTCTGTCTTGAGGCTCTCTGTTCAGTACAGATGTCAAGTTCTTGTTGTTGTTTTTGTTCAATTTCTTTTTAAAACACTTTGTATTTAGGAATAGCTTTAGAGTTATGTAAGAGTGTGCCAGGGTTCCCGTCACTCAGCTTCCCCAAATGTTAACATCTCGTATGACCATAGTACATTTATCAAAACTAAGAAATTAATATTGCTTCAGTGCTATTTACTAAGCTAGAGGCTTTATTCACATTTTCCCAGCTTTTCTCCTAATGCCCTTCCTCTGCTCCAGGATCCCACGTTTCATGTACCTGTCACATCTCCTTAGTCTCCTGTGACCTCTGACAATTTCTCAGTCTTTCCTTGTGTTTCATGAGCTCTACACTCTTGAGGAGCACTGGTTACTTGTTTTGTAAAGTGCCCCGAAATTTGGGCTTGTCTGATGTTTTCTCATGATTAGGTTGGGGTTATAGACTGGGGGGAAATATCCCAGGGAGGTGAACTTCTCCTCATCCTATCAGGGCCTTGTAATGTCAGCATCAGTCACGAGGTGGCATTAGTCTTGGTCAGGTGGTTAAGGTGGTTTCAGCGGGTTTGTCCACTGGGAAGTGAGGATTTTTCCTTTTCCTTGTTCTGTTCTTAGAGGCCAATTACAGCCTAACCCACACGCAGGGGAAGAGTAAGCTTCACCTACTGGAGAGAAGAGAATCAAAGGATTTGTGGACATAAGTTAAAGCCACCACAAAAAAAATTGATAAGTATTTTGGGTAGACACTTTGAGGTTTTACACACACCTTGTTTCTTCTTAAGGTTTTACTCACTAATTTTAGCTCTTTTCCATTTTCAGAAGGTTCAATTGGGGTGTTCTTTAGACTTTTGTTAAACTTTACAACTAAACCTGGAAAGAAATGTTATCTTTAGGACCCAGTAATTCTCATATGTGGAAATGTGGCATTCCTCTCCGTTTTCCTAATCACTGTATTCTCTTGAGACTTCTTCTGGCTTCTCCACGCTAAAGGCATATGAATATGTTAGATACCATTTATTCTGAAATTGACAGATATGGACCCTAAACTTCTCTCTACCCTTGCCTGAGTTTACATGTTCTTCAAAATGGAAAATTTGGAATTCTTTGCTTTTGGTATTTGTTTTAAAATTTACTAAGTTACTATAACCTGGATGCTTGGTTCATTTTTTTTTTTCCCCCAGTTAATTCTACACTTTCTTCCTTTTCTAGGTTAGGTTTGGTTTCTTGTCTGGATGTGATGGAACAATATACCTTTCCAGAACTATGTAACTATTTAGGTCCCTGCACAGGATTCATTGTAACCTTCAAATATATACAATAAAAACCAGATGTTTCTTGTTGAGCACCCCGTCCCCAACCTTTCAGTTGATCAGGCCTTCTACTTTATAGCCTAGTGGACTCTATTAGAAAGCTTCTAGCCTGTGTGTCTAATCTTAGAAGGGAATGAAGCAATTCTATTTTCTTATTACTTTAAATCTCTTGGTATTTGGATAATGACGTGTGTGTGTGTATAAAATTCATCGAGGACAATTTCTAGCTGTATCGAAGTGCTGTTCACTATACTTGTAGTTTTCTTCACATCCCAAATGACCTAAAAAGTACAACAGCATTCAATTTTTCATTGTGTATCTTTCCTACATACACGATCACCCTATTCCTGCATCAAAACAGAAGAGTCCTTTGCACCATTTGAGTTATCTTACAGACCTGCACAGGTGTGTCAGAAGCCTGGCTATACCAGCAGGCCAGCCTGGTTCGCTCTTGGTTCGGCACAGTTGTTACTGTCAGAATTCTTGGTTCTCGTTGAGCTAACGCCCTTTAACTTTCTTTTTGTATCAACTGACCGCTTTGTTTGTAACTAACTGAAATGTCCCGAAGTCAGATATTTTGCACAATGAAGTCTAGTTTTTAGCAAATTCCTTTTATTTTACTACCGCATCCCAAAGCACAGTGAAACTGGCCATACCAAGCTGACCGTTTTTGAGCAAAGGAAGACAGAGATGCAGAAGATAATATAAGACACATTACTATTTCACTTATGAGGCATTATTATGTAATTAGCTATTTCATGTAACAGGTTATTTTTTATAGCTTGAAGTAATATTTTATCACCATAACCTTTTTTGTTTGTTTTTTGCTTTTTACATTGTGGTAGCTTTAATGAAGACTTTTCTAAAACGTCTCTACTTTTATTTTAGAGAATAGGGTGTATAATTTATTCTCTTCTCAGTATCACTGCAAGGTTATAATTAAAAGCATAAATTCCTGTTCCCTGATCTTTAGTGTCCACTGAGTTGTTTCATCCTTCTTTGTAAAATTCCCTGACTGGCCTCAGCTCTGCATTTGAGTTCTTGGAGCTACATTTATATAGCTTATTTATTCCCACTGTGCATTGTCAGTGTGTCCTCAGTATCCCCGTCTCCTTCCTCCTCAACCCTGAGGCTCTGGTCACCAAGCTTGACCAAAGGAGGAAGAAGGACCTCCGAGCAATAAACTGCAGTCCCTCCCATTGATAAGCTTTGCTGGGTGAGGAAGGTCTGCAAAGTTCCAGACGACATGGCTTCTCCCATCGCGTCTCCTTCCCTGTCTCCTTGCTGTGTCTGCTCCCGCCTTCATGGCTTCCTTTGCCGGTGGTAACACAACACACGTGTCCCCTCCCAGGGCCTTTGCACGCGGTGCCCCTGTCTGTATCCTCTTGATCTATGTCTTTTCATCTGTCAATACCACACTGTTCCGATAACTGTGTTATATAGTAAATCTTAACATCAGGTAGAGTGATCCTTCATACTTTTTCGAAATTGTTTTAACCATTCTAATTTCTTTACCTTCCATATTAATTTAAAAAATATCTTTCCTACATCCACGAAAAATATTTCTGGGATTTAGATAGGAATCATGTTAAATCTATAGACCTGTTTGGAGAACACTAAAATCTTTACTTTGTTGAGTTTTCCAGTCTATGAACTCAGTATGTCTTTTCATTTATTTAGAGTTTTGTTTTCTTTCTTCAGTGTTTTTGTAGTTTTTCACATAGGAATCCTGTTTCTATTTTCACCTGAGTATTTCTGGTGAGCCATTATAAATGGTATTGTATTTTTAATTTTGATTTTTGCATGCTTGTTGCTGCTATATAGAAATACAGTTGGTTTTTGTATACCTATCTTGTATCCTGAAACCTTTGCAGAACTCATTAGTTCCATGAGTTGTTTGGGGGTTTGTTTTTGGTAGATTTCTGGGTATTTTCTATGGAGACTATGCTATCTGGAGGTTG
Organism: Hyperoodon ampullatus; assembly: GCF_949752795.1. Taxonomy (NCBI): domain Eukaryota; kingdom Metazoa; phylum Chordata; class Mammalia; order Artiodactyla; family Ziphiidae; genus Hyperoodon; species Hyperoodon ampullatus. The sequence continues at coordinate 3,083,013 of NC_136927.1, forward strand.
AGACAGTTTATTTCTTTTTTTCTGATTTGTGTGACGTCTTATTGATGCCAAATTGTGCCCTTTCAGGGCAGTGGGAGCTTCTTCAGGTTGATTCCTGAGTCCTTTTGATATGACCTTGTCTTTGATTGTTTCCTCCCTATGTGATACCAGATGTTCAAGGCTCATCTTGTACATTTCCTGCCCCAGACCCATAATTAATCATTTCTTCAAAAGGCCCTGGTTCCTTTTTGTGGAAACAGCATTTAGAGACCACAGTCTGGTGTTAGGGTTGGAGCCAGCACTTTAAGCCATTGTGGTAGACGCCTGACCTCACAGCCCCTACTGGAGTGTGGAGACCGATGAACCCCCCTGATATGCTCTGATCTGTCAGAACACTTTCCAGTAAGGACTCAATAGTTGTTTGTCACATGATTAAATGAATGAATGAGTGAATGAATGAACACGTGAATGAGACAGATCTTGTGCTATCCCTGCTTGATGACAGAGCAAAAAAATGTAATACAGCCCATCCAAAAAAGAAATATTGTCAAAGCAATTGAAATCACTACCAGTCTCTCCAAGAATTACAAAATTCAGACGAACCGCAGTCGTCACGTCACATCCTCTCTCCTCGTAGCCAGCCTGGCCTCTTCGCCTCTCCCCTTCCTCTCTGGGTCAGTTCTGGATTTCAGTTTCTCTTCTCAGTGTGAGTCCCCGAGGCCCTCCTCCTTCCTAGATCTCTGGTGTTACCCCAGACTGCTCACTAGGGCCCTAAAGTAAAGGAACAGGAAGATTATAAATGCTTTTGATTAAAAATCTCTTTTATACTTATCACAAATAAATGAATAAATGCTGCCAAGAGTCTGTCAGAGGAAGCTCTGAATCAGTTTTGCCATAAATTTGAGTTTGTGTCATATTGGGAAGTACATTGTTGAATACTTATAGTGTCAGGCCCTATGCTTAGCACATATACATACCTTCCACTGATTTTTTTCAGTACACACAACTCTGTGAGCTAGGTAGGGAATCTCTCATTTCAGAGGTGAAGAAACTGGAGCCCAGAAAACTGAAGTTTTTCAGGAGTATTAGTTTTCCATTATTGCTATATTACCACAAACATAGTGACTTAACACAGATTTGCTATCTTACCGTTCTGGCTGGGTGTCAGAAGTCCGAAATTGGTCTCACTAGGCTAAAATCAAGGTGTCAGTAGGGCTGTGTTTTCTGGAAGGTGCGGGGAGAACCTGTTTCCTGGCCTTTTGCAGCCTCCTGGGGCACCTGCACCCCTTGGCTCGGGCCCCTCCTCCACGCCCGGCCAGCACCTTCAGACGTCTCCCTGGTTCTGACTCCTTTCACTTTTAAGAGCCCTTGTGATTCCTTGGACCCAGCCAGCTAGTCCACGATCATCTCTCCATATCAAGACCCTTAACTTAGTTGCATCTGCAAAGCCCCTTTGCCGTGCGAGGTAATGTGTTCACAGGTTCTGGGGGTTAGGACGTGGCCATCTTTGGGGGCCACTGTTCTGCCGACCCAAAGAACGTTCATCCACCAAATACGTGGTAAGGGTTAGGCTGCGTGTTCGCCCCTTCTTAACTCTCCTCCGAGCAAAGGTGGCATCTCCTTCAGGAAATCTCAAAGGTCTTTACCTTTGTGTCACTCGGGTAAGCGATGGCCCGGGTCTTTTATTCTGTTCAAAACCTGGTGCCTGGTTCACTTGAATCACTCTGAGCTGGGGTGCTTGTGACACACCTGGGAGGCCTGTTGAGCAGCGTGGCCGGGGCCGAGAGCAAATGCACTGCCATCTACGGAACACAGTGCGGCGCTCTGCAGAGACAGAGGACGCAATTACGCTTCATGCTACTGTGTTACGTTGGTCTTGGAAATGAACTGCATGGTCAGTAATAGCGGCAAGAAGTGGGGGCCGCTGGGGAAAGCGGCTGTTGCCTTTTTTCTATTTTTATCCAGTTTTCTCGTTTTATTTCCGTTGGGGTGTCTAGGCGCTGTGAGTGATAACTACCTAGAGAGGCACACTGCCTGTGTCTCACAGGTGAATGTCATGTCGTGGTTAGTAATGCTTCCAGTACCCTTAGACTTTCCCAAAATGGCCCTCTTAAATTAGTTATGGCTTTGTTTTGGGCATATCGTCATTTACCCAGGCAAGTCTGAAGTCACCTGCTCATTTTCTCATTGTAGACACATCCTAATGCCCCCAAACACAGGGTAATATAAGCTTTTCAAGGGAAAGTCCAAAGTTGGTAGTTCCTGAGAAAAAAATAATCCCTCTCTCCAAGGGAGAAACCATTTTCACTCACTGTCATGACCCAGCCCCAGTCTCCTCTGCCTGACCCTCGTTTCCAGGACCAACAGCTGGGACCTGGTGGAGACAGGAACCTCTGCAGCGGTAACCAAGAGGGCCTGGCTTTGGGGTTCTGCCAGGGGAGGAGAGGGGACCCGGACCTCTGGCTCGCACACCTCAGAGACGCGGGGCTCCCCACGGGGGTCTGACGTGTTGTGGAGCCATTGTCCTCCCGACAGATGTGGGCGTGCATATCTCCTGACACCCAGGCCCACGGCGCCTCTCCTTCACCGCGTCTCGTCTCCCACCGCCACCGCCACGTGCCAGGCGCCCTCTTAGCCACCCTGGGGCCAGACGTGAAGTCCTAGAGGAGTGTGGGGGGACAGGGAGAGAAAGGGGCCCGGACGCAGTGCCGAGCAGCCCATGGCGCGGTTTGTCCTGCGGACGGTTCCCGCCTCCTGGTGTGGGCGGGGGAGGGCGTAGACTAGGTGGTGTAGACTGGCCCGCAGAGAACACACTAGGGCTGGGCAGGGTGGAGGGGACTGGGTGGGAGTCTTGATCCGTCCCTTCCTTTGGGAAAGTTCTTTCACCTCTAAGAGCCTCAGTTTCCGTCTGTATAATGGGAATAATAACCATTTTGGAGTTTGAGGTGTGTGCCAGGTGTGGTTCTCGTCGCTTTTTATACGTTATGTCACTTGTTTCTCACACCAACACTAGGAAGTGGGTCCCTTTGTTCTGCCCGTCAGCAGAGGGGGCTTGAGGGCTATGCCACCCGCAGGCGGGCAGCTTGCTCGGTGCCCCCAGGGAGTGTCAGAGGAAGCCCCGCCCTGCACCCACACCCTGTCTCTTCACCCCTGGCTGCTGGGAGGACCCGGGGAGACAGTCCTGCAGGGAGGGGCTCAGCACCGCACCTGGCGCCCAGAAGCTGGCTCTTATCATCCCAGAGGAGGAGATTCAAAGGGAACTTCCGGCTCCTTCCAGGAGCTGCAGGCACCCAGGGAGAGGGATGAATGGGGGAGCGGCTCGAGGGTCAGTCCTCAGGGAGATTGTCCCGGACTAACAGGCTCACCCCTGGACGCGGAGAAACCTGGCAGAACCCTGAAAATACCAACGTCCGTCTCCCAGCTACGGCTAGTGGTGCAGCTGGTTCTCTGTCCAGCGCCTTTGGACTCACTCTGGCCCCAGGGCCCCAGCTGGCCTGCGAAGGGGGTGGCGCTTCTCCCTGGAAGGGGTGTCTGTCTCACATCGACAAGGGGTGTGGTGACCCTTCCGGAGAGTTCGGTTTAGGGGCCCAGGGTTTTAATTTCCAACCTTGCTTATAAATTAGTTTCCCATTTCCCTGTGTGTGTCAGAGCCTGTGCATAACCACAGGTGGCTCGTGGGCCCCTGAGAAGGCAGAGAACCAACAGACATTCTGCTTACACACGAGGGCCATGCCCATAGTAGTTTCTAGAAGGAAAAGAAGTTACAAGAAAACTGTGTTGCTTCTAGATTAATTTTCCCCTGCACTGTCCAGGGAGTCATGTCCTTGAGCGTGAAGATCTCTCCATGGAGTCTGGGGAGCAGCGTCTCTGGGGGCCCCGTCGGTGAAGATCCACTTCAGCCCTTGAGGCCCTGCCCTGGTCAGCTCTGTGCTCCCAGCTCTGCGGGCACAGCTCTGTCCCTTAATAATCAAAACGAGGTGAACAAAGAGGAGAACCCTTTGTAATAAGTTCTTTTCTTTAAAAAGGAGCTAGTACTGTGACCGACTTGAAAGGTGGGTGGAGACCTTTAGGAAAGCCTGTGCCCCACTAGTGACTGTCCGGGATCCCTCGGCCATTGTGGGCTCTTGAAGGAGGGCCCCTCTTTCATGGCAGCTACTCCGTGCGCTTGATCCTGCTGTGCAGACGTGGTCCTGCACAGAGGACACCACGCCGAGACGGGGTCAAGTGCTCCGCCCACTGAGTGCCTTACTCTGAAGAAAGTGGGATACAGAGAGGAACTGACTTGTCTGGAAGCTTGAATCGCCAGCCTCAGGCTCTCCCGGACCCCACCCTACACAGGAACGGCTGGCTCCACCCCACTCTCTCCACCCTGCCTTGGGAGTGACCCAACTCACCAAGGCTCAGGAAGGTCACTACACACCCTGCAGAACCCTTCGCTGGACGCTTGTACCACTGGGTTGGCCGCCGCCCCGGTCTTGGTGCTCTTTTACTTTGGGGGAAAGTCTTACTTGGCCGTGGAAATACTCATTAATTTTTGGATGAATTCAGTATTGTTTTTATTTGATCACTATATAATGTGAACTTACTTCAGCTTTGCCCTCTGTTTTCAGAGGATCTCAGGGGTGGAGGGACTCGTGGAGAGCCCACCTCCAGAGAGGCTCTCACTGGCGCCCATGTATTTTTAGACGCCTTTCTGCCATCTCTTTAAATGGCTTTTAGTTTGAGTGGATGTTACATTCTGTTCAGAGTGTAAAAATGGGGTTTAGGTCACTCTTTGGACCTAAAGACCTGAAAACACATGTTCCACCCATTTTATTAATTTAAGTCTTGTTTCTTGTTCTTTTTTAAAATTTTTGTTTGTTTGTTTTAGCAGAGGAAAAAAGCTTGGCTGGAAATTTTTATGCCTCAACCTCAGCGCTGTTGAAACCGTCCTGTTTCACTTCATCCTTTGGTATATGACCACACCAGAAGTTTGGCATGGCCGTTTCCTTGTGCCGTATGCTGACAATTAGTTAAGTAGCAAAAGGCCCCTGAGTATAAATTGACTAAAGAATAAATTGACTAAAATGCTTTCAAAAACTAGCTAGAAATTTTAAGAAACTGCTATAAATAAATACATTTCTACTGGGCACGAGTCCCTGATGAAATAAACCCTTCACCAGTTATACTGAGCTGCCCTGTGATTTCTGCATTTCTTTTCCATCCCTCACATTGTTCAGTATCTTTTCTAAAGGAAAGGGGTCAATTCTATTTGTGACACATCAATACATGTTGAGAAGATGCCAGGGATTTTCCAGCATTAAAGTCTTGTAAAGTGGATTTTGCCATTTGTGTGTTAGATGGGGGGACGTATCTGAAAATGAGTTTTTCCTGGGCTTCTTTGCTAAATCATTACACTTTGGCTCCCTGATCAGATGACTTGTAGGTAGTAGCAGCATCAGATCATTTATGACTTTAATCTGATAATTCAGTCACCTGGCTGTGTGTGTGTGTGTGCGGAGGTCTGTCAACTAAAACTCTGGAACATATTTGCTGTTTAGCCCCCAAAGAGGACAGTTGTCTACATTCCTTATTTTATTGCTTGTTTGTATGCACGACACCTGGGAGCCAGATTCAGATCCAGCACACATGGAATGAATGGCTGTGTGCTGGCCTCAAGTATTTCATGGCCTGATTTGTGCTTTCTTCCTGGTGTAAGTACTGTTCTCCTTCTTTCACAGATGAAAAAACCAAGTAAGGAGCCTCAGAGAACAGACTCAGGGCCAGATCTGGTTCCAGGCCCTGCTCTATCCAGGTTGCCTTTGTCTGAGCATTTTCAGGGCCTCTCTGTCTAAACACCGAGCACCAGGATAACTCCATCCCCAGCTTGTCTGTGGTGTTACTTCCTATCAGCTGTAATCACCTTGTTCTGGTAGAAAAAGGAGGTGTATTCTCTGTGGATCACGTTAGATCCTATCTTGAAGGCAGGCCCTGCTCTGCGCCAGGCTCCAGGAGCTGGGCTTGGAGAAGATGAGTGAACTCTGAGCTCTGGCTCCTGCCTGCTTTTATTCAGAGACAGACAATGTCACTCAGGAGGGGCGTCCCTCTTTGCTTCTTTGTGGCCCACTGTGGTTTCCTCTCTGCCGCTGTCGGCCGTGCTGGGACACACTTCCAGGCCCGGGCCCTTAGAGAGCAGTTGGGGAAGCCCCAGACCAGGCCCACAGGTTGGGAGAGAGTTGGATGTGCTGCCTTCAGGGGAAGTGCTGCCTCAAAGGAGCCCTTGGCCAGAGCCTCAGGTGGAAGCGGGCGCGTGCGGGTAGAAGGGACCGCAGAAGGGTACGTGTATCTCCTCCCGGGTCGCCTCTTGAGCAGCCCTCCGTTCCTGAACAATCACACCTGCTCTTGGCTAGAGATCCGGCTCTGTCTTTCTGATTTCACATTTTACTTTCAGGAGGCTGTCACTGGCACGTCCGTGCGCTCAGGCCTGCACATTTCGTGACCTGTTTGGCTTCTCCCCTCCTCCCCTAAAATTCTGTAAAACACATAGACTAGTTGCACACGTTCGGGACCTCACGCAGCTGTCACTTGTCTTCTCATGCCTTCGGGGATCTTCCTCCTGTGGAGCGAGCCCCTTGGTCCAGTGACCATATCTCCCCGCTGCCTTCCCTGGATGGTGTTATACACGTAGCGGGCGCTCCGTGCACGTTTATTAAAAGGTTCTGTTAGTCCTCTCCTTGCCTGGGTTCTGGCACCAAAATGTAGTTGCAAGCTCAGAAAGGAAGAGGGCAAATATGTGAATATGAATACCTGGATGTTTTCACCTTTTCATTCCTTCAACACCTATTGATTACATACTATTTGTCAGGCTCTGTGCTGAAATACTGGGGTCAGTTGTGTATAAGGCAGAACACGTGTGCATCTGAATACTTTTGAAATCCAGATGATTTTAAGGGAGTTACCATTTTAGAAACTCCACCCTACAACTTACCCCCATTTGTATCTGTTATTAGGAGTTAACCATCAGTATAGAAGAGTTAGACTGAAGGTTAATTTACATAAATTTCATTGTATGTTTCCATATACTTGCCATTATGAAATTAACTGTACCTGCCATAGAACAGGATCCCTGAAGGGACTGAAAGGAGGGAAGTGTTTCACAATCATGGACAGTGGCGGTTGCAGAGCTGGTGAGGGTTTGAACGGCCTCTTCCTGTCTCTAGCATCTTCCCTCTCTGGTCACCATTGGTTTCTCTCCTACCACACGAGGGCCTTACTGCACAACCATAGCTCTCAAATTTAACAGCGCCTTTCTCCGCAAGCCTGCAGTGCTGGGTGCACTAGCGCTAAGTTGAAATCCCATTTACTTCTTGTCATCTATCCAGGGTGTTCCTGTGTTCTACGAATGAACACAGCTCAACTCATCACTTCTCTTGGTTTGAAATTTTGAGAAATAGGTTTCCCAAATTCTTCTTCACTTGCTTTTAAAATGTTCTTCTTGGACTTCCCTGGTGGCGCAGTGGTTCAATCCACCTGCCAAAGCAGGGCACATGGGTTCGAGCCCTGGTCCGGGAAGATCTCACATGCCACGGAGCAGCTAAGCCCGTGTGCCACAACTACTGAGCCTGCGCTCTAGAGCCCACATGCCACAACTACTTAAGCCTGCGTGCCTAGAGCCCGTGCTCCGCAACAAGAGAAGCCACCGCAATGATAAGCCCGCGCACTGCGACAAAGAGTAGCCCCTGCTCGCCACAACTAGAGAAAGCCCACGCGTAGCAATGAAGACCCAATGCAGCCAAAAATAAATAAATAAATAGATAGATAGATAAATAAAATGTTCTTTCTTGCACCCAGAACAAATGGTCAGCCACAAGTGTTTACTTCTTGACTAAGTAAACATGTCATTCCAGTTCCTTAACATTTATTGAGTATCCAGAGACTCATTATGGCCAAAACTACTGGGAAGCAATTTTAGATCTTGTAATTACACAAGTAAGGGAAGTTCATCAATTTTGAAGTTGTCTGCTTTGATCTTGCTATTCAGCTGTGAGACCTGAGATCCTGATTATCCTCAGAACACTAAACCTTAGAACCAACCCATTAAAAAGTTGTTTAATTAAAATGGGGAATATTTTAAATGTTTTGTTTTTATTTTTAAGGGCTTAAAAACTAATGTTCTGCCTTTTTCTGCACTCTGATTTTTTTAAAGATGTAATCGAATGACAATTCAAACTAATCAAATGCTGCTTTAACATTAGTAATAGTAAAACCACGGACCCAAATTACACTTTTATATTTTATGGGCAAAATTCTTCTTTTACTGAACCCTTTACTGAATTTTCATCATAATGTATGTATCAATGTTTGTATTACCGTCCTGCTGTGTGTTAAAAGTGTCACAGATCAGGACTTCCCTGGTGGCGCAGTGGTTGAGAATCCGCCTGCCAATGGTGGGCACACGAGCTCGAGCCCTGGTCTGGGAAGATCCCACATGCCGCGGAGCAACTAAGCTCATGCGCCACAACTACTGAGCCTGCGCTCTAGAGCCCGCGAGCCACAACTAGTGAGCCTGTGAGCCACAGCTACTGAAGCCCGTGCTCCTAGAGCCCGTGCTCTGCAACAAGAGAAACCACCGCAATGAGAAGCCCGTGCACCGCAACGAATAGTAGCCCCCACTCGCGGCAACTAGAGAAAGCCCGTGCAGCAGCTAAGACCCAACACAGCCAAAAATAAATAAATAAATAAAAACTTTTTTTTTTTAAGTGTCAAAGATTAAATACCAAAGACACTTTATTTTTTTATGAAAGCAAAAGGACGGGTTACATTGAAAGTTTTGATGTACATCATGGAAAGTTTGGGTGGTGCCCCCTGGAACTCTTCCCTTTGGGCCCAAAACTGCTCTTAAGGGAAAGTTATTGTTTCCTATTACTTCTCATGGTTTGTAAATATATCACATCTAAGCGCCATGGAACATGGGCGGTGTGTACCTGGTTTCAGGTTGTATTCCCTGCACTCAAGTCAGGCCTGGGGATGCAGATAGTTGCTAAATAGTGAATACAGTTGTTTGGTCCTGTCCCCGTGGCAATCCAAGGGAACATATACCCTGACTTTCCCTTCATCATCTTGAGCAGGCACACCCTGGGCTGTTTTCATCAACCGTAAATCTGGTGCTTCAAGAATTAATATGTCAGTGTCACAGCTCTGAAAGCAGATGCTCTGTATGGCACGGGGAATGCCTCGTCTCCTCAGTGTTGGCTAGTGTTGGGGGAAGCACGCTTGACTATATCCCAGCTGGGTGCCCACTCCCCTCCCCCCAGCCCCGTACACCAAATGCATAAGCTTTGGGGGTGGAAGCCCAGCTCCTAGGGGTCTTTTCCCCCAAAGGTGTTTTTGATTAATGCTGATGGTCAAAGACCCCCAGTAGCTCCTAGGAGGTTTCATCTTTTCTGAAACGGAGAGTTCTTATTTTGACCACTGCCTCAAGAAAGTGCTGGGAGAATCAAGTGTTAACCCAAAGCACTTAGAGAATGTCCATTCAAACAAGTCTTCTTCTTTGGAACTGCAGTGTTTCCTTGGTCAGGAATCCCCACTATTAAGGGCCACACGAAAACCCCCCTGTGCTCACAGTCCGTAGCTGGTAACCCTCTAACTTCCTCTTTATGGATCCAGCATTCTGATTTCCTGAGCTGCAGCACATTTCACCCATACTGGACTAAGTGCTTTCATTTTTTTTTCTTATTTTCTTTATTATTATTCCATGGAATTAGAAGTTAGAATTATAAGATTTCATTTTGAAATGTAGAATTAAGATGGGAAATACTAAGGAAATAATTTTACATAAAACCGTACATACAGTTATTTTAATAAAGTTAAAAGAAAATCTCTGACTTAATACTGTAATTTTCCTATAAAATCAGTGTAAGTTTTAAATTAGTACTTTGGAATTATATTATAGCAAAAGCCACGTAGTTCATAAATACGGACAAATTATTAAGCTTTGCTACCATAGTTAGTTAGCATACCCTTGCATTCAATTTGAAAATTTTTCGTTGGATAACTAAAGTTATTTCTTATGGAAAAATTGGAAAAATATTTTAAAAAGCAGAAATTGAAAGAATATAACTTGGAATCTTTCTACTCAGAGCTGGCCACTGTTAACATTTCATGTATACATATAGATAGACTGATATATGGGATTTTTTTTCTATGCACAGAGCATACACATTTTAGGTTTTCTTGGGGTTTTTTTTTTACCCTAAATTGTTGCTATTGTGTATGCTGTTTTGAATCTGTATCAGGATGTATTTCACTTCTAGTAACAGAAGCCCTAACTTATCAAGTTTAAGCACTAGTAAAGACCATTACCTCGTGAAATGAGAAGTCCAGAGACAAGAAGGCCTGCAGGACAGTTTACTGATCCCACCAGGTTCTTTCTTTTTTCTTTTGCGTTACACGGGCCTCTCACTGCTGTGGCCTCTCCCGTTGCAGAGCACAGGCTCCAGACGTGCAGGCTCAGCAGCCATGGCTCACGGGCCCAGCTGCTCCACGGCATGTGGGATCCTCCCGGACCGGGGAACGAACCCGTGTCCCCTGCATCGGCAGGCGGACTCTCAACCACTGTGCCACCAGGGAAGCCCCCACCAGGTTCTCAAGGTCAAGGACCTGGGTGCTTTCCATTCTCTTTGTCCTGCCACTAACATTGTCAGCTTCATGTTAAGGTTGTTCCCCTCACAGCCATAAAATTGTCACCTTGAACATCTGGGGCAACATGCTTCCTCGTTCACATCTAGTGGAGGGAGAAGAAGCCTGAGCCCCAGCCGTGGGATGGAGATTCTGGCCATTGATCTGATGAACTAACTTAGGTGTGGCCACCCCACACCAATGACAGTCCCCAGGTGTATGCTGTAGGCTGACTGGCTTAAGCCTTGTTTCCTCTCTTAGTCACTAGCAGGAGGGATTGGATAACCTTGACCCCCAGGTGGGGTCAGTTCTCACACCGCAGTGCTGCTGTCAAAGGTTGGGATGTGGAGTGGACGTTGGAAGTCAGCCCCAACGTAGTAACCTAAAGTTATCACTGAATGTTTTATGAACAAATAGAAGGGTCGTCTTAAAGGATCTCTTAGCTTACTTCTCATCATTACATGCAGGCTGTGGTCTAATTTGTCCTGATTCTCAAAATTCTGTCCTTCCTCCTCCTTTTGTTTACACACTGCCTTCCCTCAGGGTTGTAAAGGTGGCCACCAGCAGCCCACAGGGCAGCATGTGTCCTGACTGGCCCCAAGCACAGTCCTTCCTGTTGGTCTGACTGGGCAACTTGGGTCCCATGACAGTTCCTCACTGTCTTGAACATGCTGGGGTAGCAAACTTCCTGGGGTGCTGACTTCCTCACATCACGTGGATGCCTGGGGAAGGCATGAGCACCACAGCAAAGTCAGGGTCTCTTGGGAAAGAAGACTAAGAGCACGGATGCTTGGTACCTACTTCATTGTCTTTAAAAATTGTTCTTCTTCTTAAGCATTATAACAATCACCAGAATTTTGAATTTGATGGATGTTTTTAGATATTTTAGTTTTCATTAAGAAAATCTGTTTCTTTTGTAGAAATGCCCTGCTCAGAAAGAGATGGATAGGAAAGAAGAATAAAGTCTTCTGGGGAATTGATCCTCATTAATCTAATGTCCCCTAAAGTTTGGGCATTTTTGTGGTGTTCTTTTTGGCAATAGATAGGTTTTTCTTCATGACTTTTGAATTTACAACTGAAATTTAAAAGAAAAAATGAGCTTAAATCGATAAATTATAACAGATGTAAACTTTAATATTTCTATTCTTTATGTACTTTTTAATTTTCAATACCCTTGAAACAACGTCATAAATAATACAGAGAATTAATGGACTTTTTGGGGAATAATTCTGAGGAATAATAGGCATATTTGAAATTAGTATGGCAAAAATCAGATGTTAAAGAAAAAAGTTATGATATATTCAGTTTTTAAATTGTACTATTAAATGTGTAACTTCATGTGTAATAAACATTCATATTTAATTTTATGTGCCAGTGTAACATATACTAAAATAAAATGGAACAATTTCTATGGTTCTATAAAGGAATCTATAAAGGAATCATAAATAATTATAGTAAAGCTGTTTTGAAATATTTTTATGGGACTAAAAATTGAAAACTTCTTAATAGGGAAATTTCCTTAAATGAGAAATGAGGTAAGTTAGTCGTAGAGACCTCAAAATGTAATATATCCTGAGGGAACCCTGAATAAGCAGTAACTTCTTAAGATAATCTTACACAGGAAGAAAAAGTTTTATTATGCTAAAATTTCTCATGAGAATTTATTTATTTTGCATGTTTTTTAACATCTTTATTGGAGTATAAATGCTTTACAATGTTGTGTTATTTTCTGCTGTATAACAAAGTTAATCAGCTATATGCATACACATGTCCCCATATCCCCTCCCTCTTCCATCTCCCTCCCACCCTCCTTATCCCACACCTCCAGGTGGTCACAAGCACTGAGCTAATCTCCCTGTGCTATGCAGCTGCTTCCCACTAGCTATCTATTTTACATTTGGTAGTGTATATATGTCAATGCCACTCTCTCACTTCGTCCCAGTTAACCCTTCCCCCTCTCCATGTCCTCAAGTTCATTCTCTATGTCTGTGTCTTTATTCCTGTCCTGCCCTTAGGTTCATCAGAACCATTTTTTTCTTTTTTTTAGATTCCATATATATGTGTTAGTATACAGTATTTGTTTTTCTCTTTGTGACTTACTTCACTCAGTATGACAGACTCTGGGTCCATCCACCTCACTACAAATAACTCAATTTCGTTTCCTTTTAGGGGCTGAGTAATATTCCATTGTATATATGTGCCACAACTTCTTTATCCATTTCATCTGTCGATGGACACTTAGGTTGCTTCCATGTCCTGGCTATTGTAAATAGTGTTGCAGTGAACATTGTGGTACGTGACTCTTTTTGAATTATGGTTTTCTCACGGTATATGCCCAGTAGTGGGATTGCTGGGTCATATGGTAGTTCTATTTTTAGTGTTTTAAGGAACCTCCATACTGTTCTCCATAGTGGCTGAATCAATTTACATTCCCACCAACAGGGCAAGAGTGTTCCCTTTTCTCCACATCCTCTCCAGCATTTATCATCTGTAGATTTTTTGATGATGGTCATTCTGACTGGTGTGCGGTGATACCTCATTGTAGTTTTGATTTGCATTTCTGTAATGATATGTGATATTGAGCATCTTTTCATGTGTTTGTTGGCCATCTGTATATCTTTGGAGAAATGTCAGTTTAGGTCTTCCACCCATTTTTGGATTGGGTTGTCTGTTTTTTTGATATTGAGTTGTATGGGCTCCTTGTATATTTTGGAGATTAATCCTTTGTCAATTGCTTCGTTTGCAAATATTTTCTCCAATTCTGAGGGTTGTCCTTTCGTCTTTTTTATGGTTTCCTTTGTTGTGCAAAAGCTTTTAAGTTTCATTAGGTCCCATTTGTTTATTTTTGTTTTTATTTCCATTTCTCTAGGAGGTGAGTCAAGAGGATCTTGCTGTGATTTATGTCATAGAGTGTTCTGCCTATGATTTCCTCTAGGAGTTTTATAGTCTCTGGCCTTACATTTCGGTCCTTCATCCATTTTGAGTGTATTTTTGTGTATGATGGTAGGAAGTGATCTAATTTCATTCTTTTACATGTAGCTGTCCAGTTTTCCCAACACCACTTATTGAAGAAGGTGTCTTTTCTCCATTGTATACTCTTGACTCCTTTATCAAAAATAAGGTGACAATATGTGCATGGGTTTATCTCTGGGCTTTCTATCCTGTTCCATTGATCTATATTTCTGTTTTTGTGCCAGTACCATACTGTCTTGATTACTGTAGCTTTGTAGTATAGTCTGAAGTCAGGGAGCCTGATTCCTCCAGCTCTGTTTTTCTTTCTCAAGATTGCTTTGGCTATTCAGGGTCTTTTGTGTTTCCATACAAATTGTGATTTTTTTGTTCTAGTTCTGTGAAAAATGCCATTGGTAATTTGATAGGGATTGCATTGAATCTGTAGGTTGCTTTGGGTAGCATAGTCATTTTCACAGTGTTGATTCTTCCAATCCAAGAACATGGTATACCTCTCCATCTGTCTGTATCATCTTTAATTCCTTTCATCAGTGTCTTATAGTTTTCTGCATACAGGTCTTTTGTCTCCTTCGGTAGGTTCATCCCTAGGTATTTTATTCTTTTTGTTGCAGTGGTAAATGGGAGTGTTTCCTTAATTTCTCTTTCAAATTTATCATCATTAGCTTATAGGAATGCAAGAGATTTCTGTGCATTAATTTTGTATCCTGCTACTCTACCAAATTCATCGATTAGCTCTAGTAGTTTTCTGGTAGCATCTTTAGGATTCTCTGTGTGTAGTATCATGTCATCTGCAAACAGTGACAGTTTTACTTCTTCTTTTCCGATTTGGATTCCTTTTATTTCTTTTTCATCTCTGATTGCTGTGGCTAAAACTTCCAAAATTATGTTGACTAATAGGGGAGAGAGTGGGCAAGCTTGTCTTGTTCCTGATCTTAGAGGAAATGCTTTCAGTTTTTCACCAATGAGAATGATGTTGGCTGTGGGTTTGTCATATATGGCCTTTATTATGTTGAGGTAGGTTCCCTCCATGCCTACTTTCTGGAGAGTTTTTATCATAAATGGGTGTTGAATTTTTTCAAAAGCTTTTTCTCCATCTATTGAGATGATCATATGGTTTTTATCCTTCGATTTGTTAATATGGTGTATCACATTGATTGATTTGCGTATATTGAAGAATCCTTGCATTTCTGGGATAAATCCCACTTGATCCTTTTAATGTGCTGTTGGATTCTGTTTGCTAGTACTTTGTTGAGGATTTTTGCATCTATGTTCATCAGAGATATTGGCCTATAATTTCTTTTTTTGTGACATCTTTGTCTGGTTTTGGTATCAGGGTGATGGTGGCCTCGTAGAATGAGTTTGGCAGTGTTCCTCCCTCTGCTATATTTTGGAAGAGTTTGACAAGGATAGGTGTTAGCTCTTCTCTAAATGTTTGGTAGAATTCACCTGTGAAGCCATCTGGTCCTGGGCTTTGGTTTGTTGGAAGATTTTTAATTACAGTTTCAATTTCAGTGCTTGTGATTGGTCTGTTTATATTTTCTATTTCTTCCTGGTTCAGTCTCAGAAGGTTGTGCTTTTCTAAGAATTTGTCCATTTTACTGGTATATAGTTGCTTGTAGTATTCTCTCCTTTGTATTTTTTCAGTGTCAGTTGTTACTTCTCCTTTTTCATTTCTAATTCTGTTGCTTTGAGCCTTCTCCCTTTTTTTCTTGATGAGTCTTGCTAAAGGTTTATCAATTTTGTTTACCTTCTCAAAGAACAAGCTTTTAGTTTTATTGATCTTTGCTATCATTTCCTTCATTTCTTTTTCATTTCTTTCTGATCTGATCTTTATGATTTCTTTCCTTTTGCTAACTTCGGGTTTTTTTTTGTTGTTCTTTCTCTAATTGCTTTAGGTGTAAGGTTAGGTTATTTATTTGAGATTTGTTAGGTTGTTTATTTGAGATTTTTCTTATTTCTTGAGGTAGGATTATATTGCTATAAACTTCCCTCTTAGAACTGCTTTTGCTGCATCCCATAGGTTTTGGATCGTTGTGTTTTCATTGTCATTTGTTTCTAGGTAGTTTTTGATTTCCTCTTTGATTTCTTCAGTGATCTCTTGGTTATTTAGTAGTGTATTGTTTAGCCTCCATGTGTTTGTATTTTTTACAGATTTTTTCCTGTAATTGATATCTAGTCTCATAGCATTGTGGTCGGAAAAGATACTTGATACGATTTCAATTTTCTTAAATTTACCATGGCTTGATTTGTGACCCAGGATATGGTCTATCCTGGACAGTGTTCCATGAGCATTTGAGAAGAAAGTGTATTCTGTTGTTTTTGGATGGAATGTCCTAAAAATATCAATTAAGTCCATCTTCTTTAATGTGTCATTTAAAGCTTGTGTTTCCTTATTTATTTTCATTTTGGATGATCTGTCCATTGGTGGATGTGGGCTGTTAAATTCCCTGACTATCATTGTGTTACTGTTGATTTCCCCTTTTATGGCTGTTAGCATTTGCCTTATGTATTGAGGTGCTCCTATGTTGGGTGCATAAATATTTACAATTGTTATATCTTTTTCTTGGACAGTTGTTATATCTTCTTCTTGGGTTGATCCCTTGATCATTATGTAGTGTCCTTCTTTGTCTCTTGTAATAGTCTTTATTTTAAAGTCTATTTTGCCTGATACGAGAATTGCTTCTCCAGCTCTTTTGATTTCCATTTGCATGGAATATCTTTTTCCCTCCCCTCACTTTCAGTCTGTATGTGTCCCTAGGTCTGCAGTGGGTCTCTTGTAGACAGCATATGTACAGGTCTTGTTTTTGTATCCATTCAGCCAGTCTATGTCTTTTGGTTGGAGTATTTAATCCATTTACATTTAAGGTAATCATCAGTATGTCGGTTCCTATTACCATTTTCTTAACTGTTTTGGGTTTGTTTTGTAGGTCTTTTCCTTCTCTTGTGTTTCCTTCCTTTAGCATTTGTTGTAAAGCTGGTTTGGTGGTGCTGAATTCTCTTAATTTTTGCTTATCTATAAAGGTTTTAATTTCTCAATCGAATGTGAATGACATCCTTGCTGGGTAGAGTAATCTTGCTTGTAGGTTTTTCCCTTTCCTCACTTTAAATATGCCCTGCCACTCCCTTCTGGCTTGCAGAGTTTCTGCTGAAAAATCAGCTGTTAACCTTATGTTATTTGTTGTTTTTCCCTTGCTGCTTTTAATATTTTTTCTTTGTATTTAATTTTTGATAGTTTGATTAATATGTGTCTCGGCATGTTTCTCTTTGGGTTTATCCTGTATGGTACTCTCTGTGCTTCCTGGACTTGATTGACTGTTTCCTTTCCCGTGTTAGGGAAGTTTTCGACTCTAATCTCTTCAAATATTTTCTCAGACCCTTTCTTTTTATCTTCTTCTTCTGGGACTCCTATAATTTGAATGTTGGTGTGTTTAATGTCCCAGAGGGTCTGAGGCTGTCCTCAGTTCTCTTCATTCTTTTTTCTTTATTCTGCTCCCTGGCAGTTATTTCCTCCATTTTTATCTTCCAGCTCACTTATCCGTTCTTCTGCCTCAGTTATTCTATTACTGATTCCTTCTAGAGTATTTTTAATTTCAGTAATTGTATTGTTCATCACTGTTTGTTTGCTCTTTAGTTCTTCTAGATCCTTGCTAAATGTTTCTTGTATTTTCTCCATTTTGTTTCCAAGATTTTGGATCATCTTTACTATCATTACTCTGAATTCTTTTTCAGTTAGGTTGCCTATTTCATCTTCATTTATTTGGTCTTGTAGGTTTTTACCTTGCCCCTTCATCTGTAACATATTTTTTTGTTGTTTCATTTTTTTGTGTGTGATGGATGGTGCTATATTCCTGTCTTACTGGTTGTTTGGCCTGAGACGTCCAGCAGTGGAGTTTGCAGGCAGTTGGATAGAGCTGGATCTTGGTGCTGAGAGGAGGACCTCTGGGCAGCCTCACTCTGATTGATATTCCCTGGGGTCTGAGGTTCTCTTTTAGTCCAACAGTTTGGACTTGGAGCTCCCACTACTGGAGCTCAGGCCCGACCTCTGGCCTGGGAACCAAGATCCCACAAGCATGTGGCAGGGAAAGTAATGGTCCCCCAAAGACACAGACATCCAGATCCCTGGAACCACCTGGCTGGTGCGTGGCGATGGGGACCCAGAGCTGCCGGAGGGGCAGAGTGGCGGACTGGTGTCCTCAGGGTCAGAGCCGGGCCATCTGTGCCGCCCGCACCGCCCAGCGCTCCAGGGACTCCACCTGGGCTTGACAGGCGTCTGCGCCCCGGATTCACGTCCGAGGTCACGGATTTACATCAGTGACCCCAGTTTTACGTCTGAGGCCCTGAATTTACATCTGAGGCCCCGGTTTTACATCCTGCATGTTTTTTTGTTGTTGTTGTTACTAGAATAGAGATCTTAGTTTAGCTGACTCTAGAAGGGCTATGATTATCTAGCATTAAAAATGAACAAACAAAACTATTCATCTGTAGAGTGACGCAGTTGTGCGAGTCCAGGGTCCCAGGAGTTTCCTAGTGTTTTGAGCATGAGAGTGTAGGCTAAATGACATTTTGGTGC
Source organism: Hyperoodon ampullatus (assembly GCF_949752795.1). Taxonomy (NCBI): domain Eukaryota; kingdom Metazoa; phylum Chordata; class Mammalia; order Artiodactyla; family Ziphiidae; genus Hyperoodon; species Hyperoodon ampullatus. The sequence continues at coordinate 3,101,188 of NC_136927.1, forward strand.
TCAGAATGTGTCTGACCCTCAAAGTGCACTTCACCAGCCAAGGAAAAGATCACTTACCTTTGTTGTTTTTGTTTTTGTTTTTTAGCAGGTTCTACCCCACAACCTCCTTAACTAGTAAAAAGAATATAGAACTATAACATGAGCAAAGGATACTGGGGCACCCATTTACTGAAAGATTATTTGGATTTATGGAATTTGTGTCTTTGTTGTTTTTCTTCTTCTTCTTCTTCTTTTAAATAAGTAAGGGTGAGAGTCTGTGTATGGTATGGTTGGCAGAGCACCAGTCTACATGTGAGAAGACCTAGTCCTCCCTCTGGCATTGTTACCTTGCTGTTTTACCTTGGAAAAACAACTTAACCTCTCTGATCCTCTGTTTTCTCATTTCTTAAGAGAAGGAGGGTGGGCCAAATGTGTCTCAGAGATTCCTTTTCACAGTAGAATTGGAATATATGAGAAGGGTTCAGGGATGATCTCCTAGACTGTTGGTCTGCACCTGAGGGCGTGGGGAGATAGCAGAGGTGGAGAATATGCAGCCCTGGGGTTAGTAATTATGGGGAAATTGAGTTGAAGGGATCAGCACTATGCCCACTAACAACTTTTCTTCTACCCGTTAGTCTATAAATAGATGTACAAAGTCTCTAATGAGGCTCCCTGGGAGTGGAGAAATCACAATAAATTTTGTCACCCCGGGTTCAGGGTTTGGTGGTCCAGTGTGATCACAGAGCCCTGCCTCAAAGAAAAAAGGCCAGCTCTTCCAGAGTTTGTTCTAACCTGTCTTGTTACGAATTCCCAGAGGAACCTTTGAGTTGCAACAAACTTTGGATGTGTGTGTTCCAAAAGGCCGTCTTCTGCACAACCAGGGTAGGTACGGACACGGCGCCTGGGGCTCCCAGGCCCCTGGCAGAAGCCAGCGCAGCATTGGACCTCAGCAGGCTCAGCCACCACCTCATCCCTCAGGTCGGCCTGGGGATTTGTTTTTGTCCTTCCAGATCTTTTTTTAACCTTTACAACAACAACAACAACAACAACAACAACTCTGGACATTCCCTTATGGTCGGCCTGGTAAATTAATCTGTCTTACAAATACGAAGCTCCATGGACCGGCCTTGACACTGTCTCTTCTCTTCCCTGACGCAGAGCCATCACACTGGAGAACCAGCTGGTGATCCTGGCAGCGACGGCCAGTGACGCAGGGGCTTACTACGTGCAGGCCGTCAACGAGAGGAATGGGGAGAACAAGACCAGCCCGCCCATTCACCTGAGCATAGCAAGTGAGTGCCAAAATCCCACATGGTCATTGTGAAAGCAGTAAATTCTGGATTTAATTAATAACCACCATCTCATGGGGCATTTTGCAATAAATCTTACCTCTCTGGGTTAGTGGTTATGGTTCAGTATTGATCCAATGTCTATAGTTGCTTTCTTTGAACTGATAGGCAGAAAATGTGAATCAGACCGGTAATTCTAAATACAGGATCTTATTTGTTTGGGGGAATTTAAAATAACATTTTTGCTTTTGTACTCTGTTAATGTGTATGGTTTTTAACAACAACAAAACAACTTTTGGCTTATAAGGAGTTGTATCCATGAAACTTGAGACTAGATTAGGCCACAGGTTATGTTCTTTTACTTTAATTTAAAAACTTTGAGAAAATATATATACTAAGTTGTGTTAAAATTAGGAGTATATCTTAAGAGTAACTGAAAGCCCGGATCATGAAGAAAATACACACATATAACAGTTAAATGTTCAGTTAATTTAAGGATGTTTTGGTTTGAGGCAACTTAGTTTAAATATTTGGCCTTTGAAAGAAGGCTCCAGAAATTCTTCTAGGAAGAGTTGATTGCCGGAGAAGGGGGAAATGACCAGGAGCAAGAACTCAGAGCTAAAAGAGAGCAAAAGGTGCATCTCAGAGGTGCCACCAGATGTCTGCGGCGTGAAGCTTCATGGTATGAAGTGCGGTGATTATGCTGTTGAGAAAATACAGTTGGGAAATGGTCATGGTAGATTTCAAAATATTATGATCATGGCATACAAGAGTGAGTTAAGTGGATTTGTCTGTATAGTGGTAGATGTCATGTTTTTAAAAACCACCTTGAAAGAATGGCTTTCCCCTTCGGGTAGTTTGAAAAGTTTTGTTTCATACGCAGGACAGACCGTAGTGTTTGCTTCCCCTGGTCCTTGAGGGATACAGTTGCTTTAGGCCTAATGAACAGCACCACAGTCAGCAGACGGTGGGCATTAATTGCGTGTGCTCCCACATGCCCCGCACCTGCCCAGCAAGTGCTCCTAGGTGGCCACCACCCTGCCACCAGCTCCTAATTTCTAGGAATTGAGCCCTCAGCTCCAGACCACAGGCGGTACAGATCTGGCCATCAGCGGGGCCTTTGCGGTGCTTTGGAGAGTTGTGTCCATTGATTAGGGCTCACAAAGCCCAGTGCGTGTTGTACTACTATTTAAAGGACCCTATGAATCAAGAATCATAGTAGAAAAAGAATGTGATTTATGGAGATTTTTCAGTATTAATAATAAAAGATGGAAATTTTGTTATTAAATATATTGTGATAATTTTAATGACTTCCAACTTTTATAATTAGAGCCGTTTATTCTGTTTAGCAAATCTGATTCAGCACTCAATTGTAATATACATACCAGGATAATAATAGGTCAAATTGGTGGAATTCTGAGTCAGAAACACAAAAATTGACCTTAGTCTATTAGAAGAGGGGGAAAAAAATTCCACAAATATTCTGGTTAACTTGATGCTAACATCACGAAGGTATGAAATAGTCTGCACCTAGTAGTTTCCTACATGCCTACTCTACAAAGCCAGTAGAAAATAAAACGAATGCAATGAATTTGTAAGTTGCCGTACTAACGCCATACCATGCGTTAGATAATTGGAATATGTAAATTTTTAAATAATTTCAGTGTCTAACCAAGAAGCATATTGGAAGCAGCTCATAAATATTATAATTAACTGCCTTGCATTTCGTTCCCTTGTGTAGTTTTATCTTTTCATTGGCACTGGGTAAAATGTGTAGAAGGTGAGATATAAAGGAGCTGATGGTATGGACGGACTTATTTTAAATCTTAGGAGAAAACCTGCATTCTGTCCCCGTCTGTGTTCTTTGCTTTTTATGGGGACCAGGTAAAATGTGACAAGTAAGGAGGTTGAGGAAACGGCCTTATTTTAATTCTTGGATGAACCTCACTGTTGATGTGTTAGATTTACCTAAAATTTAAAGGGCACCCAATCATGCATTTTCTCACTAAAATTCTATTTTGAAAACCTCTAAAGATCAGAAATCTTGATAAATCTGCAGAAAACCCCAGAATTGATTGTTTATTTATTTATTTATTTTAAATAGTCTCTTTTTTAAAATTTTATTTATTTATTTTTGGCTGCATCGGGTCTTTGTTGCTGTGCGCGGGCTTTCTCTAGTTGCGGCGAGCGGGGGCTGCTCTTTGTTGCGGTGCGCGGGCTTCTCATTGCGGTGGCTTCTCTTGTTGTGGAGCACGGGCTCTAGGCACGTGGGCTCAGTAGTTGTGACGCACAGGCTTAGTTGCTCCGCGACATGTGGGACCTTCCTGGACCAGGGATCGAACCCTGGCAGGCGGTTTCTTAACCACTGCGCCACCAGGGAAGTCCCTGTTTATTTATTTTCATTTCTATTTACTTATGTTTTAATCTTTTCGGCCATGCTACTCGGTTTGTGGGATGTTAGTTCCTCCACCAGGGATTGTTTAAATTTGCTCCTTTCTGGACTGCAACGAACGCTGTAAGGGGGGAAACTGCAGTCCAGGACTTCCCTGCCAGCACCGTGTGTGAGGCTGTGAAATACGGAGGGTGCACAACCCCACCAGATTTATTATGAAATTAGATACTCTCAAGACCTATTCATGCAGGTAGTAAGATGCAATGTGTTCTGCAGACTTAGACATTTTTTTTCCTAATGTAGGCTTTGTAAAAACACCAAACAAGATTGATGAAAAATTTTAAAAACTTGCCAGCCAGCAATTCTGAAGAATCTAAAGATATTACAGCCAATTATCATTTAACATGATAAATGTTCCCTTGGCATCAGGAGAATAAAGTAGGGAACATTTCTGTAGTGAATATGATCAAGGTGGTAGGGTACTGGAAATTAAATTCCTGGTGGATTGCACTGTAATTAATTTAAAAGTGCAAAGTGCTGTGCGGCCCACCTCTTGTGTGCAGTGGTCATAATAAACTGTTCCTCCTGCAGGGACAGCCTAGTGTCGAGGTGGAGTAGCACCCAGGGCCAGCCTTGCCTCGAAACATCAAAATGCGTGATGCGCTATCCCCCAGCTGGCAGGAGGAGATGACACATATTTCCCCAAACAACTGTACTTGAGAGTTCAAAACCTGACCACCTTTTCAGTTGCTGAATATTCTGGCTGCACTTGAAGCTTATGGGAAGCAAAAGATAAAGACGGTTGAGATAAAAATAAATAATTTTTTTTTAAAAGCATGACAATTAGAAGTGAAATGCAGCCCCGTCACGGTACCGCCTGATGTTTTGTGCATTATTATCCCTTAACTCCCCCCCGCCCCGCCCTTTTATATGGTTAAGAGGGTAAGTTACAGCATGTCCTGCACAGGTATTTCCTGTCGGGAAGGGGAGGACTTCTCTGAACTATCCATTCTCCTGCTACCAGTGAAAGCTTGCCACCATCTCAGGGGTGGATTCACTGTGAAGTTTTAATGTGACGTGAAGCCAGCAGATGTTAAGGCCACAGGTGGGACTGCTGAAGCACCCTGCATGAATTTTTCATCGCTGGCTCCCGTGGCTCAGCTGCACACCAGAAAAAGAATGGGCTGAACTCGCCTGAGAGTACACATTTCCCTTCTGAGGTCAAACTCGGGCAAGCTTTATACACCTGTCAACCTGTTTTTGGTTTTCACTTTCAAGATTTTACATTGAGTTAACTTGTGTGGATCAGGTCTTCCGAACTGAACTGATATGTAAATGAGAGTTTCTTTTTGAAGATGAGAAGAATTCTGTACAGTGATTAACTAATTATTGTTTAAATGCCATTGTACATACCTTAGACACATCATCAGCTCTGACCCAATCTTCGGAATGTCCAGCGTGATGAGATTCTCTGCTGGAGGTGAAGCTTAAATTAGAAAAGAAATGACTGCCTCTCTCCTTCCTGCGTTTTTCGCCTCTCTCATTTTAATGTCTGCTCCTCAGACAACATTTGCAGATGCGGTATCATTTCAACTGATCCTCCTTCAGGCTGGCAGACCCTTGCTTTCAATTCTGACGACCACTTAACATTCTTTTGTCCTCTATAATTCTAATTTAACTGCAGACCTCATGTAGGGTTTGTAGTTGAAAGTGAATTCCTGAGAATAATGTCTAGGATCAGTCGTCCAAGAGGACTGCCCTGTAAAACATGGCTTTTGTGTGCCCGGATAAAATTCTGTCTTATTTTCTTCATGCTTCTAACGTTATAGGGAGAGAAGGGCCAGGCATAAGCCTTTCAGTTGTGCTTTGACGTGAATTGGATGGCCAAAGCCGTAGGAACGGTTTGCAATGATATTCAGGAACAATCCTGAGGCAGTGTCTATATTATAAAGGACCGATTTCAGATCCAGCTACGGCTTTATAGGGTAAATGGTACTTTACTGCCAGAATTTTCAGAAACATAAACAGGAAGTGTACTTTACAGTAGAATGATGAGTTTAATTGTTTAGCATGTATTGACCTGCTAAGTAGGGTATGTAATGAAGCGTAAGACATGCTCTGCCCAGACCTCCCGGAGCTGGTTATGGAAGGAGCTAAGTCTAGGCTGTGGTCTCTGAAGCCTTTTTATAGGAACACCATCAGTAAGGAAGCCTTGACATTCACCCCTGGACTATGCATACTGAGCTGTTTATACAGTATGAGTGTTTAGCTATCATACAAAAAGGTGAAACACTGAAAGGTGAAATAAACGGTACCTTGTTAATCATGAAAGTTTCATTCCATCTTTAGTTCATGTCTCACAGCACAATATACAGTTTGTGAATGAAAATCCATACTTGACTTGGTCTTCCTGATAGTTTGTTCTCTGGACAACTTCTTCCAACATCTGATTACAGAGGACCGTTTGTCCTGGAACGTGGCTGATGAAGAGCACAGGTGTCAATGTTGCCATTTGTGTCTGTGTCGCTCATTTGTGCTAGACTTGTGAGTAACTCACATCTGTGATTTCTTCCCAGGTGTACTTTTTTTTTTTTTTTTTCCTACCTGAATATTTTGGGGAACAAAGAACAAATTGCTGAATTGGTTATCAAATGAGAAATCCATTTGATTTGGTATAACTTTTTCTTAGTGAAGTCTTACTGTTTGTTATCCAGTGATTATTGTTTTCTTTCTTTTTTTTTTTTTTTTTTTTTTTTGCTTTATAACAAATTTAATCAGTTATACATATACATATGTTCCCATATCCCCTCCCTTTTGCGTCTCCCTCCCACCCTCCCTATTCCACCCCTCCAGGCGGTCACAAAGCACCGAGCTGATCTCCCTGTGCTATGCGGCTGCTTCCCACTAGCTATCTACCTTACGTTTGGTAGTGTATATATGTCCATGCCGCTCTTTCACTTTGTCACAGCTTACCCTTCCCCCTCCCCATATCCTCAAGTACATTCTCTAGTAGGTCTGTGTCTTTATTCCTGTCTTACCCCTAGGTTCTTCATGACATTTTTTTTTTCTTAAATTCCATATATATGTGTCAGCATACAGTATTTGTCTTTCTCTTTCTGACTTACTTCACTCTGTATGACAGACTCTAGGTCCATCCACCTCATTACAAATAGCTCAATTTCATTTCTTTTTATGGCTGAGTAATATTCCATTGTATATATGTGCCACATCTTCTTTACCCATTCATCCGATGATGGACACTTAGGTTGTTTCCATCTCTGGGCTATTGTAAATAGGGCTGCTATGAACATTTTGGTACATGTCTCTTTTTGAATTATGGTTTTCTCAGGGTATATGCCCAGTAGTGGGATTGCTGGGTCATATGGTAGTTCTATTTGTAGTTTCTTAAGGAACCTCCATACCGTTCTCCATAGTGGCTGTACCAATTCACATTCCCACCAGCAGTGCAAGAGTGTTCCCTTTTCTCCACACCCTCTCCAGCATTTATTGTTTCTAGATTTTTTGATGATGGCCATTCTGACTGGTGTGAGATGATATCTCATTGTAGTTTTGATTTGCATTTCTCTAATGAGTAAAGATGTTGAGCATCCTTTCATGTGTTTGTTGGCAGTCTGTATATCTTCTGTGGAGAAATGTCTATTTAGGTCTTCTGCCCATTTTTGGATTGGGCTGTTTGTTTTTTTGTTATTGAGCTGCATGAGCTGCTTGTAAATTTTGGAGATTAATCCTTTGTCAGTTCCTTCATTTGCAAATATTTTCTCCCATTCTGAGGGTTGTCTTTTTGTCTTGTTTATGGTTTCCTTTGCTGTGCAAAAGCTTTTAAGTTTCATTAGGTCCCATGTGTTTATTTTTGTCTTTATTTCCATTTCTCTAGGAGGTGGGTCAAAAAGGATCTTGCTGTGATTTATGTCATAGAGTGTTCTGCCTATGTTTTCCTCTAAGAGTATGATAGTGTCTGGCCTTACATTTAGATCTTTAATCCATTTTGAGCTTATTTTTGTGTATGGTGTTAGGGAGTGATCTAATCTCATACTTTTACATGTCCCTATCCAGTTTTCCCAGCACCACTTATTGAAGAGACTGTCCTTTCTCCACTGTACATTCCTGCCTCCTTTATCAAAGATAAGGTGACCATATGTCCGTGGGTTTATCTCTGGGCTTTCTATCCTGTTCCATTGATCTATCTTTCTGTTTTTGTGCCAGTACCATACTGTCTTGATTACTGTAGCTTTGTAGTATAGTCTGAAGTCAGGGAGCCTGATTCCTCCAGCTCCATTTTTCGTTCTCAAGATTGCTTTGGCTATTCGGGGTCTTTTGTGTTTCCATACAAATTGTGAAATTTTTTGCTCTAGTTCTGTGAAAAATGCCAGTGGTAGTTTGATAGGGATTGCATTGAATCTGTAGATTGCTTTGGGTAGTAGAGTCATTTTCACAATGTTGACTCTTCCAATCCAAGAACATGGTACATCTCTCCATCTATTTGTATCATCTTTAATTTCTTTCATCAGTGTCTTATAGTTTTCTGCATACAGGTCTTTTGTCTCCTTAGGTAGGTTTATTCCTAGATATTTTATTCTTTTTGTTGCAATGGTAAATGGGAGTGTTTCCTTGATTTCACTTTCAGATTTTTCATCATTAGTATATAGGAATGCCAGAGATTTCTGTGCATTAATTTTGTATCCTGCTACTTTACCAAATTCATTGATTAGCTCTAGTAGTTTTCTGGTAGCATCTTTAGGATTCTCTATGTATAGTATCATGTCATCTGCAAACAGTGACAGCTTTACTTCTTCTTTTCCGACTTGGATTCCTTTTATTTCCTTTTCTTCTCTGATTGCTGTGGCTAAAACTTCCAAAGCTATGTTGAATAAGAGTGGTGAGAGTGGGCAACCTTGTCTTGTTCCTGATCTTAGTGGAAATGCTTTCAGTTTTTCACCATTGAGGACGATGCTGGCTGTGGGTTTGTCATATATGGCCTTTATTATGTTGAGGAAAGTTCCCTCTATGCCTACTTTCTGCAGGGTTTTTATCATAAATGGGTGTTGAATTTTGTCGAAAGCTTTCTCTGCATCTATTGAGATGATCATATGGTTTTTCTCCTTCAATTTGTTAATATGGTGTATCACGTTGATTGATTTGCGTATATTGAAGAATCCTTGCATTCCTGGAATAAACCCCACTTGATCATGGTGTATGATCCTTTTAATGTGCTGTTGGATTCTGTTTGCTAGTATTTTGTTGAGGATTTTTGCATCTATGTTCATCAGTGATATTGGCCTGTAGTTTTCTTTCTTTGTGACATCCTTGTCTGGTTTTCGTATCAAGGTGATGGTGGCCTCGTAGAATGAGTTTGGGAGTGTTCCTCCCTCTGCTATATTTTGGAAGAGTTTGAGAAGGATAGGTGTTAGCTCTTCTCTAAATGCTTGATAGAATTCGCCTGTGAAGCCATCTGGTCCTGGGCTTTTGTTTGTTGGAAGATTTTTAATCACAGTTTCAATTTCAGTGCTTGTGATTGGTCTGTTCCTATTTTCTGTTTCTTCCTGATTCAGTCTTGGCAGGTTGTGCATTTCTAAGAATTTGTCCATTTCTTCCAGGTTGTCCATTTTATTGGCATAGAGTTGCTTATAGTAATCTCTCATGATCTTTTGTATTTCTGCAGTGTCAGTTGTTACTTCTCCTTTTTCATTTCTAATTCTATTGATTTGAGTCTTCTCCCTTTTTTTCTTGATGAGTCTGGCTAATGGTTTATCAATTTTGTTTATCTTCTCAAAGAACCAGCTTTTAGTTTTATTGATCTTTGCTATCGTTTCCTTCATTTCTTTTTCATTTATTTCTGATCTGATTTTTATGATTTCTTTCCTTCTGCTAACTTTGGGATGTTTTTGTTCTTCTTTCTCTAATTGCTTTAGGTGCAAGGTTAGGTTGTTTATTCGAGATGTTTCCTGTTTCTTAAGGTGGGATTGTATTGCTATAAACTTCCCTCTTAGAACTGCTTTTGCTGCATCCCATAGGTTTTGGGTCGTCGTGTCTCCATTGTCATTTGTTTCTAGGTATTTTTTAATTTCCTCTTTGATTTCTTCAGTGATCACTTCGTTATTAAGTAGTGTATTGTTTAGCCTCCATGTGTTTGTATTTTTTACAGCTCTTTTCCTGTAATTGATATCTAGTCTCATAGCATTGTGGTCGGAAAAGATACTTGATACAATTTCAATTTTCTTAAATTTACCAAGGCTTGATTTGTGACCCAAGATATGATCTATCCTGGAGAATGTTCCATGAGCACTTGAGAAAAATGTGTATTCTGTTGTTTTTGGATGGAATGTCCTATAAATATCAATTAAGTCCATCTTGTTTAATGTATCATTTAAAGCTTGTGTTTCCTTATTTATTTTCATTTTGGATGATCTGTCCATTGGTGAAAGTGGGGTGTTAAAGTCCCCTACTATGATTGTGTTACTGTCGATTTCTCCTTTTATGGCTGTTAGTATTTGCCTTATGTACTGAGGTGCTCCTATGTTGGGTGCATAAATATTTACAATTGTTATATCTTCTTCTTGGATCGACCCCTTGATCATTATGTAGTGTCCTTCTTTGTCTCTTCTAGTAGTCTTTATTTTAAAGTCTATTTTGTCTGATATGAGAATTGCTACTCCAGCTTTCTTTTGGTTTCCATTTGCATGGAATATCTTTTTCCATCCCCTTACTTTCAGTCTGTATGTGTCTCTAGGTCTGAAGTGGGTCTCTTGTAGACAGCATATATATGGGTTTTGTTTTTGTATCCATTCAGCCACTCTGTGTCTTTTGGTGGGAGCATTTAGTCCATTTACATTTAAGGTAATTATCGATATGTATGTTCCTATTCCCATTTTCTTAATTGTTTTGGGTTCGTTATTGTAGGTCTTTTCCTTCTGTTGCGTTTCTTGCCTAGAGAAGTTCTTTTAGCATTTGTTGTAAAGCTGGTTTGGTGGTGCTGAACTCTCTCAGCTTTTGCTTGTCTGTAAACGTTTTAATTTCTCCATCAAATCTGAATGAGATCCTTGCTGGGCAGAGTAGTCTTGGTTGCAGGTTTTTCTCCTTCAACACTTTAATTATGTCCTGCCACTCCCTTCTGGCTTGTAGAGTTTCTGCTGAGAGATCAGCTGTTATCCTGATGGGGATTCCCTTGTGTGTTACTTGTTGTTTTTGCCTTGCTGCTTTTAATATGATTTCTTTGTGTTTAATTTTTGACAGTTTGATTAATATGTGTCTTGGCATATTTCTCCTTGGATTTATTCTGTATGGGACTCTCTGTGCCTCCTGGACTTGATTAACTATTTCCTTTCCCATATTAGGGAAGTTTTCAACTATAATCTCTTCAAATATTTTCTCAGTCCCTTTCTTTTTCTCTTCTTCTTCTGGAACCCCTATAATTCGAATGTTTTTTTTTTTTGCGGTACGCAGGCCTCTCACTGTTGTGGCCTCTCCCGTTGCGGAGCACAGGCTCTGGACACGCAGGCTCAGCGGCCATGGCTCACGGGCCCAGCCGCTCCGTGGCATGTGGGATCCTCCCGGACCAGGGCACAAACCTGTGTCCCCTGAATCGGCAGGCAGACTCTCAACCACTGCGCCACCAGAGAAGCCCCCAGGTGTACTTTTGTATCCAGTTATCTACCCTGTGAGAGTTAGTTTAGTTAAAACTAAGTACACAAATACGTAAATCCACCTACTGGGCAAAAGTGAAACCATAGCCCATTGGAAAGTTCTGGAAGCAAACAGATGTAGGAAGGCATCCTATGCACCTTGAAAATGAGAATTTTTAGATGTCCCTTGGGGCAGCTTGCATGCACAGTGTGAAGGAGCCATCCCACTGAGAGACCCCATCTGCACGCTAGCATTAGGGATTTGTTTTCTTCTTATGAGTTTCAGTTCAAAGACAGAAATGAAAATGCCAGTCCTAATAGTTTGTTTCCGAACCCAACGTATGTATAAATGGTGGTGAATGAGGTTTAGAAGAAGAGTACAGCTGGGGATTCTCAACCAGACTTGAGAAAAAAAGGACAAAGTGATTAAAAAATAACGAGGCCCTAATTCTCCTCCCACCTCCACAGGACAAAACTGGGTTATTTTTGTTATCTACTCACATTCTTTCCATGGAATTCCCATCTCTCCTCATCCCAGTCTGTCTTTCTTTTCCCCTCTGTGACTTATTTCAGCCTGATTTCACCCTTGGTAAATCTTAGGGCATTGGGTTAAACCATGAATTGTAATTTGCCCTCAACTTCTGAACACATTTGAGATGACCAACGTCCTCACTCTCCCAAAGCAACACTCTTCAGATCGGGCTAGGAGTACCTCTCAGGGTGCACACAGGTCTCCAAGAGGGTGAGCAGGCATGTATAATTCTCAGGACATCTGTTTCCAGGTGATTTCTTATACACTTTCTAAAATCAGATCATCCTGGGAATTCCCTGGCAGTCCAGTGGTTAGGACTTGACGCTCTCACTGCTGAGGTCCAGGTTCAATCCCTGGTTGGGGAACTAAGATCCTGCAAGCTGCAGCGAGGCCAAAAATAATAATAATAAATTAAACATCAAAAAATTAAAAAAATTAAAATCAGATCATCCTGAGGATGCCTGTGTGTCGGGGGCTCTTCTCTTATGGACATGTGTCACATCCATCCCGAATCTTTAGTACAGGCATTATCTGAGGCTACAAACTTCCAGGTGCCAAACAAAGGGATAATTCTAAATATCAGTGTCAGAACTGGGAAAGTGAAGTGCTCTAGTAACTGGGAAATAAATCATTTTATAAATCAGGACTTTTCAATTCCCTGCTGTCTACAAAATGAGGCAACACCCAAATGCATTGTCAGCTGACATTTTATTACAAATAATTTCTGGTGATTGATTGCTGAGTGATAGAAAGTCCCCTTGCTCTTAGGAGAAGAAGACATTTCCAGCCCACCTGCAGTTTGGAGCCACTGACTAACTCCACTCAATGTGGAGTAGAAGGGAGTGTGTCACTTCCAGGCCATGTGTTTAAGAGCCAGCAAGTCACCTTCATGCTCTGCCTGCCCCCTGGGGCCCACAGTGGCCGGGCCACACATGGAGATGGTAGAGCCACCAGGTAGAAGCTGCCCAGAGGCTGAATTAGTGCATGGAAAGAACAGCCCTGGCGAATCACCCCAGCTGAATGGGACTTGATATAAGTGGGAAATAAAACTTGGTGTGCTAAGCACTGAGATTTCAGGGTTTATTTGTTATTGGAACAAAAAGTAGTCTATCCTAACTAATAAATTACCCTGACTTTTGTTATACTCAGAGGTGTTTAAACGATTGAGAGATATTTCTATAACAAAATTCCCTCCATTCTCATCTACTTTTTTCTATGAGCAAAATTTCCCAGCAGTTATTTCTACAAGAAAGAAAAGTAGGATTAGAATTAGGGTAAACTTTGCATCCGTCTCATGGAGAGACGCATTTCCAGTGATATTTTTTCTTTTATATATAATATTCATAAAAATTTGTTATACATGTATTTATCTTTTACAGACTGCAAATAATAATTGTAGCAATAACTCAATCCAAGAGGGTTTTTTTTTTTTAACCCCAGAGTCATATGCTTGCTGGGAATTTTTAATTTATATACATATTTTTTTCAGAGGCTATGATAGGGTGATCAATAAAATATTTCGAATCCTTAAATATAGTAAATTAAGATAAAATTCTGTGGGAGGAGTAGAATGGAAATACCAGTTCAGGAAGAAAAATAGAAATGATGTAAACTTTCTGATATTAAAAATTAGTGTTTGTTCATGTATTGTTTAAATGGGTGATGCTGTGTATCACATCCGTAGACCTACTCTATCAAATATTTAGGTTCCTTTGGATACATATAAAGGAGTGCTGCAATAGTTTATATTACTAAAATATACTAGAATATTAAAATATTAAAATACACTGGAAATTATATTCTTTGCAGTTCTTCAAATCTGTGTTGAAAACCTTTAGAGGTCAACTTGAACTGTGGAAGTGACAGTTTTAGGTGATACAAGAGCAAAGCTGTTCTAAGCTGTATCAGATTTGATGAGAATTTACAAATAAGCTGTTAAGTGATTCCCCAAGGGCATAGGTAGAGGAAGGGCACTGGTGCTCCTTGAGCTGGTGACAGGCGTTCATGTGCACCTTCCTTCCATATTAGCCCTGTGCCTTAATGACCAACCTGTTTCAAAGCTGAGGGCACCAAGGCCCTAAGTTAGGTTAGTCATGGAAATCACAAGAATAGTAAATGGGGAGTTGAGAATTCAAGTCAAGGTTTATTTGACTCCCAATGCCCCTCGTTTCTCCTGGAAGGAGGCTGGGCATGCCGTTGGTGCCAACATGTGTACAGATGAGGGAAGCCCAAGGAAAAGGCCAAACTCGGGAAAAGTAGCTGTCCTCTGAGTCAGCCCTCCTTTTGCACTGGAGATTCTCCATCAAGAGCTCTTACACACCCGACCTCAGAGGAGCTTGGCTGTGTTATAAAAAGTGAGAACTTCTGTTTTGATGCCAGAACTGAACTTTAATAATTTCTCCAAACCACCTCTCCTCCTGCCCCTTTGTTAACCATACCAATTTAAATGATTATATTTCAGATATTTAAACACAGGACTCTTTTAATTGTGGCAGTTTTAGAACTGTAAATAGAAGTAACCCTAATGACTTTTACCCTTGGCTCTGGATCCAGTCTTCAGCCACATCCTGAATTTAGGTGACTGAGAATTTAAGATCATTTCACTCTAGGCTCATAATATGGAAGCATAACATTTCAAAACTTATATGGAGAGTGACTCAGCATCTTAACTTACTCATGCAGTCAGTATCTTCCTAGCTCTGATCACTTTGGATATTACATTCACTGAAGTACTTTGTCTGATTTCTCTGACACTATAATTGATATGGAAAGATAAGAAACTTTTAGAGGGCACAGACAAAGGGGATAGAAAACTGAATTTTCCTTACAATCATTTTATGAACTTTAACATCTATTTGTTATACATCTTGTTTGGGGAAACCTCAAGCAAAGTAATGGTTATCGGCTGAGATGAGACCACAGAACTAGTTGTTAGTTGTAAGTACAATCTTCTCAGTCATTGAACACAAACGACGCACACTTCCCAGTACTCCTTCCTTTTATGAATGAGTTCAATATTCTGACTCTGTTAATTCAGAAACATCTGGTTAGCTTCTCTTCCTTAAGAGTTTTTGAGGTTTTCAAACTCCAGCTTGTAGATTATTTATATTGCAGAATTGTTTTCAATTTTTCAAATCATGATGAAAGTCCTTAATCTGGTTGCTGCTTTGTGTATGCAGCCTAACATTTGGTCACCTTCTGATAACAGTTCAGATCTACCTTTACCACTTAGTCATAATGTTTTATTCCTGATCACAATAAATGATGTTCTTTTGGCTCTTATAGAAGGCAATTACAGCAAGTAAGTAAAATTGTAGATCTTTGCATGGTAGCTGAGAATATTAAATCAAGCCTTAAGAAAATTGGGTAAAGTATTGTTAAAGTGAAAGGCCACTTAGCTCCTGTGAAGACCATTACCAGATCCACAGTGCTGGATTCCCCACTTTTCCAAGAACATTTTGATTCTGAGATGTAGAGGGGTGGGATAGGGAGGGTGGGAAGGAGACGCAAGAGGGAAGAGATATGGTGATATATGTATATATATAGCCGATTCACTTTGTTATAAAGCAGAAACTAACACACCATTGTAAAGCAATTATACTCCGATAAAGATGTTAGAAAAAAAGATGGAATTTATATCAGATATAATAGAAGCCAGGAATTTATCTTAAGATGTAGACTCTTTCTGTGTTCCGATTAGTGAGTTCTTAGCAATGGTCTCTGCCTGTGAGTCTCTGTTATTTCAGGTAATTATTCTGCTTATACCCTCTTATCTTTTATGATCTTCAGAAATATCCTCCTTGGCACAAAATCAGTTCCCACACTCAGAGCCTAGTGTAGCTCTATATGTGGCACAGCAGGTCATCAGAGAGTGTAAGAAATGTGACTTCTGATTGTCAGTGTAACTTGCTGTTGGCCCAGGAATATCTGGCAAGTGTAGCTTCTTAAGGTGGATTCTGAGGACTATTATTTTGCATAGTTTTATAAAATCATAAAAAAAGTGAGCTGGGGATTTTCTGGTTCACCTTAGTTATAGACATGAATGACCCTCTGGTGAGTCTGAAGGCTGCACTGTGTGATTTTCCGAGGGAACAAGATATAAGCAAAAACCCAGAAGTACAAAAACTCTAGTGAAAGACTTGAAAGAATGACTATTTTTTCATTTTGGTCCCCAACTTGGACTTCGGAGTAGGAGTTAGAACTTGAAAAGAAATGTCAGTGGTGGCAGCGCATTCAGCTGACCCCGTGGAGTGGGTTGTTTGTTTGCCTGTTTTACTGATAATGGAGTTTGTTGAGCTGCATCCCATCTGGCATTAAGTGTCCCACTCTATGCTTCTGCTTTCACTTTCCTTGAAAGACTGTTGCACACGCTAGTATATCTCCCTGTCAGTGTGTCACTCCATGGCTATATTAATTCAGACAGGGCTGCATCACACAAAGATTTGGTCTCATTTGGGAAGGTTTCCAGCCCAAATGTGCTCCAGAATTCAGCCTTCTGCCGTTCCATTCCTTAAGACCCGTCAGAATGATTTATGTATAAAAACCATCCAAAACCATCCAAAGAGGTCGACCTTTGGTTATTAGCTCATTCAGGAGAGTTTCAGGGGTTTCACATGTCTTTGGTCTACTCAGGAAGACCAAACCAAATAGAGAAAATGGCCTCAGAAAAAAATTATTGCTATCATAAAGAAATATAAAATGAATAGGAAATATTCAGAGCCTTTCATTTCTTTGTTCATTTGAGTTATAACATTTAAAAAAATTAGGACAGAAAGCATGTTCTTGATGAAAATCAAGGCAACAGTTCTGCTTCCTTGAACTCTGTACTGGCCTTGAGATTAGCTGGATTGTATCCACCTCTGAAGTCTGCACCTGAAGGACTGGATATGAAACCATTGTGCCTCCACTGGCTTCTGTGTTAATTGGTTGGTACCATTACCATGTGGGCATGGTGGTCATTAAGTATTTTGAATATCACCCTAGCCTGGAAGAACAGTCAAGGATGCATAGAAAAGTAGCCTTATCATCATTATGGGAACAGCTTGCATACTTTGCTGTTCTGGAGTCACCCCTACACCATTTCTGTGTTCATCCCTGTACATCTGAGGAAAAGCAGTCAGAAGTGCTGCAGGGTCGTTTCCTTTGACTTTTAGGGTCTTCCTGTCTCATTTTTGTTCCAAAATGTATAACCCACCCCCCCATTTAAAAAAATTCAGATATCCTTTCTGGTATTTTGTTCAGAAACACTGAGCATCTCATATCTACCAGGCATTATGCTTGACACTGAGGAAACTAAATGAATAAGACACATGGTTCTTGCCTTTCCTGAGCTTGCTTTTTCTCGAGGAGAGGCAGATCCATGAACAAATGACAAGAATACAGTGTGTTAAATGCCAGATGAAACGGACTTCGGTAGAAAATGTGGAAACACAGGCAAGGGAGCAATTAATTTTGCTTCCGAGGTCAGAGGAGCATTGTTAGCAGAACTTTCACCTTCCCTTTCATGTATGGAGAGATGCGGCACCAGTGAGATAATTAAGAAGAGGAGACTTGGGGTAGGACGGTGCTCGGTGTGTCCGAGGACCACTGTAACTTCTGTCCTGTTGTCTGGTCCCCTGGTCTCCACTTTGAGTGTCGCCCAGCAAGTCGGCGTCTCCTACAACCTCATTGCTTTATGTGTACTGTCTTATCTCCACCAGAACGGAAGTTCCACGAGGCCAGGGATTTTTGTCTGTTTTCCCACGCAGCTAGAAGAATACATGAAAAGTAACGGGGACTCCGTAAAGACTCATTCAGTGAATGAATGAAGCAGTTAGGAACCAAATGCATTGCTTTTTTCCCCGTCTTCATTCTTCGCCCTGTGCAATGGACCACTATTTGCACTCTCCTTTTCCTGATCTCTCCCCGTCTTCGGCTTCTCAGGTACCTTCTCACTGACTGTGTTCTTGTTCCCCCTCCAGCTCCTTTTCTTTGGGTGTTTCTAGCTCTTTTTGGTTCTCCTTACCCCCACGTGAGAGGACCTCCATTGTCTAGTCCTTGGGTGCAGTGTTTTATTTTTCTGCTGTGTACTTCTCCTTGGAGGACTCATTGATTCTGTGACTTTAAATATCACCTTTGGTCAAATGTCCTCTCCAGACATTTCTCAGTGTTCAGTCCTTCCTAAGTGGAAAGTTGGATGAATCATTTTAAGTCCACTATGACTCTGAAATCCTGATTATCTTCTGATTTTTTAACTTCTTTGCCTGATTTAGTAAAGTTGCCCTAAAATGGAAGCCTTGCCCCTGTGCATCTCTTCAATTATTGACTTTTTTCTGTTTAGTAACTTTGTTTGGTTCACTGGTCTCCGGCTTCCCTCTGTGTCTGTCTCTCCCTCATCCAAGAGATTATACAGCTCCTGGTGACAGGGGACAACGCTTGCCCATCTGACCCAGTGATCGGGACGTTGGGCCCTGAGGACAGAATCCGTGGTGTTGCTGGGCATTTTCACTTGGAAATCAAATTAGCCTGTGTCCTTGTACTCCCTACCCTGAGGCAGGTTCTTCTTCTCAATTCCATACAAAGTTATCTCACTGCCTTTCTGTGTTCCCAGCTCTCACCTATCCCAAAACATGTACTAAGTCCCGGATTCTTCCAGAATGTTCATCCATCCATCATCCATTATTTCCTTCACTCAACATATACTTATTGAGTACTTGGTAAGTGCCAGCACTATGCTGGGCATTGAAAATATACTGATGGTCAGGGCAGACTGGTTTCTGCCATCAGAGCCTACTTTGGTGGGAGGAGAAGA
The DNA here is from genome assembly GCF_949752795.1 of Hyperoodon ampullatus. Lineage (NCBI taxonomy): Eukaryota > Metazoa > Chordata > Mammalia > Artiodactyla > Ziphiidae > Hyperoodon > Hyperoodon ampullatus. The sequence continues at coordinate 3,119,810 of NC_136927.1, forward strand.
CAAGCAAGCACTTTTAATATGGGGAAGTTGGGGAATGGATGTTTTCCCACACATCCTGAGTTTCTGCCACTTCCATTTCTAATCCTTCGCCTGCTATAAAAATAGGGTTGGTAAAGATAAAGTTAATATATGCAAAATGTGTGTTGAAACAACACTTTTTAAAAAAAATATTTATTTATTTATTTATTTATTTTTGGCTGCATTGGGTCTTCATTGCTGTGCGCGGGCTTTTCTCTAGTTGCGCCGAGCGGGGGGGTTACTCTTCGTTGGGGTGTACGGGCTTCTCATTGTGGTGGCTTCTCTTGTTGCGGAGCACGGGCTCCAGTAGTTGCAGGATGCGGGCTCAGTAGTTGTGGCTCGCGGGCTCTAGAGCGCAGGCTCAGTAGTTGTGGCGCACGGGCTTAGCTGCTCCGCAGCATGTGGGATCTTCCCGGACCAGGGCTCGAACCCGTGTCCCCTGCATTGGCAGGTGGATTCTTAACCACTGCACCACCAGGGAAGTCCCTGAAGCAACACTTTTTTGAAAAGAGTTCACAATGGTTCTTATTTATATAACTATTAGTGTGGGCTTTTATAGAGAAAATATGGAAAATTTTCAAGAGATGGATTATGTCAGAAATAAATACAACAAGTCAGTGGAATTATAGCCTTCAAGCCGTAGGCGTCATTATTCTCATCAGTGGGGCCCTTCTGCGGGCAAA